>NC_056045.1:26357052-27019415 GCF_004379255.2 Salvia splendens
ATTTTAGGGTAAATCCTCGCTGCAATTTGACTTCTTTGCCCTTAATTGTGGGTAATCCGTCCCAGCTATCCGTCTTCTTCATCTCAAGCCGTTTTAGCACGTATACGGAGACCATGCTGGCGCTTTTTTACCTTTTTCTACCCGAACACTCCGGAACTTCCCTACTGGCCAGAACACTTATCCTGCACACTTTGAGCAATGCTTTGCAAATATAATCATTTAAACCTGTCATACTGACCAGTAACCGAGGCCTAGAATACGACTTATCAAACTGCTCACACTTACCACATGCTTGCCCTCAAGCGTGAAGAACAAACAAAAAGCAATAAGTCGCATTCTAGCCTGGTTACTTCCCTGCCCGACTCTACCTAAAACTGGACTCTAGACTACAACGACGAAAAAAAAGAAAACACAAACACAAACACAGAAATACATAAACACTAACAGATTGGGCTACATTTTAAACCATCCCTCCCCTCGGGATCAGGTGCAATCCGGCCTTAGACAGCCTTGAACTTCTTGCCGCCCCCCTCTTTCTCTCCCAGTCAGTACATCTGCTTGTCAAGATCGCGCACACTCTCGGTCAACCACTAGGTTCACTCAGTCACTCGCACCTCACCAGGAACGTAGGACTGAATTCTCTCATCATGCTCAACCACAATTGCTTTGGACTTAGATCTCACGTGCAGCTACTGAAGGACTTTAAGGCTTGTAACGGGGCTGTTGGGTTGTAGTGTTTTGGGTAGATGTTCCTAGGCTCTAAGTTCAAAAACTTCTATTTAATTTATGAAGGGGGATTGTGTGCATCAGGCTTCTGATCAGTGCTTTTCTTAGCTGGTGCTTCTGGCTTGAGTTCCAACTGGTTAGTTAGGCTTCTTGTGGCTTCGCCACCCTTATTCCTTCATTTTTTTTTGTTGGTCAAATCTCTGACCATTTTCTTCTTTTCTTTCTTTCTCTTCCTCTTTTTTTTTTTTTTTTTTTTTCGTGGCTTGCACCCCTTATCCCTTCCTTTTTTGGACCTGGAATGTCTCCCTGGTCGATTTTCTTCTAACTTTCCTGCCCAGCTGGTTTCTGCTTTTTTCCACACTTCTTCCTAGCCAGTTAAGCTCCATTTGTTTCATGCCTTACACACAGTCCCAGGGGCTAGGGGTGTTGTTATCTGGGTATAAAAGGTTAAGAAAAAAGGGTTCTAAGTGGTGTTTTTTTTTTTTTTTTTCTTTTTTTTTTTTTTTTTTTTTTTTTTTTTTTTTAAGGGGGGGGTTCCTACTGCCTTCAGTATTTGCTACCCGTGATCACTTCACCCTAGGCAAATTGTGGCAGCCTCTCTTTTCTTTAAGTGTATGTGGAAAGTGGTTCCACTTTAAGGCTTATAACTCACATTTTAGAGGGCTTTTCGTGTTTGCTCTAAGTGTGGGCTTTTCTCTCTCATACTCACATCATCCATACTACTGGTCAGGAGGTACTAAGGAGAGTGGTTTCGGTTTTCCAGCTTGTCTTATCTCCCTCAATTCCCTTCACCTCCAGCTCAGGACGGTTGAGTTTTAAGCCCAAATCAGCACACAACATAAAAAAAACTAGACCTAAAAAACACAAAACGAGCACAACACAGAACACACATATCATCATACTGGCCATTACGTCCCTCCCCCCTCCTACTTCACAAGTGTCTGCCCAGATAAGGCTGTGAGTGGAAAAAGTACTGGCCAGTATGGTGACACACAGACAACAAAATAACAAACAAAAATAACAACTCAAACAGAAACTTCTCACACTTAGGCTATGGAATAGGCTAAGTGGGAGAGGTTTGAACACCGGACAAAATCCACTAAACAAAGAAACACGTATATACAAAAGAAACACAGAAAACATGCTACCAAGAAACAAACCCTAACTTCTCACACTTAGACTATGGAATGGCTAAGTGTTATGAAGTGGGTTTGCTCGCAAACACAGATTATACTACCTAACCGAATACCACAACATAACAAAAATACGAAAGTTAAAAAAAGCTTAAAAAAACTAACTTGGTCAGTAGGGGGGGGGGGGTCTATCGAAGTCGCCCTGCTCCTTCGTGGGGCAGGTGGTGCAGGTTGTTCCTTCGGGTTGTCCTCTTCCGTTCCAGTTTCATTTTCCTTCGCCGGCTCCTCGGCTCTTGCCGGCACCTCGGCGTCCGCTGTCTCTTGCTCATCTTCTACTCCGGTCTCTTGGATATGTGGTTCATCAGTCCGGCCACCATGGCCACTCGGTCCTGCAACTTGCTCATTCCTCAGGTAGGTCATTTCTTCTAAGATGTTATCCATACTGGTTAACATTCTGTTCATTGCTTTTTGCATCTTGGAGTTTTCCTCCCCGAGATCTGATACTATAGCTTCCATGGCCGCCTGCCTCTGATGCATCATATCCTGCTCTGCAGAGCCCTTCAACATCCTTTCCACAACTCCTGCCAGCTTGATCACCTCTGCCTTCAATTGCTGATTCTCCTCTGCCATTTCAGTGACTGTCCTTTCTAGAGCGGCTTGCTTCTGAGTCAGTATTCTCTGCTCCGCAGACTCCTTCAATACCTGTTCCATTTCTGACGCTAAACGAATCATCTCTTCCCTCATCTGTCTATTTTCCTCAGCCATCTTTTCCACAGATTGTTCAATTCTGTCTCGCCTCTGGTCATGTCCTGGTGCTTCCTGAGCTGTTGTTATCCGAGCAGTGGGTATTGCCTCTTCTTCCCATCGCATAAAAGTAGGGCACGCCCTGCCTCATGTACACCGTGTTCGTTCGGACGAACAGAGGGATGTCGAACAATCCTGGGGGCGCTCACCATCGTTAGTGGGGTAGGTCTTCGTCCTCCGAAACGGTGATGTTGTTCCTCATGAAGATTCCCAATATATGGCAGAGTGAAATATTCCGTGCTGGGTGAGTTGCGACGAGGTGACATGTGTATGCAGTCCAGAACCCTAAGTGCAGCTTCTTGCCCTTTTTTGCACACCATATAAGGTACAACTCCGTCATTGATGTCCGGACTGCCGAATTAGACTGCCCCAAAAGATTGTAGTCTAAAAAAAGTTGAACCAAGGCGTAAAACGGGGTCGCTAAGGTGGATCGATCGGGAGATCGTGGATTGGAACTGCCCTGCTCCGGGGTGAGTAAGTTCCTCCCAAGCCGACTGGGGCTCAATTCCACATGCCGGCGGGGAATCCCCCGCTCCCTGTTTCTCCATTCAAGTCCTATTGCCTCCTCCAAACTGCATATACCCAACCTCACAGTCCACTCAATCAGATTCATCCTAATTTCTCCTCCAAATACCCTGAAGCTAACACACTCTATATCCAAATCAGTTGTGACTTCGAATCGAAAAGTTGCGAAAAACTCCTTGGCCAAATCGACCGGGACACTTAACTCCTCATTCCTCAACAACCATTCAAAACCCAACTCATGCAAAAGGGCTAGAAACGATTCACTAATTTGCATCTCATCTAAGGATGGGAGATGAATTACCTTTCCACACTTAACCTTTTTGCCTTTTGCGTTCTTTGTGCGGTAAACTGACTGGAGCTTCTTGTCGTCAAACAACTTCATCTCTTCCACAACGTCATCCGTGAGTTCCACCGTCCAACGCTTATACCGGAGTGGTTCGGCAGGTGGATGCAATAGTTCTCGATGATCGTTGGGGAGTTCCCGCTCCTTGTATTCCTCCTCTTCCATGGTTGTGTCGCTATCTGATTCAGATTCTTCACTGGCCTCGTACTCACTATCGCTCTGTGTCTGCCGGTTTGATGGGGTCCTCCGGGCAGTCTCAGTGATCACTATGCCTGTGTTCGGGGTACGCATTCTTTTGGTTTTTGATTTTTTCTCCACAACGGTCTTGCCCTTTCTTTTCCTTTCTACTTGGTATCTAGCTTCCTCTTCCGCCTCGGTTGGTGGCGTCTCCTGGGAATGGAGCTACATTCTTTCTTGGCATCTTCCTTCTCCAATTGTTCGGGGCTCACTGACTCGGGTGCGAGGTCCAGTCCCTCAGCCACCCGCTCGGCTTCCACACCCTGATCCTCTTGCGCCGGACAGGGTTCGTCGTCACTCACGATCTCTAGGGGATCCTCCGCCGTGTTCGGTTCCGCCCTGTTGGGTGCCCACTTACCCAAACAACGTTGCGATTTCCTCTGCGGTTTGGGTGGCTCTGCCTTAGAGCCTGTCTTCACTACCAGTTTCCTTCTGACGGGGATCGGTTTAACTACCGGAGGTGCCCCTGGGGTGGATGCCTCTACCTCTGGTTCTGTTGTCTCTGTTCCTGCTTCCTTGGCTTCACTCTGCTCTTCCCTCTCTCTTCTCCTTCTGACTGGGATGTCTTATCCTTCGGTATGGGTTCTCTAAAAGCTTGTTCATTCTCTCCTACTGATCTTGGTGCGAGGTCCAGACCCTCAGCCACCAAGTCAGTTGTCTCCTCTCTTCGGCTTACCCTGTTCATTATCGAGTCAAACTCCTCGTCCGTCATGAGGCCCTGTTTCCTGGCTGATTCGTTCAGATCTATCTCTGGCCGTCTACTTCTTGAAATACTGGGTCCTTCTCGGGCGTCATTTTTGCTCCGCCACTCTCTCCCTGGGTTTCCCTTACTTGGCTGGACCTTTTCTTTCGCTCCTCAGAGTCGGAGCTGTAAAACGCGGCGATAGCTTCCAGGTCTGCCGAATCTGGTACCGAGGGTTCCGATGCCGCGGCGGCTGAGGGAGATCCTTCCTCCGACTGTAGTTCTGCGTGTCTGACCTGTGCATGAGGAATTTCACTGGGTGCGGTTCCTATGCCCCCCGTGTGGCCGAAATTGGTCAATGCCGCCGTCCAGTCCCTAGTCGGGTCTTGTTGGCGAAGGAATACCATTACGGCATCCAAAGAAATAGTGGCCGGCGGTTGAGCAGTCGGTGCGGGTGGTTGGTTCGACTGTGGTTGGGCCTCCGGGGTATCTTCTCGCAGCGGCTGCGTATCTTGGGTGTTCGCACGACGGGGCTTGATTTTCCTCGCGATAGCTTTCTTACCCATGACTGTAATTTGTGATTTGACGGTAGAAATTAGGGTTTGGTTTGAGAACGATGGTTCTGTGAGAGGGATAGAGGAGAATTTCTTGAAAGGTATTTTGGAAATGAGGGTTTTTGAGGGAGAAAGGGAGGGTCGGTTGGTTTAGTTCGGATTAGAAATGGCAGTTGCAGGTGGTTTCAACCGGCTATCAGTGGTTACCGGTCATGCCGCTTCATGTGAAAAGTGGTTGGGCGACAGGTGTTGGTTCCTGATTGGCTAGCGTGTGTACTCTCTCTGCTCCACACCATTCCAGCACTGCCACCCTGCAAAAGCTGCACACGCTTAATTCAAATTTACGTCCTATCCACAATTTCCCTCTATACTTACCTATTACGGAAAATAATTCAAAATGGCACTTAAATACAAATTGGAGTGACACTAAATAGGTAATCTCTTGGTCAAAGTGTACCCCAACCTAAATTTAAGGCCCGAAAATATATTTTTGGATTTTTAGAAAATTTTCAAGCATGCAAAAATTAATTACGTATATACAGTATTTACATTCTCCTTAGGTAATTTGGAATCCTACCTGGCCAGTATATGCAGAATATTATCAAAATGAAACTAGCCACGTGGAATTCCAATTCCTATCTTACTAATCAGTATGTGACCTTAGTATGTGGTAGTAGTGGAATTTCATCCACTACCCCCACCTCACTATTATCCCTAAAGATTTTCAACCTATGTCCATTCACAACAAAAGGCTCAGAGTTAGAAAGACTCCCTGAAATCTCCACCGCTCCATTAGCTCGGAGGGCTGTTACGATGTACGGTCCTGTCCACTTAGATTTGAGTTTCCCGGGCATTAACTTCAATCTCGACTGGAAGAGTAGTACTTTCTGGCCAACATGGAGCTCCTTGGTTCTCAGATTTCTATCATGCCATAATTTCGTTCGCTCCTTGTACCACATGGCCGAGTCGAAAGATTCCAATCTAAGTTCTTCAAGCTCCTGTAATTGCAGCTTCCTTTCCTCCTCACAGGCTGTAGCATCCATATTCACTTTCTGTACTGCCCAGTATGCTCGGTGCTCGATCCCTACAGGTAAGTGGCACATTTTTCCAAAAACTATTCGGTAAGGGGACATACCAATGGGGGTCTTGTAGGCTGTTCGATATGCCCAGAGAGCATCCTCTAATCTCACGCTCCAATCCTTCCGAGAAGGATTTACAGTTTTCTCCAAAATCTTCTTTATCTCTCGATTAGAGATCTCGGCTTGGCCGTTAGCTTGCGGGTGGTAGGGGCTTGAAAGTCTATGGTGCACACCGTACTTTTTCATTAAAGCTTCAATTGTACGATTACAAAAGTGTGTACCTTGATCAGAGATGATCGCCCTTGGGACTCCGAAACGGCTGAAAATGTGACTCTTTAAGAATTTGGCCACCTCCTTTGCTTCACACGTACTTGTGGCCGTCGCTTCTACCCATTTGGAGACGTAATCCACCGCGACTAGGATATACAGATTGCCATAGGACGAGGGAAAAGGCCCCATGAAATCCATTCCCCATATGTCGAATAATTCACAAACAATAATCGGTACTTGCGGCATCTCATCTTGGGCAGATATTCCACCGGTCAGTTGGCAACGCTCACAGCTCCGGCAGAACTCGTATGCATCTTTGTTGAGAGTTGGCCAGTAAAAGCCGCTATCCAGAATCTTCCTTGCCGTCTTCTTGGATCCGAAGTGCCCTCCACATGCTAACGAATGGCAGTGGGTCAACACATCCCGCTGTTCCCAGTCAGGAATGCACCTTCTTATCACTTGATCGGATCCTACCCTCCATAGGTAAGGGTCGTCCCAAAAATAATATTTTGCCTCACTCTTGATCTTCATTCGTTGGGCTTTGGTAACACTTGGTACCTCTGGAAGTTCTCCAGTTACTAGGTAGTTGGCCAGGTCCGCATACCATGGCTCCTGCCCTACCTTCTCTTTTCCTTTTGCTGCATCATTCTGACCAGTAAGTTTGTACACTTCTTCCCAATCAATTTTTCTGGGTGCAAAAATCACCTCACATAAGTGTTCCTCTGGAAACTGGTCGTGCACCTCCTCGCTGTTTCCTTCTTGCACTATTCTGCTCAAATGGTCTGCCACCTTGTTTTCGACTCCTCTCTTATCTTCCACCTCCCAATCAAATTCTTGCAACAAGAGTACCCATCGGATCAAGCGTGGTTTTGATTCTCTCTTGGTAACTAGATACTTAAGGGCTGCATGGTCAGTGTATACTACGACCTTAGATCCCAGCAAATATGGCCGGAACTTCTCGAAAGAAAACACCACTGCCAGCATCTCCTTTTCGGTGGTATCGTAATTCCGCTGGGCTTGATTTAGAGTCTTGGACGCATAAAAAATTACGTGCCTCCTCCCATCGATCTTCTGACCCAGCACGGCCCCTACCGCAAAGTCGCTGGCGTCGCACATTACTTCGAAAGGATGGTTCCAATCAGGAGCTCGTATGATAGGTGCGGATACTAATTTTTCTTTGAGAAGATCGAAAGCTGCCTTGCATTGCTCATCAAAAACGAACTCCACATCATTTTGAAGCAGTCTGGTAAGGGGTTGGGCGATTTTGGAGAAATCCTTTATAAATCTTCGATAAAATCCAGCATGTCCCAGGAAACCCCTTATTCCCTTCTGATCAGTAGGGAATGGTAATTTGGATATGACATCCACCTTGGCTCGATCCACCTGGATACCTCTTTCTGAGACTACGTGTCCCAGGACTATCCCTTCGGTGACCATAAAATGGCACTTCTCGAAGTTCAAAACCAGACTCTTTGCTTGACACCTTTCCAAAACTATGTCCAAATGATGAAGGCAAGAGTCGAACGAGTCTCCGTAAACCGTGAAGTCATCCATAAATATTTCTATGCACTCCTCAATCAAATCGGAAAATATGCTCATCATGCATCGTTGAAACGTACCTGGAGCGTTGCATAAACCGAAAGGCATGCGACGGTATGCATAGGTTCCAAACGGGCAAGTAAAAGTGGTTTTGTCCTGGTCCTCAGGATCCACGTGAATTTGGAAGTACCCGCTGTACCCATCTAGGAAGCAGAAAAATTTTTTCCCAGCTAATCTCTCTAATATCTGGTCGATGAAAGGCAAAGGAAAATGGTCCTTCCTTGTTGCGTTGTTCAGCTTCCGGTAGTCGATGCACATTCGCCAACCCGTGACCAGCCTTGTTGGAATCAGCTCGTTCCTCTCATTCTTGACAACTTGGATCCCGGATTTCTTTGGAACCATGTGGATCGGGCTGACCCACTCACTGTCCGGCACTGAATAGATAATCCCTAGCGACAACAACTTCAAGATTTCCTTTAAAATTTCCTCTCGCATGTTAGGGTTTACCTTCCTTTGAGCATCTCGATGAGCCTTCGCTCCCTCTTCTAGCCTGATGTGGTGCATGCAAACGTCGGGGCTTATCCCTACTAGATCTGTAAGGCTCCATCCGATTGCCTTCTTATTCCTATTCAACACAGTCAGTAGCCGCGCTTCTTGTTCTTTTGTGAGACTGCTGTTGATGATTACGGGATATGAGTTCTCCTCCCCGAGGTAGGCATACTTCAAGTTCGATGGTAACTTTTTTAGCTCGACTTGGGGTGGAAGTGTGTCTTCGGGTAGAGGGTTTCTCTGGGCCTCCCCGTCTTTCTTTAAGTCTTCCCCTGAAGGTTCTTCCGTACTGACTGGAAGCTTGGCCCCTGCGGCTCCAATGAACGCCGACTTTTGACAGAATTCCTTGATCGCTCCTTCTATTTCTTCGTCGGTCAACCCCTGGCTACTGATCAACTCACACCACGCAGCAGCTTCTTCGTCGGCCTGATCACAAGCATCTAAAGCCTGGAGTTTTTCCTGTAATAGTTCGGTCTCAAGAAAATCTTGGACTAGAGGGTCAATCACATCAACAAAGCATAGATTTTCAGCATCAATGGGTTTCTTCATGGCATCATTTATATCAAAAGTAAACTTCTCACCATTAAAATCAATGCAAATAGTCCCCTCGGCCATATCCACTATTGTCTTAGCCGTTCTCAAAAAAGGTCTCCCTAACAAGACTCCACTAGACTCTCTCGCTTCATGCTCACTCATTTTGATCACATAAAAATCAGCAGGGTATGTGAACTCCTGTACTCTAACCAACACGTTCTCTAAAACTCCCTCAGGGCTTATGCACGACCTATCAGCCAGCTGGATCAACACCCTAGTGTTTGACAGCCTCACTCCTTTCAGTCGGTTATAGATTGATAATGGCATGACATTAATGGAAGCTCCAAGATCACACATCGCATGTTCAACCTTCACATCCCCTATAGTTATGGGTAAAGTGAACATACCTGGATCGGCCCTTTTGGGCGGCAGTTTCTCTTGCACAATTGCGGATGCGATCCCTTCCACCATGATTTGTCCATCTTTTTGAGCTTTCCCGGCTATGAAATCCTTAATGAATTTTCCGAGCGGGGGTAGTTTCACGGCTTGGAGGAATGGTATGGTGACGTCCAACCTTCCAAAAATCGACAAGTAGTCGACCGGGTTCTCTTTCTTCCTCTTTGTAACAAATCGGAATGGGAATGGTTTCTCTCCTTTTTTCTCTTCTACGGGTTCCTCAGCAACTTTCTTTGGTAGCTCTTGGGTCCGAGCCTCCATTCTGGGATTTTTCTCTTGAGGAGGTTCCTTCCTGGTCAGTAAGGCATCGGGTTCACCTCTTATACTTGGTGTATCATCCAGGAAGAATGGATCCTGCATTCGAGGCATGAAATTCCCTATTTCCTCGGCTGAAATTGTCTCGCCTCCTATCTTCGTTCCATTCGATCCTTCACTCGGCTGTTTCGGTTGAGGTGCATCATAAGTAGTTCCTGACCTCAACGTGACCTTACTCACATTTGCCTTCTCGGGCATGTGGACTGTAGATGGGAGTTTTCCTGCATTTCCCTTCAAATCACCCATCGAACTGGCCAGTTGAGCTAACTGCCTATTCATCATATCCATGTTCGCCTTATGTTCTTTCTGGGCATTTTGCATCCCCTGCACGACCTCATTATGGGCTTGCAATTCTCCTTTGATGTTCTGTTGTGATGCTAGCATTTCACTCATCATGTCCTCAACGGATCTCCTCGGCCTGTTCGAGTTTTGGAAATGACCCGGCCCTTGGTGTTGATAGTTCTGGAAGGTTTGCTGTCCTTGATTAGGCGGGTATTGGTTATATTGGGCAGGAGGAGTGTACTGATCTTGAGGATATTGATTCTGGTGCTGGGCTTGGAATTGATTCTGGTTCTGATGGTGTTGGGATGCTTGGTTTGGTTGATTTTGGTAGTTTTGGAAATTTCTCTGATGGGGTGGCACGTAAACAGGGTTCGAGTTTGAGCTTTGTGGGTTATAGTTTTGGGCTTGTTGGTTTCTTCCTGACCAGTTGGGCTGGAAGTCTGGGTTTGCTGGTCCATGGTTAGGGTTTTGGTTCGGGTGAGGGTTATATTGGTTCTGGCCTTGACCTTGGTTCTGGTTTTGGTTCCCTTCTCCCCATCGAAAATTCGGGTGGTCCCTCCATGGTGCGTCCCGTTGTCTCCCCTGGATCTAATTCCCATTCTGGTTAAAATACCCAGCAGCATTAGCTTGCTCCGTACTGATCGAGTCATTCGGATGCTCGTATTGGGCCCCTTGATTCCCCTGCTCTGCACCCTTGTAGTTCCCAGTTGGGAGAGGTGGTGGAGTGCTCTTCTCGATGGCACTCAAAAGTGACTTCTTCAGTTCATCCATCTTCAAGTCCATTTTCTGCTCCAGCTTGTTCTCCTGATCAGTAGTCGATGCAACCGCAGCCCGCTCTCGGTTGTATCCTTCCCTTGAATGGTCATACTCTTTCTTTGCATTCAGTAGCTTCCTTAGGACTCTCTTTGCTTCGCTGACCCGTAATTGCGTGAAGCTTCCTCCCGAAGATGAATTGGCCAGGTCTTTGGTTACTGCGTTCATGCCCTCGTAGAAAGTATGATGTACTTCAATGTCCGCCATGCGATGGTTGGGACACGATTCCAAAAGACCCATGTATCTTGCCCAATAGTCGCTCAAGGGCTCGTCATATCCTTGCTTCACATTCGTTATTTCTCTCTTCAGTGCGCTTGTCTTAGATGACGGAAAAAACTCGCCCAGGAATGCTGACTTGAAGTCGGCCCAAGTCTCAATAGAGTCAGGGGGCAAGCGCATGAACCAGGTGTTCGCTTCCCCCTTGAGCACAAATGGCAGAGCTTTCAGCCTATAATCATCTTCAGTCGCTCCTGCTGGTCTTCTCTGCGCTCTACAAATCTTACAAAATTCGTGAAGGAACTCATACGGCCCTTCATAGCTTTTCCCGCAGTATGTAGGTAGAATCGCTATGACATGAGGCTTCACGTCACAAGCAGTCTGTCCCGGGGTGACCACGATAGCTTGCGGTGGTTCTCCTTCGGTATGCGCATTCAGCGTACCGATCTCTGGATCTTCGTCCATGTTGGCAGCCATTCCTGGATTGCCTTCCAACAGTGGTAACTCCACGGGAATTGGTCCTTCTATGGTGTCCTGTTCTTCGTCGCTACTCGTGTCTAGGTCAGACAGAGTTGTTGACAGGCCAGAACGAGTGGTCACAAGTATGGATCCTCGCTGAAGTATCTTCGGTTTCCACGGATTAGGATCCGAACTGCTTCTCATAAACTGAAACAAAAGAAAAAGAGAAAAAATTATACACAATATTTACGCCAAAGTATCACACACAATAGTATATAAAACGCCATCCATCCCCGGCAACGGCGCCATTTGAAGAGGTTACGAGGTGCGTAGGTGTCGTTCAAGTGAGGATATATCCTACTGGCAGGATAAAGATCCTAACTAAGCCTAGACCTCGTCTTCAAAGATTCCTCAACCCACTTCTACTGATCAGTATAGTGGAGGTAAGGGTCGAATCCCACAGAGATGGTGCGTTTAAACTACTGCGGTGATGTTTTGGAGGGTTGGTTAGCTACCACGCTCGGGTTGAGTTTCTACCTAGGCGAGTAATTAAAGGGTGGCGTCCTACTGACTAGGATGGGGGAGCAGATCATGGAATGCAACTGTGTACGTGGAAATGAGGGGACATGGTGTAACAGAAATTGTTTGGAAAGGACGGTATTTCTATTTTTGGCTAAACAGAATATTCAGAGTGTAGTGGAGGTAGTGGTGACTAGGCTGACAGATCTGCAGGTACAACCAGAGGTGAAGGACAAAAGAAAGCAAAAGTAAATAAAAGTAAGGTGGTCCCCAATCTGGATGTAGACATCGTCTTCTCCAACAACACAACTTAAACTCAGATAACAATTCCAGATCCAACCCGGCAAACGCAGATTAACAACTCGCGAACACAGATCTAAAACTAAGAAATCAAATCTGAAATCAAACGCTGAAACTGGACTTCTGCATGCTGGTCAACATGAAAGATCGATTCAGAAAATAAAACGAAACCTTGCATGCAACGATCTACTTCCAGATCAAATAGTACATGTTTACCTATCCTAAAGAAATTTGTTACGTAACAGAATTTAGAGATTTAGCACTTAAAACACCGAGAAATCTTAGATCTAAGCTAACTAGACAAGGAAAGAAAAGAACACTACAATGAACGAAACGGAAATCAACTTCATAGCATTAACACGTTCGGATATCCAAAGCAAGCATTTCAAAACAACAAAATCCCAAAATGTAACAGAAATCCAACGTAAAGACGGAGAACTAATTAAACTACGAAAGCAATTTAAAGATTGTTTGCCACTCCGGGCGATAAAATCTCTGACTGGAACTACGATCTAGCTAACTGGAACGGACGATGACTGGAACTCGGGAACATTCTGAACGTCAGGTGATCATGGCTCGGCGAGGCAAGAAGTGGACACGGCTGAAAGACTGAAATTACCGAGAGAACTCTCTACCTAAAGATGATGGTGAATTGAAGTCTATCCCCCCCCCGGCTGCTCCTTCTCTCTCCAACTTGGCTACCTTTTATAGGGAGGCTACCCTTGATTTTTAGGGTAAATCCTCGCTGCAATTTGACTTCTTTGCCCTTAATTGTGGGTAATCCGTCCCAGCTATCCGTCTTCTTCATCTCAAGCCGTTTTAGCACGTATACGGATCAGTATGAGACCATGCTGGCGCTTTTTCTACCCGAACACTCCGGAACTTCCCTACTGGCCAGAACACTTATCCTGCACACTTTGAGCAACTGCTTTGCAAATATAATCATTTAAACCTGTCATACTGACCAGTAACCGAGGCCTAGAATACGACTTATCATGGCGACCTACACTTCTTTCCATACAATGCCTCATATGGGGCCATCTTGATAGTCGTCTGGTAACTATTGTTGTACGCGAACTCTACCAAGGGCAACACTTCTTCCCAACCTACGCCTCGATCTAGCACCACGGCTCGCAGCATATCCTCTAAGGCTTGAATTGTTCTCTCCGACTGCCCGTCGGTTTGTGGGTGGAAAGCTGTACTGAAATTCAACTTAGTCCCCAACTCGCGCTGCAGGCTTGTCCAAAATCTAGAAGTGAATTTAGCATCACGATCAGATGTGATTGTCGCTGGAACTCCATGCAAGCGTATAATTTCCCGTACATATACCTTAGCCAACTGCTCGGATCCATAAGTGGCACGAACCGGCACAAAATGGGCAGATTTGGTGAGACGATCTATAATCACCCAAATCACCGTGTTCCCTCGCTGGGATTTTGGCAGTCCTATCACAAAGTCCATTGCAATATGTTCCCACTTCCATTCCGGAATCTCGAGGGGTTGCAATTTCCCATAGGGCCGTTGGTGTAGCGCCTTTACTTGTTGACATGCCAGGCATCTCTCCACAAATGCCGCAACATGTTTTTTCATACCGTTCCACCAAAACTGTCTTTTCAAGTCTTGATACATTTTGGTGCTCCCTGGATGGGCAGCGTATGGGGTTTCATGTGCTTCTCTCATGATTTCCATCCTCAAGCCTTCATCCTTGGGCACACACAACCTTCCCTTGTAGGTGAGACCGTTATCCGCTGCCTCACGGAAACTTCCGGGTTCACCCGTCCTCACTTCTGAGCGAAACCTTTCTAGTAGCGTATCTCGCCGTTGAGCTTCCACAATTCTGGCTCTTAAGTCGGGTTCCATCACCAACGTGGCTACTATCCCTTCCACAGTCTCGGGCATTCTCACCACTTCCAAGCGCATCTTACTGAACTCTCGGATTATACTCTCCTCGATAGTAAGAAAGGTGGCCAGCTGAGATTGAGACTTCCTACTAAGAGCGTCGGCCACTACGTTTGCTTTTCCCGGATGGTAATTTATACCACAATCGTAGTCCTTCACCAACTCGAGCCACCTACGTTGGCGCATATTCAGCTCCTTTTGCTCAAAGAAGTACTTTAGACTCTTATGGTCCGTGTATATCTCACAACGGACTCCATAGAGATGGTGTCTCCAGATTTTCAAAGCATGCACCACAGCTGCCAGTTCCAAGTCATGCGTCGGATAATTCAGTTCATGGGGCTTCAATTGTCTCGATGCATATGCAATCACTTTCCCCTTCTGCATAAGCACACATCCTAGTCCCACCTTCGACGCATCCGTATATACCGCATAGTCAGTCTCTGGCTCCGGCACAGCTAGGATTGGTGCGGTGGTCAATTTCTCCTTCAACAACTGAAAGCTCGCCTCACATTCTGGCGTCCAAATCATCTTGACTCCCTTTTTCAGTTGTTGCGTCATTGGCCTTGCTATCTTCGAGAATCCCTCGATGAATCTTCGATAATAGCCCGCCAGTCCTAAAAAGCTTCGGATTTCGTTTTGCGTAGAAGGTGACTTCCACTCCTGCACCGCTTCCACCTTGGCCGGGTCCACACGAATTCCATCTGAAGTTACTACATGTCCCAGAAAATTCACTTCCTTGAGCCAAAACTCGCATTTACTGAACTTGGCATATAGTTTCTCGTCCCTTAGAGTTGCTAGGACGGTTCTCAAGTGCTCTTTGTGCTCCTCTTCGTTCTTCGAGTAAATGAGCACATCATCGATGAAAACCAGGACAAACCGATCCAGAAATGGATGGAACACGCGGTTCATAAGGTCCATGAACACTGCCGGGGCGTTCGTCAGTCCAAAAGGCATTACAACGAACTCATAATGACCATATCTTGTTCGGAACGCCGTCTTGGGTACATCTTCTCGCCGAACCCTCAACTGATGGTACCCAGACCTCAAATCCATCTTAGAGAAGACTCCTGCCCCTCGAAGTTGGTCAAACAAGTCGTCTATCCTTGGTAGTGGATACTTGTTCTTTAGCGTTAGTTTGTTTAGCTCCCGATAGTCGATGCACATCCTCATCGTTCCATCCTTCTTCTTTACAAACAACACTGGTGCTCCCCATGGTGACACGCTAGGTCTAATGAATCCCAATTCCAGTAGCTCTTGCAGTTGCACCTTAAGCTCCTCCAACTCTTTTGGCGCCATTCTATAAGGTGCTTTGGATATTGGTGCCGATCCGGGCTCCAGATCGATCGTGAATTCTACCTGCCTGTCGGGTGGGGGTCCCGGCAATGCATCGGGGAAGACATCGGGATATTCACTCACTATCGCCACATCTTCTATCTTCCTGTCTTTCTTCTCCTCCCCATTCAAATAAACAAGGTACGCTGGACATCCCTTCCTAATCATTGTAGTGGCTTGCAGCGCAGAGATAATGGACTTGCGTCGGCTCATTGGGATTCCGTGAAACTTCGTCGGCTCTTTTCCGGGGGTTTCAAACGAGATTTCCCTATCTCTACAATGAAGGGTAACGTGGTTCTCCGCTAACCAATCCATACCCAAGATTATGTCTACGCTACCCATCGTCATTACTTGCAAATTATAAGCCACTAAACTGAGTTCACCTATTCCAAAGTTCACACATGCACAAGATCGGGATATATCTATAGTCCCGCCTACCGGTGAGGTCACACTCATAGTGGTTTCGGTCTTAACAGTAGGTAATTCCAAAGTATCCACACAAGACGTTGATATAAAGGAATGCGACGCACCCGTATCAAACAAGACAACTATAGGCATATTGAGAAGTGTGCCCATACCTGCCAAGTTTCCTTGCCCAAAGGTTTCTT
The DNA here is from genome assembly GCF_004379255.2 of Salvia splendens. Lineage (NCBI taxonomy): Eukaryota > Viridiplantae > Streptophyta > Magnoliopsida > Lamiales > Lamiaceae > Salvia > Salvia splendens. The sequence goes on from NC_056045.1 coordinate 26,373,227, forward strand.
TCCCGTTTGCCGGCTGCTTCCCCCTCAAGGCGTAGGCCCTTGCTTGCGATGGTAATCCTTGGCGGCGTTGTTGCGGTGGAGGTGCAGGTAGTGCCTGGGATTGTGGACGGAAACCTAGCTGGTTCTGTCTCGTTCCCGTTCCCATGTGCTTGTTTGGGCAATTTCGGATGTAGTGGCCACTCCCACCACAGTTGAAGCACCTAGGGTCTCGACACTCCCCGGTGTGATACTTGAAGCATCTCCCACATTGAGGGTTCCTCGGCGGGAAATTTGCCCTCGGTTGAAAGGTATTCTGTCTTCCGCCATTGTAGGGTGCGTTCCTCATGTGTTGTGGCCTCTTGCCACCATACTGAGTTTGATCACCATCCCACCTCCTCTTCTCTTGATGACCTGGCTGAGCTTGTAGAGGTGTCGCGTTTGTTGTCGCCACAACTCTTGGTTTAGGGAGTGCATCTTCCACGTCCAGTGCACAAGTCAAGATCTCCGAGTAGGAGAGTTCTCCTCGACAGGCCAACGCGGCCTTTATCTCATCTCTGAGCCCGGCCCGGAACTTCACCGCCCATTTCTCATCGGTGTCCATCAACTCGGGCGCATATCGTGCCATCTGCGCGAGGGCTCGGTCATACTCGGTCACAGTCATTCGGCCTTGGCTTAGCGTGTGGAATTCTACCACCTTGGCCCGTCTGTACGTCTTTGGGACATACTTGTTGTCAATCTCCACCTTAAACTCCTCCCATGTTAGCGCTTCCAGGCGTGCAGGATTCATAGTCCTTTGCCGAGTCTCCCACCAATAATCGGCATCACCCGATAGTTGAAAGGTGGCGCAAGCAATGCGCTCCTGATCTGTGCACTCCATAACCCTGAAAATACGTTCGAGGCTGCGTATCCACTCTTCGGCTTTTGATGGATCTCCTTGTCCATCGAATTTTGGGGGATTCTGCCTGGAGAACGTAACTATGAATCTTTCCTGCTGAGGCGGGGGTGGAGGTGGTGGTGGCGGTGGTGGTGGAGGTGGTGCCTCCACGTTGGGTCCTTGTCGTGGTTGGCGTGCACGTCTTGGCGGCATTCTGATTCAATATCCAAAAGTGTTACTACAATTCTCATCCAAAATTACCACTTTCTCAAAATTTTCTTATAAAATCTTCATGTAGTATAAGATGCAACACATAGGATATAAATCAAAATCAAATTCTCATTAAAAGAAAGAAGGCCAACATTGTTCCCGAGAGTAGATCGTACTGAAAGCAAAAACTGAAAAGACAACGAACTATTCTAATTCTAGACTACGACTCTATCATCCTCATCCATAGGTCCTTTCTCTGGGTCTTCGTCATCGTCCTCCTCGGGGTTCTCTTGCTGAGCCTCCTCGGGTTCTTCCCCGTAGTCATCTTCAAACCCTTGCTCACCCTCGTACATGCTCACATACTTGTCCTGATACACGACCCTCTCTTCCACATCCTGTGGGGGCTGTTCCTCTCGAGAGTCTACCAGTGCACAATACACGGCCTTCCGAAAGCCAGCCATGTCACCCACCATGTCATCGGTAGCGGGCTCATGCCACGTGTACCTCCTCGCCGTTCTTTCGGCCCACTCTTTCCAGCTGTCGGGGAGCAATTCTATTAGCTTCTCAATGCCGTCATGCTCTGTCACTCCGAACTCCTGAGCTGCCCTCCAGAGGGTGTCGAAGTGTGCCACGAACTCGATCAGCGGTACGTGATCCTTCTTCCGGTACACTCTATAATCTCTGAGCACCCTCTGTGCCCTAAGTCTATCGCGATCACTCCGTCGCGGGGTTCGGAACATACGCGCCATCTATAGAAAAACAGAAACAACCGCCTCGCGTATAAAAACAGAGTACATAACCGAAGAAGAGAGGGAGATAAGTGTATACAGACGTATCGATGTTCTAACTCCAAACCTGCTGGTGTTCAAAGGCCAAACGTTCTTATCTACTATAGGTCCAAAAAGCACTAGTGAAATCCTATCACGTCTAAGTTCAAACATTCAAAAGGCCAACACATTCTCCCATAAAAGCTCACATCTACATTCACGTCATCATATCATCACACATCAGCCACATGCTTTCATATAAATTCATCATACATCAACAGTTCATAACACCATAACAGTTCATAACTCAAATAATTTCCAACTTTTCCACATCACTTTGTACCCTTCCACATGTCTCAACATTTACTTAAACTTTACATAAAACATTTTCAACACCAAAATCACAATTTCCTCCACTTCCATATACTTTCCAAAATTTCGAAATTTTCATTACCTCATTTCAGGTTGAGTGCGATGAGTCGGATGTTGAGCCAATGACACTTTTGAAAACTTAGTCAATTATTTATTTTGACACAGGGATACAAACTAAATCAAGACAGAAGAGACTCTTAGGTCCAGAGCAGAAAGAAAAAACCTAGGCTCTGATACCACTCTGTCACGCCCGCATTTCCTAAGGATAGGAAGTACGGTGGACCGCGACTAGGGGAGGAATAAAGAAGCGGGGAAGAAAGGGGAAAAACAGGAATATTTGACCCAAAGACATTTGATAAAAGGAAATTCATTTTAAAACCAGGTACTGTAGCGACATTTCTAGAGTTAATGTAAACAGAGTTAAATAAAACATTGTATCGGATTACAAAGCAGCGGAAAAGACCCAAAGACAGATGATGCCGGGTATGACGACACGACACCATCCAAAAGACCAAGTAAAACACTCATTTGGCTTTCACTGCTCAACATCCGTCATCCCCATCGCCGCTCAACCTGCACATTAAGAAAACAACATGCAGGGCTGAGTACTTATTGCACTCAGTGGACACACGCCAAAATCATAGTTTGTCCTGCCATAACAGTGTAACCTTGGGGTTTTAAGTGTAAGAAAATAACCCAAGTACACAAAAATATATTTTCATAAATTCGACTGCGCAGTCATTTTCCGATATTGCCACCCTTATTCCCTCAATCATACACTATCTGATCCCAACGGTGACAAGGGGCGTGGCCACACCCCAGGTCACTAGACCGGCCAACTTGCTCTCAGATGGCACCCAGTCTCGTGTACACTAGCCTGAGGGTTCGCAGCCCAACAGACCCGAATTCGATTAAACATATGTGGTAAACCACTTCAGATAGGTTTCAAATCAAAACATTTGGCAAGACAAACAGTTCACCTCCATAAACAATTCCGGAACAGAGTCCGTATTAAAAACAACCCACGTAAAAGTAGGGTAGAAAAGCCCACCTCGATTGCTTAGCTTTTAAAAAGGTTCCCTTCAACCACACTTTCCTCGTAAAAGATCACCCTTTTGAAAGATAAAATGTATCATGATTAGAGTCAGAAGAGACGAGACTTTAAACGACAATGCATGATTCCTACGTGGACGACTTCAATATCTAGCACGTTACACGTACATACACTTAACAACATGTTACAAAACAAACACACAAAGTCACACGTTCGAAACACACCCCGCATGCAAACGACGTACCCAAAACGCGCACACGACACACGAACACAGCACTCCAAGTCCTGGCATACCCTTACTGTGCAAACGGCTCACTTGGCTCGGAAAAGGTTCGGAAAAACTCGGAAAAAGGATCGGCGTCTCGACATGGCTCGGTGTCTCGGCCGGTGGCTCGGCACCTCGGCCACCTGTTCGGCACCTCGGCCGCTGGCTCGGCACCTCGGCCGCCTGCTCGGCACCTCGGCCGCCTGCTCGGCCGCTGGCTCGGCACCTCAGCCGCCTGCTCGGCACCTCGGCCGCTGGCTCGGCATCTCGGCCGCCTGCTCGGCACCTCGGCCGCTGGCTCGGCACCTCGGCCGCTGGCTCGGCACCTCGGCCGCCTGCTCGGCACCTCGGCCGCTGGCTCGGCACCTCGGCCGCCTGCTCGGCACCTCGGCCGCTGGCTCGGCACCTCGGCCGCCTGGCTCGTTCCGTGCACACTCACTTTCCTCCAACTTCCGATTCTCAAACCCTATACAACATTCACACCACACATTCTCGGTCCCAAAACACACCCAGACACCTGGGATCATCCCTTCCAGACTCTCCACAAATCTGCCCTAGGCTGAACCCTACAACTCTCGGCCAACACACACGAAACCCTCGAACCAAACACTGATTTTCCGAGCCATCTCTTGGCCAAACACACCCACATACATCACAAAAGCACAACACTCAGAAACCCAACCATTGCACATGAAAACATCTCCCAAAAACACACAACACGCAGAACTGCGCAGTTTACTTGCAGAAATCATAATAAAATCATACGACCTCCAAAGAAGCTGAAATTTACACACCACACAGAAGACACACCAAAGTTTATACAGCTAAAAAAATTCGTACCAAGAGGAGATCGTTTGCTCAGTCAAAAAGGGGTCGGAACCCACTGTCAGTTATCACCGAAAACATGTTCAACACAAGCACATAGCCACAAATCCTATTCAACATCTAACCCATCCAAAAACGTCCTACATGCATGTTTTTCGAATTAAACGAGAGTTGAGGCCTTGTGTTACCTTTTCCGGATAGTTCAACGTAGTGAAAAAGCTTTACTTCCTCTTACGACTCCGATTTACGACGAAGGGGGGTATCACCTTGAGGAATCCAAGACGATGATGAGAGGGAGTGAATGAAAAAGATGAGAACCGAGAGGGAGAAGGAGAGAGGGAGCTTACCGGTGTTGAGAGCAATTGCAAGAGAGAAAAGAGAAAAACCGATGTGGGGAGAGATTGGGAAGGGGATGATGTATCGGTTAAGAGGGAGTGGGGAGGTTGAGAAAGTAGTGGGGAGGGGGAGAGAAACCGAGAGAGAGAGAGAGAGAGAGAGATTTAATTTTAATTAGGATTTTTAAAAACATGGCTTAATTAATTATTTAATTACATTTTAATTTGCCTAGGTAGAAAATACCACATCCACAACAATCAAATAAACACAAAAACATAAAGAAAATTTCATCCTTAATTAAAAGAATAAAATTCCACAAATTTTCGGGTATTACAAGTTGGAAGGTATATATAATTTATGTCCAACCCCCATCTGTTTAAGGCCGTTTGAGAGTGATCCAAAAACAAATCCGTGCGGACTTGACCAAAAACTGACAATATCAAACGTCTGTTGCAGTAGACAATCCGAACAATTGGTATCAGAGTTAGGTCAACTGCGAAAGGTATATATAATTCATGTCTAACCCCTATTTATTTGAGTTCTTTTGGAAGTGATCCAAAAATAAATCCGTGCGGGCTTGATCCAAAACGGACAATATCAAACGTCTGTTGCAGTCGACAATCCGAACAGAGTGCTTGAACTGTATCTAAGATGTATTACTGTCATCTATAATATTAGTAGAATATCTTTCCTTGCAGCACACAATTTAAGAAAAATTGTGTTTAGTAAAGGAAGAATAAATTTGAAAATGAAAAAAGATAGAGAGATAAAGAGAGAATAAATTAAAAGAGAGAATAAATTAAAAGAGAGTAAAGTGAGAAGATATGTATTGACTTAACTAAAATGTAGTAACATACCAAAATGACAAAATAACTCCACTACTATAGAACGGATAGAGTATATCATTACCAATTTAGTTACCATTTGCCAAAAATAAGATCTTGCAAGTAACAATCATCATAACAATCCAAAAATTAATTACACATCCTCTTTTAGTAGACAACAAGCACAATATTGGGTTAAATAGTTTGACAATATGAAAATTATACACAGGGAAACAAAGGAAAAGTCTTGAAATGTTCTACTTAAATATAAATTAGTAAATATCTCATACTGTATTCATTAATGATTTGGGTAACAGAAAAAAAAAAGGCTAAGAAAACAACATGAAATCCCGTATACAAAATAGCTCTGATAAAAAAGTCACTGAGGTTTAAATGGGCAGAGCCAAATAAGATGTCAAACCGAATTTATACCATCAAATTGGATAACATTCTAACTTCAAACCTAAGAAATTCGATTCAGTAATTGCACCTCAAATCTACAGAGGGACACTCTTCAAACTGTCCACATCATAAACCTTACCTGGAGAAATGCACATTATCAAAGGTCTACATTGCTAAAGTATAAGATTAATAGGAATTCAAGATCGAGAAATGTTTTTATCCAAAATTACCTCATAATACCAAACTAGTGGTCTGGCAATTGCCCCTTTAAGCATCTCAAGCCTCGAATATAGCAGCAAAGCCTGCAGTTTATATCACACCGGCAGTAAGTAGTCCCTGCAGTGGTTGCACCATGCTTCACAGGGGACATGGTTGGATATAAACATATGTCAACAGAGGCAATTTAATGTAAGAACCTCCAGCCATTCACAAGGACCACAACATCTTGGTAGAGAAACAGGTGTAAACAGCACTGGTGGATAGAGCAAATAAGAAAATGGATGACAATGGGACGGCTTGGGCAACAGGGAGGGAGCATACTACAAGTTCAAAAATTTTCAAAAGAGATTTAGTATTAGACAATATATATATACATTGCACAAGCAAGAAAACTAAACAATAATATATCGTGAAAGAAGAAACATATACAGATAAGGTATAACCAAAGATGTAGAAGACCTAGCTCGAAAGGAATGCATTGCGTACAAATATTGCAACTCCCCCATAACTGTGGAAATATTTACACTCACATCAGCATTCTGACATTGGCAGTAGGCTTTACTTGAGAATTGTTGGAGATGTTTGATTTAATTAACCAAAACAATCCATCTAGCCTACTATTATTCCGAAAGCAACCAGCTCTCCTTTTGGACAATGCAATTAAAGGGCCTACTCCTCTTAATCCTGCAAATCTGGAGCATGATCTAAAAGTCAAGGCAGACAATTCGAATCTTTTATGCAGGCTCCAGTCAGATCTTACGCCTTAACATATTTGTCAACATATCCCTGCAAGGAAATCATAGGAAGAATAGTCAAAGAAAACCAATTGATAAGCAATAGTTAATAATGCACCAAATGGAGCATAATAGAAAAACTCATCCACCATTTTTTAAGAAAGTGGAATAACTTCAATGCATTAATGCAAGCACGTAGAGACAAGAATATCATATAATTGTATCACAGAAAGACTCATCCACCACATTTCAGAAAATGCAATAGTTTCAGATAATTGAATACTGCATCATGCAAACATCACTCCAGAAGCCAATTGGTTTCAAAGATGGCATACCATGACAAGCTTTGTTAATTTCCCTCTTGAAGAATCAATATAGTGATTTATTTTTGCCTGGGATTTAGGTACTTGATGACTCTTCATAGCTCCAGATACTTTATCAACAGTTTTCTTAACAATGGTCTTAAATGCCTCCTTGCTCATATTACCCTGCCGCCATGATGGCTTTAGAACATCCTTCACAAAAGCAGCAATCGAAATCTTAAAATGCTTCGAAGACTTCTCCTTGCTTTTCTTGTTTTTTCCTGAAGTCTTAACCTGATCAATCTCAAATTCTCCTACATCCATGTCAGGTGCTTCATTAGGATTACTAGGGCTGCTATTCGGGACAGGTACCACGGCCAAGTCAGCTGTCTCCCCACATTCTTCTTTTTCTAAAGAATCATCGGCTGATACAGCTGTTTCCACTTCCTGCTTTATAGCTCCCATATTTTCCAACCTTCTGGATCCATGAAACCTCAGAACATCATCAGAATCACCAGTAATTTCATGTTTTAGATGATCAGCTTCACAAAATGATTTTGAATTTTGTTCAATGCTATCAAATAGTGGATCATACTGATTGCTGGTTGGTCTTGAAACACATTCAGGTGGCAATACAGAACTCAAAGAAATCACATTTTTAGAGCCAGCATTTTGAATTCTATGTGGATCACCTGGGGTGCCATAGGTAGTATCAGTGGCTGCATCATTTTCCCGTGCAAAAGAGCTTGAACTGAGTTTGGAGCTCAGTGGAAGATCAAAAGTTGATGCATAAGGATTGAAATGATTTGTAATTTTTGACCCAACAAAGCCATGCACATAAGAGCGGTTCCTCTCAAGAAAATCTTGAGTGATTCTAGAAGCAGAGGAACTCCTCATCCCAGGCTCCGAGAATATTGCATCACCACCAGCAGAATATTGCATGCCATAAGAAGCCTGCTGGAAATAAGGGTGACAGTGAGAAGAATTACTCTCAGAAGAAAGACCTGCACCTAGAGAACTTTGGAATCCCTTAAATGGTGACTGCCTCAGTGAGGGATTAGTTAGAGCCTGAGTAAATGATTTTGAGGAATTAATTCCCTGTGCTAGATCTCCAGGTATATGACCTTCACTCATCATGCATGGAGCACCCTCCCCACTTGTTTGATTGCTCACATGCAAACTATTTGATCCAGAACCATCAGTTCTATGTAGCATTTGATCAGGTTCCTGGGAAAAGCAGCTTGCCTGGTACTCACCAATCTGAGGTCGATTAGGCATTTCAGTTTGCTGATTTCTAACAGATGAATAAGAGTACAGACCATTCCAAGGAGGCAGTAAAGACTGCTGGGCATGTTGTGAAAAAGTGGTATGTTCTACAGATACTGGTGGTCGTAGTAGTGGTGGGGGTGGAGGTGGAAGAAGCAAGCTTGATACAGGTTTTAATGGACCAGGAAAATGAGAATGTTGGTAATTTACCGGTGCTTCATAAGAGGAGTAATTTTCAGGGGTCAAATGATTCTGTGAAGTAGGTGGATCTGAGTTGTAATTTTGCAATATAGGTGGAGCAAATGAAGCACTCACAGGCTGAGATGTTGAAGGCACAGGAATGGGTAATCGGGAAGGATGATTGGCAATAGGTGGATTTAAGGACCGGGATGGGACTTCTTGATTGGAATAAAGTTTTGCCAAATGACTTTCAGCATAACACCGTTGACTAGTAGGGTCCTGTCCATCGGCTGGATGATGGGTTGGTGCACCTGCTAATAATTGTGCAAGTGAAGAATCAGGGGGAAAACTATCATCTGTCCTTTCACCTTGTTGATCAACAATTTGAGGGATCTTATCAGAGTACTTTGTAGCAGATTCGGGAATCAGATAATTATGTTTACCTGAGAATGTGTCATGGGAAGGGTAACCTAAAAGGTTCCATATTTTATCAGGAGACTGAGTAGTAGAATCAACTGGCAGTCTTTTTGCATCTTTTACTTCCCACAAATCAGGCATATCTTGAGAAAGTTTCCTACCCTTATCATTCATTTGTTTTTCAGACAAAACATTGCTCTCCTCGTGAAAATCAGGACTCACTAGAGTAGGTGGAGTATCCCAATTACGATGTTTTCCCCTATTGTACCTTGATCTCTCACCCTTGTCTGATGCATGGTGTGAATACCGACAAGCCGCTCCACGGTAACACTTGCCTTGGAGAAAGTCAAAGCACTCTGGAAGTTGGTCCTTCTTTTTTCTTATTTTATCATGCCTTAAAACAGGTGACTGACTCCTATTTCTTCTCCTTGGAGACAAACTGGGAATAGACACCAAGGACATGAAACTTTCATCATATAAAGTCGGTATATAAACAAAGAATGGCATTAAACAAATATGTCAAACAAGTGTTTAAAAAAATTCAAACACTCTTAACACTAACCTGCGAGAGCGGCCACGTCTCTCTTTTCTCCTCCATGGACTTCTCCTCCTCCTCCTATCATGAGGTGACCGACTTCTGCTTTGACTTGGACTCCTTTTTCTGGTTCTTCTTTCATGCCTCCGCATGTGACGTGGTGAGTCACTCATGTCGCTGTCACTAACATCTTCCCTAATCAATCTACCAAATTCGTCTACCTTCGGTTTATCAGTTTTCATATTTTCCTTGTGTGCATTGGCCTCCTCAAGACCAACATTTTCATCACAATAAGCCGAATGATCTTTTGATTGACGTGCAGTATAAGTGCCATCACTGCTTACAGGTTTTTGACCTCTATCAGAAAATTCCGCTACAACTCCAGTTTGAACATCCAATTTATCAGATTGTGTCCCATTTCTTGGTGATCCAGTCACTGACTCAGAGAGCAGGTACTTATTAGACTCTGACAGACTCTTACGAATGTCTTCTGACCCAACAGCATGCTGCTTAGCATCATATTTTGTAGTTGCATCGCTTGTAGATGGGAAGCTGACATCTCCAAGATTTTCCTCCTCATTTGCTGAATTACTGTTGGGAGAATAACCCTGTAATATTTTAGAAGGATTTGAGCATTTCACGAGCTGACCAGGAAGTACCCCGTAACCAGGTTCTGGATGGACAACTGATCCCCCGGATTGTCCAGAATATTTATCCACAGAAGGCGACACGTTTATGCTAGCATCCAAGGAGATCTCATTTTGTCCATTTTCTGTCTTGACTGACTCAGCTCTAGGAAATACCTTCATGGTGACGGGGAAGTTATAATTAAAAGCGACTTCAGAGCCTGCAGACAAATCATAGATGGAATGAATCAAAATAAGCAATAATTTAAGATACAGAAAATAATGGCTAATTAGCAGAATAGATTGCCAGGAATTTCAAGAAATAAGTAGTGCATAGCAAACACCAGCTTTAAAAGATTGATGAAATGACCAAGTACGGTATGTGCAGTTTTTGTGATTGTGCGAAGAAGGAAATTAGGTGACAATGGCACGAAGATTCAGTCATCACGGCCATTAAAGAACAGCAGGATTAGATATACCTCCTTCTTTGGCATGTGCTATTGAGACTTCAGTCACTTCACTGGGCAATACATTTCCACATACTGAAATTGCAGGGAGTCTATGTCCCCCAGTTTGATGAAGAGCTTGTAGTTTCTCTGTTGTATAATCTTCAAGGGGCATCGAACCAATCTCATCATTTGAATTAACATATGAGCAATTCTTTTTCTCCTCATCAGGGTAAGTGATATCATCTAAAAGGCAACATAGAAAGCAAACATTACTGCATAGACCATTTCAGTTCACACAAGACTTCTTTACTTTACTGCATAAGCAATATATCGAGCAGCATGGCATATCAAACATCCAGCAGAACATTAGGCTAACCTTCCATGTCCATATCGGAATCGGTGGGGGAATGAGCAGCCTCAGCACCCACTTTAAGTCCACTTTCAGTGTGTTGAAACTGGGCCTGCTCATGTATACTTCGATCATCCATGGGCTTCCCAGGCGGTGAACATTCTAACTTTAAATTTTCCGAATCTGGTAGTCCCTTCCAGCTATGATTTCCTTCTTTCTTTGATATAGTATCTGATGATGGTGGAATAGGTGGGACTCTAGGTGGCGAAGGGGGAAGAGGTGGAGGTGGCGGTGGAGGGGGAGTCAGCACTGGTGCAATTGGTTGTTGATAGGAATGTTCCCGCATTGGGATCACAGAGGACCCACATGGATCAGATGTCAAAACATTAGAACTAGATGGGTAACATGGTGGCGGGGGTGGGGGAGCATGAGAAGGATGTCCTCTTTCAAGAGTATGCGCTTGTGAAGAAGGCAATTGATAGCCACCCTGGCCTTGAAGAGATGGTGGAGGAGGAGGAGGAGGGCGTTGATGTATATTTTGATTCCAGGGTGTAGGCTGTTGCTCATTACTTGGATATGAATGAGAGACTTGGCTACTTATATGAGGAGGTCTTGGATGATGTCCGTAAGATTGAGCAGCACTCATTCCACCTGACATAACTGGGGCAGGTCGACCATGGTGTAGAACATTTGTCATGGCATGCTGATATGCCACAGCACCAGGCCTTGGATGAAAAGATGGGTGACCGTGTTGAATAATTTGTGGTTGTGGAGGTGGAGGAGGAGGGAGAGGGAGTGGGCCATAATGGGATGTAGGCAGAGCAGTGGTTGCAGGATGTTGCTGAAATGCAGGCTGCCGTCCATAAGGATCTTGCCCAGCCGGAGTATCGTAATTCCCTTGACCATGCATCCCCTGCACCACACTAAACCAGTAATCAAAGAATTTAAGTTCACACCACCATCCACATCATGTTCAGTGTTCGATATGCTTCTCAAGAATAACTCTGAAATACAAACAAGTAAAAAGTTCTCAATTTGAATAGAAATTGTCAATTGTCACTAAATTAGTGGAGATAACAAGATTGGTGAAAAACGTGGCAATGATAAGCAAAACAGGCTTTCTCCAAAAGCATCAAATTTAGCTCAAATACATCATTCCTCGGACTGAGCCATACATTGCTACCACCATAATCTTACAAGAGCAAAGAACAAAAATGGAAACAATCAACAAGAGTATCCGAAATCAATTATGTCTTCTTAGAGAAAGATAAATAAGCAGAAATCATCCGTGATTACACCAAATGTCAATCAAAAAACAAAATTGTTGCATTCTCTGCTCCGTTTCAAAGCAATGGGGATAAGCAATAGATTCAGGATTCAATTGAGTACAATCCCACACAACGACAGGCCCAGAAACCAGGGTCTCCAGCAATCACGCAACTAAAATCTTACCAAAAAAACGACACGTGTCTGATTCTCATCAATTTTCATCTCAAAAACAAGTAAAAACCAATCGATTCAACCAGGAAAAGCTCAAACCCTTACGAGTTATGGAGGAGGTAAACTCGCTGAAATTCTGAGAGAAGAAGAGTCGAAATATCAGTGGAGAATCCGATTCAATGAAGCAAAAGGGGATAGCGGAAAACCCTAATCGAAGTAGTTCGTCTATCTTTAGCGTTTTACAGAATTTTGATTCATTTCATTCTCTATTTTACTCTTTTTTTGGTTTCTAGATTATTTTTCGTTATCCCATTTATTTGGTTTCTAGATTATTTTTCGTTATCCCATTTATTTACTATGTGCAATTTCTCTTTTTGAATATACCCCTTATAATTAACGAGCACAATATTTTTTATTACTAAAAAAACATTTAGAGCATCCGCAACAGGGCTCGGGCTCTTGTGAAAGAGATGTCTCGTCCCAGTGGATCAGACCGCATCGAGTCGTTGTTGAGGGCTCTTGCGGAAGAGACGTCTCATTCCGGCGGACGAGACCGCATTGAGTCTTTGTTGCGGTCGTCTCGCCACTGAGACCACAACTCCTTTTGGCGAGCCAACGCACCACCGAGACATGGCGCGCCTTGGAGTAGGCGGTCCCGCAAGTGAACTCCCAAAAAATTCCATTTTTTTCTCACTTTCCAAAATACTATTAACATTTTCACTTTTATTTAATTTTTTTCATTTAATTTTATCTCTTATTCATCTATAAATAAAAAAAAGACTCTCTCCCAATCATTCTTCTCTTATTTTCTCTATAAAAATATTTTATTTGCATTCTTAATTGATCCATGTCTAAACAGACGAAACCAAGCGACCTCCAAACTTCCACAACTCTTTTAATGAGAATGTTGTTCGTCGCTGTAATGACCGACACCTCCCATAAAACACGGTTAGAACAGGCTGACACATTATCAAAAAATTGCAGTCCTCATGTCGGGTGTGACATGCTGCTCAAACAAAAATTCAAAAGAACATCTAATCAATTTAACCCAGCACTTATACTCGTGGAGCAGGTGATCCGCTCTAATCACCTGGTAATATTTCCATTTTCCAGCTAACAAATATTCGCTTTTCAAATTCAGACGTCATTAATTTTGCTTCAACCGTGTGTATACATATATATACAGTTACAGCAGTAGCCTTCACTCTCCCCACTTGCCATCTTCTCTCCGCAGATCAGATCTGATCCCTCACAACACAGGTAACGCCCCCCTCTCTCCGTCGCTTACATATTTGTGATTTAAAGCCATTGCTTTGAGTAATGCAGAATTGTGATTATTTCCGTTGTTTTTTATTCAGATCCATCGTTTTTTCTGTAGAAATTTATTATTCATGCTACTGGGAAACTGATGTCGACATTGGTCTATATTTTTCATTTCCAATTCGATTATCTATGCCGTTTTCTAATTGTCTGTCTGTTGCGATCAGTTACGGGATGTTTCTTATGTAATTCTGAATTAATTCTGTTTTTATGATTTGTACCAAATTTGATCGGATGCTGGGGAAAATTGTGTAGTTTAGTGGAGAACGGAGTTTGGAGTGTGTGCGTTAAATTTTAAATAACACCGAAGAAGATAAGCCCCATAGTTTTGCTTATCCATGTATGCTGAATTTATGAAACCACATACTCTTTTGGTGTAATCTAATAAGAAAATAATTTCATCTCATTCATCTATCTGGTTTGATCTCTAAGACTAAATCTGGTGGTAGTTGAGGAAGTTGAATCCCCATCTTCACAAAGTAAATGGGTCGTGGAGTTAGCAGTGGAGGAGGGCAGAGTTCTCTGGCTACCTTTTTGGAAGCGGGGAAGCTCCTGCTCCAAAACCTGCCACGAACAATGTGCAGGCACCTGTTGAGAAGCCAGCCCCAGTTACTCGTGTGACACCAGAGAAGCAGCCTTCTGCCGCACCATCTGGTGATGGTCTAAAGCAGATTCCTGCTGGTATCCATGGAAACCAGAAGAATAACTATTACCGTGCTGATGGCCAGAACACTGGGAACTTCCTCACGGTATGAATGACCCCGTTTCTCAATATATAAGTAGCTGCTTCTTCATACTATGTTCCTAATAGTTGTATCCTTGAGTATCTGTCCTTGTAGATCAAATTCTTACTATGTGCAGGCTTTACTGAAATGTCCTGTGTAATGTTCAAGGTCATTATTGTTTTTAGTTTGTAGAAAACTTTAGTTCCAATTTTTCCCCATGCTTAGTCAGTCACCATGCCTCTCGTATAGTTGCTCGATGATCGATGACATTTTGTTACCATCAATAACATTGGGACTGAATGTTTCAGGATCGACCTTCTACTAAAGTCCATGCTGCCCCAGGTGGTGGGTCTTCCCTGGGATACCTTTTCGGAGGTGGGAGCAACTAGTGGCTTTGGCACATCAAATTCAACACTGTGTCTAGGCCACATTCAAAATGTGGTTTAACAATATGTTCATCTCTTGAGACACGGTGAATTAGAGTATGGTTTACATTTCTTGTGTAATGCATTTATTGCTGCAGTCACATACCTTAGATGATGTTTCGAGCTGTTGTTGAAGCTATGTCATGTGTGGTTGTTAATAGCACTCTTGTTTTTGTTTGGTTTACATCTCGATTCATCCCTAAATTGCTATGAGTCGATCATTATTCTGCATACGGAAAGTAATGAAGTTCTTCATATGGAGTAAGTACTTATTATGGTTATACTTTCTATTTGGTTCGATCCAGTTTATCAACTTTCGTTTGGGATAATCAATTTCTCATAAATTATTTTTTTTTTGGAGAGAATAATCAAAACTGACTCGAGAATATGACGAGATATATATACCATTGTTGATGCATATCTTTGGTGAGATACATATAACACAGAATCTGCAGAGTATTAGTTGTTGAGAGAAAATTGCTCATATCTACAGTGAATGAATAGCCTCTAGTTTATGTTTTAAATGAAGAACAAGAAACGCGTGTGCAAACGCACATCCAACTTTCAGACATTGAAAATCTGGAACGAATCGACCACAGTTTTCAGTCTATCTTTCATCTTATCCCATCTCCTCTCGTTCGCGCCTGTTGTCACTGTGTAGAACCTTCCTGCAAAGGAATCATAGCTCAAGCTCCTCAGTTTATATATGAATCCAAACTACGAGCAAGAAGAATGAATGTACCATTGCCAATGCAGACTGTAGTCAAAGCATGACGGGTGTAGTTTGGAGCTTGTGCAAGGAACTCGAATGTGTAATATGCTTTCCCCTCCACGTCGTGCTGTTAGACGACCAGGAAGAGTTGTCCATAACATTCGTATTCATAACTTCACATACTTGGCGAAAGAGAAAAAAACCTATACCTCTGATGCCTCAATCAGCTTTGTTTTTTGAGTAGGAGAAGCCAAGACCTTCCGAATTAGAGTTTCGCCAACCTAGAAGAACGATGTTTGAATGAAAAATCCACAATTATACAAAGTTGTCTGAAGCTCATAACGACAGACAACTGACAGCAAGTGTCAGATAACATAACATAGCTCGTCCGAAAAATTGGCAGAATGATTATTTGCAAACCTCCTGTGGGGGGCCAAAGTCACGAATGTCTTGTTTGGCTGTGGGGATTATATTCACACTGACGCTTTCAAGAGGCTCGATAACATCTTTGAAGACCTTGTCTTGTCCTTCAACAACGACCTCCTGGTCCAGCCAACATGATAAAGTAATAAACTTGAATGGGACATATATTTGATGATGAAATGTGATGAAGAAAAAAAAGGTTCTGTTGTAGCACACCTGCCATCCGAAGGGATACACGAAAGTATATCCATCTTTCTTATCAGTGACGGGGAGAAATCCCTTCTTTGTTTCTGCAGCAACTGAGCCACATCAACAGTATACTCTTAGCACATCAGTCATAGAGCTCAAAGAATGTATGCTACAAGTAATTACTAAATGCAGATCACTACAACCCCACTCTACATAAACGAACACCAATGACGACGGTGGTAAATAGGATGGTAATGATAAGAACAATGATACACAATCTGGATGTAAGAAAGTCACAAAAAAGAGAATTATTTCCAGTAAAAGATCAGAGCTGAAGGAAAGTAACTGTGAAGAGTTTATGACTATCTCACAAGAGTTGTTCCTGAAGAAATTACATACATGTTGCTGCGTGCTGAGACATGAATAACCAAGGGGCAACTGTCACTCCCAAGGCCAGGAGTTTCCGTCTTCCAGGTCCATCTGTCATGAGCATTAAATTAGCATGTGCATTCCAACCTAGGAAAGGCCAAGTAATTTGTTCTCGGGGCGTTTATTTGAAACCACAACTTTGCACGAATTGTCACTGATTAAATTGATGTCTTTACACCAAACCTAGTTTGTTTCTCCATCATTTTCTCTGCAACTTGCTTAAGAAAACATCACTCACTCCAGAAATTTCTAGATGAGAGAATGCATTCCAAATTGTGAATTCATTGATTTGAATGATGCAATTACAGCCAGATCACCACTGGAGACTGTTCCCTCACCCTGAAGTTCTTACCTAAACCATTTCAGTATACTTTTCTATATCTTCTAAGAAGAGAATGTAATACTTAGTTCATTTCCAGTTTGATGATGACTATCTAATCTTAATGAACTGAAGTTCTGAGCAGCGGGGATGGTGTCCATGTGCATAAATAAGAGAATAGGCGAATAAGGTACCTTCGCATGGAGAAGCTGAAGTCGATGGCAAATGCTCAGACCTCACAACGAAGGTAATACTTCTTCGAAACTGACTGTGCTTGTACAGGCCTAGCTGATGCATAAGTATACATAAGAATATAAGAGCACAAAAGTTTACAGTAGACAAGCGATGAAATGAAGAGTGAATTAAGACTTGAACCTGAGAGGACGAACTAGGCCACACATGATTGGTTGAAGGCAATGTTAGCAGTGACACCATATCTACTTCAAACTAAGGGAAAAACTATCTGAACAAGGCAACAATGAAGATAAAAAAAGTACCCCAAATTCTACCATTCTCCATATGAAATGCACAAGCTTGAATTGGTTGAACTCTCATTTCTTCAAATACATTTCATGGCTTATTGCAGCAGTTGAACAATTTTCTCCCAAAATGTTGGTAGTTTTGCAATTGAGGTTAATTTTATTTAAGAATTTGATACTCATATTCCTAATGGAACTATGAAGGGTGATAGCTCTCAGTTACCTTTCAGCAGAGCTTCGTCGAGGGCCACCGGGGTAGAGAGTTTTCCGGCGAAGTAGGGGGTCTCTGCCACGTGTCAACTGGGAATAAACCTCAGCTTATCCGAAGGCAATTTCTACATCACCCAAATCTCCATCCTCCTCTTCCTATATCATACTCATATCCATCAGTTTTGAGCTGTGGAAAGACATAAAACACCTTTCTAGTAATTTCCAATTTAAAAGGAAATTTGATAAAATAAAAATACCTACGCTTTGAGTATCTACAGTAGGAAGGACACTTTAGCAGTGTCGAGGACCCTTCAGTGGACAAACCACTTTCTTTTATCCACAACCACTTTTTTTTCCACCGCCACCAAAAAAGTGTCCGCAACAATAATGGACACTTTTTTGCCACATTTTTTTTTCAATTGTTTGTATATTTTTAATTCAATTATAGAATTAATATTATCGGACAGAAAATAATTAGAAAAAAAAACAGCTAATTCAATAAATAAAAATTGAAAACTAAATTTTTGTTGTATTAAATGAAGGGGAAAACTATACAATGAAAATTTTCACTACGGAAAATCACACAAGTTCTTCACGTTGCCCCCCTCCCCTACGTGCCCAAACCTCTTCAATCAAATCGCCCTAGAGTTGGGTATGTGTTGTGTCCCTGCGCATATCAGTGAAACGTTGGAGCAGATATTCATTACTACGTGGTACACCCATTTGTTTCGGCGCGGAGGCAACTCCGTGACTTGAACTAGCACCGTCTTCTGGTGCCCAGCGCTCTGCAGCAAATAATTCATCTTCTATTATCATATTGTGCAATATGATACATGCTAGCATTATATTCTGAAACGCCGACGGAAAATCTCAGGCGGATAACGGGGGTTATCGCCAAAGTAGTCTGCCATCAGCCTCTCGTGCGCTCCGACATGGTCTTATGGGATTGTCCAGCGATGATGAATCACACGAGGGACCGCCTCCGCCGCGTCCTCGTCCACTTCCGCCAGCACCTCTTGATATCCCACGCTTCAGTCCACATGTCATCCATTTTTTTGGAGGTGGTATGGAGGAAAACTTAGAGAGAGAAATTTGGAACATAGAGTTGGAATAAGGTGAAAATAATGAGGGGAATGGAGTTTTATTTATAGCCAATAAATCAAAAAATTAAAAAAAAAGTGAGCAGTGGCCGCGGCGCATGAGCCCCACTATAATCTGCCGCGGGCGCTCTCCACACCCCACCGCGTCCAGGCCGACTAGTTGGCCCTGTGCTGTCCGCCGCCTCCCGCCGCGCCTCATGTGTCCTCTCTATCTTGGACACTCTTAATCCCCCAAAGTCCCAAACCTTGATAAGTTTCACACTTAACACACGCACTACACACAGTAAAAAAATGCGGAAGCTCTCGCTGTTGCACCTGCGCAAACTGCTCCTTCCCCGCAGCTTCTCCACCTCCCCCAATCCCATCACCCACCACCCTCTCCCCGCCCCTCGATGTCCGCCTTCGGAATTTGTCTCTTCAAACGCCTTCTCCGCTAACCGTTGATTACTTACAAGGAGTGTGTATGATTAAAGTTTGTAGTTTGTATTATAGATAGGAGTTTGTATTTGATCACAATTCTATATATAGTCCCATTATTCATAAATCCACTCTTAAAGACCGAACCACCGAACCATACCAAATTAGGGTTTTTAGATCTAGTTTTTTTATGGATGAGAGGCACAAATTTATCAATTATTTTCGCCTTCATCACGAGCCTATTTTAATTCATCCGAAGGTAAATAAGTCAAACTAACATGTTACGAAGATTTAACTTCATTCCAGTAGGTTTTACTTCATTCGATTACGTAAATGCGGTTTCGCAGTCACGTGTCGTTCTTTCTCTCTACAATATCTATCACCACCGTCACAACGCTGATATGGTGTAATAAACATATGGAATGATGTAATAAATTATTGGAATGAAGTATGTGTAGAAGCATTTGAAGTCCTACTTGAATGAAGTAAAAACTTTATCCAATGAAGTAATAACGTTTATGAATGAAGTAATAAACGCACTTTAATAAATTGCATATTTTAATGTAAATAAAGTAAAAACTCAGGTCAATGAATTCAAATGATACATATGTTGAATCATTTCAAAACCTACTGGAAGAAAGTAAAAACATATTGTAGTTTCAAGGTATTACGTACGGAATGAAGTAACAAACCTATACAATGAAGTAAAATGTGCTTGTAATGAAGACCGAAAAATTTACACAGCAGCACATCTCATCAAAAAAACTAGATCTAATGGCCTAGATTTGGTCTCTAGTTCTGTCTTTAAAATTGGTTCGACATTGATCACAATTCTATATATATATATATATATATATAGGTATTTGATCAAAACAAAAATGGCCTTAAACCAAGAATTGCAGACCAAATTATGTCCATTGGATTAGACAATCTAATCTTAAGATTAGATTAAATAACGGCCAGATTTAGTTTTGAGATATTACTATTTTAATTATTTCTAATCGACAAAGGATAATTAAGTAAATTACTTTATATAGTTAGTTATACTAATTCCTATAATCGTGCACCGTATTCTCTCCTCTAACTGCTCTCTAGTTGAGTTTATTAGCCCATAATTTATTCTTCTTCAATACTCTGTCGAATTTGCATACCATATTTGCTTAATGTTACATTTATATGACCATGACCTATTTTTTGTTTGTTATGACATATTAGAATACATTCATCTTTTGAGTTATAAAATACAATCCGTGTGTTATGACTTGAATGTAGTTATAGTTTCACCCTATTTTAACATATTGTTGTTTTGACATATAACATTAATTAGTATGACCCAAATGGTTGTCTATTATTCTACATAATTTTTGTGGATTGCTTGAAATCTATTCCACTTAAAAAAATGCATGGTTGTTGTACTGCATTTGTTACACACCTAATTATTTTTTTTTCGATCGTACTGTTGTTTAGGTACTTCGTTTGGGTCCCAATAGTGTTAGGTAATGATTTATGGTGTTATTCTTATTATGACACATTGTATACTAAAAATGTTATGACCTACTTATGCACTCTATTATGCCTCAATATACGGTTTACTGTTTACAGCACCACATTTAGAAAAAAAACACTTTTAATAAGAAAACAGTAAGATAGAATTACTCTAAAAAAATTCATAACTTATAGGAGAAACAGACTAACGTTGTGTTTGATATCCGTGAGTTGTGTAAAACGCAATTCCAAAACAAGGGTAACAGTGTCAACAAAGAAACGAACAAAATGAAAAACTTATTTAACCTACGCAATATACATTTGCACCGATCCGTAGTTTGCTATCATGTGTTCTACGTTGATCTTGGTTTTCTTGTTTTCCTTCGCATAATGTTTATATGCCGCATCTTTATTCAGTAATGCGCTGTGATTAATTCCTGCCAACATCAACACACGGTTGTATTTAGCTCTTAAAAACTTTAGCACACCTTTGTTCTTTGTCGTTAGTCCACAATTCCATTGTCCCTCCCTTTCACCCATGTAGACTTCAAGGTGTCTAAGTAAATAAACGCCACTGTCTTCTGCATTGTCTATTGTTCTCCAACTCATCTTCATCCTCTGAATATGAATGTTTATAATCTATTTGCATTGATTGTGACATCCAATTCTTGATAAATACTTACAAAAGAATGTCCTCTGTAATGCATGCAAAGTGTTAGTTTCAGTAATTATTTTGTAGTACTGTGAGTTGTAATGTTGAATTCATACCAATGCCTCTGGAATACTCCCGTAGGTGAATCGCAAGTGATTGTCTTCTCCATCTTTACAAGCATCTATAATCACCACTGATTTTCGTTTGAAACAAAAGCACACAGTGTAGTACCTTTTTGAAACGCAGAATGCAAAGAATACCTATTTTGTGTAATGGGTTAGTCCTTAAGGGTAGACTGAGTGATATTTTTTTTCATAGTAACGTAGTAGAATGATTATGACTATGCAGCAACATACCATATTTTTTTTCGTTTCAAATTGTTTCACACCGCGTCTTCTTGCGATTTCACCCTGCAATTCATTATGGTTGTCGAATCGTATTCTTTATATAATTGAAAAAACCAGCTACGTAATATGAAAATTGTTTTACAGTTATATTCAATCATGCTCATGGCTGCAAGTATTAGCACGGTTGAAGATTTCTCTTACAATTACATGCATGTATTTTAGCTGGTTTGGGTCATATTAATTGACTATGTGGGTCATATTAATTTACTATGTAGGTCATATTAATTGACTATGTAGGTCATTGACTACGTAATATGAAAATTATTCGTCTTATGCGTATACTGTAAATAGTTAAATAATCAGTGTTGTGTCATGTTATGCGACAAACGAAGTCATAATAAAATGGTGTCAATCTTGGTCACGGTACGCTTTTAATATGTCATATGATTAAATAATAATAATATTATTAAAATGAACACTTTCATGTCAAAATATGCGCTAATATATGTCATAATAACATATAAACATGTTAGGTCATAATAAGCATGAAACTATCAGGCGTATTCTTAACTGCATCATTGTCTGGGACATGGGATGTAATTACATATATCATCTCAAACATCACAACTAAGTTCCAGTTTGGAGGATCAGAGACAGTTACCAGGATTTGTTGTTTTTGCATTAGCCTCTTGCCCTTTGGTGGAGTGAGGTGTTGTTTTGTTTTGTAATACAACCCCTGAAACATAATCACAATAGCTTTGAACATTACATTTAAAAATTCACATTAAAAAAGCCTGGTAGCCAAGCAATTATTTTTCTGTTCTGTATCTCTTTATTTTGACTTTTTAAGAGTGAAGCGTCCCAAGAATAAAACAATTTAAGCATAATAATATGGATTTATGTCATGCATACACTCGCATGACTCTGTTGTTGGTTTTGTTGCAGAATGGGCTTTTGTTTATGAAAAATATCACAATTACATACGCTGCTTCCAATATTGATACGGTATTAACTCATTAAATAAACTAGAAGGGGAAAACAATTTACAGGTTTGAGCTTTGGGGATCCGTGGTGGCTTGTTTTTAGTGTTCCTCCTTTCATACACTAGTTGAACAAAAAAACCCTTTTAGTTTTGATGTATTTGAAAGCGGTATAGGCTATGGGATACTACAAACATCTAACCTTTTCCGTCGGTCGTTGTAGATCCAGAAGCTCGAGTATTCACCATTATCGTGGTCGATTGTTTGATTTTCCGGTTCGGTGCTTGGTGGATCGGGAAAGATTGTCTGGGCTGGAGCGCGTATTGTGGATGGCTGATGTAGGTGAACTATCGGACGCCTCTTCGACTGAACAAAGAGTGGTTGGAGCTCGTAAATGTTGTGCCGCTTCAGAAATTACAGAAGTAATGTTTGATTTTGGTGATTAGTGTTTTTTGGGTGGCGTTAGATATATTGTGGGGGGGGGGAGACGAAGTGAATAGGTTGGAACCGAACAATCAGGTTAATGGCGTGTGGAGTGATGATTCCATGATTTCCGCGAAGAAAAACCGAACGTCTGGGCATAATTTTTGTTTCCATTTTTACCCTTTTATGACTCTACTAAACCTTATTATGACATAAATTTATGATTGTCAAGCCTAAATCGTGGCCGCCCATAGGCAGATCCAATGCTCCAGATTTAGTCTGTATTTTTGGACTTAAGGGTGTATTTTGATAGATGAATACCCTATATATATATATATATATATATAAATGATGATGAATCTAGATGGGGTCAGGAGCCCATGAGAGGCGGGAAAACTCTAACGGCTTCAGCTGTTGGAGCTTTCGCTGACTCTAGGGTATGATATCTCAGTCCCAACCCTCTGTGGTTGGGGTTCATATCCGTATCGAACCCTATAGATCCGTCATTATATACACATATATGTATGCATGTACTACAATATTGACTTGGCTGTATATAGCTATTATATATGTATAAATTGTGTATGTAGATATTATAAATATCATTTGTATTTTGGAGAGGAGAGAGAAGTGAAACATAGTTTTGCTGCACGAATAAGTTAGTATCATGTGATGAATATTGCTCAGATAGTATGTGTTTTTGGAAACTAATTTATTACCTTATTAAGGAATGATAATGGAGTATAATACAGATGTCTTGTTATTTGCATTTTTGTATGTGTTGGTGCTATTGAAATAGGGTATTTGTGACTATTGTCTGTATTGATATAGAAGAAATTGTTGAAATTGCTACATAGCATGGTGTTTTTTTTAGTTTTACATTCATCAACTTAAAGATGTTATGATTTTTTCTTCTCTACGTTTGAACTAGGGATGAGTAGGTACGGTATACCTTACCGAAACCACCATACCGTATACCTTACCGTAAATACGGTATGCGAAAAAATCATACATTTACCTTACCAAAGTTTTCGGTATACCGAACTTCGGTATACCTTATTTTCGGTATGACGAATTTCCATACCGATACCGTACCTCATTTTCGGTATATCATACCGAAGTTCGGTATACCTTACTTTCAACATCAATTAAAATAGAAAATTAGATTTTTTAGAATATTATTTATATTTTATAATTTTAAAAATAAATTAAATATAATTTATTCATAATTATATTTATATTTCACAATAGATTTTATAATTTAAAAATATATAAAATATATTTTATATATAATTGTGTTTATATTTTTGTGGTATATACCTTAGTTTACGGTATATACCTTAATTTACGGTATATACCGAATTTCGGTATGCAGCGGTATACCGCGGTATTTGAAAATCCATACCGTTACCTTACCGAAATTTTTCGGTAAGGTATCATACCGTACCGAAAGTCACGGTATACCAAAAATTCGGTATTTTTTATATTTTTTCGGTACGATAAGACCGGTATTTCGGTATTTTTCCCCAGCCCTAGTTTGAACTTTGAAGAATGGAGAGAGAAGTAATAGCAGAATTAGGTTTTACATATTAAATGGAAAGTATTTTCGTCAATATTTCCTGACAAAAGATGTAATATTTCGTCAATCTCTTTTTGATAAATTTACACTTTTATATCCCTATTGTAGGGAATATAAAATCTGTACAAATTTATTGTAATTGAGAAAAGATAAAAAAACAGTTTGACATCATTTTTGCATAGTTACTTAAACAACCATTTTTGCATAGGAAATGGGATGAGAGACTATAATTTGGGACAACAACTTTTTTTATAATTAGTGACGGAGGAAGTACTTGCTAAATAAAGAATACTAGGATTCGACATAATTTTTATAATATTTTAAATGTACCGTTTATCACGCAACTTATTGGAGAAAAAAGATTTAAAATGTTGACTTTCCTACAAATTAAAATACATTGATATAGTAATTGACTATTAGTAATTTTTAAAAATAAGAACTTATAATTTTATTTTTCTCTTTACATTTTTTTTGAAACCTTACTCAATCACTTTGTCTTCTCTGTCATATTAAACAATTTTTTGTTACTTAACTTCATCTTCTATCTATTCCAATGTCACGTCATTTTAGCTCAACCAAAGTTTGTGTGGGATATTCTAGAATACATGGAAATTCATGTATTTTGAACACTAATTTTATATATTATCAAAAAATCAAATTCTACTAACTGTTGATAGATTGACAGCCAATTAATTCTTTTAATATATTAAATCCAATTTCCATTCTAGTTTATATTCACATAAATATTGTGCATTGACTTAGACGCACCCGCCATTCCTGAGTTATACAAATTACAATACGTACGTCTTATAAGTAATTAATACAATACATTGTGCAATTTACTCAATGAACCATATCTTATCTTTATTTACTACTTACTACTCATCCGTCTGCCATTAGAAGTTTCGGTCTATCATTTTAGTATATCGGTAATCAGAAGTTTTGATTAGCTTTTAGGAGCAAATGGTAGGTAAACCCCACATTCTATTAATTCATTCTACTTGTATTTTATTATAAAATTAATATGTTAAAATGAGTCTCAGTCACTTCATTGTCTTTTTCAATCCACTTTTCTTTAAATTTTTTAAAGTCGTGCTGAGTTCAAATGGAACTCCTAATGTCGAACGAATAGAGTAATATTTTTCAACGCATGCTTCTTGTGTCATATTCACTATTAAATTATGGCTAAGACGACTATATGACATAGGGGACATATATAAAATAAAACCTATTGTAATGATCAATTCTCAATTAAGGTGTCGTCAATCATGGCATAGAAATATCATAGTAGTTGTATTCATTCTTGGTCTTCTAGAAGAATATATCTGTCAAGCATCCATTGAAAATAGATGACTAAGGGATAGATAATAGAGATAAAAGTATTAATGATAACTTGTTTTTTTTATTAACGATAGATTTTTTATATAATAGTACTACATTAGATTAACATTACTTCCTTAAACTTGTTTTACTTGATTAATGATAGGTTTTTTTATATAATAGTAGTATTAGATTAGAAAAGGTATTAACATTACACATTCTATGAGTTCATACTAGGATTACCAAACCAAGTCTTGTATTATACTCCATCCGTCCCGGACTACTCGCACGTTTGCTTTTCGGCACGGAGAATAAGGAATGAGTGATAGACAAAGTCAACAATTACGGCTGTAGGTGATAATTTTTACTAAAAATGGAAAGAGTGCAGATAACTTGGGACGCCCAAAAAGGAAATAAGTGCGAGTAGTCCGGGACGGAGGGAGTAGTATGTAAAGTATGGATTCAGGCAATTTAACATGGAGTATCAAACTTGGTTCAGCCAACTCATGCCAAACCTAGTCGCACACATGATAAGAATTGGCCTAATTCAAATATTTGTAATGATAACATTTGATTAAAAATTTAAAAATGGGAGATTGTGCAGAAGGCTCGTGTGTTGCCACAACCCTAGAGCAAATTGAATTAAGTAGAAGTCCGCCGACAGTGCTCATCTCTCTATGTGTATTTTTTCAAACCTAATTATTTCCACAACCACCAGCCTATGGAAGAAAAAAAAAAGGACAAAGAAACAAAACTAATCAACATAACTATCTCATCGCCATTCTAATCTACATTTTTCCACAAACTATCTACCTTACTAGTGTACATAATATATAAACCAAGGCCATTCTCAAACACACACACACACACACACATTCGATTCTTACCTCCAAAACAAGACGAGGATGCCCGGCTCGTGTATGAGCCGCGCTGCAGCTCTCATTGGCATCCACGTCCGCTTGCCTTTTCAACACTACGACCAAGATGCTAATCTCACTAGACCCAAAGAGGAGTCCGACCACCTCCTATCCCACGAAATCCTCGACTTGAGCATCAACAAGTACATGCCAGAGTCTGGATCCAGCAACAGAGTCATGGTTGTGGTTGATTCTAGCCATGAAACGCAAGGTGCTCTCGAATGGCTGCTTTCACACACGGCTCAAAACAGCGGTATGATCATCCTCTTACATGTTGCCAATGCCACCAAAGGTACTTAATTCCCCTGCACTATCAAAGATCGTCACACTTTCTAACTATCATAAGTATAATAGTTATACTATCATTTTTCAGATAGGGAAATGGATCATCTACTTCAAGCCACAAAACATATGTGCCAACTAAGAAGACCCGAGGTGCACGTTGATATTATCATTCGACAAGGAAAGGAGAAGGGAGCGGTAATTGTTGAAGTCGTTGCTCATATTGGGACGACGAAACGAGCCATTTTGGCACCTGTGGATTTGGATGAGAAAGGCAACTCACAGCAATGTTGTAGATTATTGCATCCAAAATGCTAATTGCATGACAGTTGCAGTGAGGAAAAGCAAGAAATGTGGTGGATATCTAATTACCACAAAGCATCACAAGAACTTTTGGCTTCTTGCTTAAGTTCTTAACATATTTCTTTATGTCATCAAACCTCTGAGACCTATTGGATAATAAATTATCCAAATTCAGAAAAGTTGAAACTTGTGTAATGGTCACAAAATGAAGTAGGAGTACTATGAAACTGTCAAAAGTCTCAACAATGGTAAGGAGACAATCAATAACAATTACTCTCATTCTCATACATAGCCTTGAACATTTTTGTACATGCTATTTTTGAGCCAACCCTATCGAATTGCGAGCCATTTAGTTTTTTTTTTGGGGTTTATAAATTTGCAACTCTAACTACCCGAGTCAACCCATGGATTTCGGTTGAATTCAATCTCTACACACTGTCTCCCTATGCACTATACTCGATGACCACATTTCCGGCCCCAAGCTTCTCTGAGAGGGAGGGATTGCACCTATGCTATGATCTACACTACATATAGTGATTCAAGATTAAAACATAACCGCCCTTATATTGGCTGCAATTATATTATTTTTGAATCGTCTAATTCCAATTATAATATTTTTGAATCGTAAGATGCAGATGCTCATAATCTTTAACTTCATATCTTCAAATTATTAATTAAGTTAATTTAATAAAGGAAAGCACTATTTCTTTTGGTACAAATAACACAATGTTATTAGTGGTGCGGATGTCCCGGCGGACATCTGGGCGGACATCCTAAAGACACCTCCTGTCACGTCATAAGGATTTCTCACTGCACTGCCATGTCATAAGGACATCCCACTGCACAGTGGCGGACATCCCGACGGACTTCCTACAATAATAAAAATTCACAAATTCACCAAATTAAATAATTTACGGAATTAAAATTTCGACACAAATACGGAGAAATTGCAACCATTTTATTTATAAAAAAACATACATAGTACAAAAAAAACATACATAATTATTAAAAAAACATACATAATACAAGTGGTGCGAATGAAATGAAGTTCAACGAGCCGTATTTATAGAATTTTAGAAAAAATTAATAATAAAATAATCGGAACGTCCGCGCGGACGTCCGTGAAGTCAACGCAATGGCAGACGTCCGCAAGGACGTCTCGACGGACGTCCCGGGAACGCCGCGGAACTTCGGTGTCCACAGCGGACGTCCGTATCCGCGTCACCGCTGCACAATGACGGACGTCTCCCGTGGAACTCCGACATGCCGGCCTTACGTCCGCCGGGACGGGCGCTATTGTGGATTCTCTTAGGGGAGAGAGATGTACTTTAGTTTAACCTGGCCATGTGATTTCACATTTAATATTTGCCGACATTTCATTAAAACTTTCCAACATTTACAAAATATGAATGTTTAAAAATCTTATATTCTAACTTGCAATTACAGAAAAAATATATACTACTCCCTCCGTCTCAAAAAATTTGGTTATATTTCTTTTTAGTATGTCCTAACAAAGGTGAGTCATTTCCTTTTTTAACAAAAGACAAAACATATCACACTTATTTTATTCCATCATTTACTTACTTTATTCCATCATTTACTTTACTCTCTTTTATCTTTCCTACTTTTCTTCATCTCTCCTATTTATTTAATATAAATTCTTCATTTCTCCTATTTATTTAATATAAATTCTTAATCTTCATGCTCAAAAGTTTTTGTCTCAATTTTCTTAGGACGGAGAAAGTATAATTTCCAATTTCCATGTAAAGAAAATACACTGATATCATCATTTTCAGTTTTTGCAGTATTACCATCTTCTTCAAATATCAAGAAATACAACACACAAAAAAACTGATGAAATCCAACTGTGAAGACTTTGTGGGAATTTCTACACACTGTGCGAATCCCTCCATCTAATCTTCATTTGATTTACCCAAAATCGATCCCTTTTTTGGTTGATGAACAAAACTAGAAATGCCAACTCACTCACCCTCAGTAAACAAAGCTGGCATTCATGTGTGAGTGAAAAACAATTTTCTCTAATCGGGACCCCAATTTATACAGAATCTCCGAGACCCACAAATTGAAATTGCAGAGTACTGCATTTCGGAGGGGCCGGTCGTATTCATTCGGGGTTTTGTTTTGCGTGGAGTCATTGATTTTGAGGGAAATTGATTGGTGGGATCTTGAGTTAGCTGCTTCTTTGATCCGGATGGGCGGCGAGGGATTGTGAATTGGGCATTGAATTGGGGCGAAAGATGCGCCGTCGGGCGACCGACTTTCGGCGCCCGGTTAGGAGGAGGTTGTCGTGCTGGATCTTGGTGCTTCTTGTCTTGTTCTCGATTGCAGGTT
The DNA here is from genome assembly GCF_004379255.2 of Salvia splendens. NCBI lineage: Eukaryota > Viridiplantae > Streptophyta > Magnoliopsida > Lamiales > Lamiaceae > Salvia > Salvia splendens. The sequence continues at coordinate 26,403,040 of NC_056045.1, forward strand.
TTGGATTGTTTATTATTCAGCATAATCATCGAGATGTGGATCGTGTGGAACAACCTGTTTTGGTAAGTATTTCCTATCAATATTGGTTGTGATTGGTTTTATGTCTTGTCTTTTTATTAGAGTGAATGCTTGGGATTAGATTTAAGGGTTTTTTTTGATGTTTCACAACTCTAAGGATTAGATGAGTAATGCTTATGAACCTGTCTTATTAATCTAATGAAACTATATCTAGCTGTGATTTAGTTTGTTTATGTAAGATGATTGTTCTTCCTGCTTGAATCACCTATATAACAATAGTGAGTGAATGGGATGGGATCAGTGGATGAATATATGGAATTTGGACCAGCGGATGGAACGATTAACACATTACTTTTTCCTGTTTTGATATGAGCTGGTTGGGTTTGTGGGTTCGAGTGCCTGCAAAAAAAATGCCTTTGGATATAGGTTTCACAATGTGCATCTTTTGATATGAGCTGGTTGAGTTTGTGGGTTCGAGTGTCTGCAAAAAAAATTGCTTTTAGATTCAGGTTTCACAATGTGCATACTCATATTTATCTCCCTCTATACCAACAAATTTTGTGCACACTTCATTTTACTATTACTCTACATCGAAACCAGCACTTTTGTATTAGGAACTATCAGTACCTCATAGCTCTATGTGGTACTAGTATTTTAGGTCTATGCTCCAACCTTTGCAGTGAGGTAAGCTAGACAGATCTTTTGGCAAACTTCTGCCTGATTTATGACCAAATACCTGGGCTTGGCCGCAACTGATTGATTCTCTGGAAAATAGAAAACTGAACACTGTTCAGATAATACCACTAAACATTGTTTATTGAAATGAGTGATCTTTGGCAGAAGCTGAAGTCATTTAGTAATACAAGATTACCGTCTCTCTTTTTTGAGCTTCTAGCTTCTAGATCAGAGAGCAATATTCAATTAGTTTGTTGTGCTATTACCTTCGGACGTCCTTCAATATTCTTCGAGTTTCTACTTTAGGGCTTTGGAATTAGATATGAAATAGGTAGGGCATCATTCTGTTTTAAGTCGATGTCAAATTGAAAATTGTTCTAGAAGTGAAAATCTTTCGTATAATGCAACCATGCAAGGTCGTTGAAATTTACTGTATATCTTATTTATGTTAACATTTTGGAAAATCATGTGTCACACTGCTGAGCTGATAGTCCTATAGTTAATTTTCCTTGGTATGTTCTATATGAAAACTAGTCAGTGCTTGATGGGTAACTATTTAATCGGGGGGCGTTCATCATGTGGTGTCTGATGCTCAATAGAATTTGATCTGCATTACGCAAATTCTGTGATGTTCATAAACTTCACAAGTAAGGGTGGATTTTTCGAGTTGATTCAACCATACTGCTCAATGTGTAGCTGCTGAATTTCCTTTATCTTTATCAGAATTGGAAAGGCAACTTTGTGGACTTTGATGATACAGCTCTGTCTTAAAACAGTTTTCCACTAATCTTGCTGTGAGAGAATGTTTGTACCTGACTTTTTTATAAGAATATTTATAGCAAGAATGCTTCTGCAATTTCCCTCTCAAAAAAAGAGTGCCTTTGTACTTATTCTACTCTAGCTTTGACATCAACATGGGATTTGTTTAATGTTCAGCTATATTGCCTCTAGATCAACTCTCCTGATGATAAGTATATTGGCACCTCTTTGGTGAATAGGCACTCGATATATCCATGCTAGTTCTTCTAAATAAAGTAGAATATTATGATGATTAAAGTTATTGATAAAGAGAATGTGGGACTTTCATAAGGAGGAGAAATCCTAGAGAACTTGTGTGTGTGTGTTTTTCCTCTGCATCCTGAGAGTAATATAATTTCACAGGTTTCTAATTTCCAAATGATCCTCATGCATGTATCTCATCAGTTTACTCTTTCACACTTGTTGTATTTTTTTGGTTCATTAACTTATTGCTGCTTTTGCCAGGAGATAAACCCACGAATTGACAGGGCTGTTCATGAGAATAGAAATTTTACTGAAGAAATATTGAGTGCGAGATCATATGCCAGACAATTAGCCGAGCAAATGACCCTTGCCAAAGCTTATGTTATTATTGCAAAAGAACATAATAATCTCCACCTTGCGTGGGAACTCAGTACAAAAATACGAAGTTGCCAATTGTTGCTCTCCAAGGCTGCAAAGAGAGAGGATCCTATAACTCCAGAAGAAGCTGAACCGATTATTAAAAGTTTGTCGTCCCTTATTTTTAAGGCACAAGACGCCCACTATGATGTTGCAACCACAATAATGACACTGAAATCCCACATTCAAGCACTTGAAGAGCGTGCTAATGCAGCTACTGTTCAGAGCACCGTGTTTGGAGAATTGGCGGCCGAATCAATACCCAAGAACCTTCAGTGCATTGATATCAAACTCACATTCAACTGGCTTCAGGACAAGTCGATAGAGGAGCTTGCAAATGAGAGGAGGAACTCTCCTCGGCTAGTGGACAATAACCTTTACCATTTCTGTATATTCTCCGATAACCTTCTGGCTGTTTCAGTTGTTGTCAATTCCACCATTTCAAATGCTGAACACCCGAAGCAGCTTGTGTTCCATATTGTCACGAATGGGGTAAAGTACGGGGCAATGCAGGCTTGGTTCCTTGGTAATGATTTTAAAGGTGCTGCCATAGAAGTCCAAGCTATCGAAGATTTCACTTGGCTGAATGCGTCGTACTCGCCTGTTGTAAAACAACTACTTGATGCAGACCAGCGGAAATACTTCTTTGAGAGTTTGCCAGACGTCAGCGCTGAACACAAGTTCCGTAACCCAAAGTACCTCTCGCTGTTGAACCATCTCCGTTTCTACATCCCAGAGATTTATCCTCAGCTGGAGAAGGTAGTCTTTCTCGACGATGATGTTGTCGTTCAGAAGGATCTGACGCCTCTCTTCTCACTGGACTTGCACGGGAATGTGAATGGTGCTGTGGAGACATGCCTGGAAGCCTTCCACCGATACTACAGATATCTCAATTTCTCGAATCCACTGATCAGCGCCAAATTCGATCCTCAGGCCTGTGGATGGGCGTTTGGCATGAATGTTTTCGACCTGGTTGGTTGGAGAAAAGAGAATGTGACAGCAAAATACCATTACTGGCAGGAGAGGAACATCGATAGGTCACTTTGGAAGCTCGGCACTCTCCCTCCGGGGCTGCTGGCTTTATATGGATTGACCGAGCCACTTGACCGGAGATGGCACGTGTTGGGGCTGGGCTACGACATGAATATTGATAACCGGTTAATAGAGACTGCAGCCGTCGTTCACTTCAACGGGAACATGAAGCCCTGGCTGAAGCTGAGTATAGGCAGGTATAAGACTCTGTGGGAACAGTATTCGAATCAGAGCCACCAATATCTGCAGGAATGTGTCACAAGTTGATAATCATCAAGCTTTGAGTATTGCAGGTATTTAATTTAATTACTTTGAAATGTTCAGAAAATCGATTGCTTAACCCCACCGAAATAGAAAATTTTGACATTTATGAGGAAACTTTTTTCTTCTTACTCATATGAAGCTACTATATATGGAACATTTTGTCATCATACAATAGAAAGGAAACTGGTAACATTAGTAGTCAGATTTTCACTTTTGGCAGTCCAGCTTCTGCAAATTGTATTATCATGGTCGCCATTACAACCTTTAAGCTTATACTCCCTCCGTTCCATGTTAATAGAGTCATTTTTCTATTTTAGAAAGTTCTAAGTTAATTGAGTCATTTCTATTTTTTGGCAAAAAAATAATTCTTCATTTTACTTTAATCTCTCTTAATTTTTCCACCATCCATTTAATGCACTATTCTTAAACTCCGTGTCGAAAAGAAGTGTCTCTATTAACAAGGAATGGAGGGAGTATGAAGTTCTTGATTTCCTATTTTGTGATATAATCATATACTCCTACTAACTCTGTCTACAAATATTTTTTCTGTTCAGCTTTTACTATATATACTCTCTCCCTCCCATTCGAAGTGGAGTATTTGTATTCATTAATTATATATTGCGCTTGTCATTCTCGAGTTGCATTAAGATTGCTTCATGTTACCTCCCAGTCAGCCCCATTTTTGAAAATTTTAAATCCAACTCCATGAAATTATAATTTTACTTCTCATTAAAGTGAAAACATTCTCTCTCTATATTCGTTCAATTTAGCTGGCAAATCGTTTCTATCCTATAAATCTACCTCTAGACATTATGTTCAATTCATCTCCACAACCCCCACAACTTGCAGAAGAAAATTAACACAAATGAGGTGTACGTCCGCACAGTGGGGACATATTTCCCATATTACGTATCACTTTTGTTTCACTACAATATAATTGAAACTTTTGTTTAAGGTAGTTAAAGAATAATGATCACTTTTCTTCAATAATTGATAATTTTAGGACAGATGCATTATGCACAGTGCGGGAAGAAAGCTACAACATTGTACAAAGGTTCCACCTTATAGATGTATAGATGATCAATGAAAGAATCATCAAAAAAAATGAAAAAATTGGCCTTCTTTCCAATGAAAACTTGCAAATCAACAAACGGGAGATTCGTTGTTTTTCTGTAAGTTGGATCGCTCGGCATCTAAAACACCCTGTGCAAAAGAAGCAGTTCAGTAACCAGCTGGATGATAAATCTACCTAACAACAAATGGTGTTAAACAAACCTTGATTATCATTATGGCAGCATCCTTGTGTAGAACCTCGTTGTACTCGGTGCAACCTAGATGCTGGTACACGACAGAAAAGCCAATGTATATTTACACTGGAACAAAAACGACTACACGAGTTTATTATAGTTAAGAAAGAAAGCTGTGGTCCAACACGGACCTGCACGCAGTTTGGACAGCCGCCATCGGCTGAGCAGTGACACGACGAAAGCAGTTCTAAAGCAGCAGTCATCATATCCAGAAAATGAGGCTGAAGCTGAAATATGTAGAATGGTCATCAGTTGGCATATTCTGGAATGTTACCTCTTATAATTATAAAATATCCTGGGATCTTTTGTTCGAGAACTTGCATAATTCAAAGATCGAATCACTCAGTTGACAAGAAAAGAGAGGTTTTTTCAGCTATCTGATTCCAATCTATGGAGCGGAATGTACTGTATAAATGTCTTCAACGGTGTACCTTCCTTGAAATGCCTGTCCCTCCAGGATGAGGATCGTAAAGTAGAACCCTTTCAGGAACATAGCGACTATCGTGAGGATTTGCACACTCAGACGCTATGTCAGATTGGTTACATATGACAAATCTGCCAACAAACTTAATCATGAGAATGACAAACATAACCAATTGCAATATAAGGGCGGAACAGAAAACATTTTAAAGTTGATGATCTAGGTTTACTAACTGAAGAGTGAAGTCAAAGAAGCATATTATCACAATTCACATGGTGGATTACAAAGAACTCACAGAGGAACTACATTAATAAGAGCATGCCCAGCAGCATGTAATCCGCCATCAAGTGAGTAATGTGAAGCCTCAACTGCTGTCTTTACTGATTGTGGAACTCGAATCCAAACAGCCTAGTATCGAATAAAGTAAGAATTATAAGAATAACAAAGATTTGAAATATGGAGGTAGTAACTATCAAAAACTGACATTGCGCACACACAAGTAAATAGGTGATAGATATCTACAGAAGAAAAGCCTCCAAGTCATGTACCTGCGATTCATAGGTGTAGTCCGGAAGAGAGAGTTCCACAGTATCGATAACCTGATTGCTTCTTCGGCATATGCGGCGAAACCCAAACCAAGTAGTTGTTACTTTGCAAATATGTGCCTGAGCAGTTGTTTTGGCAAACTGACCATTAGCAAATCGAGCTGGATAGGCCTATAAAGTGACATATGAACAATTAATTAGGAAACTGCACAAAAATGATGTTCAGATTGCACAAGACAAGTGATAAAGTGACATGCTTCCAATGACACAAGTCTTAATGACAACTCTTAAATGATAGGAACAATCACGAAGAAATATCACTCGACTGAATTAGGAAAATCTGCAGACAAAAAGTTGTCTTCTAACAATGAAGGGATCGGAGTTTTGAAAGTGGTAAGAGGGGAATCGTATGATTACTCTGTGGAGGAGTCACTTGCAGAATGAAGAAAGATTGAACCATTATTTCATCTTTGAGAAAGCTCAAGTGAAGTTCACATAAGATGTCCGCATTATATCTTTAAAGATCAAAGGTGAAAGTTTCCAAATGATGTATCAATATTGCCAACTCCAAGGCTGGCCAATTCTCGTTTTCTTTTAACCATGATAATGGAAAAATAGCCAAACTTCTGGAATATTCTAAATTGATTGCTTTAAGTATGTTCTTCTCAGCCAACATTACATAGCCCCTATTCATCGAACAAAATAACATGTAAAAATTATTCTAGATCACCACATAGAGAGTCAAAGCAGAAGAGACCAGAAAGAAAAGTATCAGCTTTTACATACAATGTCACCACCAATCACATGAATATCTGTGTAATCGCGAGTTTTTGTATAGTACTTCACGTCAGCTAGTAGGCACCTAGCAATTTTACTTGATAAATCCAACTGCTTTACAAGATAGGTTTTCCCCTGATTCATATATATGGCACCTTCATAAACCTGTATGAATGCAGACATGAGGGCCCACAAACATAGAAAAAGTGCAGGTATAAACATGTCAAGAATCTAAAGAGCAGGTGTGAATAAAACATAATTCAGAACTTAGAAGTCAAAGCAGAAGAACATATCTCATATATGTGATCAACTGGTCATTATACAAAACATGTTGAGATGTATTATTCATAAGGCTGGATATTTTCATGAATTCATGTTGTACACATTACATTCATTGGTTTTATCACTTCACAAAGAATATAGATAATACCCGTTTATTACACTACAGTAACATAGCAAAAACGAAACCAAATAAACTGGAGATCTGTTCCAACTGCTTATATTATTCTAACTTGCTGCCCAAAAATTACTATTTGGTGATTTTCAAGTGAATTCTTGGGAAGAAACCGCTGAACTTTTGCAATTAATACAAAAGATAGACAAGATTTCAGCATAGTTACTTAATAAACAGTATCTTACCAGCTCAAGGACTGATCTACAGGATATAGATTTAACAAACAGTAATCTACATCTAATCTTAACTCCTATCCTGAACATTTTATGTCTTAGTTCCCTTAATTAAGTTCTAGTGCTTGAATTTTGTTAAAGTTGCATATGTTTTGTGGAACCAAATATAGTAATTGTTGCGTACTATCCGTGGATGGAAGGAGTATTAGGTATTTTTTTCTTTTCAAATATTTACCCAGTCTCTTTAGGAAAAAATGACTGTATTTTTCTTTTCAAATATTTACCCAGTCTCTTTAGGTAAATATGACTAATGGGTATCAAGATCAGGAAAGTAATACACACAAAAATGATTTCTCCATTACCTGAAAGAATGCTTTGCTTTCCTCAATTTCTTCAAGGACTTTATCATTTAGCTTGTCAATTACTTTATATCTCACAGTCTCTATGGCTCTAATACTTACAGCACTTGATGGAGATCTCTGAACAGGAAAATAAGAGGTAGTTAAGATTATGAGTTGGGTAACGAGTTGCGCATTGGATACAGAAGTATGAAGCATTTCCTGACAGTCAATTCGCAGAACATATAGAAAAGCATCCCAGCTTAGTCACATATGTATCACCTCTTGCCCAATGTAGGTCCACATTCTAGCAGCATAATCACGCGACATATCAGTGCTCAGGTTGCCATTGCTTTTAAGTTTCATGACAGCATTCTCTAAGCCAGGACCAAAGTAATCCACGTCGTGAATAAAACTCAATGGAAGTTCAAGAGCAGCACATGACAAGTGCTGCTGCATCACCTGAAAGGGAATACAAGTTGGCAGCCATTTAAGCAATAACCTACAAAATTACCTCTTCCCATCCTTCATAATTGAGATTCCTATAGCATAGTACAAAATGAAGCAAAACTGTGTATGTAAATAAACCTGATCATTATTAGGATCAACATGGCAACATTCAATTGAACCCCTGAAAAGTTTATCTGGAAACTTCATGAAGTACTGATCTAATGGCCCTTCAAATGCAACATATATAGAAAGTGATGGCTTTCCTCTTCTTCCCGACCTTCCAGCTTGTTGCCACATACTAGGTACAAAATGATAAACAAATAACAGGGAACATAAGTAAGCTAGATTGAAACTGATATGATCAACCATGGATTAATTATGTACCTTGCTATGCTACCAGGGAATCCAAGATGTAGTGTGACATCAATTTCTCCTACATCGATGCCTAACTCAAGGGCACTTGTGGCAGCAACACCACATATATTGCCATTGAAGAAATCACTTTCAATTCTTCTCCTGTCCTATTCCCATCAGACAGTTAACAGCAGAAGATACTACTAGGGCTTATCATAACAATTGAAAAACTAGTTGGTCAAACTAAAGCAGGCTCCCAAGTGCATGTAGTTTACGAGTATCAATCTTGTATGTTGAGAATGATTGGACTAAGTTTACCAAAAGAATCCCCATGAATAATACAGCCCACATAACAATGAGGACCCAAGTAAGATGATTCCCATTTAAACATATTGATGCCCATAATTGGGTGTGTAGGAGTACATGTGATTAGGCACCCCCGATATGTTGAATATATTGAATACTCATGAACAAGAAACTGACCTCGGCGACATAGCCCCCACGGTAGGAATATACTTTATTTACTAGATGAGGTGCGGAGTCCTGAAGAATTTCACGCCTTTATGCAATCAAAATAAAATAAAAAGTTATAACCCCCATGAAAATTAACTCCAAGCATCTGAAATGTAGATGTTACACCTACGTGTAGCAGAGAACAAGTTCACAAAGTTTGCGTGTTTTACAGAAGGCAATACAACGTAGACCATGCTGAACCATTTCTGCAAAGAGTTGTGAAACTTCCAGGATAGGGCTGCAAAATAATCAGATTTAATAGACATCAAATTATATAAATTTATTCGAGCAAGTGTATATAAGGTCCTTTATTATCTACATAGGACTAGATCCACTATATTTTAGGAATTTCTCATCATCATACTGCTTTTTCTTTAGTGATATTTTTTGTTTCTTAACGGAATATAATGAAATCTACAAGAGATCCTACATCAAACTATCAGTTATACGGTGGATTATCTTCCAATGCTTCTTTAATAGTTCTCAAATCCAGGGTGGCAACCCATTCATAAAAAAATCTTGGTCCTTAATAACCTAAACATCCTTAACAGACACAAAGTTAACAACCTATTTTAAACACCCACACCCTAATGTTAGCAGCAATATCAGGAGCCAAAGGCCAATGTTGTCAAAGCAGTATGGCGGCTTGTGGCGGTCCGCCCGAAAACCGCCACAGGGATATGGCGTATCGGTATGGCGGGATATGGCGGTCATTAATTAAATAAATAAAATAATATTTATATATTTATAAATAATTAAAAAATTAAAAAATTAGAAAATAATAAAAATATAACATTAAAATTCAAAAACTCTTTAAACAATTAATAAAGCAAAAAATAAAAAAGCTATATATAAGTTTAATAATTAAAGTCTTAAGTTCAACAAAAGATAAAGTCATCCTAAGCAATACTAGTCATCAATCATCAAGCTCAACATAGTCTTCTAGTTCATCCTCATCACTAGAGGTGCCTAAGGTTTACGGTTCCGGCGGTTAACCGCGAAACCGTAACCGTCGGTTACGGTTCCGAACCAGAACCATGAGAATTTACCCGAACTGAAACCGTCGATTTTAGAACCTGGTTTGGTTCAAATTCGAACCGAAACCGTGCCGGAACCGCCGGTTCCGAGCGGTTCCAAACAGGAACCTCCAAAAACCGCCAAAAAAACGGCGGTTCAGAACCGTGAAAAATCTTTAAAAACCGCCGGTTCGGAACCGTAACCGCGAAACACCCTCGCGGTTTGGTTCCGGTTCGGCAATTTCCAAAACCGGAAACAGCGGTTCCGAACCGTAACCGCCGGTTCCGGAACCGTGGGCACCTCTACTCATCACTATCATCGGCATCCATTGCTTCATCACTATAATTAGGGTTTCAATTTCTATTTTAAGTTTAATCTATTTTCATTTTAATTATAATATAAAATGGGTTAGAATGGTTGGGTGGGCCGGTTCAAGTTTGGGCTTATACCAAAATTCAATTAAAAAGTAAACAATCCATTCAAAAGTCAAAATTAGAACAAAAAAAAGTCAAAATTATAGTAAAACACAGCCATGGCGGGATATAATGGCGCCACGACCGTGGCGGGCATGGCGGCCGATACAGAAAAATGTCATAAATCGGTATGGCGATGGCGTTTTCATTACTAACTGATATGATATAGCGCCATATCACCGCCATAGCCGCTATTTAACAACTTTGCCAAAGGCTAATGTCAATAAGGTAATATACCCACCCCTACTAGGCCATCTAGCAGGTTTCCAACCCCAAATTGAACAAGTGATGATCTTTCATAAATTGGAACTGGTGAAAATTGGATCAAAGACTGGTAGCGAATTGGTAACATGCTTATTTTTTCCACCATTATGTCAGATTGAAGTCCTAAGTATAACACATCCAAATTTTATGTTGGACGCTTCCAGGGTAATTTTCTAGCTTTCAGTGAAATTTATACCCTATCAGCATTTTATCAGTGAGCCTCTACATTAATCCCATCAAGAGACCATTCTCCATATCATCATCAAGCTGATGAAAAGATGAGTTTTTGCTATTTCAGGGAATGGAAATAAAACAAAAAATAATAAACAAATCTAAAATTGCAGACCATTATAAGTCAATCAACAAACATCATCTTACGAACAATCAACAGGGTGGAGGCCATTAAGGTATAGCGTCTCACCTTGAGCGTCCATCGACCACAACTTTGTTAACGGATTTGTTTGCCCCCAAGCTGGCCTTTGTTCTCTTCCAAACCTAGCAAATAGAAAGTATGCAAGAAGGTTTTTAACTTAATTCAAACCAAACAAATTCTGAATGGAAGTTGGGTAGACTAAGTAAGAAACTCTCACGGTTTTCAGGCATAAAGGAGGATTCCAGAGCATAAAAAGCTTTAAGGCAGAAGGGCTACCATCATCTGCAATCACTTCAACTGCCGGTAGATTAGCTAGTTCCTGGAATAACATTTAGAAGTGAAGCAAGGTACAAAGAAGCAAATTTGAAATATGAACTCAAGCACATGGAAAATCTTAAGAACCTATATAAACCGATAGGAAGTTCCTAGGACATAACAAAAAAAGCTTTCAATTGGCTTGCCTCCAAGTACTATTTTAGAATGAGATGAAGCTTGAATGAAGATGCGAATCAAATATTTTGAACTGAAATAGTACCATAGCGTGCTCCTGCGGATTGGCAGAAGTTGCAGTACTGAATATGAAAGAAGGATCGCTGCTATAAACTGGATATGAGGTCAGCTTAAAAGGTGTGACGAAAATAAACTTAAACCCATAACCCACTTATATTACAAGAATTGGGGCGTACCTTGAGAACAGATTCGACGAAGCCGTCTAAATATTAGAGCAGCATGACTACCAAATGCCCCCTTATAAGAATGAGCTTCATCAATAACAACAAACCTGTCCTTGGAAAAAAAGAAAAGTTAGGAGTACGTATAAAATGCTGTAACAACTATAAAATGAGAAGATGGCAAAAACTTAGTGGTACATTCAGACAGAACTGATACGGATGTTTGTTGGAGGGGAGTGGTTTGGCCAGAATAATAGGGAAGTGGTTAGTGGGGAAATCCCAAGATTATCTCGCCTGATTAGTTAGTTCAATTTCAGAGATTTTATTGTTATTTTGAATTATGGTAGATTTGTTTAGCCACCTATATAAGGTGGGTTCAGTGGGAGTAGCTGATCATCTTTGGAGAGATCACCAATTTGGACGGTTGTAGACCGTGGCCTCCTTGTGAGGATTATTTTCTTGTATTTCTTTCTATTAGGTTCCATCCATTCTTGTTGTGTTCCTATTCAATCAAATTAGCCGAGAGTTTTATCCCAAAATTCTATATTGTTTTCTTGGAGCATTTTATTAAGACAGAGTGTGAGTGAGTATATCTTTCTAGAAGCTATCGCGCACACCTTGTGTTGATTCCTCATTGACGGCCTTTACCTCCTAACAATTGGTGCGGTAAACGTGGAGGCTCCGCATAACACAAACACCCGTTTGGATGGTTTGGAGAAGGTTGTCGGCGATCTGGGGAAGAAGACGGAGATGTTGGCCACTATGGTCAATGAATTGAAAATTCAATGCCTGAAAATGGACGAAGGTGTATCGGTGCTGGGGTCTCAACTCGAGAAGTTCAGGGTGGAAATGCGGGCTGCTTTCTTTTACGGGAATCCGAACAGCACTACCGGTTTGTTCCCTAAAGATTCGGCTAACGGGCACAGCTCCAACACGAAAATTCCAGGTGGCACACCACCAATCACAATCCCCACATTCGACGGATCCAATGCGATCGCGTGGCTCGCGCGTGTCAAAAATTCCACTGGAAAATCACGTGAGTGTTGCCATGGAAGCCTTGGCAGGCCCGGCCTTACCATGGATCCAACTCCTTATGCGACGAATTCCCACTCTATCTTGGGACCGTTTTACGCAGGAAATGATGAAACGTTTTGGTGATTCAATAGCATGGAAACCCAACAGTGTTGCTGTTCGCTAGGAGATACCAACTATTACCACGTCAGCAATCCACACTGATATCAACACTAAAGCGATCAATAGAGTGTCCCTGCCGTTGGCGGTACAACAACCCATTCCACCTCCAGTTTTGGTGCCTCTACCATCTCCTCCCTGTCCACCTACACTAGCAAAGGTGACAGCACCGTTGTTGTCCTCTAGTCCGCCTACAATAGCCAAGGAGAATAAAGGCCGTCGATGAGGAATCAGGACAAGGTGTGCGCGATAGCTTCTTCTAGAAAGATATACTCACTCACACAATCTATCTTAATAAAATGCTCCAAGAAAACAATATCGAATTTTGGGATAAAACTCTCGGCTAATTTGATTGAATAGGAACAGAACAAAAATGGATGGAAATAACCTAATAGAAAGAAATACAAGAAAATAATCCTCACAAGGAGGCCACGGTCTACAACCGTCCAAATTGGTGATCTCTCCAAAGATGATCAGCTACTCCTACTGAACCCACCTTATATAGGCTGCTAAACAAATCTACCATAATTCAAAATAACAATAAAATCTCTGAAATAGAACTAACTAATCAGGTGAGATAATCTTGGGATTTCCCCACTAACCACTTCCCTATTATTCTGGCCAAACCACTCCCCTCCAACAAACATCCGTATCAAGAACACAAAGAATGAATTTGCAAAGTTACGTACATAAGCAGCAAAATAACTACCTAAGATTTGACAATATTCGCATAAATTGCCCATGGAACGGTAAAATTGAGACATGCAACATGTCTGGATTTGTGATTAACTGCATATTATTGGATGAAAGTTTAGTACTAAAAGTGATGGCCATACTAGAGAATCCATCCTATTTAAGAGAGAAATAGTTCAGATGTACCAGACGGGCATTATCCCGAAGCCAAAGTCTATCTTCCATAGAAGTGTCCCCATCGTATATACCAATATTTAGGCTATCATCAAGTCCTTTGCTAATAGAAAACAAAGCTCTCATTTGATCTTGAGCCAATGCCTGTTTGTAAGTCGAGTTAATTAAAATGAATTAAAAAATAAATAAATAAATAAAAACTGAAACAGAAAACTGAATTTACAGATATGAGGCAACAAACCTTTGTAGGGAACAGATACAAAGCACAAGCTAATGGATTATGGGACAACATTTCTAAAACTGGAATATTATAACAAAGGGATTTCCCACTAGATGTCATGGTTGCCACAATAACATTTTTACCAGCTAGGGAGGCTTGAATTGACTTGGCCTGCACATTCAATCACAGTTAAGAAGATGCACGGGAACTTACAGGATAAGAAGGGATCCATTTCATTACTAGAAAACATGATTCATTACTTGGTGGCTATACAACTTAGTAATTCCTACACGCTCCAATGCAAACTTCATATTTTCAGAAAGCTGAGAAGGTATTTCAGCATACTTGGCACTCCGGCCACTAATCTTTTCAATGTGAACCACCTGTACCATACAATTATAATGTCAATGTCATCATTTTAAGGAAAAATCAGATGCATGCAGCAATACCAAAGTTAAATAGAAAAAGGGAGGGAGGGGGATGCAAGGTGCAAACCTGTCCGCTCGAACCTAGATTGCTTTTTAGATGCCCAACCATTTCCTCTGGTTGTAATGAATTTGTCTCCTGTTTGATCACAATAACATCATTGTCAACATTCAAAAGGTTCATTCCGTGATAAAATATGATATCAGTGCTTGACAGGAACAATGTTTCCACAAAGAATTATTTCAAATGCTTGGCAACTTTTAAATATTAATTCTCTCCAAAACTTATACTTATTTAGATAATCTGGTTTTCATCATTTTTCAAGATTAACCACTGATAGTAGATTTCCAGAAGAGATTTTGCTTACATGACAATTTACTTGATAAGAACAAGCAGTTGAAGCCGCAGATCTTCTCCTCTCTCGTTTTACTTCACTTTCTGCAGCTTCAATTTTTTTTTCATTCAGAAAGACCATAAGATCATCCAGTGACAAAGACTCAACTGTCCGCACTCCATTTTTAATCTGCATTTTAATGTTTCAGCATTCACTCACTGGATAAAGCAAACACTATTGTGCCAGGAGAGGTATTGCTTTCACATGGTTCAATGCTATTAATTCCTTCTTCAGAGATACACTTATCTGAACTTCTTCCTAAATTCATATTACTTACTTCAGTCGTTGGAGGATCTCAGTTAGAATGGCTAGGTGATAAAAGTCCTGAAGATGATCTCGCACCATTAAACATTTCATAAGCAGTTGCTTTATTCCTCTATTCAGATAGTTTGCATCTATTAACAAAGTAAGTTCCTTCATGTGATGGGACATATATAAGTTTAAGATAATTAATATTGAATCCTTATCTCTCTATTAGTATAAGGCTACAGGCTTTCATAGCACAGCGCCACAGCCAAGCTTGACACTACGTTCTGAATTCCCCATGACAAGAAATATGTCAGTAGGAGGCATTTGAACCCACCTCTAACTTAAGAAACTGGATGATAGTACTGATGAGCTAACGACATAGTGATAATTGTTTGTCATACACAGATGACTTATAGTAACTCAAGGCACCAGATTCTAAGAGCCTAGGAGAGCACTATCTTTCTCCGCATTGTAATCGGCTGAATTTTCCTTGATGACTCACTTACAGCATTTGAATATATTTAGGATAAAAAGGTCATTTTGCCAAGTATCTAGCTTCATTTCAAGTAGCAGTTAAATTAATTACTTTGAATAGCTCTATAAAGTTGAAAAGAAAAAAAAATAGTTCCAATAATGAGTCCACAATATAACTCAACAGTGAAAGAAAATAGGATTCTAATCAAAATAATACAGCAATAAGGGAGATGAAAACTGAAGTACCATGAGTAACTTTGCTGGTTCCGTAAGAATAGCTCTGAAGGCAGTTTCTCTTTTCTTCATCGAACTAACAACCTTTGACTTAGACAACCTTTTTCCAGTTTCCACTTCAAAATGTAGAAGATAAATTGAGATTGCTTGTGTTGGATCCAAAGCATACTAAACTTATAGTTTATTGGTCAATTGAGTATTGAAAAGGTACTACAAGTTGACAGTCAAGCTGACAATTTTTACCTAACGAAGACTTATATACTACAAGGGCATCACGTATGTTTGCTGCCTCTTCTTCTTTCTCAACAATAAGTATCACCTAAGAGGTATATGAACAAGGAACACATGATTATTATGGATTGAAGAGAGTAATGATGATATACTGCAGTTGCCTCACAAATGACTGGAGAGAAAAGCAACAAATAATGAGAGAAGGAAAGGAAGAAATCTGGGTGTGGTGCTCTGAAAAATTCTTAAAACTGATCAATATGTGATGTTTAAATAGGTTGGGTGGTAATTTGTCAAAATTCTGAGTGCACAGAAGAAAGCCACATCAAGCTGAGCTGAGAAATTTCCTCACCGAAGAAAACAAAAGAACAGATGAACTGATAAAATATAACCCAAAAGTAGCATATAAGTACTTGTTGTTGACAGTTCAAAAATAAAATGGTAAGAACTTGCAGCTAGTAAGATTGATAGAAGATGCAAGAGCAGCGAAGAGTAATTTTTGGTAAGAACACCATACATCAATTTAAATTCACAAGACTAATATTTACTACCAAAAAGAAAAAGCAGTTAAAGTTACAAGACTTCACCAAGACAGTGACTGACATATTTCAAACCATATTCTAGTGGAAAAGGACCTCAATTATCAGTTTGAGCTATGCAGTACAGTTAGAGCAATCAGAAGAATCACCTGGGGACATAATCGAGAGAGTTGCTCTAGATCTGCAATGCCAGGGTGATATCCAAATTTATGAAGTTGCTCCAGTGGTTCCATAACTGCAGCAACAGTGATCTGTTTCTGCGACAGCTGGAGGTATGCAGAGTAAACATTTACTAAAATGAATGTTTTCATCATGTCCTTCAACCACAGTGGACACAGGCATGAACTACTCTCACAAGAGTCTAACTTGCATCCCATAACCGCGGCAGCTTCTCTCATCACACAAGACCCTGTGGCCAGCTCACTTACGCAACTAGAAGAATCCACAAATTTAAGAAATTTTTGAAGAGTAGGTTCATCAAGCATGCCATCACCAGATGTCTGCAATATGTTTAGGGCATCACAGGATGGTTTTTGTTTGTCCTTATTGGACACTTTCTTCTGTCTCTTCATAGTCGATGATGTTCTCATCTCACAGTCATTCTCATTTTCGAAGTTCTTGGACGTCACCTTAGGCTCAGCTAGCTTTTCATGGTTACGAATGTCTCGAAAATAAGAAAGGTCTTGCATCAAGTCAGACCAAACTGATTCAGCTGAGTTCGGCAACCTATCGTTGCTGTTTGAGTCTTTGGGGACTGTTTCAGATGCTTCAACTCTTTGCCTATGTTTCCTGTCCTTTTTTACAAACGGCACGGTAACAAAAAAATCCGCAACCCCAATCGAATAGCTACTGATCTCACTCTGCAAGTCCAATTTCACACCCTGCAACCAACAAAACAGTTTAAACATGCATCAAATCAGCAGCAGCAGCAACAATAGAAGACGAAAAACATACTCTACAGTTCAACAATCCAATCAGTAAGAACCATATACAAATCCACATAAAAAATCAGAAATTTATAACTTCATGTCTATCAAGCACCAAAAAAACAACTCACTTCCCGCTCCAAACTCTGAATTCAGAAGCAATACTTAACTAAAATTGCATATTAAAAATCAAGCAACAACGCAAAATCTAAACAAAAATGTTGAAAAGGTTACCTTGTGGAAAAGGTGGAAATCGGGGGCAGAAGCAATCGGGAGGAAACATTGCCTGAGGCGGAGCTTTAGGTCGTGAATGGTGTTTGTTGGTTCAATTGATACTCGAATAGAGTCACCCATCAAACTGCGGACTTCAATTTCCTTCACAAATCCACTCCGATCATCCATTTCTCTCAGAAAATGTCAGTTAATTTTTCAATTTTATCTACGCTTTTTGCGTTGTTGATTTCGAGGGAAATTTTGCATTTCTGTGGAAACCTATTTGGCGGGGATATGATGGATAGTTGCAGATCATATTTCCATTTTCTTCTTTTTTTAATTTAATGTTAATACTTCAATTTCTCTCTATTTATTTGAGTATTTTATATCGGTCATTGGAAGTTATAACTATAATGTATAATCGTTGTATCAACTCTATCATTATTTTGAAGTTGTTTTAATTTTATTTTCTGAAAATAAATACCCAAAAACGATTAATAAATAAGTTGCTTACATTTGTTGTTGTAATTTTGTCTAGATATTATTTGCCGTAGCAATTTTCTATTACTACGTTTTTTAAATGTAAGAGTGAATTGTCTCAAAAGTTCTTAACTTTTTGTATTGTAACACCATAGACCCTTAACAAATAAATTTTGTATTGGAAGACCCTAACGTTAAATATAATCACAAATGAAGTTTTTTAGCCATTTTTAGGACGAAAATGCCCAAATAACTTGAAGGGCATTTTTGACAATCCATAAATTCGCTGAGATATGAATTCTGTCATATTTATGTCAGCAACTTCTTATGTAATTTCCTAATAAGTTCTGTTACTTCATACGTGATTAATGTATTGTCAATATTTGTATAGAAAAAAATTCTTCGTATCCCTCTATTTCTAGTTAGTGCTAACAATATACCTGTTATATTATGTAGGAAATTCATTGAGAAACAACAAAAATATGGAAAAGTGAAGTTATTTATGCAATAAAATCCGGTTCAATAATACACAGAATAAAAAATATTTCATGTTTAACTAAATGATACATTAATTATTTTCCTGAAAAAAACTGACATTGTAAAATATTGTTTCATTATATATCATCGAAAATTTGTTACTCTAAGCCTAACTTTATGACGATTTTTTTCATTGATATTTTATTGAGAATTTTAATTTTGCTCAATATGAAATTTTTAACAATCATATAAACATTCAATCTTTAGTTATAAATTTGCATAGTGTCTTGCTATTCATGATCAAATTGAAACATGAGTAATACTTTGAAAATATTCAAGCATGTGATATTAGCTATTTAATTTTTGGAGATTTTTTTATTAATAATAGTATTTGAAATTAAGACAATGTAAATTTATAAATTAAAACTTTAAAATTGGGGTATTTTCATAATAAATAAAATTGATCTATAAATCAAGGTAAAAAATAAATAAAAATTAGGGGAAATAGAAATACGGAAAAAAGAGTGAACTGCATCAAAAGGCCCTAACTTTTATCATAAAATGAGTTTTATAAGGAATAAAGGGTCTCATTTCATTATTTTCATATTAGTTAATGCAGATAATGACAAATCTGTATATTATAAAAAAGAGTGAACTGCATCAAAAGGCCCTAACTTTTCGCTGTGTAACAGCAGAGGCGCCTAACTTTTAAAAATCCCACCAGAGGGATCTAACAAAATATGTAATCACAAATCGTGTTTTTTCGGACCATAACAACCTCAGGGCTTGGAAGGGCAAAACCGCCCTTTTATATGGCCGTCACTGCTGCATGCACTGTTGATGGGACCTGCGAAAGTAATTGATGTGACAGCAAAGCATGGTTCTTGTCCCCTATTATTTTCCCACGATCGGACCTGCATTGTAATTTATTAAGCCGAAGTTTAGTTTCATTTCACCCTCAATTTTTTGTTTTCATTTCATATTTATTTGACTCAGTTCAAGTATTTTCAAAACCATTGATTATTCAATTCCCTTTTTAATATTACATGGCATTGTTGTTGACAAATTGTTAGGATAAGATCATCTATTAATATGGTACAGTATAATAAAGTTGACTAATGAAATTTAAATAAATCATAGTAATAAAAATAAAATAAGCATATGTCCTTATTTACATTTTTTTTATTAATTGGTACGTTTTCCACTTTAATGTAGTACTAGTAGCTTTTAAAAACACAAATAACTTTTTGAATATATACTTACTATTTTAACATGGGAATTGCAGCATTAAAAATATAAATATTATGAATCCAAATCAATTTTTATAAAAATTAAAAGGGATACTGTGGCACAACATCCCATCGGACTTTCATCTTCATACGTGACTAAAATCCTATTCTTCTGCTGGGCACATTTGTTTGCTCCAATAAAAGTAGTTCACTTTTATATTTTATTTTATTTTATTTTTTTAATTATGTATTTCTATTTTTGATAATTTTCTTTCTATTACCAATTGACCATTTTCCAGAGTAATACTTCACTCACACTTTTTTTCATATATGTCTCATATTATAAATTTCACATTAGAACTTACACCACACGTCTTCCAAATTCTTTATTTTTTAGAAATTGGAATAAGTATTTATCTTGGTTATGTCCGTTGTTTAATTTGCAAAATAAATTGATAACAAGCCCATGTTATTTTCTCGATGAGAAAGGACCGCACAGAGTTTATTTAACATAATCGAAATTCAGAGCCAATTAATTCTATATGGAGTACTACACCATTACCTAACTTCCTCCAATGTAAAAGCCACAGTACGTTTGCATTTATACCACACGGCTACATCAATTAGGATAATGGAATTATGAAGACTATACTGTTTGACAAGACAGCCCCTACACATGCAGACTATGTGCAGGCATAGGGAGCAAGTGTAGTACGTAAAAGGTCTAAACTGCCCTTCAACATATTTGGGCATTTTCGTCCGAAAAATGGCAAAATATACACGTTTTGTGATTACATATTTTTTTAGATCCCTCTGGTGAGATTTTTAAAAGTTAGGGGCCTCTGCTGTTACACAACGAAAAGTTAGGGCCTTTTGGTGCAGTTCACTCTATAAAAAAATTAGAAAGTGTAAATAATTACAAAATATTAATTATGTATGAAGTACCAGAACTTATTTGAAAATTACATAACAGGTTGCTGATATAAATGTAGCAGAAATCACATGCCAACAATATAATTGAATGACAAAAATGCCCTTTTAGGGCCTGAGAGTGTTTTGGTCTGAAAAAACATGATTCGTGATTATATTTAACGTTAGGATTCTCTAATGCTTCTTTTTTTTTGTTAGGGGTCTATGATGTCACAACCTAAAAAGTTAAACACGTTTGAGGCCGTTCTCTATATGCAACCAGCGGCGGATGGAGGTGGGGTCGAGTGGGGTCGGCCGACCCCACCGCCATCCCTGGTGAACTGCCGGAATACTCCTCCCAACGGCCCCCGACCCCACGGCGTTCGGAACTCTGCCCCATGATTCATCTTCAAGCTGCGCGCAGCTTTTGCACCTTCCTTGTTATTTCCTCTACTGCTAAATCTTTTATGCGTGGGTTTAGGTTTGGGCCTTTTCATTTATTTTAATTAAAACATGCAGGGAATACTTTCTTCATAAATAATTTATCTCTATTATAATGGTTAATACTTTCTTTACAAATTACAACTAAGATTGCTCGTAATCTAAATTAATTTTAATTCAAATTAAGGGTTTGAGGCGTAGAGCATAGGCTGTGCAAAAAAAGATTCGGTGCATTATATTATAGGAGTATAGTTTATTGAACATCTTGTAGTCATGTTTTATTAATTAATTTATTTTATTATCGTAGTAACCGATAAATTTTAACCTAATTTTAATAGATATTCCTTCCGTCCGATAAAAATATGAATATTTAGAATGAAATGGAAATTAATGTACAATTGTTAAAATAAGAGATAAATGGAAAGAAAAAGTAATTATAGTATTGTTAGTGGAGAATGTGGCTCATCTACTAGAAAAGGAAGTTACGAAATACTATAAAAGGAGATAATTTTATGTGACATTCCAAAATGAAAATGTATTTATTTTTATGGGACGGATGGAGTAATATCTATCTTTTACTTTTAGTTATTGATTTTAGTTACCTTCTATTTTAGATTAATAGATACTCCATTCGTCCCACAGTAAAAGTCATATTTTGTCATTTCGGTCTGTCATACAATAAGAGTCACATTTCACTTTTGTCATAAATGGTAAATAGGTCTCACATTCCACTAACTCACTTCACTCACATTTTATTATAAAAAATCAATATAAAAAAGCGGGCCTCATGTTCCACCCACTTTTCCTACCCACTATTCTTTACATTTCTTAAAACTCATGTCTACATCAAATGTGACTCATATTATGGGACGGATAGAGTATTCATTTTTTAAAAAATCTCGAGTTTCCATCAACTCTTCTAATGCTAATGGCGAACAAAAACAACAGCAACTAGAAGATATTTTCGCAACTAATTTTGACAGTTTCATAATATCGTAGAAGTACATATAAAATAGAGATATTTCATTTATAATGTATCTTTATAAGTATATATATTAGTATATTTTATTATTTCTTTCGACCCCACGACATTTTATTCCTGGATCCGCCATTGTATGCAACAATACATATTAAGTCCCCATATCGTATATTATAGAGATTTAAAGTAATTTATAAACTCAACAAGGGTGTTTTTCATTACAACTTTACTTGACTTTACTTTTAATATTTTGAAGTTTGTAAACTTGCTTAACTTTGTCTCGTACAAGAAAATTGATGTTATATAATATTCGCCTATACTTCTCTGTAATATAAAATCTACGTTATATATCAAAGGAGTAATACACAAATTTTAAGTGGGGTTTTACGCTTTTAATCAAGTATCAAATCCGATGCCGAAATTATTTATGTGCCAAACAAAATTTAACAATTTTGTAGTATAAAAAATTTGTTTACTGTGACGTTAATAAATTAATTAAATTCCAGGTCATAACTAGCTCAGTTTAAAATAACAATTGTTGTATTAAGTATTATATTATCATTCTCATTCCAAATAATAAACAGAACATCAAAGTATAAAAATAGATAAACAAAGCATTAAAAAATTTATTTAAACTGCATATAATCCTATCATTTATATAAACACTATATATAAAAACAAGTAAAATAAAACGTACTCATATTGTAATTAATTTTCTAAAATATTCAAACTCGAGATTTATAGGTATATAAATAAGTTATGTGCTGACTGAACACTGAGCGGGGATAGCTCAGTTGGGAGAGCGTCAGACTGAAGATCTGAAGATCACGTGTTCGATCCACGTTCACCGCAATTTTTTTTAATACTTTCATCATGTATTAAAACCGATTAAAAATGTATATATAACAGAATTTTGTGACAAGACATACATTTGAACTTTACATTGGAGAACAAGTTAGAAAAGCGATTAATCAATGACTACGTCACTGTTAATGTTTCGTTGAATTTAATCTTTAAAGTTTAAACAATACCTTCATGATCAAATTCAAACTGAATTAGTATGTAGTAAGTCTACTTAGTACTTAGCTTCCACTTGCAAGGGGGTAGTAGGGGCCTGGCTTTCTTATTTAATTTTGGAGGCCGACATATATATTACTACCACTTATACGTGAATCGGTATATTGGTTGTTGTTTAAGTCTTTTTAAAACAAAATCAAAATTTTAATTCAAGATATTAAAAATGCTTTTATTTCTGAAAGTGATCAGAATTGTACACTATTGATAAACTAATCTCATTTAAAGAAGCCATATCTTGTGTTAAACTTAATATAAGCTATCATGGGGTTGCTGTCGGTACAATCAAACATCAAAGTGAGATACATATCTTGCCACACTATCATGTAAAATCAATGTGAGGAGGTTATCTCATATAACCCTGTCAGTGCAACCGAACGAGCTCTAAGTGTATACGTGTGAGTGTTGATATAGTGGAGTTGAGTTAAACTTATACAGTATACTCGTATGCATAAATGTGGAGTACATACTTGATTAAGGGCGTAGGACCAATGAGAAAATGACACGAAGTAGAGGAGAGTTGTGATGTCGACATCAGTGCGCCACGTGGGTGATAAGAAAGGTCAATTTCCCGGGCACCAACCGACCACCTCATTGGCGCCATCCACATGCATACATTATTACATACGTATGGACACTTAATTACATGCACACTCCCTTAATCTCCACCTTAAACCAATATTTCAATCTATATTAGTAATAAAATAAAACAAACATCTTATTTATAGTATACTAGTATATTAGTACAAGTTTAAATGAGTCGTAACTAATATCACCAAGCATCCAAGCATACGCAAATAGGGGTGCGTTAAAATGATCACACCTTTTAAAGTGACATTGTGACATCACCTATTCTGCAATATTATAAACGCTACACTGTAATAGTATAAACGCTACACTACAATTTATATATTGTTCTCTAGTGTATTGGATATTGCAGTCGGGCAAAAATTACAGTCTACCGTATTGGATATTGTAGCCAGAGAAAATTTGCCCTTGAGCATTTTTTATGATTGTCACATGGCAGCTGATTATTCGTCCACGTGTACAAATGTTTGGCTAGGAATAATGGTATGGTGTCACTTTAAGAGGTGTTGTCATTTTAACATTGATAAAACAGGTTTTCGGAATAGGTTTAATTCTCTCATTCACTTCATTAATCGATATACATTATACATGCCTCTTTATAGGCTTGAGAACACATCCATATGGTAAGATTATTCCTCTAAACCTAATTCTCTATACAAGGTAAGAATCAAAAAGAAAATCAATCACTAATTCCCTAACTTATTGTGATTGCAGGAAATCAGCACTTGATTCTCGAGATCTTCTCTTCCAACACTCTCCCTCAAGTTAAGTAATGGGATCACCAATGCTTAACTTGTCCAATACACTTTGAAACGAGTGCGAACTCACCGCTTTTGTTAAGATATCCGCCAATTGATCCTCTGACTTGACATAGGGCAACTCCACCACCTTTGCATTGATTGCGTCTTTTATGAAGTGTCTATCTACCTCCACGTGTTTGGTTCGATCATGTTGAACCGGATTCTCTGAGATGCTAATAGCAGCCTTGTTATCACACAGTAATCGACATGGTTGGGTAGACTTGAGATCCAGTTCGGTCATGAGTTTCCTAAGCCATAGTACTTCTGTCAGTCCACTCTTAATGCCTCGAAATTCGGCCTCAGCGCTCGATAAGGCTACCACCTTTTGCTTCTTACTCCGCCATGTCACCAAGTTGCCCCCTACAAAGGTGAAGTATCCCGCGGTTGATTTCCTGTCGTTTGGGTTTCCTGCCCAGTCTGCATCTGTATAACCATGTATTTCTAGATGTCCGTGATTCTTGAACAGTACTCCATGTCCCGGTGTGCCCTTCAAGTATCGTACTATCCTCAATACTGCCTCCCAGTGTTCTTCTTGTGGTGCATGCATAAACTGACTCACAACTCCAACGGCATAGGCAAAGTCTGGTCTAGTGTGGGACAAATATATGAGTTTCCCAACCAATCGTTGATACTTCCCTCGGTCAGCAAGTTTGGCTCCCTCCTTAATCTGCAGTCCATGATTTTGAATCATTGGAGTGTCAGCTGGCTTACAATCTATCATCCCGGTTTCAGCTAAGATATCAAGAACATACTTTCTTTGGTTGATGAAAATTCCCTGTTTGGATCTGAACACCTCTATTCCTAAGAAGTATTTCAAGTTGCCAAGATCCTTCATCTCAACTCCTTGGATAGGTTCTTCTTTAGCTGGCCTATCTCTTCTTCATCATCACCCGTGATAATCATATCATCGACATAAATAATGAGGCATGTAATCTTACCTTCCCGCTTCTTTAAGAACAAGGTGTGATCAGAGTTGCTTTGATGGTAATCGTACTTCTTCATCACGTCAGTAAACCTTCCGAACCACGCCCTCAGAGACTGTTTGAGGCCGTATAACGTCTTCTTGAGTTTGCAGACGTCTCCATCCTAGAAGTCTCTAGAAAAACCTGGTGGGGGAACCATATAGACAGGTTTGGACAATTCTCCATGTAAGAACGCATTAGTCACGTCAAACTGGTGTAGAGGCCAATTACGAGTAGCTGCTATCGAGAATAACACCCTTACGGTGTTGATCTTGGCGACTGGTGAGAAAGTTTCTGCATAGTCGACACCGTAAGTCTGGGTATACCCTTTTGCCACCAGTCTTGCCTTATACCGGTCAATGGACCCATCTGGTCTTCTTTTGATCGTAAACACCCACCTGCACCCCACAGTAGATGCTCCTTTTGGCAGTTCACTGACTTCCCAGGTTTTGTTCTTCAGTAGGGCATTCATTTCAACTATCATCGCGTCTCTCCAATGTTTTACCTGCATTGCCTCCTCGGCTCTATAAGGAATCTCATCTTCCTCGTAGAGAGCGGCTTCAAATGCTCTAGCCATCTTGGTCAGATTTCCTTTCACAAAATTTGCCACTGCATACTGGCTTCTTTTTCCAATCTTTTCTGGTGAGTATCGTTTTGGAGGTATTCCACGAGTACTCCGTGGTGGGAGTATATATCGGCCTGTTGTTTCATCCAGGGCTGAATCTCCTATTTCTGCATCAGTAGGACCAGCACTAGGAACATTTTCTAGAGGAGAGTTTGGAATTACCTCATTTGCCTCGGATATCGGTTGAGGAGAGACACTTGGAGGCGGTTCGGGTGTGTTCGAGACCTGCTCGGCGACAGTGCTAACTCCCTCTGTTGGGTCCTCATTAGAAAGATTTGACTCGGGCACACACCAGCTTAGGTAGTCTATCATGTTGTGTGACTCACTCTCCCCCTGACTACTAAGATGGGTGTGGTAATAGAACTCAGTTTCCAGAAAGTTGCAATTCATTGTGGTAACTACCCGTTTTGTGGTTGGGTCGAAGCACCTATATCCCTTTTGGTTAATCCCGTACCCCACAAAGACGCATTTAGTAGCACAAGGTGAGAGCTTGGTTCTTTCATGTTTTGGGACATGGACATAAACAGTACATCCAAAGACTTTGGGTTGGAGGTTAAGGTGTTCGGGTATCTTGGCCAGTTTGGATAAGGTATCGAGAGGGGTTCTTTTGTTCAGAATTTTGGTAGGTAGTCGGTTTATTAGGTAAATGGAGGTGGCTACAGCTTCGGGCCAGAAGTGGTTAGGCACTTTAGATTCAAGCATCAAGGCTCGGGTGATTTCAAGAATAGTTCGGTTTTTTCGTTCTGCTACCCCATTTTGTTCTAGGGTGTAAGGACATGAGGTCTGATGAATTAGGCCTTTCTGGGTAAAGAAATCTGTCATTTTTTGGTTCACGAATTCCCTCCCATTGTCGGATCGAAGGGTTTTGATTGTGGTCTGGAATTGTGTTTGGATAAGGTTAAAAAAGAGAATGAATTTGTCAACTACTTCGGATTTGTGTTTCAAAAAATATATCCAAGTCATCCTAGTGCAATCATCTACAAATATCACAAAATATCTAAAATTATTCCCCCAAATAATTGGTGCAGGCCCCCAAACATCAGCATGGACAAGGGAAAAAACAGAATTCATACGAGTATTTGTAGGTTTAAACGATTGTCTGTGGCTCTTGGCCAAAACACAAGTTTCACATGAAAAGTCTTTTGGAATAGAGAGTTTAGGAAAAAGCAATCTAAAATAACCAGGGGAGGGGTGTCCAAGCCGTTGGTGCCAAAGCCAAATTTCTCGTTTCGTGGACCCTTGAGCCAGCATCACACTGCCATGTTGAGCTATCTCGTCCACGTAGTATAGTCCTTGGATCTCAGTGCCACGCCCAAGTATCTTCATCGTCCGAATATCCTGCAAAATACAGAAGTCGGGGTGCATTAGCAACGTGCAGTTCAATTCCTTCGTTACATGACTTATAGACATCAATCTCTGGGATAGAGTAGGAACATAAAGGCAGTTTGACAATCTCAAGGTTGGGGATATTTCAATAGTGCCCGCCCCTGCCACAGTAATCAATTCCCCACTCGCAGTCTGTATATAGGTCTTAGTAATATTACTAAAACTAACAAAATCATCCTTATTGGGAGTCATGGTGTCGGTGGCTCCACAATCAAATATCCAACCCTTTCTGTCACCCTCACTTCCCCGTTTCACAGTAAATGCAGCGGAAATATGGTCCAAAGGCTCAAATCAATTTCTAAGTGTAATAGGACTAGACTGCTCAATTTTCAGATAATCTGGGGGTTTTTCACAATAACTCATAATCTGGGGATCATATTGTAATTTATCACAAGTATATAGGCCATCATGCAATTTTCGGGGGTCATACTGGAATTTCGAAGGAACTGGGGGTTCACTTTGAAAATATGAAGATTCTCGGGGGTCATGCAGAAATTTTCGGGGGTCATGCAGATATTTCACAATCAATGGGGGTTCACTTTGTAAATTTCTAATGGAATCGGGTATTGAATTGAAATTAGGGTTAGGGCATTCAAACCCTAACCCTTTACCTCCTTGACTCGCAGCGCCGCCTCCCCCATTCCGATTCCATGTCTTTCCGGCGAAATTGCCGGTGCCAATCACCCCGTTCCCGCCTCCGCTGGGGACCTCCGTCTCTTCCTTTTGTTTTCCTCGACCGATTATCGTGTCCCGATTTCCGGTCGTTGTCCTGGTCGCCTCGTTTCCACCTGATACGTCGGCTGCCATTTTTGCTTTCGCCACTTGCCGTTCCTCCCACCATTCGGGATATCCGTGCAACTGGAAGCACGTTTCTCGAGTATGTTTTTGCATCCCACAGTGGGAGCACCAAAGTTTGGACTTGTCAGTCGATTTGTTCCCCGGGCGGTGTGCGGTGGTGGTATGGCGCGGTGGTCTGCTCCGGTAGGCTTGTCGCTGCCCTTGCGCTGCTAATCCGTGTCCGATTCCCTGTGGGTCTCCGCCTTGGGTGCCGGTTTTTGGGGATTCTGGTGGCCCCAATCGCCGTCGGGCCGCCTCCCTTTTAACCCACCCGTAGGCAGTCTCCAGTGGGGGAGGGGATACCTCCTTGAGGATGTCTCTCCGGACTCCCTCGTGTTCCTCATTGAGTCCTGCTAGAAATCGGAGTAACCGTCTGGTATTGGAGTAGATTCGGAACTGATTGACTCCCTTTTCGCAGCAGTCGATTGGTTGTTTCTGACACCGGTCGATATTGGTCCACATCCCGTGGATCTTGCGGTAGTAAGTCTCCAGATCCATAGTACCCTGTTTAATCGTGTTTGCTTGATCTTCCAGGTCGTATATGAGGTAGAGATCGGCCTCGCTTTCGTATGTGGTGGCTAGGCTATCCCATATAGCCTTGGCCGATTGATGGTGGGCAAAGTCTGCAATAATATCGTTTTCGATATTATCTATTATCCACGAGAAGACGATTAAATCCGTCTCCTCCCAATCGTCATATTCCTTGCTTCCCGGAATTGGTGGAGCCGGTTTGCCGGTTATGTGGGAGTAGCCTCCTCTGCTCCCTATTGCAACCTTCATTAATCTCGACCAAAGTGGGTAATTTCCTCCATTGAGTTTGAACGCAACTGTTACGTTCTTACTCGCTCGTATTTTGCTACTTGTTGATTCTGGTTTCTCTTCGTCTGACATATTGGATAATGATATGAATAGGTTTGCTCACTGGTTTTGGTTGATTGGCTGAGATTTTGGTATTGGTTTGAATTTGGCTTGCTCACTTGGTTTTTTTGTTGTTGATTGGCCGAGATTGGTATCAATGGGCAGTGATGAATAAACACTTTGAGCCCTAATCTAAATCCTGCTCTGAAGCCATGATAAAACAGGTTTTCGGAATAGGTTTAATTCTCTCATTCACTTCATTAATCGATATACATTATACATGCCTCTTTATAGGCTTGAGAACACATCCATATGGTAAGATTATTCCTCTAAACCTAATTCTCTATACAAGGTAAGAATCAAAAAGAAAATCAATCACTAATTCCCTAACTTATTGTGATTGCAGGAAATCAGCACTTGATTCTCGAGATCTTCTCTTCCAACAAACATAAATTTACGTAAATATATGTATGTGTATCAAAGTTCCTATCTGGAAATGCTAATTTCTTATCAAAACAAACATGTTGTAAGTTCTGAAAATATCATGATCCATCAACTAATAAACTACCCAAAACATAATTTCCTCTATCCTATCTTATCTTTTCAAAGTTTTATATGTAAAACAACGATCTCTTTACAAAAATGAATTTGCTATAATTTGTCATACGCTTTAATTTTATCTATTTTCGTTTACTCTTTCTAATTATGATTTTATATCTCTAACTTATAAGATTATGTCTCTAAGACTCTAAATACTTCCACAACCTAACCAACTTTTACTATCTTATATGAGTAAACTTCATCAAGTGTTTGTAAACTTTTTAAAATAAGAATAGGCAATACCCTAGATAATCGAAGTTTAAGACCTCTTTTGGCATTCTGTGTGAAATTTTCTTTGTTCTTTTGGCGTTTTGTGTGAAATTTTCTTTATTATTAATGATATTTTCATTAGTTAGAGATAACATCCTCTAACTAATCACTTAAAATAATATTTAGGATCTATATATTTTTGTCACTATTCTTTTATGGATAATATAGGGAACAAAAGTAGGTGGGGGTTAAATTTTAATTTCAATTATATTCTCAACTCTAAATAAAGAGCTACTGTACATAATTGTAAAATGTCGATATATGCATGCAGAAACAGCACAGTTGATTCCACTAGGGCAGATTTGTAATAAAATGTCGATATGCCTGGCTAGTTAAAATCAAGTAATGTACGTATGTCATCACATTTGATTTCAGTTGGAGCATACTATTTCAAGCAAATTGATAAGTATTTTATTCATAAGAAAAATATATGGGGTACATATAATAATATATATGTGTGGTGGACAAATATATACTAGCATCCACGATAGCGGACGTCCCGCCGGACGTCCGATCGGTGAGCGGGTAGTCCGTCCGGGAAGTCCACTATTGGGGCGGACAAGCGAGTGAAGGACGAGCCAAACGGACGACCTCTCGTCCGTCGGATAAAGCGCTCGTCCGCTATTATAGGTGCTCGACGGATGTCCCGACGGACGAGAGCATTTTCTTTTTCTTTTTAATTTCAACTCTATATATCCGGCTCTAGACCCCGTTTGGCTAGCGGCAACTATAAAGATTCAAGGCATACTAAACTTTGTTTAAATTGTTTTTTTGCTGCATTGTATTATTTTAATTTTTTTTATTTAATAAAATTATTATTGCACTTTCTCCGCTCGTATTTGTGTCGAAATTTTAATTCCGTAATTGCGTATTTGTGAATTTTTATTATTGTGCTTGTCCGCCGGAATGTCCTAGTGCTTATCCACTATTGTGTAGTGGGATGTCCTAGTGATGTGACAGTGGGGTGAGAAGTTTTAGTGACGTGACATAAGGTATTTTTGGGAAATCCTAGTGCTAGCTAGTCGTGGGAAAGTTTTTCCTATTATGGATGCTCTCAGATAAACACCAAAATCGAAATGACAATGACTTCTTGTTTAAGTATTTAAAAAAAATACTAGTTGGATATTTTCAAATGAAGATTCGATGAATTACATTCGCACGTCGGCGTAGACATTGAAATCATGAAAATTGATTTTTATTCATAAACTACGTATATTTCCACTTTGAGCTCTACTGAGTAACTTCGATTGAGGTTTTTGCATTAAAAAAACTTCTTTTGGGACTTGTTAATGTTTTGTTAATTAGGTTAAATTATTAGTACTAGTATAGGAGTAGTATTTATATTATATGTGAACTAAGTGTTGAAGAAAAAACTACGATGAACTTTCACAAAAATGATTGATAAATTATAATCATAATTGTATCAACTAATATGAAGGAACTTACATATTTGTACCTTGACAAAACTTGAAAATAAGCATGAAGGATCTATTAGTATTTCCGTATTTATTTTGCCTAAAAATAGAAGTACAAGAAAAAACTCGAAATGAACAAAAATAAACACCATGTGAATTAGATACCAGATTTTACCAAAAAAGTAAAATTGTATTCTCTCTCATTTTATTTTCTTTTTTTTCAAGAGCCTAACCTAAATACAACCACAAGGATCTTTTATTAAACGGGTAGCAACCAGATATCTGTTTAATAAATTTATAATCAATTACTTGCAATCAAGGTAATAAGGTTGTATTTAATGCAAGTAGGGGAGTTGGGATATTTCTAGTTTTAATGTAAACGTATTGGTATTAGTATATATAAAATCGATGAAAAATTAAAAAAGACATTTATATAATCAATCTGCTATCAACCAACCCACCAGCGCAATTTATTTGTAAATAGTTTACAATTGGAGCACCAAAATGACCTTTACAATTTTCTACGAAAAAAAAACAATATTTGATATTAAGAAATATCAGTGTAGTGAAACAAAATAATAATTATAATAATAATAACAGTAATTAGTGATAAATAATGGGATGAGAGATTAGTACTCTACTACGGAAGATAATTTAGGGATTGGTCATTGTCAGTCCAGTCGGATTGACTCCAGTAACCCGGATCCACGCCAGCCGTTAGATCAAACAGCCCTTGATCTCCGCCGTCGCCGCCGCTTCCCCAATCCAGCGCCTCATTGCCAATATCCTCCATCTTCAACCCCTCCGGCCCCGTCGCGATGTCGAGCCCCATCATCAATTCCTCCGGTGACGTCATCATCCCCGTGAAGCTCTCCACCTCCGCCGCGAAGATCTGTTCCTCCGACGACGGCGGCTGATCGAGGCTAGGGTTTGCGATTGGATTCGCGTTGGAGAAGCTCGCGTCGGCGAAATTGTACATCACCGCGGAATCCGGCGTGGTATAGATCGGTTCCGCCGCTGCGGAGGATGTAGGAGGAGCGGTTGCGACTGCGGCGGCGGAGGTGGTGAGGCTGGAGCTCTCGCTGCTGGAGCTCTGCGCGGTGGATTTTTCCTCTGCGTCGTCGTCGGCGGCGGCGGCGGAGGAGGAGGCATTGGTTTTAGGCTTGGAGCGCTTGGTTTTGCGGGAGCCGCCGCCGACGGGGACGTTGCGGAGGACGCCGCCTTTGGTCCAGTAGCGGCGGCAGCTCTTGCAGAAGTGGCGCGGCTGTGAGAAGTTGTAGTTGTTGTAGTAGCAGAATTTGGTGTTGAGCGAGTCGCAGCGAGGGCACGTGACGACCTGGTGGTTGTGTGGCCGCATCCGCCTATCTCCGGCGCCGATAAACCTCCCTCCGCCGCCTATTTCTTCTCCGATGCCATGCATATCTTGCATTCTCGACGATTTCAGCTGCTCTAGGTTTACAACCGCCCAATTTTCCGGCATTCGCCGCAGCGTAGAGAAGCTCAGTGTTGAGATGTGAGTCACTGAACTCCACACTCTCTCTCTCTATCTGTCTCAAACAAATATCCCAGCAAATATTCCAATCTCAATATTTTAGTGACGAGAGCAAATGACGGTTATACCCTTAGATACATAAAAATACTGTGACAGTGACCGGGTCTCATATCGTATCATATGATATAATCGGTCGTTGCCAGTCGGTTATTCGACATCATTTCACATACCATTATTTACATCAGATAATTCATTTTACTATAAAGTATCCACTCAATTCTATAAAAGTAAAGTCATATTTTGGTGTGTTTTATAGCATCATTTCTTATTTTATTTTTTTTATCTTTCTATATTTTTCATTTCTCTTTATTATTCACTTACTTATATCACTTCTTTAATTTTTTACTTAAATAGCATGTTAAAAAAAACACCTTCACTACCACGAAACAAATAAAATATTATCTTTGTTCACCATTCTTTGTCACAAGTTTGTTATTTTTAGACCATAGATCGTTTGCCAATAATTATTATAATTATTTTTCATTCATTTTATTCAATTAAAAATAAAATATTTATTACAATAGAAACAATATTATTTCTATTTTTTCTTTTAATTTATTTTGTGGTCATAGTATCTCATAATATAATAGTACTTCATCTGTCTCATAATAGATGTTACACTCTTTTTAAATTGTCCTATAAAAGATGTTAGTACATAAAGTGTTATCACACATTATTATAAATATAGCACTTCCTCCGTCTCACAAAAGATGTCATATTTGTGGGACGACACGAGATATTAGGAGGTTTCGTTTTATGTGTTAGATGGAAAGAGAAAGTATATATGCATATTATTGTTAGAGAGAATTTATTCTAAAAATGAAAATATAACATCTTTAGTGCGACAAATTAAAAAGGAAAGTGAGATATCTTTTATGAGATGAGGGAAATATTATTTTTTCTCTCGACCTAACATATAAAACATCTCTAAAAATCTCGTGTCATTCTACAAGTATGCCATCTATTATAGGATATGGGAATACTACATAAAATTCAGTGTCAAAAAGTAAACATTTACATATTTAATGGATCAAAGAGAGTACTATATTAATAAAATTAAGTATATAAAAGTAAAATTTACTACTTCATCCAAAAAAATAGACAAATTTTACTATTTTGGATTATCCACTAAAATTAGACTAATTCTAGAAATGAAAGTTTTAAACCAATACTAATCTTACGCACATTCGAAAATGTGGATCTCATAATTCACTAACACTATTTTTCTACCATGTTTTCCTTCCTTCTCTCTTGCTTTATCAATCTGTGTATTAAAATTCATATCATTTACCACTTTATCTATTTTTAGTAAACGAACTTAATATTATCTAACTAATTTTTTAATCCTTTTTTTATTATAGTATTTTTTAAAATTCACTGTTAATGACGGATAGAGGAAGTTACTATTCGAGTTGAATAAAAATATAGGAGTTTGTCATTAGGTGGGGTGGTGATGGCACGTGTGGGGGAGTGGATAGGGGAGCGAGTGATCAGGTGGTGTCGGCCAATGTCGCGATGGGTGTAAATGTCAGATACAACTGATATACAAATTGCCACGTCGAGCTACTGTTGGCCTATTTAGGGCATCCACAGTGGTGTGGATGTCCCGTCGAACATTCCCGCGGATATTCCAAAAACACCTCATGCCACGTCATAAGGACATTCTACTGCACAGTAGCGGACATCCCCAAGGACATCCCGACGGACTTTCCATAATAATAAAAATTCACCAAATTAAACAATTTACCGAATTAAATAATTTACGTAATTAAAATTTCGACATAAATACGGAGAAATTGCAACCACTTTATTTAAAAAAACATACATAGTACAAAAAAATATACATAATTATTAGAAAAATTACATAGTTAAAAAAAACCGTCGTCTCACTCCTCGGATTCCCCGCCGCCAGTACCCTCGTCGTCCCCGCCAGTAGTCCCCTCGTCGCCACTCTCCGCCATGTCTCCTAACCCCAAATCGCGCCGCATACTGTTGATGATATCCTTCAGCGACGACTTGTAATGGCGATCGGTCGATGTCCGCCATTCAACCATTGCACGTAACAGGGTTTCATGTTGCGCGACGCGGACAAGTGAGGGGAGCTAGGGATCGTTTTGGGTAGGAGCTGCCGATTGGGCCTCGGCGGACCCGCTGGCGCTTCCACTCGCCATCTGCGCCGCGGACTTTTGAACCACCGGGCGACTGCGGCAGGCCGACGATGAAGATGTGGGGAACTCTGCCTCAGCGGGGGGGGGGGTTTGGGAACCAACACTGCTACTGTACTCCCCAGAACTCTGCCTTGGCGAGGTAGTGCCCCATCCCGTGCCCCTCTCTCTCCTTGTCCTCCCCCTTCTCCCTGTCGTCGTTGGTGCGTCTGTGGGAGAATCCCGGATCGGAGATAGTCCCAACTCCTCCAAGAGAACGTCTCGATGCCAGTGAACTGAGTCTCGAGAGGAGTACTCGGGGGGTTGTCTGTCGACAGTAAATCCATATAGGGGCGATAGACATTGTCCACCGGTGATTGGGGGACCCCCTGCATACTCCCCCATCAGTGACAGGCGAGCCCTACATCACCCCGGCATCATCATCCCGAGCATCTGGGGCGGCATCATCCCCGGCATTCCGTGCATCATCACCGGCATTGGGGTCATTCCGGCACTCACCCCGGGCATTTGGGGCATCATCCCTTACCAAGGCGAGTACATGTTGTAGTACCCGGGCATCATCCCCGCCGTCATTTGGGGTTGGGGCATCATCCCCGCCATTCCGGACTTCGTGGCGGACATTGGGGTACTTCCGCCAACGGGAATGATCGGTACATGTGACTTGCTCGTGGCGGGGGAATCACTATCGTGGTGCTCCATTTATCTTCGAAAGAAAAGTATTTAGAGAGAGAGATACTCGCTAATATAAGTGGAGCGAATGAAATGGAATTCAACGAGCCGTAATTATAGAATTTTTGAAAAAATAATAAAATAATCGAGACTTCCGCGCGGACGTCCGTGGGGTCAACGCAATGGCGGACGTCCGCAAGGACGTCGCCACGGACGTCCCGGGAACGCCGCGGAACTCCGGTATCCGCAGCGGACGTCCGTATCCGCGTCACTTTTGTACAATGGCGGACGCCCGTCGGGACGGGCGCTATTGCAGATGCTCTTACCGGCACAAATCCACTTATTTTTTAATAACCAAATCTTGCCCAAAACTGAATATCTTATTCATTTCTGTTAACTTCCAAAATTAAAATAATACGGTACTGTACATATTCAGGGGAAATATATATGTTTTAATGATTAAATCAGTGGTATTAATATTTATCAATCATTACTACATTCCGAATACCACATTCCAGAGTCATTCAATTTTCGACAACATAAAGTCTAGGCATGCCGGAAGTCCTTGAGATGTCGATTTGATGTCTAGTATTAGTAAATTTTTTAACCTTTTTTTTTTGGGTTGAAATCCTATTCAAATTTCGTACATTAAGTACATCATTTTCATAGTAAAAATAATATGGGAAGTTGGAAAACTAATACTACTAATATACTGTTGGAGTTATAAGAAAATTAAGTATGTCTATTGAATGATACCGAAAATCATACTGATGATGAGCTATATATAATACGGAGTATATCATAAATTGCATGTTAGGGAAATAAATATATTCTCTATTTCTCATGTTATTCGCACTTTTCTATTCCGTTTGTCCCAAACTATTACACTTTCTTATTAAATAATTTTGCATTACACTTAAAAATATTAATTTAATTACACTAAATAAGCGATCATAAATTTATGACCTAAAATGAAAGTGTGAATACATGGGACGACAGGAGTATATCTTTTAATTACAAATTCAATGCTAATAAGAAAACAACGAGAATATTCAAGCAAATAAGATCCTAATTCGCAAACTACGTTAGAAGTTTTTTCAAGTGATCACATACTCATTATCTTAAATCTAAGCTCCACTTGTATTTCATGATTTCATCATAAGCTTATAAGGTTAATCAAAATGAACCTAAAACTGCTAATTTATTGTAACAATTTGTTCACATAGTTAAAAAACATTTCAAACATTTGGCCTTGCCCGGAAAATATGTGTTAGGTGTTAGTAGAAGATAGACATAAATAATCGATAATTTTTTGTTGTCTCCACTCTCACAATAATAAAGCCAATTAAAAAAAAATTCAAATTTTGGACCTCCCTGTCTCCAGTGGTACAATTTGCCGCATTAACTACATGCAATCACTATCCACAATTTATCTCTAAAACTTATTTAGAGCGTCCACTATAATGAAGACGCGGCAGACGCCGCGTTTGGGGTGAAAGCGGGGCCCGACGCGGCGAAGGGGGAGGGAGGCGGCGGACGCTCGATAGCCGGGTGCGGGGCGAGGATGCGGCGGGGGGCTATAGGCGCGGCGCCTATAGTGGGGGAGGGAGGCCGCGACGGTTTTCAGCTGCCAAGGAGATTGCAACCGAATGGAGAGAGAAGTGAGAATTGGCGACGAAAACACACTGTAGCACTGTACTGTATGGGAGATTTAATTCTTTGAATAATAATCAAAAAAAAGGAAAAGGAAAAAGACATGAATTTGTTATAGTCGACTTCCAATTATTCGTATAGTCGGCTTCTTCTAATTACGTATAGCTCGATAAATTTGTTCATAATTACTTGAAACATTATAAAATTAAAGTTGATTATAAAATTTGGGGGCTATTGGATGTGTCCACCATAGTGCCGGACACAAAATTTTGGGGCTATGGACAAAAAATTGGGGCTATGGACAAAAAACTGGGGCGGGGCTATTGGGCGTGTCCACCTTATAGTGGACACCCTTATTGGCGCGACAATTTTAAGAGGAGTAATTAATTATTTATACTCCCTCGGTATTAAAAAAAATAAAAACATTTGAAACGGTACGGATTTTAATGCACAATTAATAAAATAAGTGAGAAAAATTGGTAAAGTAAGAGAGATCAAAAGAAAAATGAATAAAGTAGGAGATGAGAAGAGAAAAAGTATTGAAGTAGGGTTAGTGGATTGTGGGGTACATGTCATAAAATAAAAAGATTTTAAAGTTTTTATTTTGAAGGAACAACCTAAAATGAAAATAGTTGTTATTTTTAAAAAACGGGGAAGGGGTATGAAATAGTAGAAAATAAGACGCTCATAAGAAAAAGTAGTAACATTTAAATTACTTAACGTGGCTATTGTAGCGTCATTCACATATATTTCTTTATTATCTCAAATTAAGTTACACGTTCAATTGAAAATACACATTTTATCAAGGGTCCCCAACATTGAACTTTGTAGAAACCGACGATGCATTAATTTTTCATTAATACGATGTACAAAGAAATAAGAATCAAGATTCGGATAAGTCGACCCATCTACAACTATATTCATAATAAATGTGAAAATATCTTTTCATACACTAGGCAATATTAAAAATATTACAACGTAGTGGGACTTGATATTTAAAGAAAATGGACCCCATACATAAATATTTATATTTCAGAATTGGTATCTAAACTTCTAAACATATGTGTGTAGGGGTGGTTTTGGGTCATGTTCAAATAATATTTGGATCCATATAGTGTATATTTGTTGTTATATTTATATAATCCGGTTTATCATGTCTGTATCTCCAAAGTAGAATATAAAATTTTAAAAAAATTAATAAGCATAATTTTGGCGGTTTGACTATATATCCGAAATTGCAATGCTTGCACCGCCCACTAGAACTATAGGATAATAAAACTTGATTTAAAAGCCTATTTGATATAATTTCAATGCCTATATATCGATCCATTTATACGCTTTCACATCCACCGCCCATTACCAAAATAATACACTCTAGAAAATATACTCAATGATTTTTTTTGAAATGAATGAAAAATACTAGTACATCATACTAGTATTTTTTTGTAATAATCTAATGTTGCACGTAGCTAACGGATTTGTTTGTTTCATACAATTAACTAAATCTCAAAATCAAGAAATACAAATTTGTTTGTTTATTATAGAAAATTACTCCATAAAACTTCGCTAGAATCTGAAAATTATAAAAGTTACCAAAGAAAATTCAAATAGTTCAACGAAGCGCAGTTAACTGGTCTGGACCCGTGCTTGGGGAAAGGTTGGTTGACTCGTTCCTTCCCATCCCGACAACGAAGCGCAGCTCGGTGGTAAGACGCTTCACCTCCGACCGTTAGGCCAGGGGTCCGAGTCACTTCGGGGGTAGATGGGGAACCATCGTCGATCCTCCTTAAAAAAAAAAAAATTCAAATAGTTCAAGTTCGTTCGATACATGGAATTGAAAATGAATTGGTATTAGAATTCCACATAATTAAATTGGAAATAATTCAATTCAAAATTCTCTATTCGATAAACCGATTTAATTGATATGAAGGTGATTTCAAAGAAATTATGCACTGTGTATATGGGTGGTTTAGGTGTGTGTTGTGTGAATATGTATGTGTGTGCGTGCAAGTGTACGTGTGTGTCTGCAGGTGTGTTTATCAGTTTATGTATGTGCAAGAGTGTGCATAGGTGTGTGTATGTGTGTTGGTGTTTATTGTGGTGTATGAACCTGTAATTTTATTATTATTTAAATTTTCAATTATCTATTTTTTATATGGACTCAAATTATGAATTTGAGAAGAACTAGAATCGTAATTCAATTTCAAATTTAAATATTTTATGGTAGTACTACTAAATATTGAATTTAGAAGTTTTCAATTCTAATTTTAATTCCACGTGCTCAGTTGCATGATAGCTAATGGAGTCTAAATATAATTTAAAAGAAGTGAGATCTCCACAGATTTAATCACACCAAGATTATGTTTAGAGCGTAAACAGAAACATGTGGAGTCATATATTTTGCCGACAAATTTAAATACTACTAGAACATGATGATTAATGCATGCCACTGTCTACAAATCTTGTACTATAAGAATATAGATAGATAAGTTGCATATCTTAGGTCATTTATGATCCATTATCTCTTAATTTTAATTAAAAAATTGAAATTCACGTCACTTTTATTCTATTTAAATTTTCCGAGAATTAAAAATATAGATATAGGGGGCGTGAGAACGACAACATAGTTAAAATGTACGTTAGAATAATGATGGGGTACGTACTAAACAAGCCCAATAGCAGTGACAGCCCATCAGCCCAAAGCCCAAGGAAGAGTATCAGTTCGGCATTACCAAAGAGTTCGGCCCCAGCCTACAGCTCGGTAAAAGCCGACCAATCAAGCTCTACTCTCAGATCGGCAAAAGCTGCTCGGCAATAGCTCAGCAGTTCCGTCCCCAAGGAAGAGTATCAGTTCGGCATTACCAAAGAGTTCGGCCCCAGCCTACAGCTCGGTAAAAGCCGACCAATCAAGCTCTACTCTCAGATTGGCAAAAGCTGCTCGGCAATAGTTCAGCAGTTCGGTCTCATTATTCGACCGAACTGGGAGATAGTGGTGTCAACTCATGCAGGATCTCATGCAGGATAGCGGACCAAACAAAGAGATAGTGGACCCATGCAGGATCTCATGACCTCCACGACATCCACGACCTAATTACTGATGATGTAAGCCACGACCTACTTAGTGGTGATGTAAGCCACGACCTAGTTAGTGGTGATGTAAGCCACGACCTAGTTAGTGGTGATGTAAGCCACGACCTAGTTAGTGGTGATGCAAGCCACGATCTTAGTTCAATGTATAAATAGAACTTAGATCAGAAGGAGAGAGAGAGCTCTCTAGACATCAAAGATCATATAGCAAGTCTGTATTTGTAAGCTGTAAACCAGATCAAGCAATACAATCTTGCCCTCCTTTCTTCCCGTGGACGTAGATTTACCTCAGTAAATCGAACCACGTAATTCTTTGTGTCGTGATCTATATTCATTACCTGCATTTACTACCATCAAAAATTCGCCCATCCATCACTGGCGCCGTCTGTGGGAAACAGAGAACCAAATCTGTGATAAAAGCGAGTTTTTGATCCTCTTCCACCAAAAAAATGCATACCAGATCACGTAACACCCATAATACCGTTCGTGATAACCATGAGGAAGCTAGTCCAGCCCGCAGGTCTGGAAAACAGCCTCGGGAGAAATCTACTTCCAGTTCTCACGGAGAAGGAACAAACCGCTCAAAGACTCATCGCACCGAGTCTTCCCAGCAGCCCGATTTGAACGAGGCTGTCAAGTTGTTTTTGGCCGAGAAGCAGGAAGAGTTCTTAATTTTCCTGCAAAAGGGCCAAAAGCCGGAGACGAAAACGGTGGATTCTCCCTCCTCATCCAGACATGAAAGTCACTACCGCAGTAGTGCCGTGTCTTCCAGGAAGAAGAATCCTCAACCCCGACATGTTCCTGTTCCTCCTCGGTACCGGAATCACAGGAGAACTCCATCTCCTCCATACCGAAGAGATGTCGGGTTCGCCATGTACGGAGCATTGAAGACTCCGTTCTCGGACGATATCACCCGAACTCCCTTACCACAGAACTACCGAACTCCGTCAATGACTTATGACGGGTTAGTGAATCCTCA
Organism: Salvia splendens; assembly: GCF_004379255.2. NCBI lineage: Eukaryota > Viridiplantae > Streptophyta > Magnoliopsida > Lamiales > Lamiaceae > Salvia > Salvia splendens. Next base: position 26,444,574 of record NC_056045.1, read on the forward strand.
TGACTTCCTGGGACGCTATCAGTACAACATGGCGAACCAGGGTCTCAATGAGGTCCATATGTGCAAGCTGTTTCCCGAGCTGCTTATCGGGAACGCAAGAAGGTGGTTCGATAGCCTCCCCCAAGGCAGCATTAGATCTTACCGAGATCTAATGGATGCTTTCCACAGGAGGTTCTTTCAGAAAGCGGAAGCCCGAATCACTTCGGCTCAGCTGCTTTCTATACGTCAAGGTCGCGACGAAAAGATCAGCGACTTTATGACGAGATTCCACAAGGAATGCCTACGAGTAGATGATCTCAATGATCTACTTGTCATTTCGGCATTCCAAAATGGAATCCTGCCCGGAGCTCTCTACAGAAAGCTCGTGGAATGCAGTCCGCAAACAGCTCAAGAGATGTGGGACATTGCGGACCAGTTCTCCCGTGCCGATGAGGCAGACCGTCGCAAACGGTCTTTAGACAGCTCATCCCGAGGAGATGGGAGGAAGCCCGATCATAGCGATCAGAGACATCCTCGCCGAACTCCTTTTGGCGATCAGGGACATCCTCGCCGAACTCCTTTTGAAAGGATTCAAAGGACTCCGGTGCAAGACCGATTGGGGCCACGTCTCAATCCTGAGAAGCCGCCCGCCCGCCGTGATTCCGGTTGAGATCGGCGTACCCAGTCCCCGAACTCTAAATTTCTCCTCAGAAATGAATGATGACGGACTGAGAGCCGAACTAGATCTGGCCGAAGAAAGAAGAGAATTGACCTGCATAAAAGCAGCCAAGTACAAGGAGCAAGTAGCCCGGTATTATAACCAAAGGGTGAAAAAGCTGCAATTTCAAGTGGGAGATCTCGTCTTGAGAAACAACGAAGTAAGCCGAGCAGAAAAGCTGGGCAAACTCGAACCCACATGGGAAGGTCCATATCGGGTGTCAGAAGTCCTCGGCAAAGGGTCTTACAAATTGACCCACATGTCAGGAGAACAAGTACCCCGAACATGGTACATTTCCAACCTCAAGAAGTTCCATTTGTAAGAGACAGTCCGGTCAGTCAGTCTTGTGTCTAGTTCGGTCCTAGGGGTATGTGCTTTCTTTGTTTTTTACTTGTTTTTCATGTTTGTCTATGTGCGTTTTGTCTGTCTATGTGCGTGTCGTCTCTTACAAATGTTACTGAGGTATCTTGTTCTTCGAAGGCTGATCCCCTTTTTAGAACATATATAAGCCAACGATTGTGAGTCCAAGCTTCTAAGGAGGATACAAGACCACAATTCAGCTTAAGAAACAAGCAGTTCGTCTGAAACGAACTGCAACAAAGGGAAAGTCCGATCCACGCGATAAAACTCGCCGAATTAGGACAAGGGAAAGTCCGATCCACGTGATAAAACTCGCCGAATTAGGACAAGGGAAAGTCCGATCCCCAAATTAGGACAAGGGAAAGTCCGATCCGAGCGATAAAACTCGCCAAATTAGGACACAAGCTTAGTCCGGTCAAAGAAATTTACTTCATAAGACCAAAGACGAGTCCGGTCAAAGAAGTTTACTTCATAAGACCAAAGACGAGTCCGGTCAAAGAAGTTTATTTCATAAGACCGAGGACCAAGTCCGGTCAAAGAAATTTACTTCATAAGACCAAAGACGAGTCCGGTCAAAGAAGTTTACTTCATAAGACCAAAGACAAGTCCGGTCAAAGAAGTTTATTTCATAAGACCGAGGACCAAGTCCGGTCAAAGAAGTTTACTTCATAAGACCAAAGACGAGTCCGGTCAAAGAAGTTTATTTCATAAGACCGAGGACCAAGTCCGGTCAAAGAAATTTACTTCATAAGACCAAAGACGAGTCCGGTCAAAGAAGTTTACTTCATAAGACCAAAGACGAGTCCGGTCAAAGAAGTTTATTTCATAAGACCGAGGACCAAGTCCGGTCAAAGAAATTTACTTCATAAGACCAAAGACGAGTCCGGTCAAAGAAGTTTACTTCATAAGACCAAAGACAAGTCCGGTCAAAGAAGTTTATTTCATAAGACCGAGGACCAAGTCCGGTCAAAGAAGTTTACTTCATAAGACCAAAGACGAGTCCGGTCAAAGAAGCTTACTTCATAAGACCGAGGACGAGTCCGGTCAAAGAAGTTTACTTCATAAGACCGAGGACGAGCACGATGAAATTTTTTCGCTGAGCTGTAAATACGCAGTGATAGAAGCGAAATGAAGATTTCATTTATTAAAACTTGTTCGGCATACAACTCCGCTGCCCTACGAGAAGGCGTTACGCCATTACAAAGGACTATTCTACTGTCCATGGTTGCTAAAGTTGAGCCATCTATTCACAAAATCCTCGTGAAGCCGAGTTCGGGCGTTCCGGGCAGCTGAAGAATAAGCAGGTCGACGAGATGCTCTGATCGACCTACCGCCTCTTCCTTGAGTCCGGGAAGTTCTGGCACCTCGGCGGCGAAGAGTCTCTTCACGAAGCATTTGTTGATCTTGCTCACTCATAATCACAGCTCCTCTACGAACTTCAGTCCGTCCTTGTCTTGACGTTTCCGGTTGCTCCTGAGTCCGTTCTCGTCTTGACGTTTCCGGTTGCTCCTGAGTTCGTTGCTGATTTGGAGTAGGATTTTGAGCAAGTGAATCAGAGGTTTGAGCTGGAGTGCGAGCATCTGTTGGCGGGAAATGCCTAAGGAATCTCTCGATTGAAGGACGCCGGGAAAGAACGATGTCGTACCGAGAAGCCCAGCGCCGCAATGATTTCACAACTTGTTGACAAGCCGAGCTCTCCAGCGCATTGTTCCTCCGGAGTACATGAAGCTCCTCCCACAGTTCGTCAACTTGATTCTGAACTTCAGATATGCTCATTCCCCCGCGTCCGCAGATGAAATCCTCATACGCAGTCCTCTCAGCGACGGCAGTATTCAGCTCGGCCTCCAGATCTTTCTTTTCGGACTCTAAGTCCTTATTGTCGGCCTCCAGCTTCACTAAACAAGCCAAGAGTTCGTCATTCTTCATCTGGTCAGCTATGGCTTTTTTCTCAGCTTCGTCTAAAGCGGAAGAGTACAGCCGCTTCCAGTGAAGTACCTCCAGTTCCTTAAGAGTTAAGAATACAAAGCTGCTATGTCAGTTCGGCATTTCATTTTACCGAGCAGGTAGTAAACCACACCAGGAGTAAAAGAGAGTACGGAAAGCTATACGAAGACACAAGGGTAGAAAGAAGAATTTTTTCATTCATAAGAAAAAAATTTTTTTACACGAGGGCTTCAAGGCCATTTTACAAGAAGGAAGAAACTAAACTAAGAGAAGGGAGACGAAATCATACTCCGCCAGCTTCGTCTCCGGCTCCTCGGTGAGGTTCAGCTTCCTTCTCCTTATCTGCCTCAGCTTCAGCCTCGGCCTCCCTGCTCCCCCCAGCCTGCTCGGTGCCCCCATCACCGATCAGCAGCACCTCTTGCTCGGCCTGCCTGTCTCCGGTCCGCTGATTAAGCTGCTCGGTCTCACCCTCTCCGTGGAAAATTGGAGCGGGTGAAACTGGCCCTAAGGAGGCAAAGATAGCCTCCATATTCTCGTCCCGGTCAGCTCGGCAACTACGAACTCGGTCAGCAGAAAGCAGGACTGAGGACGAAGCAAGCTCCTCAAGGAGCGGCAGACTCTGGAGACGAGCTGCTATCTCTCGGCCGTACAGCGGCAGGACGACTTCGGGCCCCTGCTCGGCATTATCGGTCATCAGTTTCAGCAGATCACCGACAAAGGCCGAAAATTGATTGCTCAGAAAGAGTTTCTCCGCGAAAGCACGGAGAACCTCCCCTTGGGCCACCACGGCGGCAGCATCCCTCCGTTTCGTCTGCTCTCGCTGGATGACGAGCTGGTTTTTGGCAAACTGGGCTTCATCCTGGGCCGAGATCCTAGCAGCTCTGGCCTTCTCAAAGTCTGCCTTAGCCTGTTCGGCCTGGTGACGAGCAGCCGCCAACTTCCTCTGCATCTCAGCATAATCGTTGGACGCTTTGGAGAGTTCAACGGCGACGAGCTTGGAGAGCATATCGTTCCTCTGAAAATGGAAAAAGGAAAAAGTCAACCGAGGGGCCACAAAAAATACAAGAAAAAAGCAAGGCCAGAAAATCAAGAAGAGAATTCACCTCGGCGAAGTCCGTGGGCCATAAAAAGGGCTCACAGATATGTTCCGAAGGAGGCGCCAAGACCACGTCTTTCTCTGGCGCTCTTGGGGGTTTCTGAATCCTCCCCTTCCCCCTTGCCGAAGTCGACTCCGGCTTCTTTGGATCCGAAGAGGTCTTTTGCCTCTTCGGATTCTTCTCGGCATCAGACGCCGAGCTGGTGGTTTTCGGCATCTCCGGTTCCTTAGATTCGGAGGATTTGCGACCGAGCTTGTTTAGCAAGTTCACTGCCAAAAAGCAAGAAAGCAAGGTTAGTTTTCGCCACAAAAGCAGTAAGGCACAAAAAAGAATTCCTCACCCTCGGTCTCTTCGTCCGAAGACGAGGAGTCGAACACGAAGTCGCCCTTGACGAGCTCAGACTCCAGGTACTGCTTCCTAATCATAGGAATCTTATTGAGCTCGCCCTCGAGCTCGTCCAACGGTTCTAACCGAGGATGAGGAATCACGGACTTCGGCCCTCTCCAGGGAAAGCCCGGAGCCGCTGTCCTATTATAAAAAAAGAAGCGATGTTGCCACTTTGGCCACTTGGTTTTGCAGAAGGCCCTAAAAGGCTGTAAAGGGATCAAGTAAAACCAAGATCCTTTTCTTTTAAACTGGAAAAAATTAAGGATTGCCCTCAGAGACAGATCCTTATCTAGCCTACGCAGTTCGGCAGCAAAGGCCGATAAGTGCCTCCAAGAATTCGGAGTCACCTGACCTAAAGGGAGTTGGAAAAAATCAAGCAGCTCTACAAAGGCAGGGGGAAGAGGGAAACGAAGCCCGCATTCCAAGCCGGCTTCATAAACGGTGGCGTAACCCTCCGGCGGCGAGTCAGCCCTATGAAGGTCGTCGGGAATCGCAACCTTCCCCCCAGGAAAAAAATATTTTTCGTGTAGGGATATCACAGTATCCTTACTCAAGATGCTGTGAAAATACTCTACGGTCTTCTCCCCGGATTCTTTCCGGATAGAAGACCCCTTATCCCCTTTCCTACCGCTACCTGACTCAGAAGAAGAAGAAGAAGACATAGTTCTTACTCTTTGAAAGTCTGAAGAAATTCTGAAGAAATTCTTGAAAGCGGAAGGAAATTTTTACGCAAAAGAGAGAGAATGCAGAAGAAGCAATAGCAAAAGTGTTCAACTGATGAAGAAAGGACGTATTTATCAGATTCGGAGAAGATTTCAAAATCATCGCACCGTTTCGAATCCCACCTTTTCAGGATTCAACGGTCGGATTTTACTGTCGCATTTAATGCAGTCACGCGCAAGGTACGTCCCCTAACGTCAGCCTCCCCCGTACCTTTATCCAGAATGCCGAAGTGACTCGCTTCGCCGAAGTGATTCACTTCGCTTTTCGGGGGGGGGTAGTGATGGGGTACGTACTAAACAAGCCCAATAGCAGTGACAGCCCATCAGCCCAAAGCCCAAGGAAGAGTATCAGTTCGGCATTACCAAAGAGTTCGGCCCCAGCCTACAGCTCGGTAAAAGCCGACCAATCAAGCTCTACTCTCAGATCGGCAAAAGCTGCTCGGCAATAGCTCAGCAGTTCGGTCCCCAAGGAAGAGTATCAGTTCGGCATTACCAAAGAGTTCGGCCCCAGCCTACAGCTCGGTAAAAGCCGACCAATCAAGCTCTACTCTCAGATTGGCAAAAGCTGCTCGGCAATAGTTCAGCAGTTCGGTCTCATTATTCGACCGAACTGGGAGATAGTGGTGTCAACTCATGCAGGATCTCATGCAGGATAGCGGACCAAACAAAGAGATAGTGGACCCATGCAGGATCTCATGACCTCCACGACATCCACGACCTAATTACTGATGATGTAAGCCACGACCTACTTAGTGGTGATGTAAGCCACGACCTAGTTAGTGGTGATGTAAGCCACGACCTAGTTAGTGGTGATGTAAGCCACGACCTAGTTAGTGGTGATGCAAGCCACGATCTTAGTTCAATGTATAAATAGAACTTAGATCAGAAGGAGAGAGAGAGCTCTCTAGACATCAAAGATCATATAGCAAGTCTGTATTTGTAAGCTGTAAACCAGATCAAGCAATACAATCTTGCCCTCCTTTCTTCCCGTGGACGTAGATTTACCTCAGTAAATCGAACCACGTAATTCTTTGTGTCGTGATCTATATTCATTACCTGCATTTACTACCATCAAAAATTCGCCCATCCATCAAATAACAATATAGTTAAAATGATAATCAGGACAAACAATTTGTGACATATAGGCAAACAACTTAGCATATAATTTCGAATAATCTGAGACACGAAATCAGAACACTATAATGACACTATAGTTAAAATGACAACCTAGATAAGCAATATATGTTACATAGGCAAACAACTTGGCATATTACTTCAAACAATCTGCGATACGAAATAAGAGATAATCAAACAATTTGCTATACATAGGTAAGCAAGCCTGGCATGTGTCAGATTAAGGTTGAATCTGCTTCTAAATCTAAGTATCATCATTAGTAGTATAGGTTGTCATTTTAGTACAATCCTATAATCATATTTCTTAAACTCTATTTATGAGTTACAATTAATATTTTTATTTCTTAATTACATTCATTATGTATTTTAATTAGTTTAAATATGTTAAAAATACGAAATAGTATATTACTATAATGGAAAAACATGTAGTACATATAAAAATTCCAAGATTACACATTATTTAAGGTTGAATATTAAATAATTAAAATTTTATAAAAATATGGAGTAGTATATATATAAGACTAAAAGCCTAGACAATATAAGTTATTCCGGAATTTTATGCTGTAGCGAACCAATCACGTCATTTATTTTGGTTGTTTTGCTGACATAGTAAGAGGAGGAGGAAAAGGAAGAGGAAGAAGAGGAGGAAATTGAGAGACAGATGATGAATTGGTGAGAAAATGTGATGAGAAGGATAAAAAAATGAATCATGATTAGTGAAAAGGGATGGATTATTTAATTCAAATTCGAAAATAAAAATTGAATTAACAGTTGATAGTTGATACACACTGAGCTGCACGTACGCTTGTGTTTGGATCTGGAAAAAAATAGTACAGTAGATTTTTTTGTGATAAAATTGCCAAGTATTTCCACCAATTTTCTTCCTATATCCAGATATCTCTACCTACTTATCTCACAATTTTCTTTTAGTTAGTGTCCATCATGGGGGTGCCGTGCCGGCCGCCCCCTTCCCGGCGCCGCCCCGCCTAACCATAGTGGGGAGAACTCCCGCCCCGAGGCGGACAAAATTTTCGGGGCAGACGGTCATCAGGCGAGAAATGTGCGAGGACGCGCCGGTGCCGTGCCCACGGGGCGATAGGCCGCTGGCCTGTAGTGAGGGCGGTGCGCGGCGCGGCGGTCCGGGGCGGACGAAATTTTGTATTTTTTTTTAAAATTCAATTTAAATTTATCTATAATTACACCCCATTCCATTCATTTTTTTTCATATCATTCCAACTCTTCAGCACTCATACTTTCTCTCACTAAAATTTGTGAATTGACATGAACAATTTGTGGAACGACGCGTAGAATTCTCTGATTCAAGAGGTGCAGCACGAGGCCGACGAGGAGGAAGCGGCGCGCGCAGCGGAAGTGGCGGAGGCCGCGATCCCTCGTGCGATTACTCGTCGGCAGACCATCTAACGAGACCAAAGCGGAGCGCACCAGCGTCTAATGGCGGACTACTTTGTGAATAACCCCCATTATCCACCCGAGATTTTCCGCCGGCGGTTTAGAATGTTGCAACGGCTCTTCAACCATATAGCGACGAATTTGGCGGAGCGGTACCTGTGCTTCACCCTCCGGAGTGATTGCGCTGGCCGGATCGGGCTGTCTACTCTTCAGAAGTGCACCGCTGCAATCCGGCAGATAGGTGAGACGACTAGCCTAACGGTGCTCAACCAGTTTTGTAAGGGGATCTGGGAAATATTTGGTGGGGAGTTCCTACGGAAGCCCACCCGTGATGAGTGCCAGAGACTGCTAGATATGTACGGTGCGGTTCACGGTTTCCCGGGAATGTTAGGAAGCATCGATTGCATGCATTGGGAGTGGAGAAACCGCCCGGTGGCGTGGAAAGGCCAGTTCACTACTGGTTTCAAAGGCAGACATCCCTCGATGATCCTGGAAGCCGTTGCTGACTACCGTTTGCGGATCTGGCATGCGTATTTCGGTGTTGTAGGTTCGAACAACGACATCAATGTTCTTCAGTCATCGCCTCTCTTCAATGATGAGTGCCGGGGGGAGGGTCCCGAAATCAGCTTCGTAGCCAACGGCATGCAGTACAGTAGGGGATACTATTTGGCAGATGTGATATATCATTGGTGGCCCGTATTCGTCAAGACAGTTCGCCAACCGCTTGGACCGAAGATATAATATTTTGCGCAAAAACAAGAGGCTGCTAGAAAGGATGTTGAGCGAGCTTTTGGTGTCCTCCAAGTGCGATGGGCCATTATACGGTGCCCGATACGAGTTTGGCACGAAGATGATGTTGCGAATATTATGTTAGCATGTATCATATTGCATAATATGATAATAGAAGATGAAGGATTTGCTGCAGAGCGCTGGGCACCAGACGATGGCGCAAGTACAAGTAACGGTGTTGCCTCCGCGCCGATCCAGATGGACGTACCCCGGAACAATGAATATTTGATCCAACATTTCACTGATATGCGCAGGAGCACGACACATACCGCACTACATGCCGATTTGATTGAAGAAGTTTGGGCACATATGGGAGGTGGCGGTGCAGTGTGAACACCATTGTGATGTTCAATAGATTAATATTTCTTGTATAATTTTTCCAATACTTTAATACGACGAAAATGTAGTGTTTAATTTTAATTTCTTCACTTATAGCTGTTTTTTTAATTACGTATAGTCCGATAATTTTAATTATAATTGAATTAAAATAAACGAAAAAAATTGGGGCTATTGGAAGTGTACGCCTATAGTGGCGGAAACCTTTTTCTTGGGCACAAACAAAAAACTGGGGTTGTGGACAAAAAAGGGAACTGGGCTACTGGGGACGTCCGCCTTACAGTGGACACTCTTATACACTGATAAATGAAATGCAGTGACAAGATTATTGACAAGATTTTCACTAACTGCGGTCATTTTAACATAATAGCATGACGTAACATAATAGTACTAACATATTCCAATCACCTTAATGAAAGTCTCTCCATCCATTATTAGAGCATCCCCAACCATGCTCTTGCCAAAGAGCATGGTTATGGGTCTAGCTCCACATTTATTAATTTTTTTTCCCTACTCTTCCCTAAAAGCATAACACCCTCATCTATACTCTTCTGCAATGACATGCTCAAGGGTCTCACCATTCCATTATTTAATTTAAATACTTCAATTACTAAAAACATTTCTACAATAAAAATTACATAATTAAAATCCTACAAATTAAAAATTACATACTTAAAATCCTAAAAAATAAAAAAATTACATAATTAAAATTCTACAAATTAAAAATTACATACTTAAAATACCTTCGTGGGAGACTATTCTATCCCCAATGTTTTTCAGAGATCTCGTATCATTGCATAAAGTACATCAAGTTGCTCGGGAGACATGTGCGACGTATTGGCCATATTGAGTTGAGCCAAAATGGTCCACAACGGGTTGGTGGACGGTTGAGGTGGCACAAAAGGAGCGGGAGCGGCAACGGCGCGACGGCGGTTGACCGCCGCTTGTTTTCTTCCTTGCGGCCGGCGTTGGGAACTACTCGGGCCGGCGTCGGGACTACCCAAGTTAGCTGCGGTAAGCTGGGTAGCCACATCATCCGAGCCGGCGTCGGAAAATGACCTTGACCGTTTGTTGGAGGAGTTGGAGGAGGATGATAAGTCTCTCTTATACTTCGGATGCATACACACTTCTTGCCAAGCGCTGAGGTACTTGAATGCTTTGTAATAACAAGCTTGGTAGGTCGCCATGGAGGCACTGATGATGTCGAGCTCGCTCTTGCCGCTCCCTGCCTACTCCTGTTCCTGGAGGTAAATTCCCTAGAACTTTTGGATTTCTTCGTTGGCTCTGAAGATGACATTGCACACCATACTCTCATTGCGCTCGATGGTTCCCTCCGGTCGGGAGGCATTGTACTGACGAGAGACGCGGAACCAAAACCTATCCCCGGTTTGGAGACTTCCATATAGGCTTTGAACATTATATCCATCTCTCTCGAAGTGTACAGGGTGCGGATGTGAGGATCGCCACCACGACCCTGAACACGAGTGCTACGAGGAGGAGGAATAGGAGGGGTTTGGGAGCCGCCGCTCCCTCTCGATCCTTGTTCGGGTGCCATCCGTATTGCCCATCGGGAGCATCTTGCTCGTCCACCGAGTAAGGACGGTAGCCACCCGGAATTTGAGAACCTTGGTTAGAGGAGGAGGCGAGAATTCTGTTTCCGTGCTTGGGAACCAATCGTGGTTCCAACCACGGGAGCCAGATGGGTGATCCCCGGAGCCGGACATTTTTTGCAAGAGTAAAGTAAAAGATTGAGAAATTAGATGAGAATTGTATAGTGTGGTGTAAAAATATTTGTGTGGAAATGAGGGTATTTATAGATGAAAATGTGAATTTTGGGGAAAAAAATTGAAAAAAAAAATAAAAGTGTGGAGAAAACGGATATATTTTATTGGGAAGTGGGAAAATATATTTTTTAAAAATGATTTTTAAATTAAAAATCGAAAAAAATGAAAAATGCCAACGGCTTAAATTGAAAAAAATTAAAAGTGTTGAGAAAACGGATATATTTTATTGGGAAGTGGGAAAATATTTTTTTTAAAACGATTTTTAAATTAAAAATCGAAAAAAAAATGAAAAATGACAACGGCTAAGCCGTTGGCCAATTGGGAGCTGCCACGTCGCCCTGCTCAGCGGCACGGACGTGGTCGATGTATCGAGCAGTGCCGTACCGACGACAAGAGTGCATCGGCAGACGAGGTTGTGTTGTGCCGTCGGCATGGACGCCATCAAGCACCGTTGGAGATGCTCTTAAATGTTTCATTATTCTTTTTTTAAAAATAATTTTGTATCACTAACTTAATTCACTCACATTTTATTATAAAACTTTATTATATAAATGTAGGACTCACAATACATTAACTTTATTATCCACTTTCTTCATAAAGCCAAATAATTTCTTAAAATCGGAACCATCAACTATGAGATATTTAATCTTGAACGGAGGGAGTAACATACGACAAAGATAAAACCTACTTTTGTCCGTCCAGCATTAAATGTTTATTTAGTTTTTTACAATTTTTTGTAATTGACACCACATTCAACTAACTTTATTTCACTCCCATTTTATTATAAAATCAATATATATTGATAAATGGAGATCATTTAAGTGCATGTTTGGTAGACATGTTAAATTAGCACAAGATAATTAAGATTAACTTAAAGATGGATATTCTATCTCACTATTTGACTATTAAATAATTATTTGACTATTAAATAATCCATTCTTTTGAACTAATTAAGATTAACTTTAAGATGGATATTCTAACTCACTATTTATCTACCAAACAGCCAAATAACTCATATATCTTGGTCTTATATAGATTCTAGGCTACCAAAAAAGCAATAAAAGTACTATTTATAAGCCGATATCGATTTTAAAGCCGACAATAAATGGCTATGCTAAGGTACTAAGCTCCTAGCCGGAGCTAGAGCAAGAACATGTGCATAAGAGCATCCACAGTGGGGCGCCCTAAAGCCCGTCCTATGCACCGCCACGTCAGCATTTTATCCTCTTGCCCTTCCACCTGCAGTGGGGCGCCCTAAGCATTTTCTTCTATTTGAATATTTAAATAACTAAAAAAATTGGGAAAAACATTCATTTCATTTATAAAATTAATACATTACAATACGAATTAAAAAAAATACGCAAACTTAGCGACGACGGTTATGGGCCCACACTTCTTTAAGCATGTCGTTCATGAGCTGCACATGGTCGTGTTGAGATGAGAGATGGAGAAATGTGAGAGATGAGAGATGCGAGAAATGTTCGTATGAAAAATAGAATGACAATCAAGGTTTAAATAGACAAATTTCAAACAAAAAACGCGTTGCATCGTCCGCGGACTAAGCTTAGGGCACGGACGACGCATCGTCCGTCGTCCGCGCACCCACAGTGACGGACGATGGCGCGCCCGAGGCATCGAGCGGCCTATCGTCCGTCCCACTATGGATGCCCTAATATACTGACGTCGACATGGCTTGCTTGTTGAATGGATGACCTCGTATTCCAGAAAGCACCAAAGTATATATACTGAGGTATTTCAATAAGTGACATTTTGGCGCACAAAATCTCGAAAATCATTATTCTCTACTTTATATTCTACTAATTTATTTACTTATATTTTATTCAAATTAATAAGCAAAACTTAAAATTCATGGAGTATTTAATTAATTACTTCTACGTATATCATGAAATCCGAATCCATCCAAAGTGAATGGATATAATTGGAGAGTTTTCCAATCCTAATTTTGGATTCCCTCCGCCGATCCTAATTGGACGCCGGAGTATTCTATCAATCGCCGAGTTATCTGCCCGACGGGAGCGACTCCCGCGCACAGAAACTCTGCAATCGTCCGCCGAGCCTGTTGGCCGCCGGAAATTTATCTCCACCGCCGAGCGAAACTCGCCGCCGGTGCTTGTTAAGGGAAACACCCTTAACAACTGGTGCTTTCATCCAGTACTCATGAGACGATACAACAACAACGGTAGGCAAGGTTGGGGCACAAACCGACCCGACTACTTTCTGAATGGCTCGTCACGCCGTGATAACGCAATTGGCCGCCGAGACAACGTCAGTTTCAACCGACAGCAGACCGACGAGGGGGACCGTGAGGGTCGCCCAACGGAGGATGCGGACCACGATGATTCCGTGGGTTATAAATTGGATCGCTTGATAGATAGACTCGACAGATGGGATTCTTGGAGGGATGAAATGGATCGCCGGTTCGATAATCTTGAACCAAACCTCTACCGCAGGTATGATCAGCGAACAGGGTATGACGACGACGATTCTGATGGTGATGGGGCACGACGGAGACGTAATTGGGAGAGGGGGCCTCGCCCCAGAAACCCTAATTTTGGCACGCGTGACAACCCGCATAGAGATCGATATCGTCGCGATGGGAGAAATCACAAGGGTTCATGTTGGGACCCACCAAGATATCAACAACATCGTCAACAAATAGACGGGTATGATCACCAGTTTAGTCGGCCAGCCACTTGTTACGACCCACCACAGTCGTGGCAGCCCTCTGGTTGGGAACCATCGCGAGGATATTCGGATTATGATCAGCCACCACTGGGTCCGCCTAGTCGTTGAGATCCGCCCGACTATCGCTGACCGCAGACCTTGCAGCCTACGAAGTATGACCGACCGCTGAGTCACCGCACAGCTCCGTTGTTTGCCGTTGCCACGCACTCGCCTCAACAGTCCAGCAGGTTTATTGATTCGGGGAAGCAACATGGTCTGCCCAATATTCCCAGCCTCAAGGTTTGCTCTCCTTACCCAGCCCACCTAGCTGCAGTAAGTGATTACAACGAGAAGTTGCGTATTTATAGATTGAAGAATTCCTCCCTCCTCGCTGAGTTGAATGCAGCGTTTGAGGAAAATATAGATGACGAAAATCTAGTTGAGGATGTTCCCAACAACACCGTTCACAATGGGGACGCTAATCCTGATGTTGATGTTCCAATCGACGAGTCCCTAGAAGAGATCGTCAAGACCGGCAATACGCCGCGGCAAGTGCTCGTCGGGGCATATGATGAGAAGATTGATGATCTTAGTGTTCCAACACATAAGGAATTGGAGATGAGAGAAGATACAGAGACTTTGCTAGAGAAAGAAAATAAAGCCGACGCCCTTCGATCTAGTTTAGAGCCGAAAGAGAAAGATTTTAGTGTGTTGATGGAGAAGCCGAGCGAGAGAGAGAGCATGGAGAATCAGAGCCTTGTTAATGACATCCTGGCTGGATTTGATATGAAAAAACAGGACAATCAAGAGGAAATGGAGGAGAAGCGAAGGTTGTGTGAGGATGAGCTTAAATTAAACGCCCACTCCGGTTCGCATGCACTTGCTTGTGTCTATGTGGATTTGAATGTCAGTGATGTTCCAAGTATGAATCATCGATCAACATCGCTCGACAACGATGCAAGGTTGATCCCTCCGCGCATTGACACGCCATGTTTGAGCATTGTTGGAGGTGTGAACAGGTTTTTCATTTTGGCACGGAATTTTGGCGGCCACATTAGGTCTCCTTGGTTGATTTTTTATGGAAGTGATCGAGGGATACATTTAACTATTCAGTATGTGTTTGATCCAGGAGGAGACGCCTCACCAAAGCTTTTGCTTACGGCTATCGTCGTTACTTCGTAGTTTCCACCTTGAGGACAAGACGGATTTCAACCGTGGGGGAGTTGATACGATCCCATATCTTAGAAAATCACTATTATTTAGTTATCTTTTGTTTCACCAAATCTTTTCCATATCTTAGTTTTCTTATTCAATAAGTTAGGGTAGTATTCTACTATTATAAATAGGAGAGCTTGTTACCATATTTAAGCATCCAACAATGAATCAATGAATATATTATTTTGGCCAAACCTCGAGTTATGCTTTGAATCCGTAATTCCCTACGCTACCTGCTGCCCGACGGAAGGTCTTTGCGCACAGCCGGAACGTATATCTCATCTGTAGCCATTGCCCGACGGGTTGGAACCCGCGTACAACCGCCCAGATCTTTATCTCCGCCGACTCACGGGGGCCGGATTATCTTTATCTCGTTATTGTCCGTTTTATCGGATCGTTAGGGATTTAGGTCCTTAACACAATCAAGGTTTAAATAGACAAATTTCGAAAAAAAAACGCGTTGCATCATCCGCGGGCTAAGCTTAGGGCGCGGACGACGCATCGTCCGTCGTCCGCGCACCCACAGTGACGGACAATGGCGCGCCCGAGGCATCGGGCGGCCTATCGTCCGTCCCACTATGGATGCCCTAATATACTGACGTCGACATGGCTTGCTTGTTGAATGGATGACCTCGTATTCCAGAAAGCACCAAAGTATATATATTGAGGTATTTCAATAAGTGACATTTTGGCGCACAAAATCTCGAAAATCATTATTCTCTACTTTATATTCTACTATTTTTTTTATATATATTCTACTAATTTATTTACTTATATTTTATTCAAAGTAATAAGCAAAACATAAAAATCATGGAGTATTTAATTAATTACTTCTACGTATATCATAAAATCCGAATCCATCCAAAGTGAATGGATATAATTGGAGACGTATAAAATGGATTATTGTACTCTCTTCTTCACATTAAATATTGATTAGTATTAGATTTTATGTAGAGTTATTTATTGAGTTAATTCATGGAGTATTTAATTAATTACTTCTACGTATATCATAAAATCCGAATCCATCCAAAGTGAATGGATATAATTGGAGACGTATAAAATGGATTATTGTACTCTCTTCTTCACATTAAATATTGATTAGTATTAGATTTTATGTAGAGTTATTTATTGACTTAGAGCATCTCCAATAAGAATAGCTCCGTCATAGCCCAGCTACAAACTCCTCCTGTCATATCATCAGCACTAAAATTCTTCCTGCCACATTATCAGGACAAGCAATAGCCCAGCCATAGTCCAGCCACAATAAACAAAATTATTAAAAACAAATAATTAACAATCACACAAAATACGAAATTAAATTTACGACACATATACGGGAAAATTCAATAGTAATATTAATATTTTAAAAAATACATTAATTAAAAAAGTGCATTAACAAAAAAAATACATTAATTTAAAAAAAACTTCTACTCCACGCACGAGCCCCCGCCTCCACCTCACGCCTCGCCGTCGTCGTCGCCGTTGTCGCTGCTATCCGGGACCCCCAAATCTGCGACATCTGAGCCCGCGTCTGAGCCCCCCACATGTGCCGCGGCGGCAGTCAAATCGGCTCGCATACTCACGAGCAATGCGTGAAAAAAACTCTTCTCCTGGGGGTCAGTGGCATTCTTCCAGTCAGATATGACCTTGTATATCTGAGCCCGCGTTTGTTGGCGCGCCAAGAAGACGAGGTCGGTTGTCGGGCTGCCAACAGTGGGGGATGGCGACTGGACCTCCTCAGACCTCTGGCGAGCCCGCTGCGCCCGCCTTTGACCAACCGGGCGAGTGCGGCGAGTAAACTCGGGAGGGGACGGGGTCTCCTGGGCATCTTCGGGGAGGTCGTGGGAACCGCCGCTACTGCCGCCGGCGTAATCACCGGTATAGTTCAGGCGCTGCTTCTTCGGCCATCCAGCATCGACCCATGCCCTAAACTTCTCGGAGTTCATTAGCACCAGGTAGCAATTCCAGTAGGTGAACTCCTTGTAAAACTTCAGGTCCCCCCTGCCCGCCCGGAACTGCCGGCCCGCCCTGCATCGTTGGACCCCCCGGCATCCCCTGCCATCCCGGCATACCACCCCCGGATGCCACCCCGGGCATCGGACCCAATCCACCTCCCGCAGGTACCGTCGGAGTTTGAGACCCGGTCGTCCCTGGAGTAGGCTCGTTGTTGTGCTCCATTTCGCGTTGTTGATCTTGTAAAGAAATTAAGATAGAGAGAAAACTCGTTAAAACAAGTGGTGCAAATGAAAATGACGTGCAGATCGCGTATATATAGTGTTTCGAAAATTAAATAAAAAAAATCCCGCTCGACGATCTGGAGCCTGCAATGGCGGCCAGGAGATCGGCGAGCGCATCGCCGAGCGCTCGGGAATCGGCTTGCGCTCACCGTTTTTCTCGCCGATTTGGCACTCGCCGGCTGCAATGGTTCGGCGAGCGCCAAGAATCGGCTAGCCGGTGCGCTCGCCGCTATTGGAGATGCTCTTAATAAAGAGTGAATAAAAGCAAAAAATAAATAAAAGTAAAACATTGGTGAGTCCACTCTCGTTTTCAGTAATCTCGATCGTCCATGGATATCTGGAACCGAGCTCGCTCCTTTGCGGAGGAAGCGGCCAAGAAATCTCAGGAGCTCAGGCAGACAATCGCCGCTGCCAACCTCTCCGACGTCGTCTCCGAGGCCTCCAAGCGCTCCAAGGAACTCGCCGCCGAGGCTCTCAAGCGCGCTGATCAGATCACCGCTCAGATCCCCCCCGCCGCCGCCGCCATCACCAATCTCGTCGACTCCGCCTCCTCCAAGCCAGGCATTGACGCCGCCGATCTCGAAAAGTATGGGGTCACTGATGAGCTGAGGGAGTTTGTCAAGGAAATTACCATCAACACCTTCCAGGATTTCCCGCTTGAAGGTGTTGGACTCTAATGTACTACTACTTGTTTTCGATTAAAACTGTTTTGTTTTCTGATGAATTATTTATATCACTCTGTAATTTTTTATGCTGCCGCCCGATCTGCCTGCCTCTTTAGTCAGCTGTTTTTTGATGAATTCTGTGTGGATTTGTGAATTGAGGCAGTGGAACAACTAGTAAGTTGTGTAGGTATTAGAGATGCGATTAATTGTTTATAGGTTCTATGGAGTAAGTTGGGCCTTTTTAGATAGGGTCATGACTTCTCTTTGTGATGGATGCTTAAGATTCAAATGTCAGAAACACTATAGCACTCTGAAGAGATTTATGAGGAATCTAGCTCGTTTGTATGAGAATTTTACTCAGTTGTTGGTCAGGGGCCACAAATCTATTTCTGTCTGGAAATGTAAGACAAGGTGAAAGTGAGCATATCTATCTTAATTAACCACCAGAATATAGGCATTAAATCACTACTCATGCATGTTCATCACTGTAAACAATCAGGACATTTTCTTCTCATTTCCTGACCTAGAAATTAGAACAATCAAAAAACAAGTGTCGTCCTCATATTATGTTTTTCATAGGCCATGACTATGTATTGTCAACAGATGCCACCACAGTAGGACTGCTAAAATTTGGAACCACGTGAGCAGAATCGGAACTAAAGATAGAAAAATAAAAAGATGCCTTACTCTCCAGCATTAGGATTAGGCAGAATCACACTATATATATGCCTTAGCTTGAATATGCTGTTCCAGTTCCTTGTGCAAAGTTATTACTAAGAACCTTTTGAAATATATGTGATACTGTTATTATCAGGACATAGTTACTTTTCAGCTGGTTGGTTCCCAAACATAAACCTATCTTCCAATTTTTGTAGTATCATGTATTTCATGTTTCGATGCTACAAATTATGTTAACCAGCATTTCTGGTGCACAGATGACTCACAGGTGTCTGATGTTCCTACGGTGTCAAATATCCAACAGGATCTCACGGAGTGGCAAGAAAAGCATGCGAAGCTTGTTCTATTAACTGTGAAGGTTAGAATGTACATGTGAATAATTTTATACAGTGGTGGTATCAGGGATGTGATAATATTTTTTAACGGTAACGTATTCTTTATTTTAAGTCAAGATTTAGATGGTGATACCAGATTAATGCAAATTGGGGTTAACATTTTAAGATATCAGAGTAGGTTGCTGCTTCTCAGAAGATCACTCACCCCACCATATTTCCCTTTTAAGTTTCATCCAGAGCCTAAATGTCGTACCATTTATTTATTGGATCACCCTTAGGTGGTTTGTTAGTTTTTTTACCTTTCCAGAAGCCATGACAGTGCCACTGTGCTGGTGTCAGCTAAATCCTACTTATAATGCTGAACACAACATGGATCATGGCATGAAAACATCTATAAGCTACTTAGTTTGTACATTTACTTATAAAGTCATGCTATATCTTTATGCATATTGGATAAGCTGTCTTTCTATCACATTTATTTTACCAATTTTGAGGTGGTATAATAGGATTGAAAAGATCTCCCATGTATATCCATGCAGACAACCCTAGAGTGAGAGGAGATAGAGCTTATAATCCAATATTAACGGCTTCGCATTGCACTTTAGGAGTGTTTGCAATATTTTATAAGTCCTCAACAGTAAATAAGAACTTAGTATTCTTTTATCATTTTCAGGAAGTTTCAAAGTTAAGGTATCAGCTGTGCCCACGAGAGATGAAAGAAAGGAAATTCTGGAGAATCTACTTCATTCTAGTTAACAGCCATGTTGCTCCGTGAGTATTTATCTCTTAGAAATGTTCGTTTGGATTTTGTGAATCTCTTATGTAGTAGTAGTTGTTTTATATTAAGATCTTTGTGTTGATCTCTTGTGTTATCTTCAAACTATTTTTGTTGAATCGATATTTTTATACCGTCATTAGTTTTTCTTGAATTTTGAGAAATTGGTTATATTCTGATTTCTTTATCACACTTAACCCATTTCATTCTGTATAAAACTTATAGTGTTTGAAACCGTTCTCCTTTCAGCGTCTTCTTTTCCTGATAAGTGATAAGCATACTGTAGTATGAGTTGATTTTATTTTTTGTCTTAGGAATTAGGAAATGGGGTACTCTGCTTTTTGGCAGTATTGTTTATGTTTGAAATAAAGATTATTTGAAGCTTGCTTAACTCAACTAATGTGGATGATATATATATCTTTTCCTTTAAAAAAACTCTATTTTTAGGTGAATGTTTAACCTACCGAATTAAATATGGGTGGATATTCCATTTTTTTTTACTTAAACATGATCTGTTTAGAGCTTAAAGTGATTAGGAATTTTGTTAAAACCAAGTATATCACTAACCATTAAACTGTAGGTAGAGTTCATATTTGAGTGATGAAGTGAGATATTCTTTCTTTAGGGGTGTATGATCTTTTATTGCAGTTTCCCAATGGTTGAGCTGAACTAATAATTCATGAACAAACAAGTTTGGCACATTGAGAAAGTGGTACATACCCAATGGATGCAAGCAAGTTTTGATACAGAACTGAGATGTGTTATAACTATTCTATAGACACTCGTGATTACTAGTAATAAGTTTGACAGTGCACAACCATATTGTCTCCTAAAAGTTAAAAATTCAAATATCTCTCTGCGCCAAAATGCTTAAACAAAAACAATCTTATGTCTGCCGAAGCACAAAACTATGTTCTCTATCTCTTGTGTGGCCTGTTTAATGGTTTTTGATTTGAGTACTTATGGGATACAAATTTATGGCAGATATGAACAACGTTACAATGATGATGTAAAGATTAAAACTGCTGAAAAGGTGAAAGATGCTGAAGTGAAGGAAGTTTCATCAGGTGAAACATCATCTAAAACAGCAGATGAGACTACAAAACCTAAAAGCAATAATCTGGAGAAAAAAGCTCCTGAGCAAGATTTAGATGCATTTCTTCTTGGAGATCTTGAGGATGGTGATGACGGTCCAGGTACATTAATAAATTGCTTTGAAATTGTTTTATATGCACGTTTTCATTACTTCTTCAGACAGGACAATCGGGTGCTTTTCACTATCCTTTAACTCTTCATTTTACTCCCTCCAATTTTTTAAACTTCCCTTTTGAATTAGTACATTCTCTTCAAACTTTGTTTATCTTAATTTGGCTAAAATGTTTCCTTGTGTGCATCACATGAAAAGCCACCCGAGAAACGTTCCCATTTATGGTTGACATGTAACTTTTGCAACAATATTGAAAGTCTAGTTCCATGCTCCATTTGTTTCTATACTCATTCCCATTAGTGCATGTAAAATAAATGAAAACGCAAGTGTCTAGTCTGCTTAGGATGCTTTTTGAATAATTTCACAAGTACAAATTTACGTTTATTTGGTTCTATTATTCTTAATAAGTGACGTCATATGTCTAAATAGTGTAATTGATACCCGATTCGGTTTTGAGTTCGGAAATGATATTCTGCTTTTCTAACAAATCTCTGATGTAAATTGATCTGAACTCATGCTTTTACACTGCTCAATGGTGGTTTGCTAATTACTTGCATGTGTCTATCAGATGATGGAGACAACAATGACTTTGATGATGATTTTTGACGGGATACAGTTTGGTAAGTGAATTATAGCATTACTGTTGTTTGATTCCATATTACATTTTATGTTCTACTGAACATAAAATGTTACTTTACCTAGACGAGCCTTCATGTTGATAAGGAACAGCTACCGCTGCAAATTCTGTAAATTACACATGCTCTTCTATAAGATGATTCTCTCCAGGTCTGAAATTGTTGGGAATAACTAAATTAACTCATACCGAAGATGATCATCAGAGTAACTCAGTATGATTTATTGAATGGTTGTCATGTTGCTGACCTTGATTTTAGAGTCATTCTGTTGATGATGAGCGACCCAATCTCACAGGAAAATGGGAAAGGACAGCTAAAAGCCAAGTAGATGACAACGACAATGATGATTGTAGTTTTGAGGTTCAGAAGAAAGCAGTGTTCATGTTATGAAAAAATAGGAATCAGGATGCTGCAATTAGCTACAGAACAGTTCAATTAGCAATCGTAAATTCTATTTTCCCTTAGTTACATTTACATTCTGGGATTTTTTTCCCTATTCGAATTTAGTGAAAGGATGTGTGGTGGATTATGGGATTATGTTGGATATAGAACTTTCAATTCTTTGTGTTATCTTTCGTCATTCTTGGCATATATTCTTAAAATTTTGTGTTCGGAATATCTATCTATCTATCAATGGAATATTTTCACCACTTTTTCTATTTTCTATCATACATTTTTCTCCTTTTAATTGGATTAAAGTTATGATATGACTTAGAGCATCTCCAATAGCAATAGCCCAGCTCAGCCATAGCCCAGTCACAAACTCCTCCTGCCACATCATCCGGACAAGTAACTGCCCAGTCATAGCCTAACTATAATAAACAAAATTATAAAAATAACAATCACCCAAAATACGGAATTCAACTTACGACACAAATATGGAAAAATGCAGTAATTCCATTTAAATTTAAAAAAAGGTACAGTAAAAAAATTACAAAAAAAAACTAACGTCGTGCAGTCCTCCGCGCCCACAACTCTTCAATTAAATCCTTTTGGAGTCGAATATGAGCTTCCACTTGGCGCATGTCGGCATGTGCTTGGAGGCGGCCGGCTTCATCGTGAGGTACCCCACTTCGTACGCTGGGGGGCCACGCCGTGGCTTGGACCGGCTTCATTATCGTCGTTGGCCCAACTAGTTAGTTGTACACCTTCATCTTCGACAATCATGTTGTGCATGATAATACAGGCGTACATTATATCAGCAATGCAGTCGACATGCCACAAACGCGGTGGACCCCTAATTGCCGCCCATCGAGACTGGAGCACACCAAATGCGCGCTCCACGTTCTTGCTCGCCGACTCCTGCCGTTCCGCAAAGTAGGCATTTCTCTCATCTGATGCGCATCTGATGGTCTTCACAAAGATGAGCCACCTAGGATATATCCCATCCGCCAAGTAGTAGCCCATATTATGCTGGTTCCCGTTGGCAACAAAACTGATGGCCGGACCGACGCCCTAGCACTGCTCGTTGAAAAGGGGCGACGAGTTGAGGACGTTGAGGTCGTTGTTCGACCTGGCTACCCCAAAATATGCATGCCAAATCCACAGCCGGTAACCAGCTACGGCCTCGAGGATCATCGTGGGATTCTTTCCCTTGTAGCCGGTCATGTAGAACCCTTTCCAGGCAGCGGGCCAGTTCTTCCACTCCCAATGCATACAATCTATGCTGCCTAACATACCCGGGAGCCCATGCTTCGCCCCGTGCATCTGCATCAGCTCCTGGCAGTCTTCGGGGGTAAGGCTTCAAAGGTACTGATCACCGAATATTTCAACCACGCCCTGACAGAAATACTTCATACATTCAAGGGCAGTCGACTCGCCGATGTGGAGGTACTCGTCCCACATGTCTGTCGCGCCTCTGTAGGCCAACTGCCTGATTGTCGCAGTGCACTTTTGAATAGGTGTGTGGCCGGGTCTGCCAGCCGCATCGTGTCTGAAGCAGAAACACAGATATCGACGCTCCCAAGCGTCAACAATACGCATAAACAGGGCCCTGCTCATCCTAAAACGCCGACTGAAAATGTTGGCGTTAAACCGCGGCTCCGGTGCGAAGTAGTCGTCAAATAGCCGCTGATGTGCAGCTACGTGATCCCGATCAATCACTACTCGGCGGTGGACAACGGGTCGAGGTACCGCCGGCTGCAAGGCCAGTTGTATCAGCCGGTCGATCTCTCGGGACGTATAGGCCTCCAACTGTTCGTTCAAACGTTGTTCGAACTCCTCAGCATCCCCACCACTACCACCACTACTACCACCCCCGTTACTCATTTCGCATTGTTGATCTTTTACAAAAATTAAGATAGAGAGAAAACTCGTTAAAACAAGTGGCGCAAATGAAAATGACGTGCAAATCGCGTATATATAGTGTTTCGAAAATTAAATGATAAAAAAAATCCCTCTCGCCGATCGCTCGCCGATTGGAGCCTGCAATGCCGGCCAGGAGATCGGCGAGCGCTCGGGAATCGGCGTGCGCTCGCCGTTTTTCTTGCTGATTTGGCGCTCGCCGGCTACAATGGTTCGGTGAGCGGACCAACGAGCACCAAGAATCGGCTAGCCGATGCGCTCGCCGCTATTGGAGATGCTCTTATGAGGATAATATTTAGTATAGAAGATGGAATAGTACTTGAGCACTATATATAAGAAATACTATCTCTTTTCTATAAAAATAATCTTTTTTTATTATACTCCGTCCCATAAAAGTAACCACGTTTTATTTTAAGCAAGTCTTTTCTCTTTTATAAAGTCGGTTCAAATAACAATACTTTAACCAATTTTTCTTTCTACATTTCTCTTACTTTATCAATTTCATATTCCCTTTGTCCCATAAAAATATGGGCAATGGATATGGCATGAGAATTACGATAAAATTGGTAAAGTTAGAGAGAAGAGGAGAATGATATGGTAAAGTAAGAGAGGGAGGAGAATGATAGTTAAAGTAGTGTTAGTGGATAGTGACACCTGCATTATTGAATTAATATAACTTTCTAAAAATAAAATGCACATATTTTGGTGGAACGGACGAAAATAGAAAGTGCGCATAATATGGGATGGTGGGAGTATTAAAATTCGTAGAGTTCTCAAAGTTTTTAGTTTTATAGAACGGAAGACAGTAGCAAGTTGCATTTATTTAACATCAATTACTGAGGTCCACTAAAATAAATTTAAATTTGGAAAATAGTTCCAAAAATTATGTGTTGCCGTCGGCATCAATGGAGTGCAACAAATGAGAGCCGATATTTGACATGTCGGAACAGTGGGGTCCATCTCGCCCACGTCGCCCTCCATAAAATTTCAAATACAATCATCACACGTGGGAGGGCCCACCCATTTATTTTACGGGATTAAATATTCAAGAATACGGACAGCGTATTTAAATCAATATAAATTTTTGATACTAGTACAATTTAAAATTAAATTAGTACTCCTAGTGGAGTATTGATTTTAGATCAAAGGAAGATACTATATGGAGTATCATTTTTATCAAAAAAGAAAAAATATAATATTACATCCATCCACTATCAATAGTTTGATGGTGACTAGTGACTAATAAGAGTTCTAATGTAAATTTAATTAAATGCGAGAGGAATTGAGAGAAAAAAGTTACTCGTTACGGAAAACTTATAAAAAAAATTAAAGGTTAGTATTGAATGTAGACAAAAATGGCAAATATTTATATCATCACCCTACCATCATTGATTCATTGTTATAGGCAAATATTAATCCTCTTTTCTCCCTATGTACTATAGCATTGCAAAAAAAAAAAAATTGCATCTGTGGGTTTCGTCAATAAGCTAAAGAGTGACAGAAAATGGACAAAATTAGTAACAGGCCGAGATAACACCAAAATATGGCTATAAAACGCTGGTTTAGCCTATAATAAATTTAATCATGAGCAAATTTTACCTACCAAACACACACTTACATGTATAAGATCATCTATTTCTAGTTTCTACCAATCAATAATATACTTATATGGAGTACAAAATACGAGCTGAGATTTCAATTTAAACATATTCAATCACCTATTCATAATTTTATTAATATATGTTATTTTAATTTACACGTGATGTATATTTTTTATATTTGAATCTAAATCGTTATCTATTTTATAAGTTTCTATCTATAAAATGATCTAACAACTAGAGTTTATGAATAATCTTTGATACTCGCTTCATATAAGAAAAAAAGAGTTACTATTATCGACAAACAACAAAAAAAACAAAGAAAGTATACAACATTTAATTATTTTGCCTAACATAGTAAAATAAGATATTTAAAACATACGATTACTACATTTAGCTACTATAGGACCAACTCTTTCATTATTGTTATTGGTAATGTATGTTGCATTTTTGTCACTATTAGCTATTAGTGGTCCTATTCATTGAAAGAAACAACAGCTCTATATGTAGAATTGATTATAAGGTAATTAAGTGTGTAGTTCAAATTATTGTGGGGCTATCACCTGTGTGGAAAACAAATAAAATAATTATAATATACACAAACTCTCATTTTGGTAGGATATATGTCGGCACCTTTCGTTAATGAGGTTAAAAAAATCGCAATTGTAATTGTTCTACTAGCCACTATATTGCCTATTATAGTTATAGGAGGACAATATTTTTGTCTTTATGAATAATTGAATACTTACAAAAACTTTTCAAAATTTAATTCGATTCATCGAAAAGTATGTGTCTTTCTTTAATTAAAAGTTACCATAGAAAAAAAGACAAGAAAAGGTAGAAAAAAATTCACACTAGTTTCTTTTATCATATTCCTAGGGTGAAAATTGAGAGAATTATATTTTTAATCCCTAAATTTTGCTGTATTATTATTTGCTGTCTAAGAACTTTTTTGCATATTTTGAATTATGTTGTACCAAAATGCCCTTCAACTTATAAAAAGAAGAGAGGAAAGATGATATAATAAGTAAATAAATTTGACAAAATACTCCTTCAATCTCATTTTAAATGGATCATTTTTTATTCTGTACGAGATTTAATAGAGTGTTATTTTATGATTTAAGTTGAGAGAATAAGGAAAAAGAAAAAACATTAAAGAGATTGACGTTTTCTATTTTAAAAAATTTGGTACTCCATTCAGAGCGGGACATAAAAAAAAAGTACTATCACTTAGAGTAAGACAGATGAAACAATTTTTAAATGTTGAAGGACATTTTGATATAAAAAAAAGACCAATATATGAAAAAGTCTTGCACATTTGAGTTGCAAATAATATTACATCAAAGTTCAGAAATCTATGATGATATTGTATTTCAAAAGAATATGAACTGTAAATAATATTATACTATAGCAAACTTTAGGGACTACAAAAGAAATTAAATATTTCCCGTGTGAACTTTAGGAACTGTAAATAGTATTACTCCAGTATACAGTACATGAAAATGGAGTAGTAGCAGTAGTTTATTTTTGGGATATTGGTCTCTAAAACCACGAACTTTGCCTAAAATTCAGTATTTCCCGTGTGAATTTTGAAATTGGTATATAATATCACAAACTTTGCATTTTGTTTGTTATTTCCCAAACTCACTCAAATAAGATATTTTCTTTAAAAATTTATTTTACGTACGCAACCGTGATACATTTTATGATATTTTAAACAACTTTTTAAGTTCATAACATGCAGGATAAAAAGTCACGTTGAAAATCACGTTGATTTAATTGTGTCAAGTACGATAAAAAAACCTTGTAAGTTAATCAACTATAGTAATAAACATGCTGTGAGAAATATCAAATAAAGTGCAAAGTTTGTGATATTATATATTAATTTTAAAGTTTGTGGGAAATATTAAATTTTAGGCGAAGTTGATAGTTTTAGGACCAATTTCCCTTTATTTTTTTTACCATCATCTCCCTTTAAAAAAAACCTTGGAAAAGGAATGGGACCTTGCCTTTTGCGGTGCTGCCATCATCACTCACATCTCCGTACAAATTCCAGTGCGTATTTCTCGGAAAAAAATATTCTTGGAGAATCCGAGAATTCCTCACCGACATCTGCTCCATTCACACACACTACACGCACTACCTCACCTCCTCTCTCTCCCTCTTCTATCTTTCTAGATTCTTACTCTCTCCGTTCCATAGTAATGAGACGTTTCTTTTAGCACGAAAATTAAGAAAATTATGTTAGATGAGTTAAGTAAAAAGAAAAAAAAAGTGGAAAATGAAAAAAAGTAATGGGACATTTCTTTTAGAATGAAAATTAAGAAAATTATGTTAGATTAGTTAAGTAAAAAGAGAAAAGTGGAAAATAAAAAAAGTAATGGAACATTTCTTTTAGCATGAAAATTAAGAAAAGCATGAAAATTAAGAAAATTATGTTAGATTAGTTAAGTAAAAAGTGAAAAGTGAAAAATGAAAAAAAGTAATGGGACATTTCTTTTAGCATGAAAATTAAGAAAATTATGTTAGATGAGTTAAGTAAAAAGAGAAAAGTGGAAAATGAAAAAAAAAGGAGAGAGATTAAGAGAGAATAAAGTAATTGAAAAATAAAAAGGTAGAGAGATGAAGATAAAATAAAATAAAAGAATAAAGTAAAGGTGGAGAAATACGTTAGACTTTTATTTTGAAAAAAAGAAATAACTCTGCGCAGCCCTCGAATCACAAAGGATCTCTCACACACTAATGCCTTCTCTTTCTCTTCCCTAAACCACTGCTTGCTCCAAAATTGCTGATATGGGATCTACAAAGGCGTAATCTTTTCTTCTGTAATGCCATTGAATTAGAATGTGCTCGTGCTATAACGAATTTTCTTGAATTTCTGTTTTGGAGAGGAATCTCAAATTCAATTTCAAGAACCTAGTCAATTAGATTCAGTGTTTTATCAAATCCATATCAATCCGATTTCGTGATTTCCTCCTTATTTCTGGGGCGAGGGATTTTTATGGGGTGGTTGCGATGCGCAGAATATAGGGCTGTGAGGAGAGTGATACAAGGCGGGTAGTGATGAGGCACAAAACGGCTGCGTTTGGAGGGGAGAGGCTGAGGAATAATGGGTTGGTGTCACGGTCGAGAATGAGGCTATGGATGATCAGAGCAACCACCACTATTTTGCTGTGGACTTGTGTAGTTCAGTTGACTGCATTGAGTGAAACTTGGGGGCCTCGCATCTTGAAAGGCTGGCCTTGCTTCTTGCACAAACCCGAGCCTGCATTCGGCCTTCATTCCTCGCCCCGTCTCCCTCTTCCCCCGAAGAGTGAGCCTTTGCTACTCTCTTATCTTCATTTAAGATGCGTGCTGATAGATTATATTGATTATTGATGGAATGGTTGATTTGTAGCTATTGTGTTATGCTTTGATCGATCCACTTTGACGATCTTCTTCAACTCTTGATTTGGCATTTATGTGATGCATTGTAACTTGCAGTTTAGAATTGATCACCTAATCTATGGATGATTGTGCTGAGCTCTGTTTTCGATTCAGGGGACTATAAAAACAACGGTTACTTAATGGTTTCGTGCAATGGAGGGCTTAATCAAATGAGGGCTGCAGTGAGTTGCTTTTCTGTTGATGAAAATTGCATTGCGTGAACCTGTTTGATCCGGTTAAGGAAATCAGTTGTTTTAATAGCCTTGTTTGTTGGATGCAGATATGTGACATGGTTGCTATTGCTAGGTCTTTGAATGTTACGTTGATAGTTCCTGAACTTGATAAGACTTCCTTTTGGAATGATCCGAGGTCTGCTCTAGCGACGAATGTTGGAATTTTAGGGCATACTTCACCTACCTAAAGTCTAAATAATCATGGTTTGTGCACGTTTGCAGTGAATTTCAAGACATATTTGATGTCGATCACTTCATTACTTCACTGAGAGATGAAGTTCGGATACTCAAGGAGCTACCTCCACGTGTCAAGAGCAGAGTAGAGCTCGGAATTATTCATACAATGCCCCCGATTAGTTGGTCTGATATCTCATACTACCACGATCAGGTCATCAGATTTGTTCATTTGTTGATTTGTTTGATCGATTCTGTAATTCGATAGCAAGTATTGAGTGACATCTCTACCCCAATTCGAGCATGCAGGTTCTCCCTCTCATTCAGAGATATAAAGTTGTCCATTTGAATAGGACAGATGCTCGTTTAGCAAACAACGGTCAGCCCTTGGAGATTCAGAGGCTACGCTGCCGAGTAAACTTTAGTTCCTTAAGATTTACACCTCAAATAGAGGAACTAGGTAGAAAAGTAATCAAAATAGTGAGGCGAAACGGCCCTTTCTTAGTGCTTCATCTCAGGTACGAGATGGATATGCTCGCCTTCTCTGGTTGTACTCAAGGGTGCAACTCTGAGGAGGTAGAAGAGCTAACGAGCATGAGGTGATCTCCTTTTGCTTTCTCTACAACCTGCAGACATTGTGTTGGCTACTACTAAACTCGTTGATTTATATCTGTTATTCATAGATACGCTTATCCTTGGTGGAAAGAGAAAGTCATAGACTCCGATTTCAAGAGGAAAGAGGGGTTGTGTCCGTTGACACCCGAGGAAACTGCACTCGTGTTGAGGGCATTGGACGTTGATCCCACCATCCAGATTTACATTGCTGCTGGGGAAATATATGGCGGTAAACGAAGATTGTCAACACTAATATCTTCTTATCCAAATCTCGTGAGTCTCTTGTGGAAAGCTATGTGTTTTTTTAAGTCTTTCAGGGGTATCTTGTCATTGTTATTCATCGGTTTGTCTGGCTATATCGCGACAGGTTAGGAAGGAGACGCTTTTGGAGCCTTCGGACCTTATGTTCTTCCAAAATCACTCCTCTCAAATGGCTGCATTGGATTATCTTGTCTCGTTGGAGAGTGATATCTTCGTTCCCACATATGATGGCAACATGGCTAAAGTTGTCGAAGGCCATCGCAGGTACAATCTATAATTTTCCCGAATTAACAAGAGACAAACTCCGGTGCATCCGTCCTAATTAAATCTTCATTTTGATTAATAGTATACACTAATTGGCATGGATGCACCGTACTTCTATAGATCGAAACACATTATTGGACATGTGCTCGTATCTGGATATTTGTTGGATCCGCAATCTTACACAAGTTTTTTACGAAGATTTGAGAGTGTTTGTTAACTTTGTTTGCAGATATCTTGGATACAAGAAAACGATCCTCGTGGAGAGGAGGCTACTGGTCGACCTAATAGACCGTTACAGCTCAGGATCACTAAATTGGGACGAATTCTCTAGCGCGGTGAAGGCAGCTCACGCTGATCGGATGGGAAAGCCGAGAAAGAGATTGGTGATACCCGACCGTCCTAAAGAGGAGGATTACTTCTATGCCAACCCTTGGGAGTGTTTACACACATCATTAGATGATGAGGAAGTGGTAAATAGTGTGTGAGTGTTTTTTATACAGATCAATAAATACCATTCTTGTACAGAATTCAATTCAATCAGCTGCCTTTGTAACATACATTCAAATATAGATTAATGTTTTTTTCAGCAGTATTGTTACTAAAGTTCTGATACATACAACACAAATACAATAAAATACTGTATACTCCTATATACATAATCCATATTTATATGCTTTAATTTTGATTAAGCTAGAGCAAGAGGGGAAAATTGCTCTCTTTCCCTCTCTATCAAGATCAGTGGTTCTTGGGAGGATGAGATTTCGGAGGATGATAATCGGAGCTGAACGCCATTATCTTATCGTTGTCTTCTTCGCCTTCGGAAACTGTTTTCTTGCTCTTGGCCATATCTGTCAGTTTTCTTGCAAATCTTACAACTGCAGCAATTTCCTGCACATCATTTTTTTCTTATTAACTTGAATTAATATCACCCCAAATTCTGATTTTGGAGTACATAGTATTAACAAAAATAAATTAAAAGTTACCCCTGGTAAACTGATTGGTGTAAATACATGGCCTACTTTCTTCACTGAAAACACATAACAGAGCAAGAATTAGTATAATTAGGGAAAGATACATATAAATATAATCAATTGAGATAGTAAATTAAAATGAAATTACCTCGAGTAGCAACTGAAAAAGAATATTGCTGCACAGCCAGAAATATTATGTAAAGCAAGATTACAATGTGAAGGTTAAACTTCATTGTTAATTTTCTGCAATTTTTTCCCTCAACTTTGATGGATGATGAACAACACATGCAAAATAAGAGGAGGGTGTTGTGTTGGGCTATAAATATTTATAGTCTCAAATCATAATCAATAAGGTCAAAGCTCGAATTTTTAATGTATTTAAATAATGTTATTTAATAAATATGGGGGAGTTCATACATTGGAGAACTCGAATTTGATGTTCAAAGTTACGAGTTAAGAAAAGTGGAGTGAATGTGTCTGCCGCCATGCATGCAACGAGGAAAAGTAACTATTTTTAAATGTAGTTATCTTTCTTTTTTAATATTCCCAAATCCAAGCAGGAATTTCATATGTATTCATCATCAATAATAAAATCACTACTTTATTGAGAACTAATTATGTTAATTATTCAATGTTTGGGATAATTTTGATTCTATGCATAACTTTAAAGTTGTGTTGTACAGAAAATAAAAATGAATTCGATATGCTACTACTTTTTAGTGAAAATGATATTTTTTTTCCAAAATCAAACCACTTTAAAACGACATAAATTTTCTTTATCACATTTATGTTCCTCTTTAATTAATTTGTTGAAAAGAAGACCTTTTGGGACAAACTGTTGGAGATTAAAATTTTTTATGGCCAAATATTAAAGTCATACATGTAATATTGAAAGTGACTGGAAATAGTTCTAGCGTACGAATTAGTTGTAGAACAAGTATGATTTCACTAAGTAATTTTATGAATTCAAAAATAAAAACATTATACTATCATCTTTGTGATTCAAATTCAGGAATCAGGACCAAAATTCATTCATCATGGTAATAGTCTAATACTCATTGTATATCTTCACAGTCTGAAATCTTGAAATGGTTCTTATTTAATCATAGATAAAGACTAATTTTAGTAAACAATTCAGACAGATAAATACAAATATTTTTCGTGCAAACAGTAGTGGATCCAGGATTCGGAAACGGAGGGGGCGGACATGACAATTTTACATCTAGATAAGGGAAAATTAGTTACACGGAGGCACCCTCCCGCCCCCAGATCCGCCACTGTTCATAAAAAGTAGTCAAACCAATTAACGAACTCATTTTGATTTTTTTTTCAAGCAAAATATAGTACTTTCTTTTGTCACACATAAACACTACATATGGTTGTGAAGGCACTGAAGCAATTAATGTGTAAAATAAAATTGATCGATCATATCTTATGATAAGAAGAAAGCAAATGGATGCAACAAAACATTTGTAACTTTTTTGGCAGTAATGTGCAGAACACAAGACCGTTTTTGACGACTTTATCGTACATTTCTCACTTGCCTTATTTCGATAATCCCACTTTAGTTTTCAAGTAAGCTAATTAAATAATTAAGGTTGTGTGAATTACATTAAAGTAATTAATAAGTCAATTATCATTTTCACATGACTCTAAACCCTACGTTTGCTCGGAACTTGTTCGACCCTGGGCGGCTGGTGACTTGTCGGCGTTCATTTATTTACAAATTAGTACAATTATTTGGATAATTGACTAATAAACACACAAACTATAACTCATTTTCGGAGCTACACTGAATAATTTTTATTTTAATTTATTAACTAAAGCCAATTTCTGATAGGCCTGTAAATTTAATCCGCGGGTTTCGGGTATACCCGACCCCGACCCCGACCCAATACCCGAAATTATGGGTTCGGGTACGGGTTTGGGTAGTTAATATTAGAATTTTTCGGATTTAGGGTACCCGACTAGTACCCGATTAATTATGTATTTGTGATAAATATTTTTATTTAGTATAGGTTGCTTTGACATTTTATTGTTCTATTATCTCGACTTTAATACTTCTTTACATTTGTGTTATGTTCATGTTGCATTATTTATGTTCTTATTTGTTATCTTTTGAAAATATATAGTTATGCTTTTTTCATTTTATTTACATGTTCATTTAATGTCTTAAAAAATTATTTTAATCTCTTTTATGTTTCAATTTATGCCAAAAATTTATTTATTTTAAAATTAAGTGGTGTCTATTTGTCTAATGTCTATTTTATATAGAAAAAGATAAAACATTAGAAATTTAGAATTGAAGTTTAGACTTTTAATAATAGTCAATAAATAGTAGTATTGTGTTATTTTTAATAATTTATATTCTCATCACAATATAATTTATCTAAAAGAATAAATTTGAAATATAATAATTTCGGGTTTATGGGTACCCGATTAGTTGGGTTCGGGTACCCGCATCGGGTATTAGGGTACCCGAATTCACATACGGGTCGGGTATCGGGTATGATATTTTTGAGATTTGAGGTTCGGGTACCCGCGGGTACCGAATTTGCTGGCCTAATTTCTTATTTAATCATGTCGCTATTTTCTATTTTGGTCAAAAACATTATGTTTGATATCTTATAATCCTTAAATATACCAAATTGATCCATTTTAGCCGAAAAAGTGTTTGAATAGGTAAATTTTAACGTCCAACCCAATTTTGACTCAATTGATCAATTAAATTAGTCTTCAATATTATAAATTTTGTTATATTAGTCCTCAATATTATAAATTTTGTTATATTAGTCCTCAATATTATAAATTTTGTTAAATTAGTCCTCAACATTATAAACTTTATGATATAGTCTTATCTGTTGAACTCAAACAAAATGTGAAATTTTAGTTGGGCCCAAGATTCTGTGTATAAATTATATGTGTCCAATTTTTTAAATTTTATAACAAATTTATGGGCCCAAAAGTGAGATGAAAGCCCTCTTTCTTTAGTTTACATTTTTATCCTGGCCCTAATTTCAACTAACAAAATCCAGTATACAAAAAACGAATATAATCTAGGTAGGAAAAAAATACTCCATAAAAAAGAAATGACAAAGCTTGGATAATTGGATGATATTGATAGGAACAAATAATACAAAAGGAAATAAATGAAATGGAATCATTAATTCTTAAGAGAAATAGATGAAATGGAAGCATAATTCTCAAGTGAGTAGTCCAAAATCTGAAGATTAGTCTCTCCTTGCGAAACAGTACTCATGAATCTTTATAGTGATGATAAAAAAATTGAACAGTTTAATAGTCATATTAAAAAAATTGAACATGTGAATCCTCACAAACGATTATAGCGGATAATCCCATCCACTTTCTGTCCATCTTTGATTAAAAATTTAAAAGAGTCATTTAGTCAATTAATCCTAATCCCTTTCAAACAAAGTAGTATTATTAATTAGATTAGATCACTTAATTACTACGAATGACAAAGCCACTTTTTATAAATTATGCTTGAACTATTTAAGAACTATAATTAGTTTATTATCACACACAAATGCCTATAAACCATGAAAAACCAAATAATCAGCCATAACCATGGCCACATTTGCTCTGCCTCTGCCTCTGCACATGGACATCTCATCATCTTTATCCTCTTTCTCACCCGTTTATCCCTATCTCAACTTCCAATTTCTAGTGTTGGAAATAATAAAGTTGTTTTTTTTCTCGTTGTTCATAAATTCAACCACTTTTTTCTCTTCAATTAAAATAATCTCTCAGTCCAATCATACATTATATCTTAGTATTATTTTATCTTGGAAACCGAACACCACCATATTGTATTGTATGAAATTAATTAGGCTAGTTGCTGTGAATATGATTGTGGCGAATGAAAATGAATTTGAATATCATAGTATATAGAAATGAGTGAGTGCCAAAATGAAATGTTGATCTAAGTTGGGAAGGACACCGCACCATACATAGTTTATCGGCCAATTTCGGTACTAGAGCTGGTGATAAAAGGCTGTGTTGAGGCAGCTGATGATGTACTAGCCGGCCGGAGCAACAACAGGTGCATAATACACCGGCGTTGGCATTTCCAACGGAAGTGTAAGCCCCTCTTAGTATTATTTGCTCCTCCATCTTATCTCCTCTCATACTGTATTTTTTATCCACTTAGCTCTCTAAACATCATTTTTAAAAAATTCTATGTCTAAAAAAGAAATGTCTTGCTTTTATGGCGGGACGAAGAAAATAGAGTATGATGTTTTCAGAATATTGATACTAGCATTAATTATATAAATAAAATAGTATAAATAATTAATTTAAATAATTATTATCGGGTTTGACTCCACGGTATTTAGTTCTTGGATCCTCCATTGATTGAGTAGTATAATTGATTATAACAACGCCTAAATCTCTCTTTTCTAATCAAGCTAATTCACTGAAACCGACCTAGTTCACAACACACAAGATAACCTTTCTAGTAATTAATATTTAAAAAATAATTATTACACCTTACATACAAAAAATTTCGCTTATGTTTCAATTAAGTACAAAATATTTTAAATTAATATAAATCATACAAAATGTTTGAATATAGTTTCAAGTTAATACATTGTGTTTCATTATCGTTAGTTTTTTTTCACTAGCTATCATCCTACTATATATTTTATGCCATAAGAGCAGAAGTATTGAAGGAAAAGTTGGCGAATGGCATTTTCATAAGGAAAATTCTCTATATTCAGCCGTTCTCCTCTTCATCTCAGCAGCCGATTCCTCGCCATAACCAACCGCAACGCCTTCGCCACCGCCTCCCTGCCCCCGCCACTTTTTTTCCCAACAGAAACTCCAATCCTCAAAACCTCCATCACCAGCTTCTCATTGTAAAACTTCTCTGCAAAACCCCATCCAGAATCGAATTCCATCCACAATACATCACGAAAGCCCCTACCGTCGGGTGCCGGATGATCAAGAATTACCCATTGTGATTAGACCTCTACCTTTAACCTTCACCAGCAGCCATTCCTCCTCCCCGCATTCCCTCGCGACTAAAAGACAAAATCATGTAGAGGCTGATTGCGATCTCCTTTAAAAATATTACTAGCAAATGTCCCTAGACATTATTATATATCGACTTGTCTAATTTTAAGATCTTTTGGGATATACTACTACTTGAGGTTAATGACATACATATATAAAAAGCAGACTTAGAGAATAAGCAAGAGATAAAAAGTGACTTGTTCAGTTCCAATTATTGTTCATGACTATAGCTCATAGTTATTCTTATTTCTTATTCGGCTATCTATTTGTCCAAAATCTTGGCCTACGACAATGTATCTTGATTCGTCTCCAAAGTATCAACATTGTGTCATACCATTATCCAATCTATCCCCACCTCGTTGTGCAAGCTTAGAATTCTGACAAGGTAGATAATTTTTTAATAAAGTCCCGAATATATGAGTGATTTATAGTAACATATAGTAGTATAATTTTTAATTAATTATATGATTATTAGTCCTTTAATACATTGATTTGATTGAATACATCGCACATGGCGAAAATTTGAACGCAATTATTTATATAGTAAGTACTACAAATAATTGTAGTGGTCCTACTATTTAAATTACATGCAGATTCATGAGACAGTATTCCACTCATCGGCGTAAGTGACAACTTTACCATAACCACTACTCCACCTTCCCTCAAACCATTGAGGGATATGGTTTGCTTCACCACAATCCCCCCTCAAACCAAGACCATCAGACCAAGACCACATGTCTGTGGTCCATGTTACAGGTCACCCCAGGTCTTGGTCGAGCTCACACACCACAGAACTTGCAAGTGCAACCCACCGAACCCCGAGCCACACAAGCCCAGCCCCTGAACCAGGGTACCACTGTTGGGTTCCCGGTGGTGCACACCGGAACTCCACATTAGTATGATATTATCCACTTTGGGCAGAGCCCTCACGGTCTTGAGGTACTCCCCAAAAAACCTCATACTAATGGAGTTGGGGTAGCCCATTTATAAATACTTGCAACTCTTGTCCATTCTCCGATGTGGGATATGGTTTGTTTCACCACAAATTCAGTTGATTTCGATCGTTAAATGTGTAATCAATACCGTGACTCGCCGAAGCAGAATTGCTTTCAGTGCTCCAAATCAATCCTTTGAATTTATTGATTTATACCGGTCTAATTAACAGTGTCTGCATAGTAGATAGTATGAAGAGTGATTTGGAAGAGCGGGTGGCTAGGATGGAGCTGAAAGGGAGGCCGGTCGATCACGGTTACTACATGCCCGCCGAGTGGGCCCCTCGCTCGCGCTGCTGGATCGGCTGGCCTGAGAGTCTCTTCCGTTCAATTTCTGTTTTTTGCATTATACTACTATCTGTTACTCTGTTTTTCCTTTTTGTGATTTTTTTGAAGAAAATAGATTATTAATTGAGTAAAACTGCTAGTACTCCACTAAGAATTAGTAGTAGTTACAGAATATGTTTAAATTCTTTAACAAAACTAAACTTTGTTCCAATACTCCAACATAGCAATGGAAGTTGTAGACTGAGTGAGCATAAGTAGCTTAATTCACATCCTAGCTCCTCCACTTGATTCACAGGAACGGCCAGACAATTTGCGTGATTATGCCGTGCATGCTCAACGCGTCTTTACTAAAGTGGCAACTGCAATTTCTAGATTCGAACCAGTTACTGTATGTGCCAGTTCTGTGCAGGTTCGACAATCTTTTTCTTCTTCTGATTATTTGCGGTATTCCTTTGAAAAAACAAAAGGTTTCCTTACTGGACAGTGGAAGAATGCGCGTAGTCACTTGACGGAACATATCAGGCAGGGTGGTTGAGATGAGCATGAATGGCTCTTGGCTTCGTGACACCGGCCCAACAGTGAGCCTTTTACTTGTTTAAATCATATCACCACCATTTGGTAGTTGCTACTGAAATTGTATTTACAGACTCTGGGCCCCTGGCTATCATTTCTTGGCAGTTTGTTATCAGAAATAGTTTCTCAGATAAAGAGAAGTTAGGAAGCAAGGTTGCAGGAAATGACTGGAACTTCGATGGCTATGGTGGTAAGTCAGTATGGATGTGAGAATTTCTATGCAGAGTGTATTTCAACATTTTGGGGGGTTTTGGTTCTCATATCATCACCACAATGTGGAAATATGATATATCTTCACAGTGTGCAAATAATATCATGAATTTTTCTTAGCTACATCTCCCCAAGGTTTTAATAAACATGTTCCACTTTTCTAGGCATGGATGAAGGTTGTTATGATGATTGGAGCCTTGACTTACTTATAGCTCATAAGGCTGATTAAGTTTTAAATTGCAATTAGATGTGGACAACTTTATTTTGTTGGACCTACAATAATCACTTCGCAATTTCGTTGTTTACATTTTTCACTGTAGGTTCTGTCTGGAAATTGAAAATGTTCCAAGGTTTTCTCATTCTATGATTCTTGAAGGTGGAAGCATTCATGTTGATGGAGAAGGTCTTTTTACTTCTTTCTTGTACTGACATACTTTATGGAATTTGTTTACTATAGTCCCGATTTATCTGCCCTGAAAATTGAATTATTATCATTATCTTTGCTGTATGTGGATGATCATATTCCACCATGGCATGATTATGTAATCTCAGAATCTTGGCATGATCCTCGAATTCAGATTCCCTGAATTTCTCTGTGTATGTTATGCAGCACAATGAAAATTCTATACAAGTATTGACATGCCTGTTAGCTAATAGTATCAACATATTAGTACTTCAGAACTTTTTGCAATTCTTCTCAATATTTGTCCTGAGGCGGATATTAGCAGGGGAAGAATTGATGTATATATGTGCCTCTTGATTATGTATCAATGTGACATATAATTAAGCCTTTCTTATTTCCATAGTTTATGATAACTATTTCGCCATGCATTAACAATCATCTGCTTTCATAGAACTTCCAGTGCTTACGTTAGACTTATTATCCTTTACATTTGTTTTTAGAGTAACACTGACTAATCATTTCTTTCTTCCTTCAGGGACTTGCCTTACAACAGAGGAGTGCCTACTGAATAAAAATAGAAACCCTGGTTTATCCAAGGGACAAATTGAGGATGAGCTTAAATCATACCTTGGAGTGAAGAAGGTCATCTGGCTGCCTCGTGGTTTGCTTCGTATCCTCTTGGTCACAGCTTGCATTTCTGGTTACTTGATTTTCAGGGCCAAAGACTAAATAGCTCAATATGAACACATCTCGTCATGGCCACGTAACTATATTAACATGTTTGGTCTAGATTTACATATATACTTGTTCCATACTGTTAACTAGTTGATTTTGTAACCTATGAAGCTAGTAATTGAATACATCAAAGTTTGTTTTCATAGTGAAATTAATTGACATTTCTCAATTGTGGATTGGTTATGCTCATGTGCCTCGATAGAGAGGAGACATTCAATCCTTTGTTTTTTTATTATTATCCCAGTCCCTGTTATATAGAAATAAATGGAATAAAGCAAACAGAGATGACATTGACTGTACAAAGTTGAGCTTAACCATTTAGATTCATTGACTCAGGCTTATCCTAACCCCATGAAAATGCCACAGCTTGACAATTTGTTTTCAAACATTATTATGTATCTTGCAGGTGATGATGACACTAATGGGCACATCGATATCATATGCTGTTTTGCGAGGCCTGGTGTAGTTTTATTAGCATGGACTGATGATATGTCAGACCCCCAATACGAACGATCGGTGGAAGCTCTTTCTGTCCTAACCAGTGAAGTCGACGCCAAAGGTAGAAAATTCGATATCATCAAACTTCATGTGCCAGGACCACTCTATTTGACAGATGAGTAAGCTAATGGACTACAGCAGGTTGAATATTTTTTAATGTAATTCCTTTGACAGTCTTATGCTTAAACAGAACTAGAAACTCACATTTTTTCATGCTTTTCTTCTGTCATCTAATTGACACAACAGGGCGATGCTAAAGCAAGACTTCCTGGCACGAGACTTGCAGCCTCATATGTAAACTTCTATATTGCCAACAGAGCAATTATCACCCCTCAATTTGGTGATAAGACGTGGGATGATGAAGCTGTTCGCGTCTTGTCTTTAGCCTTTCCAGATTATGAGGTAGGGACTCCCAGTCAAACTTTCATGAATCTCTTGCTACTGCCCACCAGTCGACTATGTTCATCTTTTCCATAACTGCTGATCGTGACAACCCTTCCTTGATTGCATACGCACAACTCCATGTCCATATTTGCTAGTGACAAATTCAATGCTTTTCTCCACCCTAGCTAAATATTCAACCTTCATCATTGACTTATGGAGTAGTACTTATAATATTTGGTTGATGTCTGAATCCAGATTGTCAGACTCGAAGATGCTCGTGAGATTGTGCTTGGCAGAGGCAATGTACATTGCATCACCCAACAGCAACCAGCTTCGCCATAAATCTGAAGCTTCAAGGGCAGCAATTGTTTTCATTGCCTTCAGTGTAGTGAGTCATAACTTCCAATCAATAAAAATTTACTCTCATATTGCTGTTTACTGTATTTCTCTATCAGCACTGTATCTAACTTGAGTAGATTACATCTACTAAGATAGGTAAGGTTGAAGATTTGGATGATGCATCTCAATTTTGAGATGCATATTAAGTTTTGATAGATATGTGCAGAAAACTTATGTGAGCTCTCCTTCACCATGAGTACGGAGAAATTCGACTCTTATTGCGACGTTGTGCAAGTGTCTTTGATACAGATGCATATCGCCGGATATGCATACTTGGTTAGTTTTAGTTAGGATTTGATTAGATTTTATTTACTTAATTAGTTAGGATTTGATTTGATATTATAGGGATATATGATTATTATAAATAATACTTGAAATTCGACTCTTATTGCGACTCTTATTACTCTCTCTGGTCCTCTGTCTCGTATTTTCTTATCTTATTTTCTTATTTGGATGGTCTCTAAATGTCTACTTTCACTTTAACTATTTTTGAAGTGAATCATATGATTCCATTAACTCATTTTCACTCACATTTTGTTATGACTTACATCCACTAACTTTTTCTATCCACTTTTAATAACAAAGTCAAACAATTTTTTAAAACTCGCACCTGTCAAATATGCGTATTTAATGGGGACAGGAGGGAGCATTAATTATAAATATAAATGATTGTTTTTACGTAGTATAAAAATTAGAATGCAGTCTCAAATAAAAAGTGACATTATTGAAATTAAGTAGAATTGGAGCAACATACTTTCATCTTTCGAGAATGTTACTTTATGAATTGATCATATCCTAGAAAAGTTTGAACCGATATTTTTTTTCTTCTGGAAAACCTATTTCTAAAAGCAGCCGACACCTGGGATTGAATTGTTAGGTATTTAAAATATTTTAGGATAATATTTTGCCAATCTACATTCAACTTGAAGCAGAATAATATTATATATAAATGAAAAGTTGGAAAGGACTTAGAAAGGTAAGAATGCATATGCCTTAGTAAACTAGATTCCCAGTATTAACAATAACCATTGACCCACTACTAAAGCTGGTCGGATTAAATTCACTTTTATTAGTTTCAAAAGACATAATCTCATGCAGTATCCAAGGTATTTTATGTCTGTTTGTTACTGTAGTTGGGCCAAGGATCCCAATCGAATTATTGTTAAAATTACTAACATGTCATCGAATACGAGTTTGATTTGTTACGTTAGAAAATCTACTATAAAATAGAATTGACACTTATTTATAATATTAATTAATCAGAATAAGGGATTCATCTCCCTCCTCGATACCCCAAGTTTAATTGAGTAGTAATGTATCTCGAATCAGATTAATGATTTTATATTTTCTAATTCTTAATCACTTTGTCTATTACTAGTATATATAGTA
The DNA here is from genome assembly GCF_004379255.2 of Salvia splendens. NCBI lineage: Eukaryota > Viridiplantae > Streptophyta > Magnoliopsida > Lamiales > Lamiaceae > Salvia > Salvia splendens. Next base: position 26,486,417 of record NC_056045.1, read on the forward strand.
TTAATTACTGAAATAATTTCCCAAAACGTCTGCTAATTTTAGCTGTTATTTTAAGAGCCATTCTTTTGTAAAGAGTCATATATTAGTACAATAAATTAAAGGGATGCGTGTTGCTAGGTTTTGGTCTCTCCTTTTCATTTTTGTTTTCACTATATATGCATAATATATGAGTAATTTAGTTTCTGCACATCAGCACATAGGTTGCTTTTCTTAAAATCAAGGAATTTTGTCATTAAAACTATTAATATATTATTAGCTATAATACAAGATTTTATGTCCTTTTTATGTATTCCAAAAGCACATTGATTAGGTTCTCCCTATTTTTATTTGCCGAGTTTACCTTGGGGTGCATGGGATGTTTCTCTATGCTCTCACTAAATAAATATGATCAACGGTTAACTTTACTTAATTATCATTTCTTGAACAAATTAACACACAATTAAGTATATTTAAACATGAAAATATATACTCTCCCGTCCCTAAAGAGTATGAACTTTGGGTTCGTTACGAGTTTTAATATATTATTGGTAAAGTAAGAGAGAGATAAATAAAGAAATTTTTATAAGTATTTGTTAGTGGAGAATGAGTCTCACCTCATTAGAGAGAAGAGAGTTTCCAAAATTGAAATGTTCATACTATTTAGAGACGAACGGACGATAAAAGAAATAGTGCATACTCTTCAGGGACAGAGGGGAGTACTACAATCAATTAAGTAAAATTACAAATAACCATCATAAATTTTTGGCCTGACATAAAGGCAATTAAAATGGAATAGCAAAATAACTACTAAAATTTTATAACCGTCAACCTTATAAATGTAAAAACTAAAATAATATGTGGAAAAAAGCCTTTTTTAATTTATGATTACGAACAATTTCGAAAGCAACAATTTCGACATTTTTGCAATGTTACGTTACGTCACCCTAGATATGTTAGATGATTATAACATGAAAAACGACATAATTTGCTACCCTACCCTATCCTATCCACTTTTCGGATTCTATACTTATTTTTTTGGGAGGAAGAGGAATCTAGTAATTACTATCTCGTATTAAGAAAAATAATAAAAATTAAAATATAAGTATTAATTATATTAATATAAATATAATAAAAGTGAAATGAGTTAATGAATGTAAGATTATATTACTATTTATATTAAATGAATCGGGACTTCAATTAGCAAATAGACTAAAACGGAAAAATAGAATTCTATTTGCGGACACCGAGAGAGGTGTCAATCAAATATAGTGTGTGAATAATAAGGCCATCCACAACGCTGTCTCTATACCGTCTCTTAAACCGTCTCTTAACTACTATTTGAGCACTATTTGAGGGCCCCACTGTCCTTTTTTCCTCCATCTCTTAACTAAGAGACGGAGGCTGCAACGCTCCGTCTCTTAACCGTCTCTATACCGTCTCTTAATTACTATTCATTCAATTTAATTTATAATTTTTTTTAAAACCCAATTCAATTTAAACAAACACACTTTATTAAAATTAAAACAAAATTAAAAAACACACAAAATAAAAAAACACACAAAATAAAAAAAACACACAAAATAAAAAAACACACAAAATAAAAAAACACACAAAATAAAAAAAAATTAATCGGAAGGGCTAATCATCCTCCGGAGGCGGTCGAGGTTGAGGGGGAGTCGGAAGGCCAAGTTGTGCTGCCATATGCACAATTCCGTTCCACCAGGCCGCGTATTGGGAGTGCGAGAAGCGGGAAGTGTCCGCCATTGTGGCGGTCATGTACGCCACCATAAGTGTGTCCGAGCCTCCTCGCGAGCCCGATCCTGAGGCCGGCTGGCTTGATTCGCCTCGGCCCTTCCTTGCTCTAGCCGCTTTCGCCGCCTTCGTCCCTTGCGGCCGACGGCGCCTACTCGCGGATCCTCCTGCATCGCCGACCGTACCCGCAAACTCCTGGGATTCAGCATCATGTTGGCTGATGCCTTCAGCAGTGTCACCACCAGACGCACCAGCACTAGACGAGTATTGGCCACTCGCCGTATGCTTCGTGCGCTTCGAGTTTGAGCCCGAGCTGGAGCGGAAACCGCCGGCCCATCGTTCCTCGTCCTTGACGGCGCGCCAAACATCAACAAATCTGAATTGATGTCCCTCGTCCTGGTAGTAGGCGCGCAAAGCGGACGTCAAAATGTCGGTGGCCGTGGCGCCGCTTTGGTAGCGCGCCTCTTCCGCCGAGTAGATGCCGCAGAATTTTTTGACCTGTCGGTCGACTCGGTCAAAGTGACAGCGGATCATTTTAACTGTGCGCTTGCGGGAGCGGTTCGGCTTTATTTGGTGGTAGACCTCGACAACCTTTTCCCAGAAACACTTCCGGGTTTGTTGATTCCCGACGATGGGATCGTACGAGACCGTGATCCAGGCGTTGTACACCGCCATCGTTTCGAGGTTGTTGTACGGATGTCGGCCAAGATCCTCTTCCTCTTCCTCTTCTTCCTCCTCGTCCTCGCCCGTCTGGGGTTGTACACTGCCTCGGCCACCTCCACCGCCTCGCCCACCTCCACCGCCTCGGCCTACTCCCGGCGTGGGATCAACTGGAAAATCCTCCCGGATCTGGGATAATCCCTGCGAAAACCGCGGGACGTTGGGACGAACATATGCATCAAGGTCAAAATTGGGTGGTTGGTACCCCCCCGGCGTCGCCGAACCCTGGGTCCCCGGCGTTGACGAACCTCCACCGCCCAATGTGTTGATCATGTTCTCCCAATCGCCGAATGAGTTGAGATCCCACCCGCCGGAGCCGGAGCCGCCATAGTTGCCCTCGCCGTCGCCGGACATCTTGAGTTGGGTTATGAAAATTTCAGCGAAAATTTGAGAGAAAATTTAGATGATATGAAGAATAGATGTGTAGTTGTGTGTAAATGAGGATGGGTTTAGGAGTATTTATAGAGTAAAAAATTTAATAAAAAACAAAAAAAATATAAAAAAAAAAACAAAAAAACGGTAATAATACCGTTACAAAAATTTTTTTTTTATTTAAATTCAATTTTTTTTTTTAAAAAAATATTTATTGCGTCAGCACGTGACGACGCCCACTCGCGGGCCGGCGAGTGGGCGTCACGCACGACGCCGGGCTGCGCCACGTCGCCGAGGCGCGTGGCGAGCCAGCTCGTCTCCTGGCTCGGCGAGTCGAGTCGCGCGACGAGACGCGCGACGAGACGGGACGAGATGGAGGCTGCAACGCGTCTCGCCGGGGTCTCGTCTCGCTGAGACGAGACGCGAGACGCCGCGAGTCCCGTTGTGGATGGTCTAATCCTCCTGAAAGAAAAACTAATCCACCACGTCTTCTCTAATTATTACAGTATCTTCTTAAATTTAGCGTTTTTATATATGGGACAGGGGAAGTGGTTTCTAAAATTTCATAACTCAAAAACTAAAGTTTGTAACGTCTCAATATTTCCTTAATTTAGTAGTAGTATATATTTTCAATTAAAGATATAGTAGTACCTAGTTTTTAATCAACTTCGCATGCAGTTATTTTCACTTCTCTTCCTTTCCCACAATTTTGAAGTATAACATACAACCTCATTAAAAATGAAACTTTTTTTATTAGCTCATTAAAATTTACATGTTTCTTAAAATAGAAATAACATCATCACTTTCCCATTTACTTTATTCTCTCTTCACTAACTCACAAAACAACACAAAATAAAATCTCAGCGAAAAACAAATGTTTCCCTTAACTACCAAATCTTCATTGATTTCAAACGAGTTTCTTTTTTTAAAACTTACACCATATTTTTAAACTTTAACATAAACAAATAAACTTCATACTGTCGTTCAGAAAACCAAAGAAGATTTTAGCTTTGCTTAAGCAAGAGCTGAGAATAAGTTCTGAAAATGGAGTGATAAGAACACAACAAGGGCATTTCCGTCTTATCACGTGGCATTGATCTTTAGGTAAGTTTAAAAAAAAGGAGATTGTCGCCACCACCAAATTAAAGCAAATAAAGGGTCTCATTTTTGCATACCCTAACTTTGAATTGCTTTATACAAAGATAAGTGGAGAGCCCATTTCTTAGCAATTAAGAAAATGCTTTTGATCATTCAATCTCCATTTTCAATCCCAATTCAAACACAAACATTTGTCACCCTTTTCTACAATCTCTCTTCCTCCTTCTTCCTCATCTTCATCTTCTTCCACTTCACCTCCATTTTTCTTGCTAAATTGTTCATCTTCTTCGGCGGCAATCCCTTCTTCCAAAGGTAATTAGCAACTTAAGCATTTCCTAGTTACTAAATACAAACAAATTAGATACAATTAATTTCATGCATGAATATATACGTTATTTTGTCCTGTAGGAATCAAGACGGTTACGAATTCGCCGCCTTATCCGACGAGGAAGTTGAAGAAGAAGAAGAAGAAAATGACTACTACGCTGTTAAGCCGGTCGCGTTCGTGAATCAACACGCAACTTTCGATGAAGAGGTTTCCGTTGGCGATGGCGATAGTGACGAAAGTGGGTACGCGACAGCAGCTTCCGAAGCTTCTACATATCCCGACGATGATGACGACGATGATGAAGAGGAAGAGGAAGAGGAAGAGGAAGAGGAAGAGGAGATCATTGCAAGAGATACGGATTCTTCATCGTACGATTCCGAAACAAACGAAACCGGTCCCACTTCAGGATTCAGAGATACAAGCTTCATGCCTAGTAATAATGACATTAATCATATTCATCAAGGTCCATTTTTTTATATATGCCTTAATTGTGAATAAATCCAAATTTCATAATTTTTCCTACTGACTTTTTAAATTGTGACATGTACCATAATTTGATTAAATTTTATGATTTTTTCGACAAATTATACGAAAGGTAATTAAACTAGGTTATGACCGTGCAGTTCCGGCGGCGGTGGCGGCGAGTGATTTGAGGGAAGAGGAGAAATATCTGGTGTTCCAGCCGGCGGCAGCCGAGATAGGGAAGAAGTTAGTGAGAGAAGACGATGAGAGGGAGATGTTCGGCGACAGTTTCACCATCGGATCGACGTCGAAAGACTCTTCCGAGTGGAGGAGCTCGATCCACTGCCGCGACTCCGCCACCGAAGACCCCTTCTCCTCCTCGTCGAGGCGGAGCTGCCCCAAGTGGGAATCCTACGCCGTTTTCCATAAATACGACGAGGAAATGCTCTTCCTCGACAGAATCTCCGCCCAAAAACTCTCGGAAACAGGTAAAGAAAATTGTCATTTAAATCATTATTTTAAAAAGTAGCGAATTAAACCGCAACTTTTATAATTTTGTTAAATTTTTGTTTGCAGAGTCGTTGAGGTCGATCCAGGCGTGCCCGAGATCGATATCGGAGAGGATCGCGCACAAGATACGGACAAGGAGCCAGAGATCGACGGAATATCGACAGAATCCGTATCGCGAGTTGGAATCTGCTTACGTGGCGCAGATATGCCTGACGTGGGAGGCTCTCAACTGGAACTACAGCTACTTCCAGCGGCTCCGGGCGTCGCGGCGCGAGTTTGACCCCGGATGCCCCGCCTACGTGGCGCAGCAGTTCCAGCAGTTCCAGGTGCTGCTCCAGCGCTACGTCGAGAATGAGCCCTACGAGCACGGACGCCGCCCTGACATCTACGCCCGGATGAGGAGTCTGGCGCCAAAACTCCTGCAAGTTCCTGAATATCGAGGTACTACTCTTATATAGTGATTTTAGTTTTTTTTTTTTTTTTTTTTTTTACAATTTTGCTACCTCGTCTATAAAAAATAATTTTGGTAGTAAAAATATTGTTAAAGAGAAAAATCGATTGAAAATGAAAATATAAGATTGTTTTTCATGGATGAAGTTAGTATTGATTAACAATGAGTAAATTCATTCATGATTGTTGGTTTTGTTGATAGATTCTGAGGATCCCGAGAAGAAAGAAGAGGGGTCGGGATCGAGAATCCCATCGGGTTCGTTTCTTCAGATGATGAAGGAATCGATAAGAACATTCATGGATTTCCTCAAACAAGACAAGAAGAATCATTACCAAATCCTGGCGGATTTGTTCAAGCGAAACAGAAAGGGATCCGCGGATGCAACCCTCCTCCTCTTGCTCAAGAAAGTGAACAAAAAGGTAAAAAAATATGATAGGACAAATTGTTGCAAAACCTATGAAGTTTGGTCAATATCTGGTCAACTTAGTCATTTGGTATTATATCATAACTTTGACATTTTTCTATTTCATTTGGCCAGAAAAAGGCGAAGCTGCAGGAGCTGAGGAGGTCGGGGAAGTGCCTGAGGAAGAGGAAGTTAAAGGCGGAGGAGGAGATAGCGATATTGATGGCTCAAATCGATCTCAAAATCGTGTCGAGGGTGCTGAGGATGGGGGTGTTGAATGGTGACCAGTTGCATTGGTGTGAAAACAAGATGACTAAAGTTAGAGTCTCAGATGGGAAACTGCAGAGAGATTCCTCCCCACTTTTCTTCCCAGCTCATTGAATTAATTAATAAAGCAAGATTTCATGACTAGATGCTGAATCTGAATGCATCACTTTCCCATGCATATACTTAACCTAACACATATCCCTCCCACTAGATATATACACCCCATCACTTTTCATATGTATGATTCACCACCAAGATTCTTTATTCTATAATAGGAGTGAATGCATGTGGTGGTGGGGTGGATAAAGGGTTTGATGAGGAAGGAAAGAATGAAGATGGGATTGAGACAATGTTAGCTTTAGTGGCTTTACCTTTTTATGGGAGGAGTTATCTATTTAATTGAGGGATAAAAGCAAGGCTGCAAAATTGATGCTGATTGCAGAGCAAAATGAAATGGTGGGGGCATTTCTGCAGATTAAAGCAACAAGGATCTTAGCTAGTTTATTTGTTTTTTAGGAAATGATAAGTCATATGTATGACGTGTAGATTGTACTTTATGGTAATATACTTTTGTCGGAATAATAATGAGTTTCGAAATATTTTTGTATGAAGTGCACATGCATTTTGAATATAGGCATGGTATTACATGAAAAGTAGATAATTAATATTTTAGGAGCACATATATATGATCTTCAAGTCTTATATATTATACTAATTCATCCGATAGGAGCAGTGGCGTATCTAGGTGGGAACAAGGGGTACAACTGTACCCCCAAAACTCATTGTATTAATACTAATTTTAGTGCAAATTTAAGTAAGTTATGTTTGGTCCAGTGACAACTCATTGGTCATTACTATCTAAGGCCATCCACAACGCTGTTCCTATACCGTTCCTAAACCGTTCCTTAAACTACTATTTGCGGGCCTCACTGTACTTTTTTACTCCATTCCTTAACTAAGGAACAGAACCTGCAACCCTCCGTTCCTTAACCGTTCCTTAAATTACTATTCATTCAATTTCATTTTTTATTTTTATTTCCAACTCAATTCAATTAAAACAAACACACTTTAATAAAATTAAAATAACATTACAACTTAAAATTCAAAAAAATAGAAAAAGACATAATTAAAATCCTAAAAAAATAAAAATTGACATAATTTAAAATACAATTTTATAGAGACAACCAAGAATAAGTTTGTCCCACATCGAAAGTGGAACATAAAACATTCAAGGATGTCTCTATAAAATAGAGACAACCAAGAATGAGTTTGTCCCACATCGAAAGTGGAACATAAAACATTCAAGGTTGTCTTTATAAAATAGAGATAACCAAGAATGAGTTTGTCCCATATCGAAAGTGGAACATGAAACATTCAAGGATGTCTCTATAAAAGAGAGACAACCAAGAAAGAGTTTTTCCCACATCGAAAGTGGAACATAAAACATTCAAGGATGTCTCTATAAAATAGAGATAATCAAGAATGAGTTTGTCCCACATCGAAAGTGGAACATAAAATATTCAAGGATGTCTCTATAAAATAGAGACAACCAAGATGAGTTTGTCCCACATCGAAAGTGAAACAAAAAACATTCAAGGATGTCTCTATAAAATAGAGATAACCAAGGATGAGTTTGTCCCACATCGAAAGTGGAACATGAAACATTCAAGGATGTCTCTATAAAAGAGAGACAATCAAGAATGAGTTTTTCCCACATCAAAAGTGGAACATAAAACATTCATGGATGTCTCTATAAAATAGAGATAATCAAGAATGAGTTTGTCCCACATCGAAAGTGGAACATAAAATATTCAAGGATGTCTCTATAAAATAGAGACAACCAAGATGAGTTTGTCCCACATCGAAAGTGGAACAAAAAACATTCAAGGATGTCTCTATAAAAGAGAGACAACCAAGAATGAGTTTCATAAATTCGCAAGCCCATCAAATATATATGGGCTAATACGAATTTCTAGTATTCATTTATTTGTAAAAATTGTTTTTAAATATAAAAAACAATTTTTATAAATAAAAATATTTTTTTTATTAAATTCGATTTTTTTAAAAAAAATCGAATTATTGCGTCACCGTGACGACGCCCACTCGCGGGGCAGCGAGTGGGCGTCACGCGTCGAATGGGAGGCCGCCACGTCGCCTCGGCGCGTGGCGGAACGTGTCGTGCCGCGTCTCGCGGGAACGGCACCCGGCACGGCACCGGCACGGAATGGCGACGACACGGGCGGCTGCAACGCGTGCCGCCGCGGTTCCGTTCCTCCGGAACGAAATAAGGCACCGCAACGGCACGCGTTGCGGATGCTCTAATGCCTCATGTTCGATTCCTCAAAGCAGCAAACTTAATTCTTCTCATTCTTAATTTTCCTTTTGTTATGTGTTTTTTAGTTATGTTTGTACTTCCCTAAAGTTATACCACTAATTAATTGCGTTGCTATTTATTATTTTTGCTCTCACATTTTTTTTGTTATGTAATTATTTGCACTCCTATTTTCTTTTCTAGATATTAGATAATATAGTAAGTATGTTTTAATTATTTTTATTTTTCATAGTATGCAACTATTTTTTTAATTGTTTTGATCTGTAATATTATACCCTATTTCTTTTATCATTTATGTAATATAATTTGTAGTAAAACTCATTATTCAAATAAAAATATTTTTACTTTTTTTAATTGCTTTATTTTTTTTATATTTCTATTATTTTTATTATTACAATTCGTACCTCAAATAAAAATTATTGGTATTTTAAATTATTTATATATTTAATGTTATTTTATTTATGTCATAATTATTTATTATGAAATTCGTACCCCAAATCATAAATCTTGGATACGCCACTGGATAGGAGTGAAATAGTGAAAGTTGATCTTCTAATAATTTCATAATGAGTAGTTGCCTTAAAAAAATATTATTATCACTTGGGTCATTTTGGCCCTCGTGATTAACAGTTGTATGTTTGAGAATGATTATAAAGACAATAAGTTATGTTGCTTTGTTTTTATCCATAGAAATGTGCTCTCAATTCTTCTATGATTATTAAAGACAACAAGTTGTTACTCTGTTCTCAAATCTTCCAAAATCTCATTTGTTACCACTACAAACAGAGGCAGAATTTGTCTCTATCTGACCAAATCAAGTCTATATTTATTAAAAAAATATTTTCATTTTGAAATATCATCATCATCATATATTTATAAGAGAAAGTTCACTTTTGAGGAATATTAGTCTAGATAAATTAATACTAAAACAAAGCCACTGCATAATTTGATGGATTGAAATTCTAGGATACCCCAGTAAATTTTTTTTATCATTAATATAATTGTAACTAATTTCACTTGATTTATATTCCATTGAAAATATGATATTGAAGAAACACAAATAATAACCCAACCATCTATATATTCTTATGATTAACGAAAAAACAAATGATATAGTAACAAAACTAAATAGGTAGAAGATACTCCCAACTTTAATTTCTAGAATCTTATTGTGTTATGTTCCTTCACCACCCAAAGAAAATGATCCACTATAATCTCAGTATATATTATTTTTTTATCAATTTCTTATCCAAGGAATTAAAAGAGAGTACCACCACTAATTTAATGCTGGGATAAGGTATAGGAGTATGTTAGAGCATCTCCAATAACCGGCGTCACCACCGTGACGCCGATTTTTCGCCGACGCCGGTTTGATGCCGAACCATTGGAACCGGTGTCGGCGAAATCGGCGTCGCCATGCCGATTCCCGCGCTGACGCCGGTTCCGACGCCGATCCTCACGGGCGCCATTGTGCGTCCCGGATTGGCGCCAAACCGGCGTAGGATTTAATTTTTTTTTTTCGAAAACACTATATATACGCGCGTTGAACCTCATTTTCATTCGCACCACTTGTTTTAACGAGTATTCTCTCTACCTTACTTTCTGTTCAAGATCAATTTAAGAAATGAGTAATGCTGGTGGTAGTGGTGGGGATGCGGATGAGTACGAGCGTATGATGAACGAAGAGCTAGATGCCTATACGAGCCGTGAGGTTGATCGATGGATGCAGAGTTATATGCAGCCGGCGGCACCTCGCCCACGACCAGTTGTCCACCGTCGACAAGTGGTGCATCGTGATCATGAAGCTGCACATCAGCGCCTGTTCACAGATTACTTCGCAGAGGAGCCGCGTTTTGACGCCAACCATTTCAGGCGTCGTTTTAGGATGAGGCAGGACTTATTTATGCGTATTGTTAACGCATTGGAGCAGCGATATCTGTATTTCCGCTTCAGGCACGATGCGGCTGGCAGACCCGGCCACACCCCTATTCAAAAGTGCACTGCGGCAATCAGGCAGTTGGCCTACGGCACCGCGGCAGACATGTGAGACGAATACCTCCACATCGGTGAGACGACTGCCATCGAATGTATGAAGTATTTTCTGCCAGGGCGTGATCGAAGTATTCGGTGATCAGTATCTCCGAAAGCCTACCCCCGAAGATTGCCGGAATCTGCTGCGGATGCACGGGTTCCCGGGAATGCTAGGCAGCATAGATTGTATGTATTGGGAATGGAAGAACTGTCCCGCTGCCTGGAAGGGGTTTTACACGACCGGCTACAAGGGAAAAAATCCCACGATGATCCTCGAGGCCGTGGCTGATTACCGGTTGTGGATTTGGCATGCGTATTTTGGGATAGCCGGTTCGAACAACGACCTAAACGTCCTCAACTCGTCGCCCCTTTTCAACGAGCAGTGCCAGGGCGTCGGTCCGGCCATCAGTTTTGTCGCCAACGGCAACCAGCATGATATGGGCTACTACTTGGCGGATGGGATATACCCTAGGTGGCCCGTCTTTGTGAAGACGATCCGGTGCGCATCAGATCCGAAGAAGGCCTACTTTGCGACGCGGCAGGAGTCGGCGCGAAAGGACGTGGAGCGCGCATTTGGTGTGCTTCAAGCTCGATGGGCTGCAGTTAAGGGACCAACGCGTTTGTGGCATGTCGACTGCATTGCTGATATAATGTACGCCTGTATTATCATGCACAACATGATCGTCGAAGATGAAGGTGTACAACTGACTGATTGGGCCACCGACGATAATGAAGCAGGTCCAAGCCACGGCGTCACCACCGCCAACGTACGAGGTGGGGTACCGCACGATGAAGAAGCCCTCCTCCAAGCACATGCCGACATGCGTCAGACGGAGGCTCATATTCGACTGCAAAAGGATTTAGTTGAAGAGTTGTGGGCGCGGAGGATTGCAAGGCGTTAGTTTTTATGCAAATTTATGTAATTTTTTAAATGTAATTTTTTTAATTATTGTACTTTTTTTAAAAAAATTAATGTACTTTTTAAATTTTAATATTATTATTCGAATTTTCCGTATTTGTCTCGTAAATTAAATTCCGTATGTTGATACGAGTGTAAATTAAATTATATAATTGTTATTAGTGATGTGGATAGGTAGTGTGAAGGCTATGTGAGAGCTATTTGATGTCCAGTTGATGTGGCAAGCTGATGTGGCAGGAGAATTGTAGTGCTGATGATGTGGCAGTGTGAAGGCTATTTGAGGGCTATTTGACGTCCTAACCTATTGGAGATGCTCTTATTATGTTCTTTCACTAAATATGGATAGACTATACATTTAACATATATGGATTTAAACAAAGGAAAAGAAAACATAAATATATTGAGTAACACAATGATTGTTGATGCAAATTTATCCTCATACAATCAAATCCTATTCCATAGGAAATCCGGAACAGAAACGAAATAAGGAAATTCACAAATTGGATACAAAAAATAAATGAAAATATACAAACAACCATTCCAAGTCGTCCTCATGAAATAAAATCCATGTCTTCGAAATGGACCATAGAATGCTCAGTAGCCCGGGGCCTGTGGGCGATGAAACTGACGATCTGCACCTGACGTTTGTTGTCGAATCCGATGATTCTGATGAATGCCTTGGGGTCGAGGGTGGCGGCCTCGTCGAGCTCCTTGAGGACCTGGACTGGGTCAGTGCACCTGAACATGGGCAGCTTCCACATTGTCCAGTACCTTCCGTCATAATATCCTGGGGACCTGTTGTTCTCACGGTGGGGGAACCCATTCTATGTTGGGGAAATGGTTACTACAAGAGATAGACAATACCGGGCGTAATACAACTCAAGAAGGAAGAATTAAAACTGAAAATTACAAAGATATCGAAACTATAAACTGGAAATAAACTTAGCCGAGTCAAGGAGGCCTCTTTCCGCAAGACGAGATACGCCCCGACAGTGCTCTCGGTTTGATCAGGCTGCTGCCCAAAACTTAGGTGGTCCAAAACATTAAGTCTGGATCAAGGTCCAAGTCCAAGTCCAAGTCCAAATCCAAGTCCAAGTCCAAGGGCACGAGTGCGGGCTCGGCTCGGCGCGCGTGTGAGCTCTTTCACCCATCTTAGTCCACGATAATTACCAAATCCAAGTCCAAGTCCAAGGGCACGGGTGCGGGCTCGGCTCGGCGCGCGTGTGGGCTCTTTCACCCATCTTAGTCCACGATAATTACTAAGTGTAATAAGTCACTTAATAAATACTCATTTAAAGAGGTGTCTCGTCTCCTATGTGAGATAATTAGCACTAGTTAATTGCTCCCTACACTTTCAACTCCTAGCTTTATCAAAAGCTACAATGTGACCAACTTTAATCCACTATTTCTTACTCACCGGGAATCGAATTTAAGAAAGTGAATATACTACGGTCATCTACGCGGAACGTAGATCGACGCTATATCATTTAATTCTCCAAAATTAAATGTCTCGTCACATTTATTATTTGTCAAACTTTGTTGACCGGACATCTTAAATCAAGATTCCAACATTCTACAATATTGTCTTTTATAATACAGTCATGATGGAACTAGAAATTTTTACTAATATAAAAAAATGAATTAAATTAAAAGTACCTTTTCCTCCAACTCGAATTCGAGGCAAGGAATGAGACCAGTGCGGATAAGGAAATCGACTTGCTTCAAGAGTTGCTCCCTTGTTAGTGGTGGCAAGTACGACAATGTCTCGAACTTCTTCAGTCCCTCCCTCAGTGGGCCACACCTATATTATTTACACACATTTATACATATAATAATTAATTATACTTTCTTTGTCCTATAAAAGCAGACATTTCGGAGATGAAATGGAACCTTCATGCATGAGACTCTGCCGCCGTTGTTGGAAATGGTGGTGATGTCAGCGGTCTTGCGGGCGGTGGGGAGGCGGAAACGGACTTGAGTCCGGTGAAAGGAGCCACCATGCTCAGGGGCGGAGCAGACGGCCACAACGGCAGTGGAGATCATTGAGGATGCCATTTCTCTCTAGAAGAGTTTTTTTCTTGCTTCTCACAGAGTTTTCTCCCCACCTTTTATAGGCCTTCTTCCTGGCTGTGCTCTTCAGATTTGAATATGAGGTCTCTATTCCATCTTGGGAAGATTTGGATGGATATCGACCGTCGGATATCGTGGGGGTGACACTTCAACTTACATAGCACTAAATTAATTTTATTTTTTCTGAGGTAGAAATACAAATTTAATTTATAGTACTAATAGTAATAATAATAGTAAAAGTAAGTAGTGGCAGTAGTAGGTAGTAGTAACAACAATATTGGTAAGTAACTAAGTTAGTAGTTGCATTTGGATAATACTCTTAGTAATGAAAGTTAATGGCTCAATAATTGTATGCAAATGCAACAATTGTTTGAGATAGCATGTTTGTGAACAAAAGAATAGTTAGGATTAGAAGGACGACCAATTGTATAGTTCCGAGCATGTCCTGCTTGCAAAATTCCTTTTACTTCTGGGCACACACGTATTGTGCTCGAAATGCCCCTTGCTAATGTTGGAGGGAACTATTCGCCCTAAAATCTTTCCGATACATCGTTTTCGTTTGCTCAATAACGTCGTTTTTTTGTAGTGTAGAGTAAACAATGTGAATAGAATGTGTTTTCATAAATTAGTTGGCAAGAAATCAGATAGAATGTGCTTCCTTTTTAATCAATAAAATGAAGTTTGACTCACTTTATCAATGCTCTTATCCGAATATACTACATTGGAGTAGACCACCGCCACCCAAAATTTCACTATAGGGATAAGGTAGTTGTGAGTATTAGTTTCTAATTAATTTGCATAAATCACAAATTGATTATCATGCCACCAAATTATACTGATGTGTGTCCAAATTGTAATTGAAATGTCAAATTGTACTCTTCTCTTATGTATATAATGTTCTACACTAATCAAATTTGCTATCAGAGAGGCCTGTTCAAGTTGCTATATATGGGCAGAAAATGGTGTATTTTTGGGCTTAAACCTTTGTTCATGTTTCTGGTTGATTTTGAAGTCAGCCCGAGAAATAATTTGGGCCCGCACTGTTTGAGCCACAAATACCATTATTTGAATTCTCGACATTTTGGTGGTATTATATTCTTGCAACTATAATCTTATTAAAAATGGGTTTCAGTCGAAAGGCCCATTTCGTTATCACCCATTATAGAAAATGGGCTTTGGATTTGTTCACATCGGAAAGCCCATTATTTGTGTTGTGCTCTCACTGTATCTAATTCCAAACAGTTGATTCAATTTTCAGTCTTCACCTCCATAGAAATCGACCCCAATTAATCAACCCTAGGTCAGAAAAAATGGGGCGGAAGAAGGGGGCGACGCTGGTGCACGATGGGCCGCCGGACGACTTCGACCCGGAGAACCCCTACAAGGACCCGGTGGCGATGCTGGAGATGAGGGAGTATCTCGTCAGGGAGAAGTGGATCGACATCGAGAAGGCTAAGATCTTGAGAGAGAAGGTCAAATGGTGCTACCGAGTTGAAGGCATCAATCATCTCCAGAAATGCCGCCACCTCGTCCACCAGTATCTCGAATCCACCCGCGGCATCGGCTGGGGCAAGGACCACCGCCCCCACGTCTTCCACGGTTTGCTGGTTTTTCCGCTTAGTTTGTGATGTGATTTCGTTTTTGCTGGTGTGTTTGGTGAGTTTATTTTTGTTTGAATTTTTGGTTGCCTTAGGTCCGAAGGTGGAGGCGACTGCCGATTGAATTGACGGTGGGTGGACTCGAGAGTCTCCGATTTGAATAATGTGAGATTTTATGCTAATTGCTAGTACTTCATCATCCCCTTTAGTTTGCGTGATTGAGATTAAATTTTAGTTCTTTGAAACTAGCTGGATTAAGCTCTGGACTGAGATTAGGGTTCTTGCTTGTTATGCCATTGAAAAATTTATATGCTATGCAACTAATAAAAAATAGTACTACATTTTAAACGTAGATACTTCACAGAACTGCTCCTGAAGATGACTTAGTTTAATCTTCATGGTGGTGCATTGAATGGTCGAGACCAACCCTTAACATTAGCTTGAGATTCACTTCTAGTTAAATAATTAATGTTTTGTTTTCTCTTTGAAATTGTTGTTTCAGTCTTTGGTTTGAGGTTCTGAACTGTATATATAAAATTATTTGAGTTTTAAGAAAGGAACAACAGGAGGAAGCAAACCTTAAATGTTTTGCCTAAAAGATTAGTTTGCCGGATTTTTTCCAGCTGATGTTTTGAATAACTTGTGGCTGCTAATAAACGCTAAGCAGCGTTTGGTTTTGAAAAGTGTGGGTGTGAGCAAAATTAGATAAAACCCTAGTGTATTTGGAAGAGAAGCTCTATTTGACCATTAGAATGTTTTTGTTTTAAATAATTTTAAAATTTGTAAGGTTTTTTGAAAAGTGTGGGTGTGAGCAAAATTAGATAAAACCCTAGTGTATTTGGAAGAGAAGCTCTATTTGACCATTAGAATGTTTTTGTTTTAAATAATTTTAAAATTTGTAAGGTTTTGTAGAAGAAATAGAAGACTAAACAAATAATGTATCCACTCACCGATGCTGAAGGATTACATGTGGAGTAGCATGAACAAACAGGATGTCACCAAGAAAGAGCTACATGTAGATGGAACCGATCCTGATTATTTAATGTAATCTACTTTATCAGTATGAAGTTATTTGGTTCACTTATTCTGATTTTCGTCCCTGCAGGTAATCATGTTTTTCCAGCAAGATGGTATATGTGAGATATGTTTGCATGTCGATCAGGTGTGTTCATTGGGCTATTGACCTTTTTCTCCAGCTAGACTTTTACAGTCAATTGTATGTCTTTTGTTAAATCGTAACATTGAGGCCAGGTGGCTAACTTCTTTTCTCGTACAACTTTCTGTATCGTGGAAGTGATGAGAGATTTTACCAACGATCAATAGCAAAATAATGTCATAAGTTATTTTCTTTGGTTTTGGTTACTCTATTGTCTTAATAGATGGTGATTGTGTTTCATACTTTCATTTACTACATGTGATTGTGTTTCAAGACTTGAGACACAAATAATCTTTCAGCTTCAGCTTTACAGAGTTTACTGCTTTTAATACATTTAGCTAGTTCTGCAGACTAGGACATGTCAAAATTTATTGTCATAAAGAATGATATTTGCTTAATTAATGGGCTAATTTATACTGGTTGGATATCATTTATTAACTATAGTTGTTCTAATATTAAGCTCTGTGGATTGTAGATATGAAACATTTGTGACTCTACTTGCTGGGTTTGTGCCAGGCATAGGAACCTATTTTGTACAAAATCCCCAACAATAATTTCATTAACAGAATAGCAGATAGTCGAGTACATGATCCCAACATATTCACAACTATTTGTGTGTAATTAAATTAATTAATACTCCCTCCGTCCCTTAAAAATATGAACTTTTGTGTGGCATGTGTTATAATGCACATTTGGTAAAGTAAGAGAGAGGAAGAGAAAAGGTAGTGGATAGTGGGGTCCACATTATTAGTAGTGTATAGTTGGACTAATTTAGAAAGTTCATAATTTTAAGGGGCGAACTAAAAAAGGAAATAGTTCATATTTTTGAGGGACTATGGGAGTATATAGCTCCATGTTTTCCTTCTGACCTTCATCCGGTGCTCTGCTATATCATCCCCTCTTCAGCATTTAATCGATCACTGGAGTTCCCTGGAATACATGAAAATACAGAAAAAGAAAGTCAGGTTAAAACAAAGTGAGCAATCTGAATAATACTTATTCAAGTTTGCAGGTGTATATGTGTGCTCGAGCCCAGTGTTTGTTCTTGTTTGTTTGTAGAAGCTGTAGCTTCTGGGAGCTCCCTTCAGTCCAATCAGTGGGCCAAGGAAACTGAAGGAGTCGCTCCCACCTCATGCACTGGTTAAACTCAGAACACTTCTAAGTTTAGCCAAATGCATGATATGGCAGCTCGATTCGATTCTCAGCCGTCGTTCTTGGACTGAAGGAAGCTCTTCAGACTTGTAACGCGACCACAAACAAGTAAGGTCCTGAAACTGAAAGATCTCCTGTGTGAATAATAAATATTCAATTGGAGATGATCAATAGGTCCTGACAGTGTCCCTTTGGGATATGTATCTCAGTATCTGTGTCTTATTTATGTTGGGATGTGTATTTTTGGAAGAGAATGCATGTTTTGGGGATGGGAGAGGGCTTGCCTTTTAATACAGAGACCTTGGTTAAATGTTTGTCGATGTCGACAGGTGGATTATTCGATAATTAAGTTTGGGTTTTGAAGGAGGAATCTTTCTATAACTAAACTCTTGTAGACTTTAGGCTCCCTCTCATCCTCAATTTGGATGTTACTTTCTTTATGCATATCCCTTAATTTATTGTTGTTTTCCCTTTCTCGACAACCATATTTATCCAAAATACTGTGTTTTGATGCGTGTGTGTGTGTTGACAGCATTGTAATTTTGCTGCTGAGAAACCATTTTTAATTCATTGCATTATTTACTAACTATTCTACTGTAGATGTTACTTTCTGTGTTCCATTATTCTAGATAGCTACTAAACTGAAAAAATATGTTATTGAATCTAGATATGAATAAGGCTAAGTCTCACTAGATATGTAAATATTGTATACTCCTACATCTTAATCAAATCACATTCTTCTTACATTTGTTTTATGCATTAGCACTGCTAGATGACCATTTGCCTCAAACGTTGGGCTCTATATCACTACTATTGTGACTCTTTTGTCAATTACTATATTGCTTTTCGAGTGTAACAATCAACATGGTGGTCCAAACAATTATTTTCCACCCACGTATTAATTTTTTAATGATTTGGGAACCATGTTTGTATATAGAGTAACAAACAAATGAACCAAGTTTGTATATAGAGTAACAAACAAATGAGACGTTAAAGCAGTTTCAACCATTTATACTAAACTCATGCCCATTTTAGGGGAAATATGACATCAATAGTGTTTTAGACCATTTTCAGTGGTACACTAAAACCTAAAATGGAATATAAACAATTAGCTCCAATGGTATTTCAAAATCAATCTCATTTTTTATTTTTGAGTAAAAAATACCTATTTTTAGGTTTACACTAACTCAAACATAAAAGAATATTTTCTATATTACCTTTTTACTTAAAATTTGAGAATGTGTTTTTGTGTAAACCTAAAGATAGATACTCTCTTAGTCCCACTCTAAGTGGTATATTTTCATTTTTGGGATGTCCCAATCTAAATGACACATTTTTAAATATAGAAACATCACTCTCTCTCTCTCTTTACTTTACTTACAAAACAATGCTACATAATATTTCATGTCGAATTAGAAATGTTCTACTTAGAGTGGGAGGAGTATATTTTTACTCAAAATTCAAAATGAGATTAATTTTGGAATATCATTGGAGCTAATTGCCTAGTATCATTTTGAATTTAAGTGTAGCATTGGAGATTGGTACAAGTAATGTGATTTTATTTGAGAAATTATGGTCAGCTCAAATGTCACTCCATATTGATGTGGTACCTGAGCTAGTTTCCCTCAGATATATTAGGATCTTTATGTAAATATTGGTTTATATTTAAATATCAATAGTGCATCAATTTTTTTAAGCCAGGGAATAAGATATTGGGAGTTGATTGGTGTGAGTGAATGGGATTACATAAAAATGGAATGGTTATAGGATTCAATATCATTTTATATACTTGATATGTTCATGGAATGATATCAAAATGGAATAAAATATATTTGTCTTATGAGTGATGTTTTTCGCACATTATATTTTTGTAAATAAAAAGCCTCGACTCATATTATAAAATATATTTGTCTATGAGTGATGTTTTCCGCACATCATATTTTTGTAAATAAAAAGCCTCGACTCATATTATTAATGAAATACTATAAAATTTTTGTTTTACTTGTCTAAACTATAAATTTAATACTACTAAAAATAGATATCAAACTTTGGAATAAATTTATATATATAAAAAATAGTATCAAAATTTTTTGCTTGAAAATTATAAAGAAACAATTTCGAGATTTTTCCTCTTAAATTTTAGCGAGTTATAATTTTCTGTTATATCGTGATTATGTGAACATTGTTAATAATTTAATTTTTTTAATACAAATTATTTGAAATATTATATAGGAGTATATTTTATTTTTAATATACTTATTAAATAATGTCAAATAAAAATTTTAATTTCTTTTTTTTTTGTTTTTTATGTAACAAACTGATTCAATTTAACTACTATTCAAAAATGTCCATAAATAAATAATTTATTTAATAAAATATTAAGTATATATTTATTTTGATATTTTTAATATTTTAAAAAAAATACTACTTCCGTCCCATGCTATTCGCATTTTTCTGTTTCGACTCGTCACAAACTATTTGTATTATTTCTATTTTAAGTAAGTATTAGGGTAATTTATTAAGATAATGTGTTCCTTTGTTAAATGTTCTTTTATTACACTTAAAATTCTAGTTTAATTACACTAATGACTCAATTCTAAATTTAAAACATAAAATGAAAAGTGCGAGTAGCATCATTATTGCACATAATCATATAAAATCACATTGTATCCGTGGGAATAGTAAACTCATGAGCTATAGATGGAATTAATCGGAGTAGTGTTTTTATTCCATTAAATTTTGCGATTCTTAATGAAAGAACATTACCATTTTATCCCTCAAGAAAAAACAGATACATTTATTACATTTAAAAAGCCCATCTAATTAAATAAGATATTACAACTTACAAAACATAACCTATATACATTGTAAATATGCTAAAAAAGTAAAAACTAAACGATTCAAATAAACTTAATAGAGAAAATGGAGGATATTTATATACTAAATTATAGTGATTAACTTCCAAAAAAAGAGGCTAATCAAGGTAGTTTATTTGTATAAACCACCACCACCACGAAGATGATTGCAAGCAAATTGCAGGTGCAATTTTGTTGCCATCTTGTTGAATGATTGATATATCATATATAGGTTGATTTAATTGTCATTTAGTGATGAGATGGTAATTAAGGATAGAATTAGCTGGTAAAAAACTAGTCCTCTTCACAAATCGACCTTTCATTCTTGGTCTCTTCTCTGCGTTGAGCTTCCTAACCTCGTACCTTATCTTCTTCGAGAACAACCTCGTCCTCCTCTTCTCTCTGTACCTCGACACCCTCGCCTCCCTCCCCGCGTCACTCCATATTCTCCCCCCCTTCCCCCCTCCCCATTCATCACTCTGCCCATAAATAAAATAAAATATAAATGAAGAGAGAATAAAGTAAAAAAAATAATATTTATCTATTAGAAAAGTAAATGATTCAACAATTTTTAAAAGTACCATGATTATGTCTAGGTTGAAGTGAGGTCTGATTCCATCTGTCCACGGCGAGCCCTGACTAGCCCAAGCAGCGATGATTGCTTCGTAATCTAGCTTCAACAGCTTCCTTGATTCATTTTCCATGGCTCTAACTTCCCTCATCTCCTCCTCTCCGCCCGTGAAATCCAACTCCCAATTCACCTCCGGTTCGAAACCGCGGTCTTCCATTTTAACGCTTTTCTCATCAACGGTGTTTCCGTTCCCCAGCAAGCTCTCCACATCCGCCGCGAACTCGTCGTCGCACGTGCTGAGCAGCTCCTCCAAATTCAACTCGTGATCGTCGTCGAAAAACCCTAATTCCTCCCCCTTCACCAGTATCTCCTCGTCGAACACCGGAACCCTACAGAAGAGCTGATCCTCCGTCTCCTCCGGGAACGGATCATCGGAGCTCATCTCCGGAACCACCGGCAGCTGGTGGATGACAGGCGGCTCCGCGGCACGGGACTTCCCATGTCGCGGCGTCCTGGCTTTTTTTGTGAAGCCTTGGTGCCAGGATGGCGCGGCGCACGAGGACGTCTCGAGGTGAACGCGCTCGTGGCGGCTGGCAAGCTGGTTGGCGGAGTGCACCGCGCCGTCGCAAGACTGGCAGAGGAAGGCGTCGTCGGCGGCGCAGAACCACCGCGCTCGCTTCAGCAAGCAGCTGTCGCACGCCCTCGCCGTCTTGGCGCCGAGCACATTCGAGGCCTTGCTTCTATTGAGGTTCATTTTTTTTCCTTTTTGGGGGGAAATTTGGGTGAATTAGGGCTACAAATTGGAATTGGATTTATGGAGTGATTGGGGTTTTAGTATGGAGAATGAGGTGGAATTAGGGCGGGCCCATTGACAATTCGGATCTGCACTGTGATTGGATGGGACTAAGTGTTGATCTTTATAGAATTATTGTGATTGGATGAGTGGAATAATTAGGGATTTCTATGGGGTCCAGATTGAGATGTGTTTTGTCACTTTTCAACTTTTCTCAATCACATAATCTCACTATGTTTGGTGGTTTATACTTATGGTTCAATTATTCTTACTTAATTGGACATTTTTTAGTTAAGTAAAATTGTTAATTTGTGTTTTGCATACATCTTCTACACTTTAAAAACGTTATTAATCTTAATGTTACAATGAAAATTAAGAGGCACAAACTAAAGTGCCACTGGAAAGCAAAAATTATGGTATAGTGGCAATTGTGTCCTAACTTAAAGGACGATTATATTTACGCTCTCAATTTTGTATATTTTAAAAAAATTTCAACACAAGTAATTGCGTATCTAATTTTGTATCCTAATAAGATAAATTTGTTGCAGTGTGTGTAGTTTATTTTCACAATTGATCGACTTCTGCAATTGCGAATTCACTATGTTCGATATTCATATATATTGTCAATCCGACGCATGAACAATTTCTTTGTACACAGTTCAATTAAAGAGAGCTAATAAATTTCTAATTGAGCATACGATTATTACGTCTTAACAAAAGAGTTATTTCTTCTTAATTAATTCTCCAATTTCTCCTAGTAATTGTACTACTTAATTAAAGTCCAACTTTAATGAATTAAAACCCAATATTTCATTTGTTAGGGGTACAGATTGAGATGTGTTTTTGTCACTTTTCTCAATCACAGAATTTCACAAATTTTGGTGGTTTCTACTTGTGGTTCAATTATTTGTTACTTAAAGCTTCTATGTGTGGTCCTTTGTCTCTCTCCCTCTATGTCTCATGGTCATCACTGAGGTTTTGTCATACTCAACACACTCTCTCTCAAGGCCAACATTCATATGGGGTTTTGTCCTAGTATGGTTTTAAAGTGTGATTTCATCCACTTGATTCACTTGTGGATGTGATTGATGAAAATTTGAACTAGTGTTGCCAAAACAGTCATTCTCTGGCGTGGTGACTCGGCCATGAAGTCCCATCGCACGACCCTTAAAATATCACTTTTAATGTTTCGTCTGAATGGAATAAAATTATTTCAATTTTTTCCTTGCTTATATGTAGCTGTCACATATGTGATTTATACAAATTAAACTATCAAGTGGGCTATTTAGAAGCTAAGTCCCGATGTCATGAAGAAGTCGACAAGCAGCAGCGTGTTGAGTGTCTAAATCTAGTGTTATCAAGTGGGCTAAGCAGGTCCCATTGGCCTAGGCTCACGGGTGGGAATTCGGGTTCTCATAGTTACCCGACACGATAAAACAGGGCACCCAAACCTGAAAATGTCGAAAGTACACACCCAATACCGGACCCAATATGTTTTTCGGGTACTCAAATACCCGCCACGGTTATTCGAACCTGAAAAATTGGATACTCAAAAGCTAAAATTATCTTATTCATTAAGAATATAATATTATACAATATTTTCTTTGTTTTGTATGCGATGCCTCTTTATGAACTTAAAAATAATACTGACTGTATTGCCGAGGGAGGCTAGTAGCTTACTAAGATGGGATGAGAGAGAGTATGTGAAGGGTGGGAATGAGAGTTGAGTCACTTTGCCGGAGAGTCAGATGATTGGCGTATTTATAGAGATTAGAGAAAGTTAAACCTAATTATTCTAATTAAGTAAGTAACTTAGCCAGCCCCACCAATCCTGAAAGGCCAAACGTAATTAAAATATAACTCTAAACAATAAATCGTGTATTCGGGTAATACCCAATGCTCTATCGGGTTACCCGATACCCAACTTATCTAAGGCCATCCACAACGTTGTTCCTATACCGTTCCTAACCCGTTCCTTAAACTACTATTTGCGAGCCCCACTGTACTTTTTTACTCCATTCCTTAACTAAGGAACGGAACCTGCAACCCTCCGTTCCTTAACCGTTCCTTAAATTACTATTCATTCAATTTCATTTTTTATTTTTATTTCCAACTCAATTCAATTAAAAAAACACACTTTAATAAAAAACAAACACACTTTATTAAAAAACACACAACATTAAAACAAAGTTACAACTTAAACTTAAAAAAAATAAAAAGCACACAATTAAAATCCTAAAAAAATAAAATTACACAATTGCGGCTTCCTCCCGGTTATCGCAGAAGTAGTCGCGTACTAACCTTGCGGCGGCTTCCTCCCGGTTACGATGGATGTACGTACGGGAGCGTCGTTGGGGCGGCGCGGCTTCTTCTGCCTCCCGTCGTCGATCTTCTTCAAGTGATTGTTCCAATATTTGACGCATTTGTTCAAAAGGATCCATTAATTTGATTAAATTTGAGAGAAGAAAAACAGAGTTGCTTTGAGATGAAAATTAGGGTGGAAATAGAGAGAATTTGAGAGGAATAGATGTGTGTTTGTGAGTGAAATGAATATGAAATATGAGTATTTATAGAGTAAATAAATTATAAAAAAAATTACAAAACGGCTAAAAAACAGTAACAATACCGTTGCAAAAAAAATTTTTAATTAAATTTGAATTTTTTTTAAAAAAAATGAATTATTGCGTCACGTGACGAAACCCACTCGCGAGCAGCGAGTGGGCGTCACGCGTCGAATGGGAGGCCGCCACGTCGCCTCGGCGCGTGGCGGAACGTGTCGTGCCGCGGGCAGCGGAACGTGTCGTGCCGCGGGCAGCGGAACGTGTCGTGCCGCGGGCAGCGGCAACGACACCCGGCACGGCATGGGCACGGTTTGGCGACGACACGGCGGCTGCAACGACACAGCGTTGCGGGTGCTCTAAAAGTTCACCATCTAATCCCATTAGATTGAATATCTTGTATCCAGTACTCGACGGGGGTTGGGTACGGATAAACCCAATATTTGGTATATGTATTCTTACCTCTCTATCAGGTATCCTTACCCCTATTCAAGACTGAAGCACGTTGGTTGGGCTGGATTTCTTTTACTCGGTTCAAGCCCACTTGATAAGTGGGTTGGGTAGGGTCATGATGTGCCGGGGATGATTTTAAAATTGCACGAAACAATATATTAATATTATCTACTGTACTAAATAAATATGTATATTTACATTTATTTTATTGTAACTATCTTTAAAAAAAAATCAATAAATTAATTGAAATTGGAATAGAAATAATTAAAACGGTGTAATTGGAGCTCGCTTCATGCCCGGAATTAGGTCGGCCCATCCTAGACAAGTATAAGTAAGTAAAACTATATGCAACCACAGTACGTATAAATTTAAATATATTTCTCCTTATAAAAAATAGTTGGGTAAACAACTCTAAAATAAAAGTACCCGTACAATAAATCAAATAATAATAATAATAATAATATCAACAACTACAACAAATAATAGTAATAATATACTGGAGTTATTTGTTAATCGGTCCTCTTTAATGTAGTTTTGGTGCATACAACTTAATTATTTTGATTCATACAACTTAATCATCAAAATATCTAGAAAATCTGTGTTGAAACATTGGTACAGTATAAAACACTTGAGGGCGTTTTCGGAATAAATAGTGGTAATTTGGTTAAATGTCTTGACGTATTATCATATTTGCAATCAATAAATTTTAATAGTACGATTTTGGAAAAGTGAGTTTCGAATATATTGTGATCCTTAAAATTGACATTTTGTTGCATATTCTTATTACGTACAATTGTCAGTCGACACGTACTGACTATCCAAGCTACAAGTCAATTGTTAATATTCTCTCCTTTCTTAATTGAGTTCTATTCCTTTGTAGATCGTCGCGTGACAGTAAGTCATTTTATTTTTTTATAAAAACTTTATTTCTTCTTTTATTTTACTATTTCTTCATCTCTCTTACTTTATTCATTCTCTTATTTTACCCTCTCCGATTTACTACATCCATCTCACAACAAGAGTCATGTTTTGTCATTCCGATATGTCTCACAATAAGAGTTATATTTCACTTTTACCATAAATAGTAAGTAGGCTTCAAATTCCACCAACTTATTTCACTCACATTTTATTATAAAACTAAAATATATAAATAAGTGGGACCATATTACACTAACTTATTCAACTCATTTTTTTTACATTTCTTAAAACTCGTGTCATAACTAAATAGGAGTCCTATTGCGGGACAAAGGGAGTAACTTTTAACACATCAATCTTTTAAATCTCGTGCCTAAAAGAAATTGGATGCAGTCAAGATTGAATGTTGCATTTATAATTTGGTTGGAAACTTATGTAGATATCAGAATATTACTGATTATGTCCATTCAGACACATCCAACAAATTGCAACGATATAGAAAAGATTAACATGTTACATGCATAAATAGAGAAGTATACTTGGAGTATTATTATTGGTTAATTGTCTAAGTACATTAAAAAAATACTAATTATATAAGGTGGGCCTTTGATGGGCTTGGGTCTGGGCTGGTCTCGAGCCTGGGTTGGGCCTGAGTTTACAAAATAGCCCAATTGGAGCTCATTTCAACCAATGAGCCCAGCCTAGGCCCGCTTCGTTTCACTAGTGGGTCGGGCCTAGACAAAGCAGGGTCGGGCTGGCCCGACCTAGTTGACAACTCTAACTTGTACTATTATGTATTGTAGCCCGGTCTAGTTGACAACTCTAACTTGTATTATGTATTGTTAGTTATTCTCTTCGTCCTGACTAAGTTGAGTCGTATTCCTTTTTGGGATGTCCCAACTAAGTTAAGTTATTTTCTTTTTTGACAAAGAAACAAAACATCCAAATCACTCTTACTTTATTCCATCACCTACTCACTCTCACATTACTTTACCTATTTTATTTCTCTCCTAATTTCCAACACAATCTTTTAATATATGTGCCAAAAATTTCCATCTTACAACGGTTACAAGTTCCTGAAATATATCTGCTACTGAAATTTTCTATTTGTAATAATTTGGTGGTTCTGCTATAAGATAAAGGGTCGTTTGTAGATAAAGTAGATGTGGCATAATACTTTGGGGGAAAAAAAGAGAATACATCAAACTTTCATTAGAGAAAACACTAGCTTCACAAGGTTATTATCGCACCATCACATGAATGTAATTCGGAATTACAAAATTACAATAGTTGTAAACTGTAATAAGTAAAGAATCTAAAATTGATTGGATTACAAAGACAAGATAATAATGTGTCTATATATCTTAGTTATTGTTGGACCAAACTGAGCCTGAAGGTAATCGATGATGTTCTTCTCAACCCGGAAAGCCTTAGCCAACACATCCGGGTTGATCTTGGGGTCCAACCCGAACACCGCGTTGGCAATGGTTATAGTACCCGGGTTCTGGCTGCCGAAGCTAGCAAATGCAACGGCGTTGGTCTTTCCGACGTTCAATTGGAAGTGGATGAGACCTTGTGGGATGACAGACATCTCCGGGGTACAAATATTTGGTAAAGAGCTTGTTCTTCTGGGTGGGATCGGCCGGGTTGGAAGTGACGAACCCGACGTAGAGAGTGCCTTCCACCAAGAGGAAGGCTTCGGTGGCACGGGGGTGGGTGTGGGGTGGGTTGATCCCATAAGGGGCAAAGTCGAGGCGAGCCATGGAAACGCCGAGAGTGTTGAGGCCTTCGAGCTGGTTGACGTTGACTGGAGTCACGGCTGATCCGAGCTGATTGGATGTGTTTCCGCCCTTGTTTAGACCCTGGAAAAGGAAATCATCCGCAACCACCATGTTCGGGTTCTTGCAAAACCTCCCATTCACAAGAACTAGGCACAGAGATTAAGTAACGAATATTTAGTCAGTGAAAGAAAATAAAGTAAAAAAAATAAGAGAATAAATGTGTTGATTCTTGTCATATTTATTTATATATATTAGTATGATTCATATATAAAAGGAATATGACTGAACTATAATGAGACGTAAGTTTTATTGAAGACATAGGTTTTATTGAAGATAGTTACCAGCATTTTTAGCATCGGGAACAACAACGCAGAAATCCTGAAGTTGGCTTGGGTCCAATGCGTACGCAACCGAAGCCCACGAAAAGACAAGAAATATGGTGCATAAACCAAAAGCTATCTTCATTTTAGGTGATGAGTATACGTTACTCAATTACTTGTTTTTAATTTTATCTTCTTTTATCTGTGATGAAAACTTAGAATGAGAAGTAATCCTTTTTATAGGAGTGAAAAACAAAAATCTTCATTTTTCATCTTTTTTTTAAAAAAATATTGAACTTTTCTTGGTCGAAGCCTTCACACGGCTTGTTATTATCTTCCTCTTAAGGGTGTCCACTATGGATTTGGATCCCCTGCGGTGCACAGCACTACTGTGCACCTCACAAAACATTAAAAAAATATTTTTTTTATTATTAAAAAAATGTTTTGTGAGGTGCACAGCAGTGCTGTACACCGCAGGGGATCCAAATCCGTCCACTATAGGGGCGGCGCGCCGGCCGGCCCATTCCAATACCGCTCCGCCGGCCTATAGTGGAGGGAGCGTCCACCCCAGGGCGGACGATTTTTGTTGGGGCGGACGGCACTCCAGCGAGTTATGTGCGAGGATGCGCCGGTCCCCGATCGCCGCACCTATAGGAGCGCCGGCCGCCCGCATTAATTATTTGTTTTTATTATTTTTGAAAATTCTACTATAAATACCACTCATTTTACACCCTTTTCAAACAATCTTCATTCATTCACTCTCTACACTTTCACTCTCTAAAAATGCACGGTGGAGACGATGAATCACCCGGTACTAACGAATCGGGATATGGCGGCTATCCTTCCCAGCCGTCAGGATATGGCGGCTATCCTTCCCAGTCGTCGGGTTGGAGTCAAACTCCCCCTCCGCGGGGATCGAGTCCAACTCCCCCTCCATCTCAGCCGCGGAGGTCGAGTCCCGCGCCCCAACCTTTTCAGAGGAATTTGTGTCGGTCGGCGTTTGGAGATTACAGACCCAACCTCGACGCGGTTAACCATCCACGGCCGGAGACCCCTTTCCAATCCAGCCAATCTCCTTTCACCGATGCAGATCGAGACGCACTGGAGACGATTATGGGTCTGCTCAGTCCGGGCATACCGGAAACGCCGACAGCACGCGTGGATACGCCTGTTCCGACGAGAGTCGGCGGGTCCGGTGGGGCGGGTGGAAGCAGTGGCGGCGGAAGAGGCGGCAGCCGCGGTGGCAGCGGCTACGGTAGTGGCAGTCGCGGCTCGGGCAGAGCGTCGGCAGCGGCGGTGGCGGTGAGCGCAGCGGCGGCGGCAGCAAGGCAGCCGGCGGTGGACGGGCCACGCACTACACCAAAGCGGAGTCCATTGCTGTGGCGCGGACGTGGGATGCCATCACATCGGACCCCATAGTGGGCACCGATCAGACCGAGGGGAGCTTTTGGAGGCGCGTCCTGTTGGCATACAACGAGTTCAAACCTCGAGGCGCCAAACCGCGTGACGGGGAACAGCTCCGCAAAAAGTGGTCGAGGATTCTGCGTGCCACCAAGCGGTTCAACTCCATATACGAGAACAACCTACTCAGTGCTGAGAGTGGCCAAAGCGAAGCCGACGTGAAGGCGCTGTCTATGGCCCAATTCAACACGGAAGGTTGGCCGAAGTTCACCATGTGGGAGGAGTATCTTGTTCTCGAGCACTGTCCGAAATTCCGGGCCATCTGTGCGCAAGAGCGGGTAGGAGCTCCTGGGGCAAAGCGTACTAGACATAACATAGTCGGGGACTAAAGCAGCGGCTCACAATCATTCGACCTCAACGACGAGCAAACCGAAGAGCCCTCCGCTACACACTCTAGGCGCCCACACCCTCCGGGACAATAGGCCTCTATTCGAAGCGCTAGAGTGGCTGGAAGTTCCTCCCGCCTATCGTCGGTCGCGTCGGGATCGCGCATCCCGCAGCCCGCCCCTATACCGCAACCCATGGTGTCACGCCCGCATTTTCTAAGGATAGAAAACACGGTTGATCGCGACTAGGGGAGGATTAAAGAAGCGGGAAAGAAAGGGGAAAACAACGCAACTCGACCATAGCTCGAAACAAATGGGAATAGCTCGAATAAAATCAGAGTATCTCAACAATCAACATTCAACAACTAAAAAATGAATATTATCTCAACGATACAAGAACTCAAAAGAAAGACAACTACTTAGCGGAAGCATTTGAGAGAAGGAATATGCCACGTGTGAAGACATGACACATTCTAAACACTTAATTTCTTCAACGGTCTTGCTCAACACCCACCGCACCCGTCACGCTCAACCTGCAATTTTTAAAAGAAAAGCAGGGCTGAGTACTTGATGCACTCAGTGGACTCATGCCGAAATCATTTTATAAAAAGTATTTATCATGCCACCATTGAGTGACCTCGGGTTTAACTTTGAAAATGCCTGAGACACTAAAATCATTTCCATTGTAAAATTCGACTGAGTCATTTTCCCATAGATGTCTACCATATCTGATCCATTGATGACAAGGAATGTGGCCACATTCCAAGTCACTAGACCGGCCGACCCAAAAGACGGCTCACGATCTCCATAGGTGTACACTAGCCTGAATAGGGACTCACTCCCTAGACAGACCCGAATTCGATTATCCATTGATGGCAAAAGCCACATCAGATAGGTTCCATAGAATAAAACAAAACACGGCATGACAAATATTCATATCATTTTCACATAAAAATATACTTAGGGCATTGCCCATATTTAAAAAGAAAGCCCACCCCGTTCGCTTAAGTCCTTAATTCGAAATTATTTCCCTTCCCTTGATATCACGTCTCGCTTGCAAGGAATCACCTTTAGCATTTTAATAGCACATAAATCAACACAATGAATCAAGTAAATAAATAAGATGCATGCACCCTAATTAAAATTGTCTATCTCGTTTCTCGGTTTTTGATTATTCGGTGGCCGCCCAAAGTTCCTCCGTTGGCTCCTCGTATTTCCACCATGATGTCGGAATAAATTCCCAAAAATTGTACAAGCGCATAACTAAATTATCACAACTATTTCCCTTCGCAATTATATTTATTTCGTACTTTGAATTATTCCGAGACTTAAATAAATAATTCCCCACAATTAAATTATCGGCCCAAGGTTTTAATTAATTTGATCCAAGTTAATTATTATCTAAGCCCTCCTTATTTCTCCCATTTATTTAGTAGGGCCTAAAAGGATTAGCCCAAATTAATATATATCCCCTTTTTATTTGACAAGGCCCAAAACTAAATCCCATAAAAGAAAAAGAGAAAAGACTAAGACTCAAACTAAAACAATTTAAAGAATGCTTTACTCCATTCCCAAATACCCGTACACCTCAACATCCTATTTTATACACATCACCAAATTATATACTCCCAAAAGAGACAGTAAACAATTAGTAAAAAAAATTAATAAAAGAATCAATTTTAGACTCCCATCCATAAAATGCCGTCCCTTCTCTACAATTTCATACTCCTCTTTCCCCAATTTCTAACTCTTTCTCTCTCCTACACCTCACCTTCTTCTAATACGTAACACAATTCTCTTCTCACCTTTTCTCTTGTTAAGTCCCAAATGAAAATTCCAAAAAAAAAACAGAAGTTAAATCTCCAATTCAAAATCGAAAATCCTAAACTCATCTCCCTAAATCGCGCTTCTCTCTCCCTCTCTCAATTTCTTTCTACCGGCGTTGTCACCAGCCCACTATCCGAGCCGCCGCCGTTGCTCGCTTCGCCGGATACACTGCAGTTTCAGCGCCGACTCCACCGCGATGCCACCACCGTCGTCCCGGTCTACCTCCCAACTTAAATGTATGATCTTTAACTAAACTCTCTCCTTTATTTTTCTTAATTGCTACTTAGTGAAACGAAAGGAAAAAGGTATCGAAGTCTTAATTATCGATGTGGGTTTGGGAAAAGGCTGCTTTGTTTCTGGGATTACATCTCTATACGCATGATTGTACATAAATGAAAGAAAAAAAAAGGCTTGGTATTTACCTTCTTAGCTGCAGAAACTTTCTTCTCCAACTTAGTTTTCTCTATATTTTTTTTTCAAGGTTTCTGAATGGTGGGAGACGTGTGGGGGTGGTTATATTTATATATGGTTGAAGTTGTTACTGAATGTCTCCTAATTCTCAGGGGAAAGATTTGAATGGAAGATTTGCACATATCTACGGTTCGTCCAATATTGGGTTCTCCAAAAGTAGTTTCATAGAAGGAAAAAAGATTTGGGCTGGGTGCTTAAAAGAAATACGTGATAGGCTCTAAAAATAATAATAATTCCATAAACTCTCCAAAATAAAACGGAACGATAGTTGGCTAAAAAAAATTTCGACAGTAATCCAAAAATAACTTAAAGGAATAGGGAAAAGTCGGGCGTTACACATGGCCCCTGGTCCCCACGAGGTCTTAAGGGAGAACCAAGATGTGCAGTTGTTGAAACAACTGCAGGACAACTGTCGTTTCTACGAGACCGCAACCGACCCGGTCATCAAGGGTATATACTGGAAACTCATAAGGGAGATCCAGCACCGGCTAGGCTTGTCTGATGAGGATTGTACTGGGGCGGCCGGCAGCAGCGGGGGAGGCGGCGGAGAAGAGGAGGAGGAATCCGATTTCGCCACTGAGTAGACGGTGGTGTTTTTTTTATTTGTATTGTTTTTAAATGTTCATTGTATAATTTACCATTTCCAATACAACGAATATTCGGTCACAATTACCTCGTTTTCTAATTATTTACATTCCGATAATTTTAATTGATTTAATGTAGACGAAAAAAATGATAAGTGGCTAAAAATTTTGGGGCTATTGGAAGTGTCCACTTTATAGCTGCGGACAATTTTTTTTGTGGGCGCGGACAAATAAATTGGAGATGTGGACAAAAAAGGTGCGGGACTATTGGGGTTGTCCTTGTGGACACTCTAATTAACTGCGTCTAAGAGCATCCACAACCGTGCTCTTGCCAGCGGCACGGTTGTGGGCCCAGGCGGTACTATTCATGCCTGCTCTCTGGCAAGAGCACAACACACACAACTGTGCTCTTCCGCAAGGACGAGCACAATTAATATAAAATTCAATTAAACAAAAACATTTCCATAATATTAAAATCCATTTAAAAATCACAATAAATATTACAAATTACAAATAAAATTAAAAAATACATAATTAAAATCCAAAAAATTAAAAATTACATAATTAAACTCCTTAAAATTAAAAATTACATAATTAAAATCCTAAAAATTAAAAATTATATAATTAAACTCCTAATAAGACTACGCATCCGGCGGGATCAACCCCAATTGTTTTTAGAGACCTTTTATCATGGTCTCGTGTGTTTCAAGTTGCGTGGGGGTCATAGATGACCTATCGGCCATATTGAGTTGGCTTAAGAGCATCCACAGCGAGTTGTTCGGGGGTGGAGGTGGCACATAGGGAGCGGGAGTGGCTTCGGGAGTGGCTTCGGGGGTCGAGCCGCGACGACGGTTGGCCGCCGCCTTCGGGGGCGGCGTTAGCAACAACTCGGTCCGGCGTCGGGGCTACCCAAGTTAGCTCCGGCGAGTTGGCTAGCCACTTCTTCCGAGCCGGAGTCGGATAGGGCTACCGACCTTGATCGTTTGGAGGAGCCGCTAGAGGAGGATGTTATGCCTCCCTTATACTTCGGGTGCGTCCGCGTCTCCTGCCAAACGTTAAGATATTTGAACGACTTACCGTTCATGGATTGGTAGGTGCTCAGCGCGGCGGTGATGATGTCGACCTCGCTTCGGCCGCTCCCGGCATTCCGAGACTCCTGGATGAAATAGCCGTTGAACTTGCCAATTTCTTCGTTGGCTCGGCCGATGTAGTTGCGCACCATACTCTCGTTGCGCTCGATCGTTCCCGGCGGCCGGTTTGCATTGTACCGGCTAGAGACGCGCCACCAAAAAAGATCGCCGGATCGGTTCGTTCCAACCACCGCATCTTCGGAGATTTCCAAGTACGCCTTGAACAATCTTTCCATCTCCGCCGGTGAGTACGGTGTGCGGACACCGGCGCGAGATGGAGGAGTCGGCATTTGGGAAGGGGCGCGAGGCCTAGGCTCCGGTGTACACCCGTAGCGCCCATCGGAGGCACCTTGATCGTCGATTGGGTATGGCCGGTAGCCACCCGGAACGCCCGAATCTTGGGTGAGAGGAGGGGCCGAATATTCCGTTTTCGGACTAGGAAACGGTTGTGAACCGAACCATTCGGGGTTCCAACCGTGGGAGCCCGAAGGGTTATCGTCGGACATAGTGATGTTGTAGGGTATGAGAGAATGAAGATGAAAATGGATATGAGAGAATGGAGATGAGAATGGATATTGGAGAATGATGATGAGAGTTGTGTAGTTTGATGTGAATTTTTGGGGTGAAATTGGGGGTATTTATAGATGAAAGTGTGTATTTTTGGGGTAAAAAAAATGAAAAAAATTAAAAAGGTGTAAAAAACGGTTATAAACGGATATTTTTTTTGGGGAAGTGAATTTTTTTTTTATTTTTTATCTGTTTTTTTAATAAAAAACCGATTTTTAAAAAAAATAAAAATAAAAATAAAAAATGTTTAAATACAACGGCTATGCCGTTGACGAATGGGAGCGCGCCACGTGTGCGTCCGCTGGCACGGACGTGCTCGATACATCGAGCAGCGCCGTGCCAGCGGCGGCGGATGGCGTCCGTGCCAGCGGCTCGGACGGCGGTGGCGACGGACGCCACCGCTGCGCATGCTCTAAGTATATCAAACTTTTTTTTGTATATTTCATCTCATATGAAGACTCCTTCAATCTCAACTTATAATTCAAATTGGAATTAGTTAATCCAAAATCTTAGACCAGTCAATTAATGCGTACTTTATTAATCTATAGATTTATTTTTTACGGTATTACTAATTTATCCTATGCAATTAAATCACAAGATCATTATCATAATCAAAAAAGATCTAATCAGTCCTCCAACTAATTAAATATAGAAGGTGAAAGTTAGGTTTTGGATTAGATATTGACTCACCAAAATCTCCCAAGCCATACACTATTTCTATTCATTAATCAGATTTTAAAATTAATATTTGCTCTTTATAATACTATACGTACAGAAGTTGATATTTCTACTTTCTATTCTTTATGAAATGTTAATAATTATGTCGTGCAAATTAATTATTGGATGTTTAAATATTGGTATAGGAGGGGCCACATACACTATTTCAATTCATTAACCAGGTTTTAAAATTAATATTTGCTCTTTATAATACTATACGTACAGAAGTTGATATTTCTACTTTCTATTCTTTATGAAATGTTAATAATTTATGTCGTGCAAATTAATTATTGGATGTGTAAATTGGTATATGAGGGGCCACATTTTGTCTAATTGTTTAATTTATATCCAGTTAGAATTAATCTCTATATGTAAAGGTTACCAAGTCCAATTAAAGCTGTTTCAATTAATTCAGCAAGAATGAATCTCCAGCACACGAAAATGTTACTTAGTCTATTTTGATGACAAAGTTTCTGATGGTGTATAAATAGAAAATGTTGTGACAATGTCAAAATCAAATATTCCTTATTGCTGATTTTGAGTGTGATTGTGTTCGAACAAGTTGATATATATAATGAGCCCAAGAATATCCAAAAGGGACCTGATTAATATATTAGCGTTAGCGAATTAATTTTGCTTAAGTACTTGACTTTCTTCTTAAAAACTTCAATCCAATATTTTCTTATAATTCTGATAATTGACTGTTCCTTTTTCTAGAATCAATTTATTTTTATATGAAGCGATTAAATTAATTATGATTTAAATATTATATTTTTCTTAGAGTTAGCTTCACTGTTCCTTCAAGAGTTTTTGTGATAAGATAGTAATTACTTAATTAGAAGATTTCGTTATTGCACATGACAACGTCAATTTAATTGAGATCAATATATTTTAATGAAGCTTGTTTATAAGAAAATATGGCTGTTTCAGACAGATTCAAATGCATAACTGGTATTCTAGATTTTATATATGTCAATTTTAATTCGGTAAATTACACAACTAATTCACCCACTTTTTCTTATATAATTAATCATGCATATCTTAGTGTTTTCTTGTCTACTAAATCTTCTAAAACGGCATATGCTTCTGTTGAGATTCCTAATTATCTAGTGCACAACTGCACGCTTATTCTTCATTTGATCCTCTATTGATTTTCATATTTTTCTTAGCCAAGTTGAAAATGAAAGATCAACACCCTTGACTTTATATTATATACTTCCCCTCTAGGTTTGATTAATTTGATGGAGACTAATTATATAGAAGCTCAATCAAATATGCTTTGATAGAGAAATTAACAGCAGGCAATATATATTATAACTAGTGGAGTGCTTGATTGGTGGATTTTGAAGAAGTCTAAATAAAATTAGATTATAAAAATATGAATGTAGAGTATTAGTTATATGATGAATTTCTCCTATAAAAAGCAGTGATACGATGCTAAGTTTTCCATCACAACAACAATATATCATCAAACATACGAAGATGGCTTTTCTTTTATGCGCCATTGTTCTTGTTTCTTCATGGGCTTCGATGACATATGCTTCCGATCCCGGCCAGCTTCAGGATTTCTGCGTTGCTGTTCCCGATTCCAGCTCTGCAGGTAATTCAATCGATTATATCAAACCGATACTATGTATAGAGTCCGTTTGATAGGGTAAATAACTCAAAAAAAAGAAAAGAAAAGTTAATGTGACCTAAAATGTGCGTTCTCATCAGCATGCATATATACTAAACTGTTTGCATGCAGTTTTTGTGAACGGGAAGTTTTGCAAGAACCCGACCATGGTGGTCGCGGATGATTTCCTCAGACAGGGTCTAAACAAGGCCGGAAACACATCCAATCAGGTTGGATCGGCCGTGACCGCAGTCAACGTTAACCAGCTTCCCGGGCTCAACACTCTAGGCGTTTCCCTGGCTCGCCTCGACTTCGCCCCATACGGGATCAACCCACCCCACACCCACCCCCGTGCAACCGAAGCCTTCCTCTTGATGGAAGGCACTCTTTATGTGGGCTTCGTCACTTCCAACCCAGCCGATCCGGCCCAGAAGAACAAGCTCTTTACCAAATATTTGTACCCCGGAGATGTCTTCGTCTTCCCACAAGGTCTCATCCACTTTCAGTTGAACGTTGGAAAGACCAACGCCGTTGCATTTGCTGGCTTCGGCAGCCAGAACCCAGGTACCATCACCATTGCCAATGCGGTGTTCGGGTCGGACCCCAAGATCAACCCAGATGTGCTGGCCAAGGCTTTCCGGGTTGAGAAGAACATTATCGATTACATTCAGGCACAGTTCAACTAAAACTAAAACCTCTGCCTAAACTAGACACGCAATATATGTTGTGTCCAATTCATCTAATAAATTGAATAGTCTTTACTTATTGCATCTGCGTGACCTGGAAAATTGTGTGTATCCGAGTGTTATATTTCATGTGATGCTACAAGTGTTTGCATAAATATAATTCTTTTATGTATTCTCTGTTTCTTTCCCATAATTTTGCCTCTGATCATGTACTTTTTACGAAAGGGTATTATTTTCGTGGTTAGAGTCAATCTTTACTTCCCCAAAAATATGTTTAATTTAATTTAATGTTAGTGCTGTATTAAGTTTATAGCTACTATATACATTTTGTATTTCACGGTTTTTAGTCAATTTGGGTTAATCTACATTCTACAATTTTGTAATTGGGTAATGTTGGTTTCTGGGATTACAAGATAACAAAACCGGGCGTAATACAACCCAAAAGAAGGAATACAAAAATGAACTGAAGTTACAACGAAAATGAAACAACTAAACCAGTATGCTATGACAGCCGAGTCGAGGAGGCCTCTTCCCGCAAGACGAGATACGCCCCGATAGTGCTCTCGGTTTGGCGTGTCGTCCCCAAAGGTAAAACGGCTACGTCTCTTCTGATGCAGCACCGCAATCAGCAGAGCTCCGGCGAACGGGATGGAGGAGAGGGCAGAGCTTCGACAGAAAGACAATGCAGGGAGAGGGAGAGAGCTTATGCAGAGAATGCTTGTAGGTGTGTGTCCTAATGCAGTGGTATGGCTAGCCTATTTATAGGCCAACCACCATGCAGGGTCAACCAGCCATTGAAGGCTCATCATGGCAAAAACGTAACCGGCGTCGGTTACAGGCGTGTGGCTGTAATGTGCCACCCGTGTGTGGAGCGTGTGGATTTCTCACGTGGCAACCGTGACTGTGCCTCGCTTGACGACGTGTCAAGCCACTTGGATTGCTGACTCGGCGGTGGTCCAAAAAGAATAGTTTGGGCCAAGCACCAAGCCCAAAGACCACCCAAAGACCAATTGCCAAGATCCAAGATCAAGATCGAGATCGGGCTCGGGCTCGGGATCGGGCCCGGGCCCGGGGCCCGAGGCCCGCGGCCGCGACCACGAGCACGAGCACGTGCACGGGCTCGGGCTCGGGCGGGCGGGCGGCGGCGGCGGCGCGCGCGTGTGCGCGCGTGTGGGCTCTTTCACCCATCTTGGTCCACTATAATTATTAAGTAACATAAAGTCACTTAATTTATACACATTAAAGATGTGTTAATCCTCCAATGTGGGATAATTAACACTAGTTAATTATTCCCTAAGCTCCATCTCCAAGCTTTAATTAAAAGCTAATCATGCCCAACTTTAATCCACTATTTCTCACTCACCAGAAATCGGATTTGAGGAAGTGAATATACTACATTTACCTACGTAAAATGTAGATCGACGCTATGTCATTTAATTTCACAAAATTAAATGTCTCGTCACATTTATTATTTGGTCAAAATCCATTGACCGGGCATATTTAATCCATGATTTTTACAATCCCCCACATGAGTGGAAATAGCCGAATGCATATGCATGCAGACACAAGCTCAACCCTCGCGAGGTATATAAGCATAAGGATAGGTAGTTGTTGACTTTGAACCCTCCATAGTCGACACCATCGGATACACAGGCGGCTTAGTAGCGCGATGCTTTGAACTAATCCCCCACGGCGTGCACCGAGACAATGGTGTTAACGCTTAAACACCTCAACCTCATCCGTTCTCACGTTTTGTGTCCATTGCGGTCTTGGACACCACTTTGGATTCATAAGTGCATTTTTTTATGAAGCGACCACACTTCGCACTTACATAGGTGATTCTTAGTCAAGTACCTTGCCATACTTGGTCTCTTTGAGAATTCCATCTCTTTGAGATCCTTAAGAACCATTAAAAGTCATAGACTTAGCCTTTACCACTAGGCAAGCTCTCCAACACTCTATTGCTCTCTAGGGAATAGATATAGTTGAGTGTTTCTCATGAACTCTCATAGCTTAGTTGTCCCTTTGAACCAAGTTCTTGGATCTCCAGTCATCATGGTTGGGTTACCACTATGACAATTCTTTAGTTTGTGGATTTCAAACCCATTCCATCTAGCAACTTATTCATTTGATCACGGTTTAACCCTTTGGTTAGCGGATCCGCTAGATTATCTATTGACTTCACATAGTCAATTGTAATCACCCCTGTTGTGATCAAATGTCTCACGGTGTTATGTCGTCGACGTATATGTCGAGACTTACCGTTATAGAAACCATTGTTTGCCCTTCCAATAGCCGCTTGGCTATCGCAGTGAATCAGCACTGGTGGCACTGGCTTAGACCAACATGGAATGTCTTCAAGGAAGTTCTTAAGCCACTCGGCTTCCTCACCAGCCTTATCCAAGGCAATGACTCCGATTCCATTGTTGATCGGGCTATACAGGTCTGTTTTGTGGATTTCCACGATACAGCACCACCCCCAATAGTAAAGACATATCCACTTGTTGAAAGTGAGTCTCTATTATCGGATATCCAATTGGCATCACAGTACCCTTCAAGCACCGGGGGGTATCTCGAGAAGTGTAGCCCAAGATTTTGAGTGTGTTTTAAATATCTCAAAACCCTCACAAGAGCTCTCCAGTGCTCTTTGCTTGGATTGCTCGTGTAACGACTTAACTTGTTCACGGCACAAGCAATGTCAGGTCGAGTGCAATTAGTCAAGTACATAATGCACCCGATGACCCGTGTATACTCTTCTTGTGCAACGGGCTCGCCTTTGTTTTTGCTCAAGTGAACGTCGAGTTCAATTGGAGTCTTAACCGGCGCGCCATCATAGGCTTTGAATTTATTCAATATCTTCTCAACATAATGTGATTGTGTTAAGATGATTCCATCATTCGTTCTTAGAATCTTCATTCCAAGAATTACATCGGCTAGACCCATGTCTTTCATGTCAAAGTTTCTCTTTAACATGGCCTTTGTATCGTTAATTACTTGAGTGTTGCTACCCAAGATTAACATATCATCAACGTAGAGACACACTATAACATGACCGTTATTAGTGCTCTTGATGTAGACACATTTGTCGCACTCGTTGATTTTAAACCCATTTGATAACATCACATTATCAAACTTCAAGTGCCATTGCAATGGCGCTTGTTTCAATCCATATAGGGATTTCACGAGCTTGCATACCTTTTTCTCTTGTCCAGGTACTACAAACCCTTCGGGTTGTTCCATGTAGATTTCGTCTTCTAGTTCACCATTCAGAAACGCGGTCTTTACATCCATTTGATGAATCTCGAGATTGTGCAATGCAGCAATAGCGAGAAGCACCCGGATAGATGTAATCCTTGTTACAGGTGAATAGGTATCGAAGAAGTCATGTCCTTCTTTTTGTTTAAAACCCTTTACTACTAATCGGGCTTTATACTTATCAACTGTTCCATCGGCCTTAAACTTTCTTTTAAGAACCCATTTGCATCCTAAAGGTTTAGCACCTTCGGGCAAATCAACCAACACCCATGTGTGGTTTAGCAAAATTGAATCAATTTCGCTTTGAACAGCTTCTCTCCAATGCAGCCCGTCTGGGCCAGCAAAGGCTACTTTTATCGATGTTGGTTCTTCATCCAACATGAAAGCAATGTAGTCAGGACCAAAAGTTTTTGGTGTTCTGACTCTATTACCACGTCTTAGTACTGTATCTTTTGGATCGGGCCTTGCACGCTTGCGCGATTCAGGTTCCGCATCTGTTGATTTAGAACTAGTGGCTTCTTCTTCCACTTGTTTAGAACTAGTGGCTTCTTCAATTCTTGTCTCAGAATTGGTTGATACCTTTTCCTTATCTTTGCAAGGAAAGGTATTTTCGAGAAATACAGCATTCCTCGACTCAATTGTTGTTCCTACTGTGATAGTCGATATTTCAGACTTGTGAACAACAAATCGATATGCACTACTGTTAAGTGCATATCCAATGAAGATGCAATCAACCGTCTTAGGTCCGATTGTAACTTCTTTGGGCGGAGGAACCATCACCTTTGCCAAACACCCCCACACTTTGAGGTATTTGTAGGATGGCTTCCTTCCCTTCCACAACTCATAAGGAGTAACATCT
This sequence comes from Salvia splendens, assembly GCF_004379255.2. Taxonomy (NCBI): domain Eukaryota; kingdom Viridiplantae; phylum Streptophyta; class Magnoliopsida; order Lamiales; family Lamiaceae; genus Salvia; species Salvia splendens. Next base: position 26,527,761 of record NC_056045.1, read on the forward strand.
TTTCCTTTGAGAGGGATTTTATTCAAAATATAGTTTGCTGTCAAAACAGCTTCCCCCCACATGTTATGTGGTAATCCTGAACTGAGTAGCAGTGCATTCATCATCTCTTTTAGAGTTCGATTCTTGCGTTCTGCAACACCATTAGATTGTGGTGAATATTGAGCAGTTGTTTGATGAATTATACCACTTGCGTTGCATAACTCCTCAAACGGGGCTACATATTCGCCTCCTCTATCGCTTCGAATCATTTTGATTTTACAACCAAGTTGATTCTCAACTTCGTTCTTATAATTTTTGAACGCCTCTATTGCTTCATCTTTGCTTCTTAAAAGATAAATGTAGCAATATCTTGTGCAATCATCTATGAAAGTGATAAAGTACTTTTTACCACCTCTAGTTTGCAACATCTTTAAATCACATACATCCGTGTGAATTAATTCAAGGGGTTTTGTGCTTCGTTCAACCGAGTGAAACGGCAACTTAGTCATTTTTGCTTCAAGACAAATTTCACATTTATCTTGGATATCCAATTCATTAGCCTTTAGTAAATCTAAATTTACTAATCTTTTAATGGCTTTTGAATTTACATGTCCCAATCTACAATGCCACAAATTTGAAGATTCAATCAAATAAGAGGAAGTAGATGCTTTATTCTTATTGGCCAATGGCTTCGCAACACTTCGAGTTGCTACACTAAGCTTGAAAAGCCCATCGGTTACATAACCTTTTCCGATGGATTTTCCAAACTTATACAAGACAAACCTATCGGACTCAAATACAAGTTTAAACCCTTTATTAACTAGTATTGATCCTGACACTAGGTTCTTGCGGATGTCCGGGACATGCAGCACATCCTTCAAAGTGATAGTTAGGCCAGACGTCATCATGAGAATCACGTTGCCAACGCCGAGGACTTCGGACGATGCTTGATTCCCCATGTTGATCTTCCTCCCTTCAACAGCAGTGTAGGAGGCAAACTTGCTCCTGTCGGAGCAAACATGAGCAGTAGCGCCGGTGTCGATGTACCAGCCTCCCTTGTTATCAACAAGGTTAACATCTTCAGTGACCACTGCAATGAGGTCGTTCTCATCCCAGTCCTTGAACTCCTTCTCAACGACGTGGGCTGCCGGCTTCTTCTTCTTGCTGCGGCAGTCTTTAGCAAAGTGGCCTGGTTTGCCACACTTGTAGCAGTCGCCTTCAAACTTCTTTGAAGGCTGCTTTCCCTTCCCTTTGTCGTTTGGACGGTTTGGGCGAGGGCGTTTGTTGGAGGGACCGCCCCGCTCCAACAGGTTGGCTTTGGCTTCATTTGGGGTGAAGCCCTTAGCCTTTTGATCACTTTTGCGCACGTCGGCCTCAATGCGCAACTTCACGATCAAGTCTTCAAGGGTCATCTGCTTTCGCTTGTGCTTGAGATAACTCTTGAAGTCCTTCCAACTTGGAGGGAGCTTGTCAATGATCGTGCACCTTAGGAACTTATCGGGCAAGGTCATCCCTTCAGCCACTAAGGAGTGGATGATCATTTGGAGCTCTTGGACTTGCTCCATGATGGGTCGAGAGTCGACCATCTTGTAGTCCATAAACTTGGATGCTACAACCTGTTCAGTCCCTGCAGCATTGTCTATGCTATATTTCTTCTCTAGGCTTTCCCACATTTGTTTAGATGTGGTTACATTGGAGTATACATTATAGAGGCTATCATCTAATGCACTTAAAATAAAGTTTTTACATAGATAATCCCCTTTTCTCCAAGCTTCATAGTCCGCCATGACTTCGAGCCTAGTCTCTTGGTCGCTTGGCGCGGGCGGCTCGTTCTCCGTGAGGAAGTTGGCGACGCCCAATGTTGTCAAGTAGAACAACATCTTTTGATACCACCGCTTGAAGTCAGATCCTCCAAACTTTGGTGGTTTCTCGGCAGGTGGCATCATTCTTGGTGCCAAAGGTGCCGCAGTTGGTCCTTGGAAGGAACCAATTCCGTTGCCCCCGAAGGAGCCAACAACATGGTTGGGCATAGAGCCCCCACCATTCATGTTGGGCATAGAGCCCGCCATGGTCGTACCAGCCCCGAAGGGACTAGCACCCGCATGAGACCCGAAGGTCCCAGCATTCGTGTGAGACCCGAAGGCCCCAGCACTCGATCCGTTAAAGGACCCGAAGGAACCACTAAAAGTGGAACCAACCGAACCACCAAAGGTGGAACCAGTGGACGCCCCGAAGGGGTTGTCCCAAACCCAAGGGACGGTGGATGAAGCGGCTGGGAAGCCAGGAGTTGGCATCATCGAGGGAATCGATGAAGTATTGACCGGTCCAGTGGTCGCCATGGTGGAGGGAATGGCGGCGGTGGCGTTGGCAGCAGCAGTGTTGGATTCCGTCGACATCTCCAGCAAAAGGTGTTAATGTTTCGGAAGTTTTAGTTCAGTTTAGAAGTTCAAATTCCTTCAAAGGCAAGCTATCTCGTCTTGCGATTGTTGGTTTCTGGGATTACAAGATAACAAAACCGGGCGTAATACAACCCAAAAGAAGGAATACAAAAATGAACTGAAGTTACAACGAAAATGAAACAACTAAACCAGTATGCTATGACAGCCGAGTCGAGGAGGCCTCTTCCCGCAAGACGAGATACGCCCCGGTAGTGCTCTCGGTTTGGCGTGTCGTCCCCAAAGGTAAAACGGCTACGTCTCTTCTGATGCAGCACCGCAATCAGCAGAGCTCCGGCGAACGGGATGGAGGAGAGGGCAGAGCTTCGACAGAAAGACAATGCAGGGAGAGGGAGAGAGCTTATGCAGAGAATGCTTGTAGGTGTGTGTCCTAATGCAGTGGTATGGCTAGCCTATTTATAGGCCAACCACCATGCAGGGTCAACCAGCCATTGAAGGCTCATCATGGCAAAAACGTAACCGACGTCGGTTACAGGCGTGTGGCTGTAATGTGCCACCCGTGTGTGGAGCGTGTGGATTTCTCACGTGGCAACCGTGACTGTGCCTCGCTTGACGACGTGTCAAGCCACTTGGATTGCTGACTCGGCGGTGGTCCAAAAAGAATAGTTTGGGCCAAGCACCAAGCCCAAAGACCAATTGCCAAGATCAAGATCGAGACCGGGATCGGGCTCGGGATCGGGCCCGGGCCCGAGGCCCGAGGCCCGCGGCCGCGACCACGAGCACGAGCACGTGCACGGGCACGGGCTCGGGCTCGGGCTCGGGCGGGCGGGCGGCGGCGGCGGCGCGCGCGTGTGCGCGCGTGTGGGCTCTTTCACCCATCTTGGTCCACTATAATTATTAAGTAACATAAAGTCACTTAATTTATACACATTAAAGATGTGTTAATCCTCCAATATGGGATAATTAACACTAGTTAATTATTCCCTAAGCTCCATCTCTAAGCTTTAATTAAAAGCTAATTATGTCCAACTTTAATCCACTATTTCTCACTCACCGGAAATCGGATTTGAGGAAGTGAATATACTACATTTACCTACGTAAAATGTAGATCGACGCTATGTCATTTAATTTCACAAAATTAAATGTCTCGTCACATTTATTATTTAGTCAAAATCCATTGACCGGGCATATTTAATCCATGATTTTTACAGGTAAATCTACAAATTCAACTTTTGGCAAAGTGGGAATATTGAATAATACTTTATTCGTCCAGACTTTTAACTGACACATTTTCATTATGCGGGTATCTCACTCTAATTGAAACAGTACATTTTTATAAAATAGAAACATCTAGTAAAAATTAAAGAGAAAATGACAGTACATGTATTGAAACTTGATTCTCTAGAAAAATTAAAGCGATAATATAGAAGGCACGACTCCACGACCGTAAAAACGGCTATATATCTAATGGGGCCCACATGTAAAATCACAATCTCGAAGCCACGTCATCATCACCGGAATCCCCGACAGTCTCATCGGAGCCGAGCACCGCCAACACGTCAGCAAGCACGACTCTCCGATTGGCGGCGTACACCTACACAAAGCAGCCGACTATACTGCGACAACAAGGCAGCAATCAGTATATCCGAAAATCCAGTTCAACATGATCGAACCACACATGTAGAAGTCGATCGTCACTTCATCAAGGAGAAACTAGATGAGGGAGTTATTGAGCTTCCATTCGGTAAGTCCGAACATCAGTTGGCAGACATCTTGACCAAGGCAGTCAACACCAAATTCTTCAAGGAAGTTCTGGGCAACTTGAACATCGGAGATGCCGTTACTGGGGGAGTGTCAAGAAGGAAAGATTGCAGAGGATAATCTAATCCGGGAAAGTTGCACAATTAGCATATAATGTATATGTAATTGATTCAATTAGGAATAGATTTATACTCTGCCTTATTTACACATACTCCTACCTATAAGAGGATGAAAAGGCTGTATAGAAAATACACAGAAATAAAATGATACCTTCTCTCCCAAATCTTTTCTTCTCGGTTGAAATCCTTTCTTGAGATATATTAAGAATTTTTAAGAATTTATGGTGGGACATATATCAAAAAAAAAAATTTAGTTTTGGAAAATTAGAAAGCAAAATGATATAAATGAAACATGTCGAGTGTGGGTTATGCTCGTCAAGTGGGTCCGCCCTTGCCTGCGCATGAGGAGGTAGTCGTGGCTGAGGGCGAGGATGAAGCCGGTGGCGGAGGCGTGGCCGTTGACGGCGGCGATTGTGGGCATGGGGAGGGAGTCCTCCACCAAGAGGCGGAGCTTCTTGGAGATGATCTTGGGCCGGGCCGGTTCGGATAGGGCCCATGCCTGGTCGTAGCCGTTGGAGAAGAATTTTCCCTGAGCAGTGGTGATGAGGGCGTCGGCTCCGACTTCACTTGCGCGACCGCCGCCGTGATGGAGTCGAGGAGCTCGGGGTTGAGGCGGTGGTCCGTCTCGCCGGTGATTGTGAGGATAAAAACATCGCCGCGTTTCTCCAAACTTCACATTGCACCACCACCTCTAGTTTACGGACTCAAATTGAAGATGTGAGGCTTTAAAATTTGAGGATTTTGTTTTTGTGTCAACAATTTACGAAATAGGTAGATTACCTGCCTATTGAAATTGCAATTAACACCAACTCTAGATTTCTTTGTTTTAGGGTACTCATAAAGCACACTAGTTTCACGTGTCATGTCAATTTTTCAAGTTAAATTCCGAAAACCAATAAAAGTGAACTAATTTAGTTTCACCGACCAAAATAGAAAAAAAATGATTACTTTTAGGTAGAGTATAATATTAATGTGGTTTAACGTCTGAAATAGTTAGATAGTTAGTGATTAAAAATAATAAATTAAAATTATATTTTCTCGATTTCATTTATTATAACATATTTTTCTTTTTGTAACGTATTTCTAAAAATAAAATATCTTTCTCTCAACTTTACTCTCTTTTAATTTAACATATTAAATAATAGTAATGAATAAAAATTTCATATCAAAAAAGAAATATTTTGCGTGAGACCACAAAAATATTTTCCAATTGCAACTTCTTCTGCAATTTACTATGTGAGCAGGTGGTTGGTTGCAACAATTTACTATGCGTCGATTATTCAAAGGTAAAAACGTTGCAAGTATATTCTATTTTCAATAATCCAGAAAATGTCCTCGCCCTATGATATCATTAATAATAGTAGGACATTATAAACATGTTTATCAAAACAATTCAATTCCTTTTTCAAATTTGTTGCCGCACCAAACACGACTTAGTACAATGATACTCGATTGATTTTTTATTTTTTTTAAATTAACACCTATATGAAGGATGAAATTACACATCACCTCATACAATAATGTCTAAGCTCCTTGCTGCTAGGACAAAGACTCTGGATGTATAATGATACTTGATTAAATGCACAACAACTGCCTCAAATAATTAAGGAGTAATTATTATACTTAATACATTTATTATAAAACATCCAAACAATTATAGATAACATATTTAATTACAAAGGAAAATAAGACTGGATTTGGGCTTTAGGTCTAAATCACTACTATTATACTTGGGTCGCAGTTTTAAAGATAATTACATTGTAGGCTGGGCCCTCTCTAATGAACATGGCCATTTTTTTTTTTTTTTGAGTTCCATCCAATTTCTAATAAATTAGTACTAACTGTAACTGTTAATGCAATAGTATTTGTCGCAATAGTGTTAATTAAGTACCTTGTTTTAAGATTTGAAATCATCAGAATCTATAATATGATTTTATTTATCAATTCTCTATTTTGAATTCGAATTAAATAGAATAAATTAACATGCTTATTTGGATTTAATTAAAAATAATATGCGTGGCGTGATAATAAAATTAACACAAGTAAAGATTTTTGATAATATGCTTATAAAATATAGTGGAAACTCAAGCTTAAAATTGAAGTTAATCGATTACCATAAGATTGTCTACAATAGGGAGGCCACATTGGTGGACAAGCCACTTTTATTTGTCCTTAGCCACAAAAAAAGTGTCCACCGTAATAGTGGACACTTTTTATTTGGACACATTTCAATTTTCAATTGTTTGTATATTTCAATTCAATGTGAATAAAAATTATCGAATAGAAAATAAATTATGGAAGGGGTATTTATTAAAAACAAATGAAAATTAATATATATATATATGTAAAAGTTGTCCAGCGCCGCGGCGCCGGATCTGTGCAATAGACCGCTGCGAGCACCGTCGCGACTCTCTACACCGCGCCGCGCCAGGCCAGACTAGTCGGCCTTGTGCTGTCCGCCGCCACCTGCCGCTAGAGGTGCCCACGGTTTCCGATTCCGGTGGGCCGGATCTGTGCAATAGACCGATGCGAGCACCGTCGCGACTCTCTACACCGTGCCGCGCCAGGCCAGACTAGTCGGCCTTGTGCTGTCCGCCGCCACCCGCCGCTAGAGGTGCCCACGGTTTCCGATTCCGGTGGTTAACTGTCGAACCGGAACCGCCGGTTCCAGTTCCGAACCGGAACCGTCATATTTGGAACCGCAGACCGGTTCCGGTTCAAGATTTTACGAATCGAAACCGTCACCGAACCTCCGGTTAACCGGCGGTTTCACGGTTCCGGCGAGGTATCCAAGACATCAGCCGTTGGCAGCTTTTTCAGACGGTTTTTTTACCGGAACCGGCAAAAACCGGCGGTTTTCCAGCGGTTCCGCCGGTTTTACCCCAAAACCGTCGGTTTCGACCGATTTTCAAATTTTTTTAATTCTGGTTTAGAATTCAAATTGATCCATTTTCCTCCATTTTTGAGATCTCCGGCGATCGGATCTACTTGTTTTTCGAATTGAGCGTCGCCTTTGGGTGGTGGCGCCGCCCGCAGCCTCTTGCATTCTCTCTTCTCACTTCCTACACTGGACATAGCTAAGATTGAGCAAATAAAAAAAGGATTGTGAAGGGAATGGTGGTTTGAAAAAGTGAAGAAGGTGAGTGTAGTTCAAAATCGGCTGAATTTAAGTAATGAAACGACTGTATTTATGGTGAGAGAGATGAGAGGGGAATCGGTAATGTACCTTTTTAAAATGACCATTGACAAAAAAAAAAACAATTTAACCTACGGTTATAACCGGAACCGGCGGTTTGGATATGACTATTTGATTTGGATTTATGAGACAAGACAACACTGGTAAAACGTAAAAGCAACCTGACGTATCTATTCTTGGGAACTGGTCGGCTATCGAGATTTTCTGATACTCTCGATAATGGCTAAGGAGATTTTCGCCGTTCACGCTTCCACCGTCGCCGTTGAGCACGCTTTTAGTGTCGGCGGTTGTGTCCTAGACGACAAAAGGAGCAATCTCTCCGCCAAAAACATGGAAGCCACTATGTTACTTGATGATTGGGCAAAGGCGGACATGAGAGCACAAGAGCCGGATTTCGACTTCCGTGTAGAGAGTGATGGTGAAGACTTTTCCACCGATGACGAGGTCGGAAGTGAGGGCACTCAACGATATCAATTATGGGGGGCGGTGAATGGCGAGCACGGCCGACCAAAAAGGTAAGCAAGGTAAGAGAACTACGTGGGCTTTGATTCCTCAATAAAATTGTGGATACGTAGACAACTCAACTTAAATTTGAAAAGTTTAACTTTGAAAGTTTAAGTTGAGCTCAAGCCCTTTTCAATTTTCCCTTTTTCTCCCCCATTTCATGTTTTTTAATTTATGTTCTGACGACACTTGTAAATTATATCACATTGTTGTATACTTGTATATGTATTGTAAATTGTAATGTATCGTTGTCCGTTACAACTCAAATTCAATAAAATTGATATGATTTTCACCTTATTCATCTTATTTCAATTTAAATTATCCATTGTCTTGTTCTAATTTACTGTATAAGTCTAAATTTCAAATTACATAGCAAAAAAAAACCACCAAAACCGAACCGGAACCGTGAGAACCGTCCGAAAACCGGCGGTTTGGAACCAAAACCGTGAAATAGCCTCATGGTTCGGTTCCGGTTCCGCCTTTCTCAAAACCGGAACCGGCGGTTCCGAACCGAAACCACCGGTTTACGAACCGTGGGCACCTCTACCCGCCGCGCCTCATGTGTCCACCACTATAGGGAGGCGCGGCGCCGCCGACTTCGCGGCGGCGGCCGTGTCCTCCCTATTATGGACACTCTAAGTGTTCTACTCCCTCCATCCACCATTTAAAGAGTCATTTTGACTCGGTACGAATTTTAAGAAATTGTTTGATTTTGTGAAGAAAAGTAAAGGGAGAAAGTGAGTGGAATGTGAGACTCATTTAATGTATTAGTTTTATACTCCCTCCGTCCCGGACTACTTGCACTTATTTCCTTTCTGGGCGTCCCAAGTTATTTGCACTCTTTCCATTTTTAGTAAAAATTATCACCTACAGCCGCAATTGTTGACTTTACTATGCACTCATTCCTTAATCTCCGTGCCGAAAAGGAAATGTGCGAGTAGTCCGGGACGGAGGGAGTATTAGATTGTAAGTGTAAAAAAATGGTGGGATGTAGGATCCACCTACTAAAAGTGGAATAAAGTAAATGGTTCTATAAATCGTAGACAAATTAAAATGGCAAAATGATTCTTTAAATGGTGTAGGAGGGAGTAATATTTTCGGTGGTCAAGATACCAATAGATCAATAAGAAGACTCGACAACGACCGAACAACCCATGCTGACAGCTCCAACTTGTTGCATCCTAAATTAAAAACCATGTATCCACTATTGTCAATGGCTAGAGGACTGATATTGATTATCACGGATATTTAAGTTTTCCCCATACAATTTATTCTTTTTATTGATATGATACAAATCTTCGAGTAAAGGAAATGGCAGGCAACAAAGCCATTATTCCATAAGCAATTCATAACAAAAACAATAACGAAATCAAGAAATCAACAAATAGACAAAAATAAACCTTTATCCAAAACATTTTACAAGACAAACAACGGATGAGCATAAGAAAACAGAAGTAAAGGAGCAACGGTTTATAGCGTTATACGCTAAATAACAACCTAAATACACGTGAAAGTAAACAATAACTAAACCATAGACCTAAACTAAGTCAGTAAGCAATTTTCGAGGATAGTCGTCAATGTCATCTTGCCATATTCATTTTGGACTTACATAATTATCTAGCAGGAATGGGGTAGTCATCATCTTGCGATTGCATGTGACATTTCCTTTGTTGATGACAATGATTACACGCAGAGGAATTTCCTCTACTTTACTTAAAATTGATGTATATATAGCATAAAACTAACATAGTGAAATATGTAAAGAAAATTATATGTTGTACACCTCATTGCTATTTCTGTTGAAACAATGAAAAGTGACGAATTCTTTTGTGTTTTTCACGTTTTTAGTCTTCATATATTTGCGATAATAAAACATGGTCTTCGAGTTTATTGGAAATTTCCTAGATATGCATTTGTGACATTGTGACGGTGAACCAATTAAATTAAAATACGCAAACATCTCAGAAAAAAGAAAATATAAAGAGGTAAATAATAAATATACTCATTTTTTAAAAAATATTTAAAAACAGCACGAGTTTTTAATGTAAAATTAGTCACAGAAGAGAGAGATGAAAAGAAAAAAGTAATACTAGTAGAGAATGACTCTCACCCAATGTTTTAAAAACCGGACCGGCAAGCGAACCGGCGTCATTACTAGTTCATTGGTTCAACCGGTTCACTGGTCGAACCATTGGTTGAACCGGAATACTGTTTATATATATTTATTTATTTATTTAGTAGTAAATAATAAAAGTTAATTAAATATTTTATCAATAAATATTATAGTATTATACATTTAATAGTATTATTATAGAAAACAAGTCTTTTACTAGTATATTAGAATATTTAATGACGTTAAGTTTAAATACAATAATAAATTATAATACATAATATTAAAAACTAGTATTAAACTCTATGTATAATTATAAACTCCTATATTATAAAACATTAGTGATTGTAAAAGTATAATTAAAATATAAGAAATATATTATAATTAACAATTTCTTAAAAGAATATACTATAAAATTAAAATGAATTATCTTAAAAGAATATAAAATTAAAAAGAATATATTTTTAGTGAATGATAGAATTTTATTAACTTTTTATCAACAAATATAATTAAATATATAAATTATACTAGTAGTAAGTTATTGTAAATAAAAAATTTAATATTTATGTATAAAAATAAATAAGTTCATAGTATTATTTTCAAAAAGTAATGCGGCAAAATAATATTATACACAAAGATATATGAATAAACATAAATTAAAACATATATTTAGTAAATACTCCTAGTATATAATCAAATAGTAGTAAACTTTTAATATAATTAATCACATATTCTTAATATACATATATACGTATTAAACATGGATTATTAGTTTATATAGATAAAATCTTTCGTGTTTAACATATGAAAATAACTTATGTTCATATTACTACTAAGAAGCCCTTGTGGTGTAGTGGTAGAATTGTTGGTAAGTTCACCGGAAGGTCTTGAGTTCGACCCCTATCAAGGCCAAAATTTTAGAATAAAATTTTGAAAAGCATTTGAACCGGTTTCCGGTTCCCGGCCAGACCGGTTCGACCGACCGGTTTCAGCGGTTCATAGTGGTTGAACATGTCACTGGTTTTATAGTGCTAACCGGACCAGACCACCTACCGGTTCGCGGTTGAACCGGTCGAATCGGCTGGTCCGGTCCAGTTTTTAAAACATTGCTCTCACCTTTTATAGAGAAAAATATTTTCTATAATGAAAAGTTTCTAACTTTATGAGACAAACAAAAAATAAAAATATTTTTCTAAAATGAAAAGTTATAATTTTAAGAGACAGACGGAAATAAGAATAATTTATATTGCCTCCGTCCCTCAAGAATACACACTATTTCCTTTTTAGTCCGTTCCACAAGAATATGCACTTTCTAATTTTGGAAAGTCTTTTCTTTCTAATGAGGTGAGACTCATTCTCCACTAACAATATTTTATTTACGTTTTCTCTCTACATCTCTCTTACTTTACCAATTCTACATTAAAACTCGCGTCGATCTCAAAGTGCATATTCTTTGGGGACGGAGGAAGTAGTATTTTTAAAGACGGATAAATTATATCCTTAACTTATATAAAAAAATAGATTTTAAATTTTAGTCATTTTAATTTTGTGTCTATATAAGATTAGTTGTCAAATTGCACATTTAAAGTTGCAACTTGACTTTAATAGGTTCAGTTTACAACGTGTATGTACTTTTCTACTAATAATAATTAGGCCATGTACCACATTTCCACCCTGATCAAAAGAAAATTATAGTCTTCTTATGTTATTTGAACAAAACTTTAAAATAATTTTATTTATATCTCTCGCATGATTCCATGCATGTGAGGTTTGAATTAGGTTGCCAGTTGCCACAAAGACTCATATCAAATGACTATCCGACTTGGGGTCTATGTAAATAAATTATAATGCCAAAATCAAGTTTTATATTCAATATGTTTACCAATTCTTGCTATTGCTCTCTCGGAATATTGTAGCCGTACCGAGAGATTATTAGGCATTTAAAATCAAACTCTAGAAACAATTTTAGTACTAAAATAATTTGGGTTGTCATTGTTTAAAAGGATTTTATAAGAAAAGAAGGTTATTTAATATCTAAAATAAATAAGATTGGTGTTGGTTAGAAAATCGCCGATTTGATTCCTAGGGAATCGAAAACAGCATACAGCCAGACAAGTAAATTGACGATATGGTAAATGGAATCATTAGCCGTCGATTTTGGGAGGTTTTTGCTCAGGTTTTTGCCCATTTGTCCACGATTTGGGGTTTAAATTAACGATTAAGTATTGATTATAGTTCTAAAATTGAATCCAAGATCAATAGAACTGGTATGTCGATTCAAGTGCCATTAGAGACGATCAAGAGTCCAAAACTAGAACCGTTACTTTGATTCTACGCCTTCACTTATTTGGTAGCAAATTAGTAAGAATAAAAAAAATACTCCCCCGGTCCAACTTAACTATCACACTTAGAGTGTCCACAATGGGGGAGCCGCGGCCGCGGCCCCCCATTGTAGAGAGCCGAGAGCCGGGGCGCAGGGCCGAGAGCCGAGGGCGAGCCGGGGCCCTCCATTGCAGCGGGCGCGTTTCGCGGCTGGGCCGCGTAAATAAATTTATTTTTTTTAATTTCGAATTTTTTTTATAAATATGCACTTCTATTTCCATTTTTTTCACTTGTTTCTACACTTCCAATCCCTTCATTTTACACTTCCAAACCCTACAAAAAATGCAAGGTGGAGATGGTAATTCCCCGGGGTATGGAGACTCGGGATACGGCAACTTCCCCAATCAATTAAGTTGTGATGAAGGGAGTACAATACAGTCTACTTTTTTTAAGAAAGAAATAGCTAAAACGCGTTAACAATAAATATGCCCAATATTAATGCGTCGAAATTGTCCCTACTATCCACTACTGACAAGTGACAATTGAAAAACATAATTGATTTAATTTCATGTTAAATATGTGTAGAGTCAATGTCAAGATAGAATAATGGTGTTAGTGCCACAGACTCACATAGTAGTAGTTAATACTATTAAGATATGTTAATTATTTTAAATTCATTTCTTGGATTCAATAATCTTATTTTTGTAGCAGTTAGTCCAAGAATTTCACATTGGAGTAAGTCTCACAAGAAAATTGAGCAGGCGGCTGAGCGTTGGTCCTCTTTTGTCATTTTGTATAGTAATAATTTCAATAAAATGAAAAATCTATGTTTGTTGACCATTGCTTTTGGTCTTTGACAAAAGTCCTAGAAAATACACAAAAATTTCGTACATGAAAATATATATCAGAGTTTCTATGACATTTTTCTTCATACATGTAAAACAGTAATTAAAAATATATAATTATATCTTGGGTATAGATTAATATCTCAACGTCATTAGATAAAAGTTTATACGAATAGTATTTTAGAATAATAGTACTATAAATTAAATGTTGATTGTATGTTTTATTTGCGAACAATTGTTTTGGGTGGTTTAAATAATATTTCACATTTAACATTTAACAATGTTAGGTAAGAATAGATAAATACTCTTCTGTATATTTTTGTCATTCATAATAGCGTCAACCTTCCTGACCAATGCAATCGGCCGTGAGATTGGCGCTATTGTATCCCTGTAAATAGGTTTACTGAGTTATCTTTATAATATTTATTTAATCACATAAAAATTTGATAAAAAAACATAAAATTGTGATGACATGAAAAATAAGGATGGGTGCATTTATAGACTTTGTTGCATGTATTTAGGCTGAATAATGATTTGTTAATGATAGAGGGAAAATGTAGATAGAAGGATTTATACTCCCTTTGTCTCAAGGTAATTAAGTCATATTTATTTTTTTATTTGTCACAAGGCAGTTGAATCATTTTTTTTATAAAAACTTTATCTTCTTATTTCATTCTATTTTCATCTCTTCTACTTTACTATCCTCCCCACTTTACTTTTTAACAATCAATTTCTTAAATCATTTACCTAAAAAAAATGCTCTAAGAGCATCCGCAGCGGTGGCGAAAGTCGCCACCGCCGTCCGCGCCGTTGGCAAGGCGAAGGACCGCCGCCGCTGCAGCCGCGCCGCTGGCACGGCGCTGCTCGATGTATCGAGCACGTCCGTGCCAGCGGACGCACACGTGTCGCCCTCCCATTCGTCAACGGCATAGCCGTTGAGTTTAAATTTTTTTATTTTTTTTTTTAAAAATCGGTTTTTTAATTAAAAAATCGATAAAAAATAAAAAAAAATTTCACTTCCCCAAAAAAATATATCCGTTTATAACCGTTTTTTACACCTTTTTAATTTTTTTTTCATTTTTTTTACCCCAAAAATACACACTTTCATCTATAAATACCCTCAATTTCACTCCCAAAAATTCACACTTTCACTACACAATTCTCATCATCATTCTCTCATCTCCATTCTCATCTTCAATCTCTCATATCCATTTTCATCTTCATCTCACACCCTACAACACCACTATGTCCGGTCACGACGACAACCCAAGCGGCTCCCACGGTTGGAACCCCGAATGGTTCGGTTCGCAACCGTTTCCTAGTCCGAATGGTTCGGTTCGCAACCATTTTAATTATGTCTTTTTATTTTATTTGTAATTTGTAATTTTTATTGTGGTTTTTTTAATGAATTTTAGTATTATGAAAATGTTTTTGTGTAATTGAATTTTATATTAATTGTGCTCGTCCTTGCGGAAGAGCACAGTTGTGGGTGTTGTGCTATTGCCAGAGAGCAGGTATGAATAGTACCGTCCGGGCCCATAACCGTGCCGCTGGCAAGAGCACGGTTGTAGGTGCTCTAACTACCCTTGTGACCCGAGAGATTAACATATGCTGCAAACAAAGTACCCTTATTTCAAAACAAATGAAGAGAATTTACACGCGCTGGGCACGTGTGAAGAGAGGCGTGAAATGACACCTATAATGTGTGACGTCATTCGCCTGATGTCATGGTGGCCAAGAGCATCAATTCCAGCGGTAGTCCATTTCCAATTTTAAAATAGAAAATTAAAACTCGTTCATCACATTAATTATTACTCCACAATAAAATTTTAAAATTTTGTTGATTTCTAAATTAGTACTAGTAATTATTAAATTTTACTAATGTTTATAAATTAAAATAACTAGTTAAATGCTAAAAAATACATATATTAAATATTGAAATTTACAAAAAAATACTCATTAATTTGATTATAAAAAATTATATAAATTATTTCTTAAATAAACCTTAACTACTAGCTCGTAAAAAATAATTTAACTAGGGAAAAGTAGTTTGTGCTCGGCTCAACTATTGCCTTGATTTTTTTCTCAAATTGTGTCACCATCTTAAGAAATTGATGTGACAACATTTAGTAATAGTGGAAGTTAAGTGATATATTTTCAAAAGTATTTGACGTCTTTTCTACTATGACAAATCGGGTTCAGGCTGCTAGAGCGTATGAGTGTTAATTATTCCACCAATTTTAGCAAAAGTACATAGTACCTACTCTCTCTTTCTCGTAAAAATATATACACTGTCCATTTTTATCTAGTCCATAAAAATATGAGCATTTTCATATATGGAATAATTTTCTAAATTCATTACTCATATACATTAATTTATTTACAACTAATATTATAATTGATTATTATAATTCATTAAACACTTAATATATCTTATTATCCACTTAACGCAACTTTAACTATCTTCTCCTTTTTTTTCACTTTATCAATTACAGTATGTATTAACATTCGTGTCACTTCGATTGAGGATTTATTAAGGGGAGAAAATGAAAAGTCAAGTCCTTCTTTATAGTGTTTACATTTAAAAATACACAAACAAGCATAGTTATGGTCTGTGCATCAATGTATATAACATGTGGTGAGAAGAGAGAGAAAAACAGAAAGGGAAAGAGAGAGAATCATGGAGAGGGAGAAGAAGAGGAAAAGAGAGGCCAAATCGGAGGCTAGGAAGGCCGGCGACGAGATGAAGATCAAATCAAGAGATCCGATTGAGGAGGGGGAGGTTTCCGCCGCTGCTGAGGCTTCTCCTCCACCGACGGAGGAAGAGGTGGAGGAATTCTTCGCCATAGTCAGAAGGATGCGAGTCGCTGTCAAGTATTTTGAGAACGAAGCTTCTAACAATAATAGTGGTAGTAAAATCGGCGCCACCGAGCCGCAGAGCTCCACGTCATCGGCGGCGGCGGCAGACGGCGGTAAGAGTGCGGTGGCGAAACTTGGATTGGATCTCAACGCCGAGCCGGAGGCAGAGAGTAGCTTAATTTAGTTACTAGATTTTTTTCTGATTAATTAACTTTTATCTAAGCTTAATAATTATGGACAGCCTGCCTGATCTTTGGCTTCACAATATTAATGGTTTTTTTATTTACTTTTTTTCGGAAATGTTTTGATTGACATTTTCTGGTGATATGTCAAATATTTTGTCTTCGTTGAAATTTCTATATACTCCTCCCTGAAAATTTGTCGCATTTCATTTTCGGTTAGAGCCTGAAAATTTGTCACATTTTATCGTTTGTTCTCGTTTTAGAAAAATGATAGTAATAAATAGTTAAGTGGAGAGAGGATAAAATAAGAGAGAGAATAATGTAGAGAAAACTCTCATCCACATTATTCTCTTTTAACTTTATCCTTTCTCCACTTTAGCTATTTATTATTAGCATTTTTCTAAAACGAATGCAGAAAATGAAATGTGATAAATTTTCGTGACGATAGATGCAGTATTCAGCAGTGGCAGACTGTCAATAATATTCCCCACGAAAGCAATCATTTAGGATTCTAATGTGTTGAGAGCATGAATATAACCCCGTCCCAGTTCCTGCCCCAAGTCTCCTCCACTCATTATTCATTTACAGTTGCGGCCCAGGCCCAACTGCTCTAACCCTGCAGGCCGTAACCCGGGCCGCAACTAATAAATGACACTATTCACAACTTCAACATATTTTACTCGTAAATGCAATACGTTGAACAATTCAAGTCGGGAAAATACATTGTTCAGTCGAAAAAAGAAAATTACAAATCCTAGAAAAGAAAATTACAAATCCTAGAAAAAAAATTATAAATCCTAGATTTTTTTTATTAAGCCCTAGAAAATAAAAATTACAATTCCTAGAAAAAATAGTGAAATAATTTAGAGGATAGAAATGGAGAAATTGGTGGAAGAATGTTGAATAAATGGGTAAAAATAGACAAAAAAAATAATTAAAAAAAGAAAAACAATTTTTTTGGGGGTTTGCGGCCCGTCCCGTATCACGCTAACCCTAGGCCGGGCCGGACCCCGGGAGCGTCACCGGGCCGCAAATGCGGCCCTGGGACCGGCCTAGGCCGTGACTCTCCTCCATGCAACGCTTGTGACGGGCCGGGACTCGCGATTTGCGGCCCGGCCCCTTGCGTTATTCATGCCCTGAATTCGTCGTTACAAACAATGGCATTAGTTACTGTACTTAATAGATTAATAATTTATTTATTAGAAGTGATAACATAGGAAATCAACAAGTCTTGAATTTAACTAAGTGGAAAACAATGCTTGAATATTTAAAAATTTTCATTGTGTTAATTAGAATTAGATTCGATGTTGTATATTGACGAAAGAACCAACTATGCTATGCATAAAGAAAATATTTTAAAATTTACACGAAATTATTGTGGCTTCCAATCTATTGAAGCATGTTCAAAGATCCAAGCCTAGAATAAATTATTTATCTTACTACTAATTTATCAAAATTATTGATTCGCAAATTGAGCTTTAGCCGGGACCATGCAAAATTATTCTTACATAACATATCGATTCAACGTGTATTTAAAGAGATTATGTTGTATTTATATTAAATTGATTATTATTTTTTTAATTTGTTCCAAAGTATAAATTTATATCATATTATCATTTTAAATTTTCTTAATAATTTAATTTCATATGAAATAAAACTAATTCATCTCATGTGACATGTTGGTTCCCATGCCGTATGCATGGAGTACTATTAAAAAGTTGAATTGAAACCAAAACTTGTGTAGTAAAGTTTAACTTTATTATTTATTTTGAAACAAACTTTAATAACTTATTTAATGCATGCACTATGCAGATTAGTAGTATTACTATTAGGGCATTGACCCTTTCTTTCGAGGATGGATTCTTCAAGCTTGAAGCAAAACGCAAACTTCGAAGCTTCTAACACTTAAAATATGTAGACTTCTATAAACAGCTATGTGTGAAAACTCCGATTGCAAAAGAATAAAATCAACAGATTCTACCTAAACTATATTGGCCTAAAAAGAAATGACATTGGTTAATTGAGCGGCTCTACTTGGCTCTTGTATAATATCTCAATTAGATGTACAATTCATTAATGGGAAAACGATTTGTGTCCCAAGAAGTATTAGTCAAAATCAAATAAAAAACGATTTATTAATCACAATCATAATTAGGGTGGATTTATGGAGTGAGTCACTATACAAAGTTAATAGTCTTTGGTGTCCGTAACCGTAAATGACTTTTCAAAGTACGATATTTGTGAAATGGATAGTGATTTAGAGACATAATATCTCCATGCCATAATATCCCTATATTTCTTTGCTATAATTATAATTTTTACGACTAATTTATCCTTATGTAGATATTTTGGTAGTGTGCAACTAGTTCAGAGGATTTGACGTGAAGAAAATTCCAATTAGATATGGTAAATTTAAATTGTGTCTCCAATATCATCTAGTCACAAATTTATATCATTAAAATATTTATAAGAATGTGAAGTAGTAATAGTTTTATTTTCCATTTTTCTCTCTTTCATTCTATTTCTTCACATTTTTAGTAGTACCTTTCTTAAATGTATATACTCCGTATTCTTCAATTTTACGGAGTACAAGTTTTCAAATTTTAAGAATTTAAAGACATTGAAATTTTAATAACTATAGAAATAAAATTGAAATTATAAACTCAATTATAATCAACATATTATATGCCTAATTTTAATTTAATGTATGTCAGTTAATTAAGCTAAGACTAATAGTATTTCATAGAAAAGAGCAAATATTAGCTGTGCAGTTTTAATATGCTTATTAAATAGATGAGTTAAGAACATGTGATTATTTTTTTTATAGACGTTCGTAGTAACATCTCAAAAACTAAGAATTTACAGAAATTAATATTTGGAAAGAAAGAATGAAATTTAACTTATGAAATTCTTAAACTCGATAAATTCAATTAGTATTAATATACTATCATGTATCAAAATTTAATTATTTGTTGGACATTAATGCAAATTGAACTAAGAAAAATTTATTTATACTCATATCTTTGTTATACCATTAAAAAGGAGTTAAGATTATGTGATTATTTATCTTTGTTAAGGTTCGATAATAACGTCACAAAAATTAAGAATTTAAATAAATTAAAATTTTAGAAAGTAAATAATAAAAATTAAAATTTCTAAACACAATTTGAATTAATAGTATATCGTATATCAAATAGATAAATTTAGCATGTTATATTTAATTGAGCTAAGAATTACTAATATGGAGTATTATAAAGAAAAATAAAAAATTCTACAATTAATTAAATAGTTTAAAATATTAAAAATAGATGAGTTACAAGTAATTATTTTTTAATCAAAATTTGACAATAACGTTCTGAAAATTAAGAATAAATAAATTTAAATTTTTTAAAGTAAATAATTAAAATCAAAATTATAAATTCTCAAAATCAAAACTGTAGACTTAGATAGTATTACTATATCAACGTTTAATTTATTACTTTCAGATATTTAATTGCGAATTGAGCTAAAATATTTTTTAAAATAATTCTATTATTTAAAAAAATTATATATTTAAAATTTATTACTTTCGGTAGATATTCGATTATAACATTACAAGATTTAAAATAAAGAAATTTAAATTTTGAAAGTAAAGAATTAAAATTAAAATTATGAAATATTAAAATTAAAATTATAAACAGAATTCAAATCAAAATTATGAAATTTCTAAAATTAAAATTATAAACTGAATTAGTATTAATTTATCATAATAATACTGGATAGGTTTGTGGTATTAATCTTATTTTTAAAAATATATGGAGTAGGTAATGTTCTCTTTTTCTTTACAAAAAATAAAGTTATTTGTTTATTAACTATACATGCAACAAATTAAATTTGATATATAATGCTACTAATTGAGATTTGAGTTTTTTTTTTTTTTTTTTTCGACGCGATGCGTGACGCCCAGGCAGACGTGCCCTCGGCCAAATGGCTTCGGGCGCAACTTGCGTTCAAAGACTCGATGGTTCACGGGATTCTGCAATTCACACTAATTGAGATTTGAGTTTGTGGTACTGATTTTTATTTCTTTATAATCAGATATTTTAATTTATTTTAAATTTTGGAACATCACAACCGAGCATCGATCAAAACAATTAGTACATATTCTTAACTCATCTATTTAATATTTTTAAATTATATAATTAATATTTTCTCTTTGTTTTTTTAAAAAATATTAGAGTTTTTAGCTCAGTTCATTATATCTTACTGTACTATTTGTTGCATGATATATTGAATTGAGTATAAAATTTCTTGTGGATTAAAATTTAAAAGTGAAAAAATGAATAAGTTTATGGATATTGAAAATTGCAAATAAAGTAATTTTTTATTATATATTACTATTATTTACTATAGATTTTTATATTAAATTATTATTACAAATTTTTAATACTTCATATAATTAATTATTTTTATATTAAATTATTCAAATTAAAATTTATAAAGACTAGTTTTATAAGAAATTCATCATTATTCATTTGCTAATATATTTCGTTATTTATTTGAGTCGCGAAATGTACACCAAATATATAAAATTAATAAAATTACAGTACTTTAAAATTTTATAGATAAGTCTTAAATAAATTAATAAGAAGAGGAAAGATAAAAAAAAGATTCATCATAAATTTTTGGGGTCCTATGATGTCAAATAATTATGTACGCCTAATTTAGAGCTTTCCATAAATAGTTGTATTTAATATCAAATTTAATACAAGGGTAATAAAGTATATATACATAATATAAATTTAACTAATTTTTTTATTGTACAATTACTATTTTAACCTCATAATGGCATTGCTATTATGTCTATAAATCATTTCTCTTGTGAAATATACTGTATTCCTTAGTTTTTGCTTTTTGGTCCCCAATAAATATAAGATCGTTTTTTTTTAAATTACAATTCACTAGCTCTACGCTCATAAAAAGGAGAATGAAGAAATAAAATAATATTTCATCCGTCAAATAGAGCATATTTGTCATTTTTTATTATCAATGAAAAATAAAGCACATTCAAAAAAGGAAAGTTTTCAACAACTTCTCTCTAACTTTTTTCTGTTCTCTCCTACTAATAAGAGCATCTCCAATAATAGGCGAGCGACAGGCTCGCCGATTTTTTGCGCTCGCCGAACTATTGCAGCCGGCGAGCGCCAAATCGGCGAGAATTTCGGCGAGCGCTCGCCGATCCGCTCGCCTCTATTGCAGCCTCCTGATCGGCGAGCGGATTTTTGATTTTTTTTAAAATTTTTGGAACTCTATATATACGCGATTTGCAAGTCATTTTCATTCGCACCACTTGTTTTAACGAGTACTTTCTCTATCTTAATTTCTGTACAAGAGCAACAATAGGAAATGGATCTCAACAACGAGCCAACTTCAGGGACGAGCGGGTCTCAAACTCCCACGGTCCCCGTGGGAGGTGGATGGAGTCAGATGCCCGGGTACTACAACAACTTGTACCCTTGGCAGCAGATGATGCCCGAGATGGCATCTGGGGGTGGTATGCCGGGATGGCAGGGGATGCCGGGGGGTCCTGCGATGCAGAGGGTACCGGGGATGCAACCCGGGATGCCGATGATGCCGGGGTGGGCACCCTGGATGCAGATGACGCCGGGGTACCCGGGGATGCATGGGACGCCGGGGGGGCGGGGATGCAGGGGACGCCGGGGGGCTCTGACGTCTATCGCCCCAGCTTTAATTTTGGTACTGCTTCTTCGCACACATCGACCCTAGCGGAGACGCAGTTCCAGGGGATTGAGACATTCTTCTTAGAGGAGTTGGGTATAGATCTCGTGGCACCGGACACTCCCGTGGGGCGGGGTCGGGGCGCACCAAAGAAGAAGAAGGTGGTCGGCGAGTTGTCGCTGCCGGAGGTACGGAGGAAGTGCACAGACGCGGAGAACGTCGCGCTGTCCAAGGCGTGGGTCAGTGTTTGCGATGACCCCCCTCGCCTCGAACAATCAGAGGATCCTCAACTTGTGGGCTAAAATAGCAGCAGCCTACAAGACATTTTGCCCGGAGGGGAGGCCACGCAGCGGGGAGGAGTGCCGGAAGGGGTGGGACCGAATCCGGGCTGGGGTCTCCCGATTTTCGGGCTTGTACACCAACGCCCTCCGAATGAAGTCCAGCGGCCAAACTGACGAGGACTGCAGGAGGCTGGCAGAGAAACAGTTCCCCCAGCCCAACCTTTACAAGGACTTCACCTACTGGAACTGCTACGAGGTGCTAATGGACTCCGAGAAGTTTCGGGCAGGTGACGATGCTGGCTGGCCGAAGAAGCAGCGCCTGAACTATACCGGTGATTACGCCGGCGGCAGTAGAGGCGGTTCCCACGACCTCCCCGAAGATGCTCAGGAGACCCCGTCCCCTCCCGCGTTTACTCGCTGCACTCGCCCGGTTGGTCAAAGGCAGGCGCAACGGCCTCGCCCGAGGTCCCAGGAGGTCCAGTCGGCTTCCCCCCTGTTGACAACTTGACAGATAAACTCGTCTTCTTGGCGCGTCAACAAGCGCGGGCTCAGATGATCTAGATTATAGATCAATGGAAGAATGCAACTGACCCCGAGGAGAAGAGTTTTTTCCACGCAGTGCTCGTGAGTATGCGAGAGGATTTGAATCCCGCCGCGGCACAGGTGGGGGGCTCTGACGCGGGCTTAGATGTCGCAGATTTGGGGGTCCCGGATAGCGGCGACGACGGCGAGGAGTGAGGCTGAGGCGGAGGCGGGGGGCTCGTGCGTGATTTTAGAGTTTTTTTTGTAATGTAATTTTTTTAATGGACTTTTTTTAATTTATGTATTTTTTTAAATTTTAATATTATTATTGCATTTTCCCGTATCTGTGTCGTAAGTGGAATTCCATATTTAGTGTGATTGTTAATTATTTGTTTTTAGTGCTGATGATGTGGCTAGGCTATGGCTGGGCTATTGCTTGTCCAGTTGCTTGTCCTGATGATGTGGCAGGAGGGATTTTAGTGCTGATGATGTGTCAGATGAGTTTATGGCTGGGCTATGGTTGAGCTATTTGCTATTGGAGATGCTCTAATATGAACCCCACATTCCACTAACACTACTTATCTCTTATTTTTCTCTCTTCTCTCTTACTTTACCAATTTTATCTTAAAACGTGTCATTTTCAATGTGTCCTATTTTTTATGGACGGATGGAGTAAAAAATAAATCAAATTTTCGATATTTTTATAAATATTATACCTTCCTATATGGCTATTTTTTTAATGGATTCTATATTTATATTAACATAAATGAATATATTAAATATTTGTTCTAAGCTTAAATTATCATCTTCTTTCTTATCCACGAAATCGGAAGTTGAATTCACCACCCAAACCTCTCTCTCTGCTTCTCTCATGGCTATGG
Organism: Salvia splendens; assembly: GCF_004379255.2. NCBI lineage: Eukaryota > Viridiplantae > Streptophyta > Magnoliopsida > Lamiales > Lamiaceae > Salvia > Salvia splendens. The sequence continues at coordinate 26,551,436 of NC_056045.1, forward strand.
CTATTACTAGTAGTAGCAGCCGAATCCTGTGCAGCAGGAAGCCATGGAACGACAGCGTATCTCCTTCATTGCCTCACCGTACCAGAGCATCACCTTTCACTGTCTCCGCGAGCCCGAAGAAGAGCTCCAATTCCTCCCCCAGAACCGGGAGATTCGACAGTAAGAACCGCCGCAGCGGCCCTGTCATCACCAAGGAACAAGAGCAGCTAGAGGAATTCATCCAAGGTACGCCTGATATTGGCGCCGTCGATGATGGATTCGTGATGCCGGAGCTCCCCGGGGATAAGCCTAGCTTCTGGGAAGGCCCTCAGTGGGACGGCCTAGGGTTCTTCGTTCAGTATATGTGGGCTTTCGGCATCCTTTTCGCGGTACTTCTCTTGTTTTGTTGCTCTAATTTGCATTGATTTCTCGTATTTTTATTATTGATTTAATCAAGCACTAATGTTATATTGCATGTTTTGATTTGATGCTAATTTTATTGTATAACCCTTGATTATCTTCTTAATTGAACTGATTCTGTTATTTTGGATCATGCTACTTGCTTGAGACGATTGTTGTGTTATCTATTGAGATCTAAATGTGATGCTGTTACGTTTCATTTTTTGTGTTGAGAGCTACTGCAATTGGTGTTTGCGTCATAGATAAGATATGCAAAACATGGATCTTGAACTAGACCAGTATGATATTCATACTACTGCATACATTAATGGAGAAAGTTGCTGTAGTTGGCCTTGTTCGCTTACGGTTTAAGCAGTTTTTTCTCGTTCATTCTTACTGTTTCAAACTTTATTAAGTTTTGTAGTTCCTCTATCTATCACTTGTAGCAAATTTGAGAGCATTTGTGAGACCTTTTTGGATGCTAAGTCCGCGTTGGAAGGGGGAAACTAAACTCATGTCGGCTTAGGTATGATGCTCATATGTATTGCTAAACCTTTTGAGGAGGTGGATTGAGGATACAGCAGGATAACTTGGTAGTGTGAACTGTGATGGATGTATGGTGTTCCGTTTGGATCCTAGTATCGGATCAGGAATCAGACTTGATTTTCATTCAGTTGGATTAAAAGAGACTCACTTTAAGGTCGGATCCATGTTTTGATTCCTTGATGCGGGAGTGAAATGTGTCTAGTGATTGCCTTCTTAGTGCTTAAATGGGCTTAGTCCCATTAAATCTGGTGACGAACAGCATAACATATGTTGTGCCGAACTTTAGAGTAGTTATCTCTACTTGATGAACAAGTGCTTGTCTTTATTTAGACTGTATCCAAGTTGTTTGCTGATGCGTTTCTTTGAATTTAAACCTCATTCTCCAAGATATTCTCTGTGGAGTTTGATGCTGATTGTGGTAGTTTTTTTATTGCAGTTAATCGCATGTGGTGTTGCTGTTGCCACATATAACGAAGGGGCGACAGATTTCAAGGACACTACTGTATACAAGGAATCAGTTCAATCAAGAGACCTTCTTGATGAACCAGATGCAACAAGCTCAGACGTGTTCGAGTCTAATCCAACAGAACAAGCACCTAGTTTGGAGTAGTATGTAAACATTTGATACTAAAAGTTGTAACAAGATAAGAGAGCAAAGAAACATATGTATTTTGGAGGTATGTAAAGCTCCTGATGTCTTATGCATTCCCTGTCATATTCTTACATTAATATTACCAGATTGTATTGAACTCTCTGCTCTCAATCACAAGCAAACAAATAGTCTGACAATATCACACCAAATAAACTACTATATCATTGCTGTAAAAAAAAATTGCAGCCATTATCAGCATCAGCAACTGAGTTTCCGCCTCTATCCTCGCCTCAGCATTATTATGATAGGCGAAGCTCACAAACCGGGGCCTAGGTGATCACGTGCCCATCGGAGAAGCTGAAATCCCCCACAGGAACAAGTCATCAAACACAAGTAATTCAGTGATTAAAGCCAGCAAAAGTCTGCTTGAAGATAACCATTCATTTCCAGTGGTTATTACAGTAAGTTCCATACCTCTAGCTCTTGAGTTCGGGTTGGCCGCAACAGAAGCATGAGTGTGAGGAGACGGAGAAGGCAACAAAACTCCTAAATGACAACCCACATGTCAGCTGGGGGAAACAAAAACATGAAATTATATCAATATGAATGTACCTGGGCAGGTAGTAGGGCTGATGTTGAGTTTGCAAAGGAAGGGTAGCTGGAGAGCGAGAGTGGTGTTGATTGGCAGAGGCAACTCGGGTCCGGAGTTGTCGAGCAGCACGCAGAGGCACGTGACGTTGTGCTTGTAGAGCTTCTCGACGCTGTTGCAGCACGTGCGGACTGGGGCAGGGGTGCTGCCCTGCACGAAGGGGGCGCATGGGGATAGAGGCAGCAGGCTCGGCCCACAGTCTGCGACCGTGTTGAGGGTGGCGGCCGCTGGCGGAGGCGCGGATATGAACAGAAGGAGGAGTAGGATGGGGAGAGGATGGTGAGGAGGATGCTTCTTATTTTTTTGGTGTTCAAAATTAAATCTGGATGATGGTGGGAGTTGCAGTTATGGTGATTGATAAATAGGTGAGAGTGCATTGTATGAGCTGATCAAGATCAACTGCAGAGTCATGGTGTGTGTGTGTATGTGTGTGATGATTCCATTTTCAGTTTATGTCTGAATGTCATGCACTTGGAATTACAATTGTTGGTCATACAAACTTGATTTACTTGCGTCGAGAATGTTAATAGATGGTTTGCCAAAGACAATAATCCAGTTTATTAAGAGCATCCACAGTGGTACGGATGTCTCGGCGGACATCCCGACGGACTTCCCAAAAACACCTCATGCCACGTCATAAGGACCTCCCACTGCACTGCCACGTCATAAGGACATCCCACTGCACAATGTCGGACATCCCCAAGGACATCCCGACGGACATCCACAATAATAAAAATTCACAAATTCAGAAATATGCAATTTACGGAATTAAAATTTCGACACGAATATGGGTAAAATGCAACGATTTTATTTTTTAAAAAAACATACATATATATTTAAATTTTTAAAAAATACATAGTTCACCAAAAAAAACATCTCAAACAAAAAAAACGATTCAAACAAAGTTACATGTTATGCCTTGAATCTAGAGTTTGCAACGAGCATTATATATAGAGTTTTTTTAAATAAAAAATAAAAAATCGGGACATCCGCTGGGACGTCTATCGTGGCACCGTAATGGCGGACGTCGTTGGAAAGCCACGGATCTGCGGTGTCCGCAAGCGACGTCCGCGTTAGCCTCTCGCACGCCTAATGGCAGACGTCCGTCATTGCTGATGCTGCAAATGGCGACAACAATTATAAAGTTTGAGTAATTTTGTATAATCATTTTCAATAATGGCAGTTTGATCAAATTTTGACATTTTTGTAATTGTTTAATAACAAAACGTTCTAATGTATTACTCCTACTATGTATCTGAATTCATTAACACAATATGTGCATATGTAAATAAAATTAAGATCAGATTAACTAGAAGTACTAAACGTCATTCAACTGAACATTTTCTCCATATATGGAATTATGTGACAACGGCAAAAAAATGACAAAGTTATAAGCATGATCAGCCATATACAAAAATTGTATAACTAACCAAAAATTGACTAAATATATAAATTTTCTGACAATGTGACCTATTAAAAATTTAGTTAATTAATTTTCTTAAAACAAGTGCTTTAAACTGAAATTGGCTGTATGCGCAAAAAAATGTTCGCAGAGTGAAAAAGATTCTGCTAACAAGACACAATACTAGAGACAGTGTCAGGTCAAAGCTTTACCTGATAACTATATCCTTTATCATTATTAATTAAAGATCAAATCATGACTAATTAATGCCTGATATCCTAATACAATTAATATGAGTATCTTTTTATTTCACACTTGTATCTTCCATTAAAATATACTCCCTACTTTCACTATGTATATTTTCAACAGTCGATTTCATTGGTCATGGTATACCAAGGTGGCAATGTGATTGGTAGTGGCAATGTGATTTGGTAGGTCCAACAATTACATTTTTAACAAGTGAAAATGGATAGAATGTCATTTCCAACTAGATATATAAATTATGGAAACATAGTTAATTCTCCATTAAAAAAAGCATTACGTCAACTATAGAAAGTTAGAAATTATACCAAAATACTAGCAATCACATAGATGATCAAAATAAGTATGTGTTTAAATCCAGAAATGCAGACCAAATCTCAGCCCTAGGATTAGATGATCTAATGGTCAATAATTAACCAAAAACACGGAAGGTCATAATTAAGCAATTTTAGGTCATATTATAATATTTGGATTTAATGTCATACTAAGATCGTTTTAGATCATGCTTTGTTAGCATGACCTACAAATTACCTAATTATGACCTAAAAGTGCCCTAATTATGATATTGTTCTGCGTTTCTGTATTTAAATCCAGTTTTGCATAGATCAAAACCCTATATATATATATATATATATATATATATAGATAGATATATGCATATAAATAATCGTGAATAATATAAAAAAAATGATCATATAGTTCTACCTCATTTCAAATTTGATGAAATTGCTTTTTTTTTTTTTTTAAATTACGTAATTTATATATGTAGTGCATTACATGTGCGTAAGAGTTTTGTCTAATTATATACATTGTGCATTAAATGGATAAAAAGTGCTTTGTTAAATTTAAATTAAATTTTATATATGATGATTATATACTGCAATTTATATTTTATTATAAAATAAGAATTATACTATACAATCATTCATATGTCAAATATAATTAAATTTTACAAAACTTAAGTTGTGATTATATTTTATATATAATACTATAAATTAAGAAAAAAAAGTAATTCCATCAAATTTTAAATGGGTAGAATGATATTATAATTTTTTAAAATTCACGCTTTATATTATGTATATATGTGCTTGCCAAAATTTTAGTATAGTTTCCATAGTTGACTATAATACTTTTTTATTTGGAGAATTAACTATGTTTCCATAATTTATATATCTAGTTGGAAATGGCACCCTATTTATTTTCACTTGTTAAAAATGTAATGGTTGCACGTACTAAATCACATTGCCACCTTGGTATGTCAAGACCACTGAATATTTTCTCTTATATAATCTCTTCTCCAAAAGAGGACAAATGTTTGGTTTATAAGCTTAATTTCAATTAAAAGGTCATTTTACATTTTGTCGAGATGTTCTTACATTACATTAATGTGTGAATCTATTTGAATTTATAGTAGTATAACATTTTTCTAGTTCAAATTCCCGAGAATCCTGGTTATTTAAATAAATCCCTATTTAAATAGCTAACTGTAGAGTCATGGTATAACATTTTTTAGTTCAAATTTTCGAGACTCCTATTTTAATAAATCACTATTTCAAAACTAACATCAAGTCGTTGTAGTATAGTGGTAAGTATTCCCGCCTGTCACGCGGGTGACCCGGGTTCGATCCCCGGCAACGGCGATATATTTTTGAATTTTAAATTTTTATTAAATTAAATATTATTTAAAATTTAATAAAAATTTAAGTAATTGAGTACATTTTTATTGAAAATTGTTTATGTCTTAAATTCTAGTTTTTGATATACGGAGTATATATTTTGGCTCTAAGAAAATACGAAATACCCATGAAATAATGTTGGTTATATCTGCTGGCCTATTTCCTCGGTCTCCATCGGCGGCGCAAATTGGGCGCCGCCGCCTCCTTTCTGAATTCTCCTTCTCCACTCCGTCGTGGTATAATAACAAAAGTGGATTGACATTGAAGCCAATGGCCTCAATTTCGACAGAGGTAGAAAAACCGCGGAAACCCTGGCTTTTCGTCGGCCTCGGAAACCCCGGGAAGCGCTACAGCGACACTCGCCACAATGTCAGCGTAACATAGCTTGTTGCATACATATAGTGATGGATAATAGTTTTATTGATTGAGGCTTTTTGTGTTGTGAACAGGTCGGATTTGAGTTGATTGACTATATAGCTGAAGCCGAGGGGATTTCAACCAGCTCCATCTCCTTCAAATCTGCTTTTGGGAAAGGTTTTGAGTTTTTCTTTTGTTTAATTAACATTTCAGCTTTATCTCTGTAACTCATGAATATTGTGTTTATTTGTTTGGGAGCCTAATTTTTAACAACTTTGTGTTGGAATCTAAGTAGACACAATCTTCCTCGTAATCAAAGATGATTAGTATCTTGAGGATTCAGTTGGTGTTGGTAATTGAAGAGAAACATTGATTAGTTTCAGTATATATGACTCAGGTGGTAGCTTTTTGTGTGGTTAGGTTTTATTGGTGATGTTCCAGTTATGCTTGCTAAACCACAGACTTTCATGAATGCTAGTGGTGAGTCTGTAAGTTCACTCCACATGTCATGCTAATTATTCAAACGTAATCTTTGCCAAGGGATCGAATGGTTGATTTACTTATTCTTGTCTGCAGGTTGGTGCTCTCGTTTCGTATCATAAGATCCCGTTGGATCAAGTCCTCGTGGTTAAGTATCTGCAAACTGCAACAATTTGTTACCTTCGTAATTTTGTGAGCATTAAGCTGATGAATGTTCTCATTTCAGATGTTCGATGACATGGATCTGCCTTTTGCGAAGTTGAGACTACTACCTAAAGGCGGACATGGAGGACATAATGGGTACTCATATATCCCTCAGTTAGTTGTTTACATTTTGTGCACAGTAGCACTTTTACAATTCTTGAAAACTGTCATTTAAGAGCGAATCACCAGCTGAAACATTTTAAATAAAAAGTCAATTTGCTTTTCTAGTATTTGCTTAGCATTTTCCCTCCAATCTTTAATTATCATGTACAGTAGCAAGTATGTGTTCTTATGATGGAATTATTAAGATTTAGACATCTTTTTTCTTGATTCATATAGTTTCTTTGACTATCATGGATATGGCAGTTTGTCAAGCCTTATGTTCTACACGGTTTTAACTTTCAATATATGTGTAACTTGCTCTCCAGATTGTGATTGCTCAATCCTTGTCTAGAGTCCATTCAGATTAAAGCCTAAATTGAACTAGCTTTCCCTAACTAATTTGATAGCCCAAATCCATCTAGCTTTCCCTAACTAATTTGATTACCCAAATCCAACTTGCTTTCTATAGAGTCCTTTTCTATATTTTGATTGAATTTGTATTATATTGATATGCTCAATTTGCTCTGAATCTATTGGTTTTGCAGGATGAGAAGTATTATAACTCACCTCAAAGGTAGTCAGGATTTTCCTCGCTTACGGATAGGTAATTCCCACAGTTAAATACTACGTACCTCTTTTGCGAATTCCTAGTTTCTGACAATAAAAATTATATTACTCACTGGTTGGATTCTGATAGGCATCGGAAGGCCTCCGGGGAAGATGGACGCTGCAAACTTTGTTCTCCGCCCTTTTAATAGACAAGAACGCGAAGAGGTATGCAGCTTTGCTTGTTTATGTTGTGAGAAGTACTTACTATCAGTTAGTTTATTAAAACAGAGAGTAGATGCATACAATATTCTTTCCTCGTATTCCCAGCTGGATTTCACATTCCAAAATGGCTTGGAAGCCGTTCGAATACTTGTGCAACAAGATTTCAACAGAAGCGCAACCTTTGTAAACAGCGCCAAATCACTGACTAACACATCGTAGTGAGTTGATTCTTTTCTGATTGAAGAACTTATTTTGAGATGGGAACTTGCATGGAGAGAGCAGATTCGAGTATCTTACAAACAAGATGATTACTCATTACTCATTACCATTCTTTGGTCATTTTTGTCGGAATATTGAACAGATTTACTATTATTTTGGATCGTTTCTCATGTATTGACCTTATTTTTCATTTATGATTTTTAACTGCTATGTTTTTCGATTTGTTTTCTGTTAGTTAAATTTTTTAGGGGAGTGTTTGTTTTCAATTTATGATCTAGCACCCAAATTGAAACTCTAAACTTTTATCTTCCAATTGGTTTTGCGATTTGGGTTGCTTAAGATTTTCACTATTTTCGAGATTTTCAGAAATTAAAAAAAAGGTAAATTGGATTGATATTAGTTAGTTGCTCAAATATCAAGATCAAGATTGACTAGTTTGCATATTACATAACAATATCATTTCAACAAACGCAGTCACCAAAAACATAGGTAGCTAAAATCGATTAAGGTACTAAAAATTGGATGATCCAAACCAGAAATATAATGAATGTTAAATTCAAAGTGCATTACACAAATTAGCTAAAATGCAAGGGCAGTAGCCACCACAAACATCAACAGCATAAAATGTGATTGAAGAGATGAAGAGGCACTCTTTTTACTAGGATGGACAGCAGATGGGGCTGGAGCTGGAGTTGGAGCGACAGTATCCGGGGTATCTATGGCTGGCTTTGGGCTTGGGCTTGGGCTTTGGGTGGGTGTGCGTTGAGTGACCCGAATGTCAACTCTCTGACCGGCCTGGCAATGGCTCGGCAGACCGCATATGAAGTAGTAGTGGCCTGTCTTCGTGATGGGGAATGAGTCGTTGCCGGTAGCCCATGATGCGTACGGAGCGGTAGGGTTGCACTCGTTGAAGTTCTTGTGCGTCACTCTCACTACGTTGTGGAATTCCTTGTTGTACTCGAACACTGGATTTTGTTGCCAAGCTCATAATTGTCAATTCCATAAATCCATACTAGTGAAGATTATACTACTAACCTATTTTCACTTTAGAAATCTCTTAATTTGGACATCATAGTGAAGTTCATAATACCCAAGTTCCTTAATCCTTATACATGGGAATATTAAGCAATTTTTTTTAATGTGTGAGAGTTAGAGAGAAAGAGAGACTTACAAATGGTGTCACCAACTTGGAAATTCTTTGAAGCAGTCCAAGAATTGTAATAGGAAGAAGTAAGATTGATGTTGGTCCAACCAGCAGATTCACCAACCTTGTGAACTACTCCACCATTACAACTTTCACAAATAATCACCATCAACACCAAAAAATATTTCATTTTTCCACCCATTTTCAAATATACCAAAGTTAATTATTATCAAGAACTTATGAAACCCTAACGAAAAAACTATTGTTAGGTGTATAGGTATATATAGGTAGTGAATGACTTATTGAGATTCGATTGATTTTAGAATTGGAAATCTCCCATTCATTTACTCATTATTAGCTTACCTTTTCTAGACATTATTTTACAAATAATCACGATTTCAAAAATATCTATTTTGACTCCTTAATACGTAACCTAGTTTCCATTTTTAATTTTTTTTCCATCTCACATTTTCAAAAAATATCTTCTAATGTGGCATATTTTGATATTTTCACATATCTTATGATTATATACCTGGCATATATATGTTCATTAAAATTTCGGTTTATTTGTTAATGATACATGATTGCGGCTCATTTAAATACACTCTGCTGCAATAAAACGTCCTACTTTATTTCTAGTTGTTTGAGTCTTAATAAATGTGAAGCAATGTAAAAAGGGAAAAATAGTGAAATATAGTACGTATGTATTAATTTTATAAAATAATATACCTAAATGAAATAATAGAATATTTTTTATTTATCATTTATGATAAAAATAAAATGTGAGCAGAAGTACTCATTATTTCTTTCTTCTTCAATTACATAACCCAATCTTCTTATTTATTTCTACTCCCATTATTACACTCACATCACATGACTTAAATATTTTTTTATTCTATGTCCAATTCAGAGTGACATGTTTTTTTGAAACATTTTATTTAAAGTGCCACGTATCTCAAAACTTTGTCGATCACACTTTGAACTGACTTTGAGGTAATAACGCATCCTCTCTATGCCCAGTGTACAGTTTTGCTTTTCGAAGGTTCTTCTAATAAATACTATAGATAATATAAACACGCGGGAAAAATCGCTAAATAAGAGAAAAAGTTATTTTTTATTTCTCAAAAATTACAATAAAAGAAAAAATCGATTAAAAATCATCTTGATTGAAACCTAGTTCTTAATGTGAGATGATATGATACCTGTCGTTTGGTTGATGAATGATGAGATGCTTATGAAGAATGTGGCGGAAGACTTGATACGAATTGATGAATGATGTTACAAACGGGATGACTGAACATGTTGATAAATCGTGGATGGAATTGTCCATCATACTGGAGCCTTTACACAAACACTAATTTAAGAAATTTATAAAACCCTAATTTATATATAAAAAAGCTAATTAATATTGAACTACATCTTCATCAACCCCTTAAAGATCAAATTTCAATGTCTAACTTGCTATCAAACTAAGAAATTAGTTTGAGTTATTGTAATTGTAGCTATAACCATTACATCTTATTTATTTTACTACCTTTTATAAAATTTGTGAACCGCAAAGAGAAAATGTTAGCAACAATATCTTTATTAATAGATATAAACTATAGTAGTATTAATTTTAATTTCACATATTAAATCATAAAGTTTTAATTCTGGTTGTAATATGTATAGGATAATTACACAATTTATATTTTACTTTTGTTATTTATACAAAATGTTTGAATTTGCATCCATATTTTAATTTAATACATTGTGTTTGTATGTTGTTAATCTTGTAGTAACGTGGGGTACAAAACATGAAACAACAATAAATTTGTTACAAATATAAAAATAATAATATACTCCCTATCTTTTGGTACAAATATAAAATAATGATGAATATTTTTGTACGTTATATAGACAAAGAGATACAATATCTCGACTAAACATAAATAATGAAAAAATAAGAATAAATGTTTTGCATAATAATAGTATAAAATAAATGTGAAATCTTTTGTAATTACTATAGATTGCCTTTGTCAAAAATTAGAAAATATTATTAACTCATTGTCACAATGAAATGTTATTCTGGAAATTATCCTCTCAACACATGTAACCGTGTGTTTGTTATATTGACTCTCGTGACTGAGGTGTCGTTCCGGTAAAAGTAATTTCTATTTACTGCACCAAACCATGAGAGAGAGGAGGAAATTAATTTGCAACGGCAAACAAAGAAACTCAATTTGCAAAACCGGAGATCGCCGTCGACCAAACCCTATCGGCTGCGCTAACAGTCGCCGCCTACCTCTCGCCGCTTTCTCAAGGTACTTACTCCTCGTAATTCTCAAATTGGACGCGCCTTACTCAGCTTTGGGGGGGTCAATGATCCGAACCTATCCCACTCCCGCCCTAATTTAAGTCACACCAGCAAGGGTTTCCGGTTCTAGTGAATGAATCATGCGCGAATTTGTGATGTTTCAGTGACTAGCTTTTTGAATTGTTGTAGAATTGTGAATCGGTCAGCTTTTTTTTTTGGTGTTTTCCCCTTTTGTTAATTGGTGTTTTCCCCTTTTGTTAATTGGTGGAGTTTCAGCATCGTATATTCGTATTATAGCTATTGTTACTATTTTATGACATGCTAAATTTCTAATTGCGTTGATGGATATTAGCTCAAATAGCTTCCGTACTTGTTTTTGCCGTTAATGGCGGAATCAATTGCAACAACCTCACAAAACATGGATAAAATCTATAAGGTGCATCAGCGATGACTAGGAATTGTCAATCGTGGAAATATATGGGATGACTGTGAGCTTTAATGTGATGTCACCGAAGGTCTCCAAATATGTTTCAATAACTGTATATGATTCTTATGGAGTATTTAGGTAGAGGAGGCTATTATTACTTAAGAAAATCTGAAGTAGGCTGCAGTTGCTGGAATTCCATAATTTAGTTGGATTAGGTTACTATTGAATGCCAAAGTGCCACTTCTGTCTCATGATCATTCTTTGCCCTGAAATTCCCCGGATTCCTTTCCCTCTTCTAAAACTAAAACCTAACCATCTCTCATATTGTAAATGGTCAGAAAACCTTGTGCTTGACACAGTGAATTCTTTTGACCTGTAGACATGAGATCTTGACAGAATCAAAAGGAATGAAGAGTCCAAGCAAATCTCTCGACGTGTTTGACTTCAAAGAAGAAGATGAGCTGACAGAAATGACGGTCAGAAAGTTTACTCCCGAGTTTGGGCGTCCACGGGCCCTTAATGGTAAGACACCATCAACTAGTATGGCCATCTGTCATGAGAGTGGATGATGAACCTTCCACTGGGAAGAATTATACTTCATAGAACTGTAGAACTCCCAAAAATTGTAGAAAGGACTCTTGTTTAAATGATACCAAATTTGCTATGTATGATCAAGGCCATAGAATGAAAATGCCTGGCTAACAATAAAGAGTGGTTTTCTTTCTTTTATAATGTCCCATGCATGCATCCTAACAGGGTAATATTTTGGATCATGACTATTATTGCAGCGGAAAATTATGATGCAAAGACGCCAGAACTAAGCCCTGTTCTACAAAATGATTTTGTTAGCCTTGGACAAGCTGCCGCAATTAAAGAAGTTGAATCCGGAATTATTTCTTCTAATGTGGAATATGGCTCAAGCCCTGGTGCCCCTCTAGAGGATCTTTCAAATGATTCATTTCCAGCGTCTTCATGCAATGTACTGATGTTTTAGCCATTTATTAGCTCTGTCTTGGACCTAAAAAATGTGCCTCCTGACTCCACATTATCTCTATCCAAAGAATGTGCAGGTTAAGTCTGTTTGCTTGGCTTCAGATGCCATTAACAGCATGGATCAAAGATCACCATATGATAATAATGGTCTGAATTAACAAACATTGTTTATATTCTTGCTTTACGTACTCTCTTCCTTTTGTTTTTGATTTAGAAATGACGCAGTTTGGTTTAAATATGAGATTTTGTAAAAGCCTTTACTTACCATATTTGTTCAATTGCATCAGCTTCTTCTGATGGACCATCATCTGACTGTTTCGATGGTGGGGATTTGGTAAGCATTGTACAGTATAGACCCACCTGTGTATTCTTTTTATACCTTTATATTTCCTGGGTCATAAAAAATTTATCTTGTATTTGCATCCCGCCTTTGCCTTTTATGTACCTGTGTGATAAAGTCGCTAAAGATAAACAGTTAACGAGGAGTTTAAACTCTCTTTATTTGTCAAGAAAGTAGAATGTAAACTACTTCACAGTGTAGCTTCATAAGTAGTGTTAAAGTCCCTTTACATTGCTCCTTTTCCCTTAGTTTATGCCATAGAGTGTTAAAGGAATTGAGTGATTTTTTGAAGATAGACGAATCCTTATAAGAGGTTTGTGATAAGGTCATGGTTGGAGTTTCTTGGAGGGTGATACTGATACATCATAAATAATTCAAGGCCTTTTAAGAAAAATATATAAAATCTAGGTATAGGTCGAGACTGGAATCATATGGTTAACTAGAAGACTGTCACCATTTCTAAAGGTCTAATAAGTTTATATTGTTTCCTATAAAGAAAAAAAATAGTAGTTCCATTATAGGTGGTACGCCAATGTGATGTTTTGCATTATAATGTTTCATTTAGTTCTATCTACCATATTCTTAGGAGATGGATTATTTTGATTGATTAAGTGCAGCTCAATACAATTTTACTTTCTTACATTGAGCTTGGTAGCATGCTTAAGAACTAGTCTTTCTATTTGGCAGGATGGTGAGAGGGAGGGGATTGATTTCTATGCTGATTATCTGGATTACCAGGGTTCACAATATATGGATTCTGTGGTAAGCTTCTCTAAAAGTTATGTTGAAGCTAGAAGCAGAACCGTCCATGGAGATTTTCATATTCATATGGAAATTGATGATATTGTCAAAATAGAGTCTCAGTGGAGTGCTCAGGTAAGTAAAGCATGCTAGATTTATTTTTATGCTCTTCATATACTCCCTTTGTCCCAAGGTAGTTGAGTCGTATTTCTTTTTGGGTTGTCCCAAGGTAGTTGAGTCATTTCTTCTTTTGGGAAAACCTTAATCCTCTCTCATACTTTACTATCTATTCATCTCTCTTACTTTACTCTCTCCACTTTAACCTTTAACACATCAATTTCTTAAATCCCGTGTCCAAAAGAAATGCCTCAACTACCTTGGAACGAAGGGAATACTATATCACAATGTTGAAATTGACATAAAAAATTACCTTTATTCAGATTGAGGCTGGTACAATCAATATATATTTCTTTGCAAAAGATGCAGCACAAGTTGAATCTGATGATGTCCACAACGCTTCAGGTTGGTTGACCCAGTTTACTTTTACTGCTGTACTCATATTACGAGATTACTGTTGCAGTTCTACGAGATATACAGTTTTATGCTGATAGCACACTATTTATTAAGCTGAATGTGTTATGTGTTTTTAACTCATATTGTATGATACAGCAGCCTGTGGAAACCAGAGGTTTGGATTTGTTTAGTTTCAAGTTTTTGTTTTATCTAGCATCAAATTTTATATGAAGGCACAAAGTTATAAGGTTTGGTTAAAATGGCTACAAGCTATAGTTTAATTACCATTGCTAATTTTCCTTACGTAAATGACTTAAGCATCCATGGCTTGGTGCATTACCTTGTGTCATAACAAATTGTTACTGCTATCCAGACTTGCTCATAATGGAGCCATTTCTTTTTGTGTGTTAATCAGAATTTGGTACGATGCTACAGTGAAAAGTGAAAACTTGAGTTATTTCAGTGTTGGTTTCTTACATTATAGTCTTATACATGTTTATCTGAAAGTTGATTTATACTCATCGGGAGTTTGGACCCACTTCAGACAAACTTTCCGTCTGTCAAAAATCAGGGATATAACAAGTCCAGGGAAAACATCAACAATGTAACACATTGAGTTGAGGAAAATGGCACCTCATATGCTTAGAAAAGAAAGCCCATCACATATATCCTCTTAAGATGCTTGCATTGGAAACAAGGGTCGTAGTAGGTGACATTTTAGTTTCCCCTAAATTACAAAGTTAGATTATCGCTACTGAAAGTTTTGATTCTTATAGATCAATGTGGTGTGTGTGGTGTGTAAACTGATTAAAGTGAATTGTGAATGAACTAGGTTAACTGGGGGAAATAAAAAAACACACACTCTATCGTTGTAGAAAAAAAGGAAGATTGTACAAATGCTAAATACACACCAGAAGAAACTTAGGAAAAACAGGTTTTTTCTTCATATTGCATATACCCTACGGGCAACAACAGATAGTTGTTCATTGTGTATGTGTATAATTTTTGCTTTTCCCTTAGCAGTACGGAAAATATTCTGGATGCTTTTTATCTGAAGCATGGTTGTTGAGATGTTTCTTATAATATGCTCTGGACTGAGTATAGGTCAAAGTGAGCTCTAAAGGCTTGTAATATACTCCCTTCGTTCCTTGTTAATTGAGGTGTTTCTTTTCGGCACCGAGATTAAGAATAGTGTGTTAAGTTGGTGGTGAATAAAGTAAGAGAGATGAAGAGAGAATAAAGGAAGAGAGATGATTACTTTTTGCCAAAAATAGAACTGACAAAATTAAATTGGAACTTCCCCAAAATAGTAAAATGACTCTATTAACATGGAATGGAGGGAGTACCATATTGGTCATATCATATCCATAGGAGGCCAGACCAGGCAAGTGAGAAGTGTCAGAATGAACTGTTAAGACATACATGCAAGCATTAATATATTAACTGATTAACTGCTAAATCAGTTTTCTAGCTGACGAATATTTAGTGAAGTATTGAAGTTGCAGCGGAAAAAATACACAGAAGCATTTCTACCCTGTAGAAAAAGTGCTAATTGCTTCGCCATCTCCTTCAAGAATTATAAGTTTATTGGTCTCTTATCTAATTGCTATATACTATTATAGAGTTATAGAATTATGATCCGAGAGAATTTTTGTGTTGCTGCTTGTCTGCTACTGATGGATCTCAAATCTTTTTTTCTCTCAGCTGTATCAAGAGTCCAAGAGTTGCAGTTTCCAGCTGTTGATCCTAACTGGTACCAGAAACTTGAAGCAATTGAATCTCTGGATGACAGATATAAGGCACTTTGGAATGTCCTACTTGAGTGAGTATTTAAGCACCTATATTAGCTATAAGAAAACTTTCAAAGTAATGCATATGACAGACGCCAGGGATTCCCTTTCCTTCCGTTGACGCACGTGATTCTGTAAATAAATTGCTTGTGTCATGAGCTGTGCTTGATATTTCAAGGTTGATGTTATTGTTATATTAGGTTTATATGATTCTGTGACATTTTCACTGGAGGGGGGAGCTTTCGGGTGCATGTATTGTTTACTGATAAACTCATCTAACATGCTAAGATACATATATAATTGAATCTAAAAGAACCTAACCTAATTTAGTTTAGGTAGACTTAGTATTCCATTATTAGATATGGTACGACTTATAAGATTTTTGTCCTCTTGTTAATTGAATCTTGCACTTAGGATCTGGCATAACGTGTTTCTACTTTCTTGTTATGCTTTAGGCTGAAATTGTCTGAGAATTGAATAATAAATCAGGCCATGTGTTATGGATGCAGTTTATTGCCTTATATTTATATCATGAAACAATTTGCAATCTTTCATGTAACTTCATTAGTTCGGCTTTAAGCAAGGTAAACAGAGTGATGCTGGAGATTATTTTGCTGCCATGGTGTCGGTCTGCACTTTGGTGGGAATACCACATGTGAAAAATGCATCTATTAACCAATACTGTTTGATGGTCATTATTATCAACTTCAAACTTATATTTGATTTAAATCCTCATCCACAGCTCTACCAATAGCTTTCAATATACGAAGATGAACAATCCCATATTCCCATTGCAAAACTTGCCAGCAATTTTCTTAGATTGATCTTGAGGTGCATTCGTTTGCATAATATGTGTCCTTTATATATGTTTCTAAAGGTCCCAGGAAAATATCTAATGCTAGTAGCGGTATAAAGCTTGGAATGTTATAAAAGTATTGCATGGCTATGTTATATTCTATATACTATGACATCAACATTTATATGAATTTCTTTGGTAAGTAGGATGAAAATTACCATTAGTTCAAATCTCTAGATTTTTCCTCCTTTCATGTAGTTTAGCTTCTTTGTTTTGTATTTGATGGGAATGACAAAACAAAAAACTGTAGCAGTTAAACTTTACCAAAGGTAACTCAGTGAACCTCTGTTTTAGATCTTTAAGGTTCGACCACATTTCTTGAAATGTTTTTATCCTATTGTTGATCATTGGTGCGTACTTGGTTTCTTTTGAAGCACTGGAGTGGATTCTTCTTTGAGAGGAAGGGAAGATTGGATGCTCACGAGAAGCTACTTTCCCAAGTGAGTGTAATTGTGCCTGAGAATTGCTTGAGTTGTGTACTTTTGTGAATGCTATTATCTGTTCCAAGGACTTACAACTGTATGCTTTCTGTTCTCCTGTTTCCGAACTATTGTTTCACTGACCTCTTTGGTCATTATTTTGCCATCTGGCCCTTAACCCACAGACACTGTCTAAACATTAACCACTGATTGAGTCATATAATCAACTGATGATTTGGTCAGAGGCCTTGTTGTTTGGTTTCAGAGAAATCGTTGAATTCTATTATATTGCCATGCCTATGTATATATGTTGTTTATCACTGAAAACTTTCCAACTTCTAATTTCTGTGTGAATGTTAGTTTGTAAAAGTTGCCTTTTCGTAGTATGGGATCGAACTGGAAATGTGTTAAGTATAAAATTAGACATGGAAGTATCATATTCCTACTGATTCCTGTGACCTATTAGATGCCAGTCTTTTTCACATTTGTTCCTCTCAGCATTAAGTTGAAGAAGCAGTTGAATAATATCTTACTTAATTGGATTGAAAGATTGAGAACAGTTTGTTCTTACATGAGAATCAACCAGATACTGTGTTTGGGTACCTTTGTAGATTTTACATGCAGGCACCAAAAATTTGCAACTCAGTTTAACGCAAAAGCATATTGAGAGCAGACCCACTTTCACTAATCTAATCCCAAGTCAAGCCTTCTATACTAAGTATAATATTCTACAGTTAATCATTCTATACTAAGTAAATACTACAGTTAATCATTCAAACTAAATAAGGCTGTCAGTTGCATCTTTTGCAATGTCAGGTGGGTGACAACTTGTTTCCCATAATGACCTGTTGTTAAGCCAAATAAGTTGTTCTATTTTGTGGGTAGTTATCTATGAGAGTTCTCATGATATAAATATAATCTTTCATTACTTTCTTCTTCTCCTGGAAGCAATATTCTTAAAGCATCCCTTGTGAATTATAAAGATTGATGAGGAGATGTTTTAGGCCCGCTCTATTGGCATGAATAATTGTATGTTTAAGAAGCATCCATCATGCTGCAATGTGAGAAAGCTGCAAAAGATATAGTGTTTCAAACAAATTATTATTGTTGCTTGCCTGATTGCTATCTGAACTAAGCTACTTTCAAACGTTTCAGATTTGAAAGGCCTTTTGAAGAAGTGATTTATCCAAAAGGTGACCCTGATGCTGTTTCCATAAGTAAGAGAGATGTAGATCTGCTACAACCAGATACATTTGTTAATGATACCATCATAGACTTCTACATTAAGTAAGTTTGTATACAAATGTAAAATTCATTTTCACTAGCATTCCCCTGCACCTCAAGCTGTACATGGCTTTGGAGATATGAGGAATTTATCATTTTGTATTCTCTTTTTTTAAGTAGTAAGAAGGGGATTTCGGTAATAATTTGTTATGACTATACCTACCTACCGATGTATATAACATCATATTTGATACAAAGTTTAACTACATTATCTTGAGGTTGACATAAAAGGAAAAGAAGGAAAATATTACTCCTCTTTTGCACCTTTTTCCGAAGTATGTAGCCCTTTCAAAAATAGCTTATGGATCTTTTTGAGTCATAGTTTGTTTCTTGTTTGTTGGTTGTTTTTTATAACTTCTCATGTCAGTTGAACTCTGCTCACAGTAAGTCTCTTAATTTGACAGATATTTGAAAACTAGACATAATGTGGATGAGAGAACTAAGTTCCATTTCTTCAATAGTTTCTTCTTTCGAAAGCTGGCTGACATGGACAAAGATCCATCAAGTGCTTTTGATGGCAGGGCAGCTTTCCTGCGTGTTCGTAAATGGACAAGAAAAGTAGATTTACTAGAAAAGGATTTCATTTTGATTCCCGTCAACTACAAGTAAGAAACTAAACATAAACCTTTGGTTGAGATTTTGGTAGATTGTCCTAGCTTAACCTCTAGTATCAAGGCTTTGAGAGTGGTGACTTACAGTGCAATGATATGGCAGTCTCCATTGGAGTCTTATTGTAATTTGTTACTTTGGCGAAGTTGCGGGCTATAAAGGCAAGTTCTTCACAACCTGGACACCATACATGACATAGTTTCAACTTACTGATTTCATTATTTTCTTTTTTGTTTTCTTTTATGGTATTGCCGCAATTCAGACCGGGATGACGAGTCGGGAAGAGTGCCTTGTATATTGCATATGGATTCTTTGAGAGGAACTCATTCTGGCCTTAAAGATCTCATGCAAAGGTATATTGTTACTTATGTTCCATGTGCCTTTGTTTCTCTCAGAAAGTGTGAGAGATTGTGGGTTTTCATTTCAGTATCCCAATCAACATATACAATTGAAGCATGCACAATTCTGAAATTTGTATAATGTTACCAGTATAAGGCAATAAACGAATATTAAGTATTAACCCTGTTTGGTTCACTTTTCTTCATCTTTTCTTTTTCTTTTTCTTCCTGTGTTATTGTTTGCTGATGTGTTTGGATTTTCATCCTTTACTTGAATTGGCAGTTATTTATGGGAGGAGTGGAAAGAAAGACAAAAAGGAACATGTGAAGATCTTCATTCCAATTTCAAAAACTTAAAGTTCGTACCACTTGAGGTATAAATGAAATATGACCTGCGCATACGAGCACACAATGTTTACAAGCATGTAGCATATATAAAGTATCTACAAACGTATTAGGCGACCTCCTTTGAGTCTGGGTATTTGGAACTG
Organism: Salvia splendens; assembly: GCF_004379255.2. Lineage (NCBI taxonomy): Eukaryota > Viridiplantae > Streptophyta > Magnoliopsida > Lamiales > Lamiaceae > Salvia > Salvia splendens. The sequence continues at coordinate 26,571,314 of NC_056045.1, forward strand.
ATTTAGTGAATATTATTGCTTTTTGCCTCTTAATACAAAGTGAACATGTAAGACAATTTTTCTCCACTTTCATGTGGTGTCAAGTGGAGCATGCTGGGGGTTGTTTATCTTCCCCAGATATTTTTTTTACTTAATATGGATTTTCTGTTTGGAAGTTGAGCACAACCATTATGCATCATTTGTTAATCTCAATGGGGAAGATATGTGACATCATGTTTGCAGATTGCGAGCTGCCTTATCTTCATTTGAAGGCATGAAAAATTACCATTTTCCTTCATATCTTTCTTCGATTGAATCCATGGTGCGAGTGCTAATCAGCACTTGTCACTGTACTTCCCCTAGCAAGTGTTCTTAATGTCTTATAGGGATAAATTGAAGATATCTAAAAGTTAGGTTTGGGTCCATTGTCCTAGTTACAGTGTCCTTCCAACCTGTGGTAAATTCATACTCTGCAGGATGACCAAATTATTGAAATTTCTCCATACTCAATACTTTGAATGAGTATCTCATTTCTTAGTTCACTTACTAAAATAAGATCATGGCTAATGATAATCTTCACTCTATCTTTCATGACCTTCCTTAGCCCCCCCACCTTTATGTATTCTCTACTTGTTTAATTTAATATTCGTCAATATAAGCTGCTTCTTGTTTCAAGTGTAATTAGAAGCCTGGAGAGCTTGAAGATATGCTGTTATTCGCTTTATCCTCATAGAACATCTATTAGCCTCAATCCAAGAATAAATAATTTGTAAAGTCTAGTTTCCTATGCTTTGATGGGCTTACTAGATTCTTTCGCCATGTTTCTGTGATTGATCATCAGTAATTTAGGATTGCAGATATCTTATTTTGGAAATGGGGTCTTACGTGTTATCTTTGGGAGATATGATCATCCAATCCAGTTGTTGGAATCTGCAGGTACCGCAGCAACAAAATTCATTTGATTGTGGACTTTTCTTGCTTCACTATGTAGAGCTCTTTCTCGAGGAAGTTCCCGCTAACTTCAATATCTACAAGATCACACCATCCCTTAACTTTGTAAGTACCCTGTTATGTCCTACATCAAACGTACTACTCTTACCTTACCTGATGTGTTTAATAGATATGATTATATTCCTAATTAAACACATATTGAGATATACTGAAATCAACTATATATGATTAAGCTTTATGAATATTGCAAATTGCGGCTTCGGAGGCTACCTAGGTGCTGTTCAGCTGCTATGGGGCGTCTTTGAACCGCATGTTGTGTACCTGGCTTTGAGTGTGCACCATACTAATAAAATTTTCAGAATAAATGAAGTCTCCACACTCCATCAGAAATGTTCACTCCGTTCCCCAAGTATATGCACACATTGGGAAGTCCCCCCCCCCCAAGTATATGCACACTAATTTTTTTACACTACCTCAGAATAAATGAAGTCTCCTCTCTCCATCAGAAATGTTCCCTCCGTTCCCCAATTATATGCACACTACCATTTTGGGAAGTGCCCCCCAAGTATATGCACACTAAAATATTTTTATACTACCTCACTACACATCCCTTATTTTTTAAACCCCAATTTCTCCACCAATTTACAAATTTACCACATGGCACACCAATTCTCCACTCAACACACTCTACCTAACAAAGTGAGACCTTTTCTCCACTCACAATACACTCTACCTAAAACTTAATAAAACCACTTGGGAGAGGGAAGGTGTACATAACTTGGCCTCTCAATCAGCATTTTGTTAAGAAATGAGGATTTTTTTTTTGTTATCTTGCCTGTGACCTAGAAAACATCATAAATTTTAATGGCTATGTGACCCTATGTCTGTGTTTTTAGCTCCAGGAAGATTGGTTTCCTCCTGCTGAACCCTCCATCAAAAGAACTCATATTGAAACATTAATTAGTGGTTTGCTTGACTCCAAATCTGAAGAATGCCTGCCATCTGGTGGGAATGGTATGCATTCCCCTGAAGATCTGAACGCCACTCATGGCTTTGACAATGCCATTCAGTTTGCAGTAAAATCTTCCCCGCGTTTGGATGGATTCCATGAGAGCTCGCTATGTGAGGTTGGCCAGGGAATCGAGCTGACTTTACTTCCTACTTCATCTGCAAGAAGCACCCAATGTACCAAAACTTCAGGATTGGTTTTAAAGGAGTTGTTTAAGCAAGAATCTACTCCAGAATCTTTTGCTGATGCACCATGGGAAGCTTTAGAAAGCAAAGCATCTATGTTTGAGCTTAAAAGCCCTGCTTCTTTTCCAGAGGTACTTCAGATATACTTATTCATCGGATGCCCTTTGGTTTTGTTACTCAACTGTTAATGACAATGGATGGTATCATTAATATGGCTCTTTATTATCTCATAATGCTACTTATAATCGTGAGGGTTATATGCATATTGTGTGTGTGTGTGTATTCTTTATGGTAATGCCCTTACTTTGGGGCCAGTCATCGATTGAATGCAACTATGGGTCTGAAAGCAAATGTAATTTATCGAACACTTGGGATAGCTACCTGTTTGACAATTAAAAGATGAATCATGCCTGTGTCTTTCCCCTTTATTTTCTGTGGTAACTGCTGTTGTATTTGTTGCTTGTCCTTTGCTGATGAATTTCATTCGTAAGTATGTCTATCAACAGGCAGAAGTGAAAGCTACGTGTTTTGGGACCACAGAGTTAGCCAAACAAATCTTCCAGCATCCAAATGATGTCACCCCAGAAGCACCTATGTTTCCCTACCAATCTGAAGATTATAGACCAGAGGCAGTATACCAACCCGCACCAGTGGATGCCGACTCAATTCCAGTGGCATCATGCCATGACTCTGGTGAATATTCGGGACTTTAGTGAAGTAGTTAGCCTCATACACATAGATGACATACAAAGAGGTATATAGTATATGGCTTGATTATTTTGGTTTTCTTGTCTACAGGAGCACTGCTTAATGGCGAGGGTGTTGCCGACATCAGTGCCCCAAACGGCAATTCATTTTTCATGGAGAATTTCTCAGAGCTCCACCAAGAAGCTAACCAGTCGCACAATCACACCCTCCCAGATGTATTTGAGTCTGTTGACAGGTTGAATGCTGTTGAGTGTGAAAGCCCGGATCTAATTCGCTACCCCAACAATCAGGTCGACCCACCCTTGCCGCACTCTAACTCTTCGCCCGGGTCAGCTGAGCAGGGTAATGATGGTGTCGGGCGAGAATGGGTTTCAGTATCTGCGGAAGAGAAGCATGCTGCAAAAAGGATGCGAATCAGCCCCAGTGGTAATGGAGAAGAGCTTAATGACAATCTGTCGAAGGACCTTAATTTGTAAGGTATAATGCTAAACTCAAATATTTTTCTGTTAGTTTGTCTTCCACAGCCCATGGATGCTTTGGGAGCTTTTGTGGCCGTCCTTTTGTATGAAATATGTAGATTATTAAATGGGAAAATTGGATTGAAATTTCATTCTTAAACTTTCTCACGGATCATAAAGTAGTATACATACACTTTTGGGAAATCGTTGATTTCAGGTGTTTGAAACTAATCTAGAACTCCGATTTTCATTGGTTTGTAAATGTAATTATTTGCAAGAAAACACACTTACCATGGAGTAGTTCGTGTATTTGACACAGAATCTACCTTTTCAAATGAAGTCATTCGAATAAATATTTACTTATTCACGTAAAGACGAAAAAATAGTTGTCTATGTGTTCACGTGCATATCTACACACAAAATTAAACTGTAGTCTTGTGGCAATATATGGGGTTACTCTTCTACGAAATTTTATTCTTATTGGGATGATGAATGAAGTAAAAATAAAGATCAATACATTTGAAAGTTTGGTATAGCATATTGTTAATTATTAAATTAGACGACGTTTATTTTATTAGATAATATTCATCTCTTGATATTAAACTTATTTAAAGAACGATGAAGCATCTTCTTCTTAAATTAAAAAGAAATTCAATCAACGTCTTTGGATATTCGGTATGAAATTTTGTTCACAGGGAAGCTAGTATATATCTGAACCATATGATTTGAATTATTGGATGATGAGCGAAGTAAATATTTGAGGGTGAAGTCAACAATATACGCCACCCATATTTATCCATTGTCCTAATGTGTCTGACATGCAAGATGGGTAACACAATAGTCCTTTTTTACTTTAGGCAAACCAACAATTTTTTAATTTCACAACCCATCACTTCCTCTCCATTAAATACTAGTACTAATTATTTTCTGTTGTAGATTTTGGAAGTATTTGGTTGTTATATTTATAATAATAATAATACGTTCATTTACTTATTACATTGGAGTTTGTACACCTTTGACCTTTCCCCCCACTATTAATAACTTAAGTAAGTTGCCCTTTGTATTGTGATTTATGGGTTATGTCACAATTTGTGAATATATCTAATCAAAATTTTTTTATATACGCACGCATATTATATGAATGTTTAATTTCGAGTAATTTAAAATTGAATTGATCCTAAAGTAACTAGCCATAAGCTCACATGTTATTAGTTGTTTGTAATGTCCACATTTAGAGTTATGTGCATAAAGTGTATCAATCATTTAAGAACAATTTTAATTGGTACCAATAAGCAAAAAAAGTTGGTTAAAATCTTAAATGGTTGTGGGTTCAACACGAGAAATGCCGCGTTTTAATTATTTCTAATGGGCCATTCATTACATATCGCACCAACAACACACATGCCTATGCATTAAATATCTAAAAGAAACATCAACAGTTTAACCTTTAACATTCCATAACTTAAAAGCTGTAAATCCACCTACATTATTATGTGGCTTATGAAGATATAATTACAATCTGATGAACAAAAATTTAATTGAAGCCGTGTTTGATTATAATTGAGGTACAAATAAGATTCAAGAATTATTGAAATTAAAAATAATCTACTATAGTAATTATTGGAGTACTAACATTTATTTGGGCTGAAACCAACAACTTTATTAGCTAAGTCATAACTGACACGTGTCCCCTGCTGCTGCACGTTGCCGATGATTGACAGCGACCCGCTCGTCGCCGCGAACGCAAAGCAGTATTTTCCGGCGTCGTCGACCGGAATAAGGAAATTGCTCGGCCGCAGCGGCACCGCCTTCCCCCCGGCAAACTGCAGCGACACCGTCGGCACCCTCACCGTTGTCATCCTCGAGAGATCGTAGCACGTGTCGAAAAGCGAGAACCCGCTCGCCGCCGGCAGATCCCGCGCCATTCCGGCGAACGCATCTCGCACCGAGTTATACACCTCCGACCTCAGCCGCGTCACCGCCGTGCCGGAGTCGATGATCACCCCGCCGCGACCGTCGCCGCCGATATCGAGGAGGTCCGGGGAGAAGTTCACCGGTCTGCCGCCGACGTTGATTCCGTTGAGGGCGACGAAGTGGTAGGTGTTGATTCGGGGATTGGTGAGGAGCGGAGCGAGGACGGCGTCGGAGGCGCGGGCGGAGTTGAATTCGAGAGTGGAGGAAGAAGAGGAGTCGCGGTTTACTAGACAGTACGAGAATGAGGCCGCTTTGATTTGGGAATTTAGGGATAGGGTTCCGCCGCCGAGGCCTAGTAACCCGGCCGCGCCGGCGAATAACCCCTCGTTATGGTGGCCGCAGCCGATTGCGACGTTGGGGACAGAGCCGGTGGCGCCGAATGTGACGGTCTCGGTGGCGAAGTTGCCGACTGTGTACGAGCCGTCGCCATAGCTGACCTGTGTATGCAAGCCCTCAATTAATATTTTCCGAAAACTAATTTAATATATCACTTTATCGTGAATTTGAAATAGTAGTATAGTAAAACCTGGTAGAGGCAGGAGTCGGTGCGGCAGGCGGAGACTTCGAGGGCGGAGCACTGGGGGGCGGCGCAGGGGAGGGGGCGGTAGGAGGCGGAGGCGGAGGGGTTGAAGATGGGGTCGGCTTGGTCGTAGCAGGTGGAGCAGGGCTGGCATTGGAGCCAGCTGATGTCGCTGCCGGTGTCGACGACCATGTAGAAGTCCTTGGAGGGGCGGCCGACGCCGATGCGGGCGAAGTACTCGCCGCTGCCGAGGCGGATGCCGGAGGTGACGGGGGACTGGAACTGCTGAGGCGAGAATTCCGAGGCGGAGGAGCGGGAGAGGGAGAGGGAGTGGCGGAGGAGGAGGGAGTGGACGCGGGATTGGTCGCGGGCGAGGCGGGAGAGGGTGAGGGCGGTGTAGTTGGCGGTGGTGGGGCGGGCAGAGGGGAGGGAGTGGCGGGGGTGGATGGTTAGGGAGAGAGAGGGGGAGCCGTCTAGTTGTTGCTGTGGTAGTACGGTTGTCGACGGAGTGTTTGGAGGGGAGAAGACTTGACGGGCTTGGTTGAGGGCGGCGGCGACGTCCATGAACTCGAATTGATGGTCGTCATCGGCGGCGGAGGAGGTGAGGATGAGAGAGAAGAAGATAATGAAAGCGGTGAGGGTAAGAGAGAGAGGCTGAGGGGCCATGTTTTTGTTTAAGGTGGTAATAAGGAGTATGTCAGTTGGATTTATAACGCAGAGCAACGGCAGCTTGGATTGGGACTGGGATTGGGATTGTGCCCATTCCTAACTTTCAAAATTAGTTTAAAATTTATTTGTAATTATCACACAACAGAAATTTTGTACTATTAAATATAATAGTCGGAAATCATATGGAGTATGAATCATACTACATGATGAGTTAACTAACATGATGTAGTTAAAATAACGGATTTTAAGAAATATTAAGAAAAATAAGAGAAAATAGTTAGTAAAATATGGTTATATTTATTTATATAAGTTTTAAATAAGATGTAAGTGAAATGAGTTAGAGGAATATGAAATTCTATTATAATTTATAATAAAAAAAAATGAATTAAGACTCTTATTCATGTTCGGACTAAAATGAAAAAATGAGACTCTTATTCGCGAAATGGGGGAATATTATACTAGCATGTATATAGTCAGATTCTTTCGCTGCGGAATAATTTTCAAATAATACAAACATAATTTTAAATTGAATATCGGATTAGAATTTAACCAAAAATAGTACTCCCTTAACAAATTTTCCTAGATATTTGATTAGTTATTATAAATATAGTAAGTTTTATTTATTACACATATGTAAGTATATCACGGCATTTTTCACATTAATTAGAATTAATAGATTTGGACTCTATGGATTAGGTTTCTAACTTTGAATTCTGTTTTGAGATATGTATATTCTTATGATATCATGAAATGTTGCTATTCACCGTTTGCGGAGGTAATTTTTAAAATGGGACTACGATTTCTTTTGAATAATTATAGTAGTACATCTTTTACCTCACAAAAGAATAAAAAAACTAGTATGTTATTTTGTGGTAATAAACGGGTCATTATGTTTGAATTATTATATGATAGGGTTACATGTAATCAAATGTAAATTCTAAATATGGTATAAATTCTAAACTACTATAATCTAGTGTCACGAAAATAGAAAAAAAATAATCTACATAAAATAATAATTTTCATGTAAAAATAATTGAATAATTTTTGAATTACTTTGATCTTGTGGTAATTAATTAATTACAGGTAGATGATTGGATGCATGTAGGAAAGGTTCCAAAATTGATCTATGTATAACACACGCACGCAAAATTTCACATATGGACCGACAAACATTTTCGTAACAACAAAAATAATGTTTTAGAATTTCAAAAATAATTATTACTATATGAAAGGATGGTCCCATTTTATTATCGTCGTAAGTTGTCATTGAAAACGATATGCACCAAATATGTTGGAGTTTAATATGGCAAAAACTGCAAATATGCTATTGATAACACATGTAATACTTACTTACAAGGCCAGATTTTACTAGCATGTATTTTTGCTATATTTTTCTTATTTCATGTTTTATTGGTAAAACATTAAATGCAATATTGTACTAAAATTACTCATTGTTTTATCCTTAAAACAAGATTAGAAACTAAAACGAAGAAAATCCATTCTCACGAAAATGTAAATTTTCTAATGAAGGTTCACACAATTTAATTATATCTCAATTATGCTGCTCATATCAAATTCGTAGATATATATATACACGCAGTATTATTTATTTATAAAATATTAATCCGATGACATAAAATTATAGGTGCGTGTCGAAATTGCATTGAAAGCTATAATGAGGAAACAAAGTTGGTGAACATTCACATTTCACATATAATTAAAATGAAGATAAGATATTTGGTATTCTTCACTTTATCGGGATAATTTTTTACACACTCGTTTATAGTAAGTATATTACACAACTTTATTGGGAGTATTAGGCAAAGACATTTAAATGTCATTTAGCATTAATATTTACTTGCATATTCGAATTCGCATGTCATACATTAGCAATACAAAGATATTTATTCACATGAATACATTTGAAACATAGGGTTATTTGGTTGTAAATTCTGGGCTATCAGTGAAAGATTTTCCCATAGCATATAAAATCGGTTTGTGAGTACATAATTTTTTGTGTATCTAAAAAAAACGAATTCAAATTTCGACTAGATCAAAACGACAAAAGATAGATGATGTGTAAAGTATAGTATCAAAATAACGTTATTTTAAAATTATATTCACAGTATTATATGATGATGATGAGTCAAAATATAGTAGAATATTTTCTACATTATTATCTCCTATTTTATTATCTTTCCATTTTAACTATTTATTATTTACTCCGTCCCTGAAATTTTGTCACATTTTTCCATTTCCGTTCGTCCCATAAAATTTGTCACATTTCACTTTTTACCATTTTTGGTAACGAGCCTCACATTCCACTAACTTACTTTCACTCACATTTTATTATAGAGTGAACTACACAAATGGTCCCTGAACTATGCTTTTTGCACACCAATGGTCCCTGAACTTTAAAAATATCATGGGTAGTCCCTGGACTAAGGTGTAATCACATTTATGGTACTTTTTCACTATTCATCACAATTTTACACCCAAAATGCCCTCAAGGCATGAATGGCATTTTGGGACTTTCATATCTAGGTATTGAATTTGATATTTTCTTTATCTAGTACTAAATATGATATTTTCTTATAGTTTAAGTACCTAAAATGATATTATTCACTTCAAGTACCTGAAATGATATTATTCACTTCACTTTTTCAACATTTCTTCTTTCTCTCTTTCTCTAAAAATAAAAATAAAAAATAGTACTATGAAATTATTAAATATATTAATTATAAAAATCAAAATTATAAATTTAATTATAAAATAATTTTCACAAAATTTAATTTTGATTGTGATTTGATTATTTTTTTAATTAAAACTAAGCATTAATTTTCGAAAAATTCTTAATTTTTGCTAAATTAAGAGAATATATCATCAAAAATTAAGAATTTTCGTAAAAATTAAGAATTTTTCAAAAATTAATGTTTAGTTTTAATTAAAAAAATTAATTTTTAATATTAAAAAATTAATCAAATCACAATCAAAATTAAATTTTGCGAAAATTATTTTATAATTAAATTTATAATTTTGATTTTTATAATTAATATATTTAATAATTTCATAGTACTATTTTTATTTTTATTTTTAGAGAAAGAGAGAAAGAAGAAATGTTGAAAAAGTGAAGTGAATAATATCATTTTAGGTACTTGAAGTGAATAATATCATTTTAGGTACTCAAACTATAAGAAAATATCATATTTAGTACTAGATAAAGAAAATATCATATTCAGTACCTAGATATGAAAGTACCAAAATGCCCTTCATGCCTTGGGGGCATTTTGGGTGTAAAATTGTGATGAATAGTGAAAAAGTACCATAAATGTGATTACACCTTAGTTTAGGGACTACCCACGATATTTTTAAAGTTCAGGGACCATTGATGTGCAAAAGACATAGTTCATGGACCATTTGCGTAGTTCACTCTTTATTATAAAACTAATACTTCCTTCGTCACAAGATAAGTGAAGCAATTCTTTTGGGCACGAGGTTTAAGAAATTGATATTAAATAAGTTTAAGTGAATCAAGTAAAGTATGAGAGAGAAAAAAGTAGAAGAGTAAAGAGAATAAAGTAGGTGGGGATTAAAGTAAGAGAGATAAATTTTTGCTAAAAATGAAAATGACTCACTTATAGTGGGACATCCCCAAAAGAAATACGACTTGCTTATCTTGAGACGGAGGGAGTACATTAAAAGTAGGACCCACATCCTACCAACTTTTCAACCCACTTTCCATTATATTTCTTAAAAGCTGTGCCCGGTCAGAATATGACAAAATTTGAAGGATGGAGGGAGTATCATTTTTCCAAAACGAATATAGAAAATGAAATGTAACAAATTTTCTGAGATGAAGAGAGTAAGTTCTATTTTAATTTAATTTTTAGTATTCTAACTGACGTATAATTTTTTATGTCATTTAAGATTTGGTTTGCTTGAAATTTAAAAAAAAAAGAAAAAAAAAGAATACACCAATGTTACAAATGATTAGTGAATTACATATCGATCGAATAATCCGCCGTGACAATGACTTATTTAATTCACCAATGTAACTATGCAAGTAAAATGATGGTTGGTAAAGTAGCTTCACATTATAAACACGTTTACTTTACTTTGGAACCCTAAAAGAATATCATCAATTCCCTAAAACGGAATAAATACCAATAATTAATTTGTCTTATTCTTTTGTACATGAAGTGAATTTGTATTCTCAGTTGAATATCTATATACTGAATCAGCTCGAAAATGGACCGAGTTGGCCCATCAACTATTGAAGCTATCACAAATATCTGATTTGATTGGACCATGCTTAATGTAAATGGGCCTCAAAAATTATAAAAGAAGAAGTTAATATCACATTCTATAACCACCTTTTACCTTTTCGATTATATCACAATATTTCAAATTTACCGGCCTTATTATAGCTAACATTTATGTTCTCCCAAGTTAAAGGTATACTTAAAAAGCTCTTAATGATAATTAACTTTCTAATATCACCCATAGTATTGAATTTTTGGTTTTCGAAAGTGGTAAAACTAATTTGAAAGTTGTTGATATAAAACTCTTTCTTTTCCTTGGATTTTGATAGGGACCTGATATTCTATTTTATTCTGGAAGGGAGCTGATATTCTTAAATATATTTATTTTAGTTTATTTATATTTTAGTATTATTTAGTGGTTATGATTTTATTTACTTTCCATAGTGGTTATGATTTGATTTGCTTTCCTAGTTTATAGTAGATTTTTTTTACCACATATATTATAAATATGTATGGAGCCTTTTATTATTATCAAGCAGAATGAATTAAATTAATATTTATCATTCTCTCCCATCGATTCTCCCTCTTGGAGAAACCACCTATCTCTCCAATTCTCTCAAAGTCACGCTAGTTTCCACCCTTTCTAATCTCTTTTCATATAATTTCTCCAACTAGGAATTAATCTCATATTAATTCCTATCAGATTTATATATCACATACCATTAGAAATGCATCATCAAGAGTTTTCCATAGTAATACATTTTAATTTCACACCGGAACCTAAAACTAAGCATTGGTCAAAATTAGACTAGTGCCAACTTACAAATATTAAAAGTTTATATTAATTACAACTAAAAGTAGACCTTGTTAAAAATCAAAATGTGGGCATACTTTGTATATTTATAGGCAACTGATTCATAAAAATGACTTTTTGATATTCGTAAAAAAAACACTTGGAGTTTAACATGCTCATCTTGATCTCAACATAAATTTAGATGAAAAAAGCTATGAAATGTCTTCTTGAGTTCCCAACGTAAAATATCTCTCCGTTACTCACTCATGCAATTTTGAATATCAATTATTCCAACAACATAATTGAAACATGTTTGCTACCTAATGCGTAATATTTCCTACCATAACTTCACATTACACATAAATTTTCCTAAAGCTACTTAAACCTAGCACCATGGCGCAGAAGTTGGTTAACCATTGGCATAATAATAATAAATATGGCGTTTACTTTGACAATCTATATACAACTATAAATAATGTGTATGCAATAAATTAACTTAAGCCTACAAATCTCTCGGGCACCAATGAAGTTTGTTTCAATTAATTAAAGCTCTTTCTTATAATGACGCGCAGCCCCACAATTATGACTTGTTTTAGTTGTTGAATAATATTAAGAGTCAATTTATTTCAAATAAGTTTGATGGAAATATTCGTTTGGTAATAATATAATACAGTACTTATTATAGTATATTTGTTGTAAATTAATATATACCGTAAATGCAAAATGTTTAACACAAAATACATAGGTCAATTCAGAAAACTTACTTACTCGCTCCTCCATCCACTAAAATAGTCTATTTTTAGGGTCTCAATTTAGTGTCTACTTTCTTAATTTGAATGCCAAGAGTATTATAGTATAAGGAGCATTAAATAAGGGCAAAATAAAATATATGAATTAAACTTTTAAAGAAAATTAGATGTTTTCAAACAAAATCGTACAATAGAAAAACATTATGGAAAAAGATTATGATATAAAGTGAAAATTTTGTCTTTTAAAATGTTTTTCTTTGTGCTTAAGATTTTGGTCATTTAAAAAAATCAATGCAAGTAATTGAAAATTTTGTAGTTGTTCTATTGCAAGTCATGTGCGTACAATGCAATACTAATAATTACGATTACAGAAAGAAGAAATTAATCTATCATTCAACCCTCTTTTCCATTTAAAAATTGACTTAAAGCAAAAGAAATAATCAAGTACTAGCATTATATATGCTCTTAGTTGAATTTATTTGTTGATAATTTAAGTTTTAGGTTCGATTTCCTTGCTCTAGTTCATAGACAGGTAGCCATAACTAGCATTTATTAGGGCTAAATCCAATTTTCTCATTAGCAAGGTCAAAAGTGACACGTGTCCCCTGCTGCTGAATATTCCCGATGATCGACAGCGACTCCTCCGTCCCCGCAAACGCCAGGCAGAATTTCCCTCTCCCATCCACCGGCATCAGGTAATTCTCCGCCCGCAGCGCCAGCGTCTTCCCGCCGCTGAACCGAAACGACACCGTCGGCACTTTGACCGAATTCAACCCAGAGAGATCGTAACACGTGTCAGAATCGAGAACTCGCCGCCGCGCCGCAGCTCCCCCGTCATGTTCCTGAACGCGTCGCGCAGCGCCGCATAAACCGCCGCCGGAAACCTCGTCACCGTCGTCCCCGAGTCTACGATCACCCCTCCCCTCCCTCGCCGACGAATCGCAAACGCGCCGCGCCGGATCCTCAGAGATTTCCCGCCGACGCTGATCCCGGTGAGTCCGACGTAGAGGTAGGTTTTGATTTGGGGGTTTTTCAGCATCGGCGTGACGATTGAATCCGCTGGCGCGGTGGAATTGAAATCGAGAGTGGAAGACGACTGCGAATCGCGATCGACTAGACAGTACGAGAATGAGGCCGCTTTGATTTGGGAAGGAAGAGATAAGGATCCGCCGCCGAGGCCTAATATGCCGGCGGAGCCGGCGAATAAGCCTTGATTGTCGTGGCCGCAGCCAATTACGGAAGTCAAGGCTTGTTCGCCGACGGAGATTGTCTCGGTGGCGAAGGTGCCGACGGTGGAGGAGCCGTCGCCGTAGGAGACTTGGTAGAGGCAGTTTCCTCTTAAGCAAGCGGAGGAATCGAGGGCGGCGCATTGGCGGGAGGTGCAGGGGAGGGGTTTGTAGGTGGCGGAGTTGGCGGGGTTGAAGATGGGGTCGGATTGTATGTAGCACATCGCGCAGGGGCGGCACTGGAGCCAGCTGACGTCGCTTCCAGTGTCGATTGCCATGTAGAATTGTTTGGCGGGCCGGCCTACTCCGATTCGGGCGAGGTACTCGCCGGTACCTTGCCCGAACCCAGAGGTGACGGGGAATTTTAAATTAGGGTTTTTGGATTTGGTTTTGGGTTTGATTTTGGAGAGGAGGTGGCGGAGGCGGGATTGGTCGCGGGCGAGGCGGGAGAGGGTGAGGGAGGTGTAGTTGTTGTTGTGGTTGGCGGCGGAGGAGGAGAGGGAGTGCTGGAGGGGTAGGGAGAGGGAGGGAGGAGGGGAGGTGGTGATGTGGTGGTTTTGTTGTTGGATTGAGGATTGGGAGAAGATGTGGCGAGTTTGTTGTAGTGAATTAGAGACGTCGAAGATTTGGAAGTTGGTGTTGGATGATGAAGGTGGAGAGATTAGGAGGAGAGATAAGATTAAAATGGTGAGAGAGAGAGAAGTAGGGTTGTTGTTCATAGACATGCTTTGGATTTGGGTTTGGAGATGAAGGAATGGATGTTGGAGCATGCAATTTATTCAAAAAGTGACATGAAAAAGCTTTTACTTAATGCACGCACATCCCAACTTATCTCTTATTTGACATTAGTACACTAATCACGCAAAACGTCCTGCGCTTTGCTACTGTATAAATATTCCATTTATCTTCAATTATTTGAGATGTGTTCCATTTGAGTCACGTGATTTTTTATTTTTTGGCATAATATACTAGAAAATAAATACGCCATTTATTTCTAATTATTCGAGTCATGTTCCATTTGAGTCATGTGATTCATTTTTTTTTTGGCATAATAGTGTTATTTAATTTTCTTGGTTAATCGGTATACGAAATAAATTAACTCGTTGGTCCTTTTACAACATCGGCTCTATTTTTCAGTAATGTTAACTTTTTCCAATTGCAAAATAAATTGAAATGCAAACAGTATATATACAAAGCTAAGTGTTTTTTATTTTTCGTATCAAGCACACTGCACTCATATCATCTTATACAACAAAACTAAATAAATTACTGTCATCTTGTACACATTTTAAGATGGATTAGACTGTATAGAGGTGGCCCAACACTGGGTCGAACGAGTCCATAAGACTATTATTGGTCTTCATTGTTGGGCCCGTACAGGCCCAAATTTAGTAGGTTTTAAATCTCAGAGCCAACTCGGTCAAAAACTTGTTATATTTATTAAACCAAGGTAGTGATGAAATGCAAACTCATATGTGTACAAACTCCAAACTTTCAATACAGTGTCAACACAACGATAACACAATGTCAACACAGTGTAAAATTTCAAGATTTTGATATCAACACAATATCAATACAATGTCAACACAATGTCATCACGGTGTCAACCGTTGATAATGTGTTGATATTTTCTGTTGCTATTATTTTGTAATCTATTGACATTTTTTAACGGTCCAGATTATAGTTTGGAGGTTGTACAATATTTAGAGTTTGCATTTGATTACATTCGTATTAAGAGCATCCACAGCGGAGAGCACAATGTTGTCCGTCCGTCCGTGCCAACGGCACAACACCGCTGTCCGCCGCTGGCGCGGCGCTGCTCGATGCATCGAGCACGTCCGTGCCAGCGAGCAACCGACGTGGCGCGTTCTGATTGACCAACGACATTTCCGTTGGAAATTCAATTTTTTTTAAAATCGAAAATAATACAAAAAAAAAATATTTTGACAATCCCAAAAAAATGAACGTTTTTTTTACCGTTTTCTGTATATTTTTTATTTTTTTAAAATTTTTTATCCCCAAAGTCATCTATAAATACATTCATTCATCATCCATTTTTCACATCAAATCATCTCTCACTCATCTCTCATTCATATTTTTCATACAACTTATCTACACCTTCATATCTCACTCAAACCCTCAAATGGATTTCACCCATCTCATTGCGGAAGCGGAGCGCGGAGAACAAGAATACTATGAACAACATCGTGCCGCCTATGAAGCCTATGTCGCAGCGAATACCCCCGCCCCTCCTCCTCAACCAACTAGATCAACTCTCTGCTACATCCATCGTGACCGGGAGGGAGCCAACGAAAGGCTCGTTGCCGACTATTTTTCCGACCAGCCGCGGTTTCCGGAAGATTACTTTCGGTGCCGTTTTCGCATGTCAAAACGCTTGTTTATGCGTATTGTTAACACATTGTCCGTCCATGTTGAATACTTTCAAACAAGTACAGACGCAGCCGGTCGGCAAAGTCTCTCGGCGTTGCAGAAGTGTATGTGTGTCATCCGACAACTTGCTACTGGGCAAACGGCTGACCTCTTCGACGAGTATTTGCATGTCGGTGAGTCCACTGGAATCCTTTGCCTTAAAATTTTTTGCGAGGGCGTTCATTCAGCTTTCGGGGATGAATTCCTTCAGGCACCCACCACCGATGATTGCCAACTGTTGCTTCGTCTTCACAAAACAGTCCATGGTTTTCCCGGTATGCTTGGCAGCATTGACTGCATGCATTGAAGGTGGAAGAATTGTCCGACTGCTTGGAGGGGGCAACACTTAAGCGGCCACAAAGGCGGCGGCCCAACACTTATCCTTGAAGCGGTCGCCGACTACCGCCTATGGATTTGGCATGCATATTTCGGTGTTGCCAGATCCAACAACGACTTGAACGTGCTCTATTCTTCACCACTCTTCAATGATGTGTTGAATGGTGTAGCACCGACGATCGACTTCACCGTCAACGGAAATGCATACCACATGGGTTACTATCTCGCCGATGGTATCTACCCAAGGTGGTCGACTTTCGTGAAGGCGCTCAGCAACCCGCAAGACCCGAGATGGGTTCTTTTTGCGCAGTGTCAAAAATCCGCTCGGAAAGACGTCGAAAGAGCTTTTGGGGTCCTTCAAGCCCGATTCATCATTGTGAAGGCCCCGTCTAGACTGTGGTACGTGAAAAATATCGCCGACATCATGTACACGTGTATTATCTTGCACAACATGATTATAGCAGACGAAGGACCGAGGACGGCTAGCTTTTACAACGAAGATGAAGCCGGAAGCTCAACCGCGAGGTCTCCCCCACGCCAAGGTGTGCATACCCGAACCCACGTTGAGCTACAAGAAGACCTAATCAAGCACATTTGGGTGAAGTTCGGCCACGAGTAGTGGGTTTTTTTATTTTATGAATTTAATTATAAAATTTTTAATTTTTAGGATTTTAATTATGTACTTTTTAAATTTTAGGATTTTAATTATGTAATTTTTATTTTTTAGGATTCTAATTATGTAATTTTTAATTTTTTTGTAATTTGTAATATTATTTCGGTTATTTTTAATGAATTTTAATATTGTGGAAATGTTTTTATTTAAATTGAATAATAGAATGGTGGGACCCTTGAGCTTGTCCTTGCGGAAGAGCATGGATGTGGGTGTTGTGCTCTTGCCTAAAAGCAGGGAGTAAAAGTGGGTCCGGACCCACATCCGTGCTCGTTGGCAAGAGCACGGATGTGGATGCTCTAAACCATTTGTAAAAAATAGTACTCCATTCGTCCACAAAAAATAGACAAGTTTTACCATTTTGGTTCGTCCACCAAAACTAGACTAATTCTAAAAATGGAAAGTTTTAAACCAATACTAACCATACACATCATTCTAAATGTGAACTCCACAATCCACTAACACTACTTCGACCACATTTTTCTTCCATATTTCTTACTTACCAATTATACATTAAAACTCGCACTATCTACAACTTTGTTTATTTTTTATGGACGGAGGGAGTAATATTTTCTAAAGTGGTCATATATGCTACATTCATTCAATAACTATAGCTACTAATTTTAAAATCACTAGTAATAGGGGGAAATGTGTGGACTGAACTTAAGTGGTCCTCTCATTAATATCATTGTATACAAATACAATTTTATAAGTGATATATCATATAATTGTGGAGCCGCACCAATATTAATATTATGATGAATATAGTTGATTTACCATATAATAGTGACTTACAACCTTTGACAGGAACGAAATGTAGGTTGAAGTAGTGAATAAAAATTTAGTGGTCCACATATAGTATATCGCAATTTTTATTTTGAGATAATTTTCTTTATAATTACGATTTTCTTGTAAAAATCTAGACCGTGGGATGCTCGACCTATTGACGTTTATAATAGTTGAAAATACTGGTGGCAGTTGAAATTAGTGTTTACACATTTCATATTTAGTTGAGAGCAATACAGTTAATCCATTTATTTACATTAAAGAGGGACAGAATCAATGCGTGAATTGAGTCATTTATTTGTCATTTAAAATCATGTACGGAAAATATATAATATTGATTAAGTTACTAACGAACCATAACATTAATTACGTCACTTAATGTTTTTTAGAATTATATATGAATGTATATAAAATATTAATTACAACTTCATAACCGCTAATTGAGCCACTCAAATATTGATCAGGTATGGTTGCTGCTTTCAGGAGCAGGCTAGCTCTAATAACCTGGCAATGCCTTAGAGCATCCACAACCGTGCTCTTGCCAGCGTCACGGTTGTGGGCCCGGGCGGTACTATTCATGCCTGCTCTCTGGCAAGAGCACAATACCCACAACTGTGCTCTTCCGCAAGGACGAGCACAATTAATATAAAATTCAATTAAACAAAAACATTTCCATAATATTAAAATTCATTTAAAAACCACAATAAATATTACAAATTACAAATAAAATTAAAAATTACATAATTAAAATCCTAAAAATTAAAAATTACATAATTAAAATCCTAAAAATTAAAATTATATAATTAAACTCCTAAAAATTAAAAATTACATAATTAAACTCATAAAAATTGAGATTTAGAGAGTTGTTTAGTATAGTGTCATTTTTTGTGTTTGAAATGAGAGTATTTATAGATGAAAGTATGAATTTTGGGGTAAAAATAATGAAAAAAAAATAAATTAAAAGTGTGGAAAAAATGGATATATATTATAAGGAAGTGAGAAAATATTTTTTTTATTAATTTTGAATTTTTCAGATTTTTTCGATTTTATTAAAAAAATAATAATAAAAAATGATAAATCAACGGGCCAATCAGAAGCTGCCACGTCGCCACCTCGTGCTCTTGCCGCTGGCACGGACGTGCTCTTAGCTAAGAGCACCACCCTGCCAGCGGCAGGGCGCATCAACGGACGAGCTATGTCCTTGCCAGCGGCAAGGACGGCGGTGAGCATGCTGCTCACCGCTGCGGATGGTCTTAATCCGTCTTTCACACTAAGGACATTTTTTCAAGTTCAATTGGTCTTGAATGAGATAACTACGCATTTTTAACTATTTACGTTGAACTCAAATCTATTTTAACGTAAATATCACGCCAAATATAATTTTACTCTAATTATTTATAATAAATTCACAAAATTTGAAAAGTTTTTGATTTTGATATAGTGTAAGATCATCTCCAATGGTATACTAAAATCTAAATGAACTAGGTAATTAGCTCCAAAAGTACTCCAAAACCAATCTCATTTTGAGTGAAAAATATTTATCTTTAGGTTTACACTAAACCAAAACCCAAAACTTTTTTCAAATTTTTTAAGTAAAAAAGGCAAATATATAGAATATTCGTTTAAGTTTGAGTTTAGTGTAAATATCATTAGAGCTAATTACCTATCTCATTTTAGCTTTTAGTGTACCATTGAATATGGTCTTAGGGCATCCGCTATGGGCGGACGATGGCACGCCCGATGGCGCACATCGTCCGCGCCATCCATCGTCCGCACCCATTGCGGGTGCGCGCCATAGGGCGCGGACGATAGTCGCGCCCTATACTTCGGTCGCGGAGGATAGCGCGGACGATGGCCATCGTCCGCGCCATCATCCGCCCCATTGCGGCTGTCGCGGACGATCAACCGCGGACGATGGCACGAGGTTTCGTTTTTTTATAAATACCGTTCATTTGTAACATTTCATTTCCCTCGATTTCATTTTCGAAACTTACAATTACATAATTACTACGAAATGGATTCAAGCCCCAATAGTCCTACGTTTAGCGCAGGGGCGCATTAGCCGGGTACAGAACCCGGCGATTATCGTTCGTTCGACACCAACGCCCATTACGATCCCGATTTCAGTACGGAATCGTATGGGTTGTCTGACATGGAGCCGTCTCCGCACCGCCCAACCGCAGCGGCCGATCCCGACCCCGCCACGACTGCTTCCGCCCCAGCCAGAAAGAAGCGGAACCGGCAGCGGGCGCAGAAGTTGCCGCCTCCCGGTGATTGCGATGAGTACGCCCCCGGCCGTACGAACTACAACAACGACGAAACTCTCACCTTGGCCCTGTGTTGGGTAGATATATCGGAAGATCCGATATTCGCGAACAACCAGCGACAGATCGCGTACTGGGAACGCATCGCGGACCTCTACAATTCGGTGAAGCCGCCGACCGCGTACAAGCGCAAGCGTGAGCAACTCCGCAAGCACTGTGATCAAGTCAAGAAGCAAGTGAACTTGTACGCGGCGGAGTTCGAGAAGTTCACGCGGTCACAGGGGAGCGGCGAGAGCGCGAGCGACGTGCGCGCTAAAGCGCTGTTGTCGTACCGGTCGATGTACGGCGACTTCAAGCACGAGGCCATCTGGGCGCTCTTGAGGGACAAGCAGAAGTTCCAAGGTGGAATTCTGCACACTAGTGCGCCGAAGAGGATGAAACCACTGAAGCTGGTGATTACACGAGCAGCGGCAGCGGCAACCACCCGGTTGACCTCAACCGGACGTACGTGGATGAAGGGAGTTCCGGCACACCGGTGTCCTTCCGGCGTCAAGGCTGCGAAGGCCAAGGGGAAGGCGACCGCGACCTCATCGTCGACCGCTGCAACCCAAGCTCCGGTCCCGGTAGAGCTCCCGACCCAGACGGCCGCCGTGTTTGAGTCGTTAGCAACAGCGTCGATGGCAAGGACGATGTTGCAGACGCACATGGCCCTCAAGAAGTGTACCGACCCCGACGAAGCCGAATATCTCCGGGCGTTACTCGTTGAGCTGCGTCGGAAATTGGGAATTGGTCCGACTTAGTTTTTTTTTATTAGTTCAATGATGTAACTTTTTTTTATTAAAACTTCGCCGTTTGTTATTTAGACCGTTTTTTATTTACTCGTTACTTGTTATTTGAAAACAGTTAAATTAATTAAACAAAACAATAAAATGATGATATGGCGCGCCATAGGGCGCACCACTGGGCGCCCCACTGTAGGTGGAGAGGTAGGAGGATAAAACTGCTGACGTGGCGCGCCATAGGGCGCGCCTTAGGGCGCCCCATTGCTAATGCTCTTAGATCTTAGGTTCGACTCCTAACAACGGTAGTATTAGATAATCCTTCATCGTGATGACTCTTTATCCGTACAGGCCTACAAGGTAGTCATTATAAAACAGAGATTGACATAATTTGTCGTGGTGAGGACGGGATGAAGGAAATCCCTTTTTGAATATAAGCGTATACTTTTTCCGTCTCATAAAAAATAGAGATTTTGGAGAGTTTTAATATAAAATTGATAAAATGTGAGAGATATAGAGAAAAAAGTGATTGAAATATTGATAATGGAGAATGAGGTAATTTCATAAAAGAAAATTATTTATTAAAAATAAAAATTCATTAATTTTGGTAAATAAACCACAATGAAAAAGAAACTATTGGTTATGGAGTTGCAAAATAAAGAAAAAAGGGGGAATTGGGATAACCGACCACATAACATCCATGAGCACCACGTAACCAAAGTTGGTTACATTTTATTGTTGGGTTTGGATGAATAATGAAGCCTTAATCCGTCGACAACAATCGACTGTCAATCCCTATTCTTCTTCTTCTTCCACAATTCTCTCTATTATTTCCTTGATTCGTATCCTCCTGGATAATTTCCTGCACTATTTTGGGGATTTTCTTCCAGACAAACCAAAAAAACTCAAAAACAGAGGAGCAGAATACCGATTGCGATGCAAAGGGCTGTTGACAATGTTCTCGCTGTAACCGAAGAGTCAGTATTCTATCCTCTCCTTCCTCGTTTCGCGCGCATTATTGATGCTTTAGTATTTCATAATTTGCTTGATTAATTTGGGGCTGGGTTTTGGTGATCAATATGGTTTTATCAGGGAGCTGTTTGCTATTCTATTTAGTTGCAAATTTTGGTTCATTTTCATTTCTGTTTGTAGAATTATGTTGTCATTGTATGTTTTCTTTTCATTGATGGAAAGCTGTGGCTTGAGACAGAGGATTAGATTAATTTGAGAATTCATGGTAATTAGCTGGCGTTTAGAGGGGTCTATATGGAGACAGGTTTGCAGCAATTGATTCAGATTTACGTATGGGATGAGGAGCTGCTGTGAGTGCATATGTCTCTGAATCAACACGTATTAGTCTTGTTTGTTGAATGGATTGGATATTTGGGGGGAATTAGTATATTTTATTGCTTTGAGTGGCAGGACAAAATGAATTTGTTTGCTCTTAATGTGAAGTTGACAATGTATATGAATGTCCGGAAATCAAAATGGAGCGATTTTATGTTCACCGGAGGCAGCGAATGGTTAGACATGAATACGAGAAGAATGAAATATGTCCAGCAAAGTAGAATAATGCCTTCTATTGTTTAAACGTGATGATATTTTTGCATGTGCTATGATCAATATCCACCGAGTGCAAGCATTGTTTATGTTGAGCTGCTGAGGGATGTTCTTTGTGATAAAGTTGTAATACATCACTTGATGTACAAATTAAGCATTCACATTCAGGACAAATTTATCATTTTATCAAGAGGCGGGCATTTTTGCAGTAAGGCATGTAAAAACAACATGAATTGCACCATGCTACTTTTCGGAAATACTTCATACTGCGTGATACAGTATATCATCAGCTCATCACATTCGTTTGTGAATGAGTTCCAGACCACAAACTAATGAAAAAAGTTATTTTGGTAGTTCTGGGTCTGTCCTCCGTTACAAGATGTCAGTAGTTACTTACTTACCTTGAAGTTGTTGAAGTGATTCTCAAGCTTTGATGATTCTTTTCTGAGCCATTTATTCTCCTTTTTATATTTTTTCTGTATGAAAGACATCATAATACTCCAGCCATCTTACAACTGTGATTCTTTTCCCTGTTGATATGATTTAGGTCGGTAAAGACGATCACATATGAATCTCTGCACAATATTGTAAGATTTATAAATGGAGTGTCAGCTTTATTATTGTCTATTTTGCCTGGAAAGACTTCTATTCTTGAAGGCATTCATGGTTGGGAGCTTAGGCCAACTTTTCGTGGACCTCGACTTCCTCGTTGGATGGAGAAGTAAGTTTCACTTTTTTTGATATAAATTTTTGAAGGACCTGCAGAATTTACTGTGTATGATTATTCAACTTTCGTGTCTTATTGCATTCAAGTTTAGCAAATTTATTCATTATTATGTTGAGCTTCGCTCTGAAGATGACAGCATGTTATATTTGTTTCTGAAGATAGACCTGAATTGTCAGTCAACAACTGAATAGACACCTAAAAGTGAAGGATATCTATTTTTTGTCTGATGTACTAAGACATTGATGAAACATGCTGCATATTTTTCCCCCTCATTTGACTGTGTGGGTTTGGGGGCTGACCCATTTTGAAATTAACCACAACCCTGCTTAGTTTGAGATTTTCATATATCTTTGTCAGGCTTGCATTTAGGTGCAGCTTTTGACTTTATGAATTTATAATTTACAAGATATAGAAGATAGTCATTTATGTCTGAGTTGATAACTAGGTACCCACTCTGTTCCTTTGGTTTTATATTTCTTGATCGGCAGGAAATAATGATATTTGAATGTGTGCAGTGGCGTATCGTCTTACAATAAATTCATTCATGAATTTTCTGTTGATGCTGACACATCCTCAACTGTGGATTATTCATCCGATGGAGAAGAATGTGATATTTATCCTCCATCTCCTCTGTCACAAAGTTCCCGAGTCCCACGAGAAAGTAATTTTACGAAACAGAACAGAAGCTGGATATGGTGGATAAGATTTATAATAGCATGGGTTTTGTATCCTATGAAATTATTTTTCTTCCTACCACTTTATTTCATTAGATCAGCTTTTCCTACTTCTAAAGCCCCCGTGAGGTCAGGAAACTATCCTTCAGTAACACAATCTCCTAGAAGATTGCAAACTCTCAAGGATCATTTTGTTCAACGGGCCACTGATCGCAGACATGGCGTTGTCGAGGTATGCTTCAATGCTCATTTACATAATATTTTTCCAAAATGATGCGGGACCATGTTACAACTATTTTCTCTTCCGGGCATATGATTGCCACAAAAGAATCTTAAACATGGTCTCTATCTTGAGCACTGATGTTATGATATCTGTTCTTTTACTGCTTTTCATTGATTATAATCCTGTGGTGCTTGAATTATTCATTAACTATAACTCAATGGGATTGTGAAATATATGACGTTGCCTGACTGATGACTGATCGACATATGTACATCCATTCCTCTTCTTTTTCTTGTCTGGCTCTCAACTTAATGATTAACTAACTACAACTCAATGAAAATGTGAAATATAAGAGGGCCAGCTGATTGACATATTTACAGCTCTATTCCTCTTCCTTTTCTTGTCCAGTCCTCAACCTATATGCTTGAAATTAGAAATGATAACAAGAATGGTCATTTGGTGTATTTCTTATCATTGGATCATGAGCTGCCTGCACTTTTGCATAAGTTACTAAGTATGTCTTCATTCATACTTTTTTGTTTTTAGGATCTCCACCTAGCAATTGAGTTTTTCATAGAATCTGCATTTGATGTTGTTCACACGGCAGCCCATTGCGTGCTTTCTCCAGTAAATACCTTGAGAAGTGTATGCCAGTGGTTCTTCTCCAAACTCAGTTTTCGCAAAGGCATTCGCCCTACTGCTGTTCTATCAGATAAGGATCCAGCTCCTTCTGAAAGGAAAACGTCTTTCAACCTCAATATAGATGCCAGGACATGTCAAGATGTCATAACAGAGCTTGGGTATGAGAAATGTGATCTAATGTTA
This sequence comes from Salvia splendens, assembly GCF_004379255.2. NCBI lineage: Eukaryota > Viridiplantae > Streptophyta > Magnoliopsida > Lamiales > Lamiaceae > Salvia > Salvia splendens. The sequence goes on from NC_056045.1 coordinate 26,596,071, forward strand.
TCTTTTCTGTGGTCATTTCCTCTACTGTGCTTTCATATAAGGCGGGTAAATGGTGTTGTGTGTCGAGGCTCCATTTTTGTAGGGATATGCTGAACATTTTGTCAATCATGCTCAATTCAGCCTACTTGTGCTTGTATATTGAGGTCATGATGTGTAGTTCTTTTTGGCGTTTGGAACTTGACTTTTTAGTGGCTTTCCACTTTAGAACAAACCGCCTTCCCCTGCCTTATGCTATATCTTTTGTCGTTTTCAAAAGTCAAGTCATTTCCCTCGGTGAATTATACGTTCGACCGTATATCTTTTTGTTAAGGCCCCAACTATAAACTTGAAAAGGTTTCAATTGTCTTTTCTGTTTTAGGTATCCTTATGAAGCTATCCGTGTGGTTACAGCTGATGGATACGTATTTCATCTGGAAAGGATTCCAAGGTTCGTGAGCAAAACACGTGATCAGTTGTTATTTTAATGCAATTTTTATCAGTAGCACTTTACCTCCTGAAAAAGGAAAAATAAAATTGCATTTTGATGTTTGTAAGATTATTGCAGGAGAGATTCACGAAAAGTTGTCTATCTGCAGCATGGAATATTAGATTCATCTATGGGGTGAGTTATGTCATCGATCAGTCATGATGATAGTAGTTTATAAAACCTGTTATCATCTGTAATATCTTCTACTCTCTCCCCGTTCCATAATAGTTGAGGCATTTCATTCGGGCACGGAGATTAAGAAAAAAAATATGTAATGTACTCCCTCCGTCCCGAGCTACTCGCTCATTTCCTTTTCGGCACGGAGATTAAGGAATGAGTGTATAGGAAAGTAAAAAATGACGGCTATAGGTGAAAATTTTTACTAAAAATGGAAAGAGTGCAAGTAACTTGGGACGCCCAAAAAGGAAATACGTGCGAGTAGTGCGGGACGGAGGGAGTATTAAATAAAAAGATAATAAAGTATGAGGGATGAAAAAGTAGAGAGAAAAAAGTAAGAGAGGGGGAAAAGTAATTAAAAAGAAATGTGTTGACTTTTACTAAAAGGGAAAATGACTTCACTACTATGGAACGTACCAAAATGACTACTACTATGGAACGGATGGAGTACTTAATATGACATGGTAAGTTTAATCTTGTAGAATAGTAAAATATAGATATAAGCGGAAAAGTAAATAGATATAGTAGAGAAAGTAGTAGTGTATTGAGTGTATTTTATTACTCAACACATGCCACATATATATAGTACAAAGCACTAAGCTAGGCTATGTCACATCACCGATATGGGATAGAATACTAATATTCTTAACAAATCTAAATCAATGGCCTCCACTACATGCAAGGCTACAGCTCACGTTGATTTTGATTTGTTATCTACCATATTTTGTATTGGACCTCGGAAAATGTTTCTGGCAATAACCAATTACTGTGTCTGCTCTAATGATTAGCATGTTTTCAAATTTTCTTCTTATTTTTGAATCATCTAGCATCATCATATCATATACTTTGTCATAATGTGACTGCCTAATATTCTTAGCCGGGGAATAAAAGAACAAAAAAAAGATAAGTTTCTGGATTACAAACAGATGTAAGATGAACAAAAAAGATTTAGATTATGAAGTTAACCTTAGGGCTACCAGCATCAATTTTCTAGAAGATTGAAAGGTATCATGTCCATTTGTGTTTCATATATGTTATACATAATACATAACAAAACCAGATAACCAACAAACTAAAAAAAATTTTAATCCCAGTTTACCATCTGACCATTCTTTGAGGTGTGTGACGGGAAGGATTTATTTCATTTTGATTAACTGAACTTTGAGTTTTTTTTATGTAATTGTGCCATCTTAGTATACCAATTAGTTGGTAAAATTGAAGCCTAAATGTATTTATTAGTATCGGATTTACTCTTAATAGTTCCTAATTATTTCACATGTCTTATGTAGTGAATTTGATAATCGTGTTGTTATTTTTATTCCTCCAAATGATTTTGTTGTATTTTACCTATATTCTAACAGTAGTATTTATTTTTACAGTTGGGTGTCAAATGGTGTTGTCGGTTCTCCTGCTTTTGCAGCCTTTGATCAAGGTTTGTACAATATACTAAAAGCTAAACTCGGTTCTTGAACATATATAGCAAGTATAATTTGTGATACTGATTTTCTTTCCCGATCATATGAAGGTTATGATGTTTTTCTTGGAAACTTTCGTGGATTAGTTTCGAGAGAACATATCAACACGAAAATCTCATCCCGGCAGTAAGTGACTCCTTTTTTTGTGGCATACTTCACAATTTATTTATCAGATAATCATATAAAGTAGGTTTATAATAAGCTCCAACAATATAAAGATAGCAAAGATTGTTCTATTGCAGTTATATGGACTTGTTTACTAGTGCCTTTTTGGAGGTATGACCTTATTATTTGGTTTTACCTTTTCTTAACATTCCTGATTAAACTGAGTTTATGCAGATATTGGAAATACTCAATCAATGAGCATGGGACTCGAGATATACCAGCAATGGTGGAGAAAATACACGAAATTAAGATTTCTGAACTGAAGCCTCGCAAATCTGATCCCAAGGAAGAAAGTAACACTGATCAACCTTACAAGCTCTGTGCAATCTGTCACAGCCTGGGAGGAGCTGCCATTTTGATGTACGTTATAACTCGTCGGATAGAGGAAACACCACACAGACTGTCCAGAATGATCCTACTCTCACCGGCTGGCTTCCACCATGATTCTACCGTTGTATTCACTGTATCAGAGTACTTATTTTCTCTGATTTCTCCTCTCTTAGCACCTTTCTTTCCAGCCTTCTATATTCCCACTAGGTTTTTCCGTATGCTGCTAAATAAGTTGGCTCGCGACTTCCATAATTTACCCGCGGTTGGGGGACTGGTACAGACCCTCATGAGTTATGTCGTCGGTGGCGACAGCTCCAACTGGGTCGGGGTCTTAGGTCTACCTCACTACAACATGAACGACATGCCAGGCGTCGCGTTCAGGGTGGCAATGCATCTTGCGCAGATGAAGCGCACCAAGAAGTTTGCAATGTTTGACTATGGCAGTCGGGCCGCGAACACGGAGGTGTATGGTACCCCGGGGCCGTTAAACCTGGGGGAGTTCTACAGCTTGATCGACATCCCCGTCGACCTCGTGGCTGGGAGGAAGGACAGGGTGATCAAGCCATCCATGGTGAGGAACCACTACACGGTGATGAAGGACGCAGGAGTGGAGGTGTCCTTCAGCGAGTTCGAGTACGCGCACTTGGACTTCACGTTCTCTCACCGCGAGGAGCTCTTATCCTACGTGATGTCGCGCCTGCTGCTGGTGGGCGCGCCCTCGAAGCAGTTGAACAGGACTAAGTCCATCAAGGTGAAGAGGAAAGATCTGCAGGTGAGAGCAGCCAAAGTAAACACGTGAGAGCTGGTTGTTTATCTCCTCGTTGAAGGAGATGTTCAGCCTATGTACATACATAGAGAGAGAGAGAGTTGGGAGGGCTTGGTGTTGTTAGTGAAGATTTAAGCCATCCTAGGTCTCAGTTTCCTTTTTTTTTCTGGGAATAGAAAACTGGAGCTAATAGCAAGCACCTCTAGTTTGTGTATTATGTCAAAAGTGTGTTGTATGTAACTTTAGACCTCACAATATTATTGAGATGGTATATGTTGTACAATTATCATAGAAATTTAAACTATTTTTTGTACTTTAATTTTATACTTCTTCGGTCCACTTTTCAATTTTGATTCGTCCACAAAATTTACTCCTTGTTTTCTTATTTGTACATACTCCCTCCGTTTTTTAAAAATAGCAACTCTTTCCATTTTAGTCCGTTCCTTAAAAATAACAACTTTCAAACTTTCTATTTTAGGAAATCTTTACACCCGTATACATCAATTCATTTACCACTTATACCACTAATAAAGTGGACTCCATAATCCACTAACATTAATTCTATTACTTTTTTCTTTTCTCTTTTACTTTACCAATTTTTCTCTCTCTCTTTCTTACTTTTTTCTCTCCTTCTCTCTTACTTTACCAAATTGTGCATTAAAACTGATGTCATTTCAAATGTTTATTATTTTTAAAAAATGGAGGGAGTATATGGAACGGGAGATGGTTCACTTCAGATTTTTTTAACACATAATTATATCAGTTCGCCTATAGATTACATCACTTGGCATTACAAAGTATATCAACTCTCGACTTAATATCAATTTGTTCATTCAGGAGTATTAGAGTTCATAACTCAATATCATGAATTGATATGTTTTATAATGCCAACTGATATTATTATATCAGCGAACTAATATGATTTTTAGTTCTCATAAGTTCTATTTTTCGTACTAATAAGATGCACTCTTTTCATAAATTGGAATTAATCCTAAAAATGGGCCTATATTGCCATTCTTCATATCAAAATCTTTTGAAAAAGAAGATTTTTTATAAGGCCCGACCAATTGAAAAAAAAAACTACTCCCTCCGTCCCATTATAAATGATCAACTTTTGATTTTGAGTTATCTCATCATAAGTGATCAATTTTCTTTTTTAGCTAAAAATAAAATTTCAACATTCTATTACTTTATTCCTTCTCTCTTAGCTTATTCTCTTTTTCTCTCTTACTTTTTCTCTCTCATACTTTGCTCTCTTATTTTTAATTTAATATATATGATTTTCTTCATTCTCAGTCTAAGAGAAATCCATCATTTGTAAATGGGACGAGGTGAGTATTATATTAAAAATAATGCGAATGACTAATTTTAAATAACAGTAAATAGACAAAAAGCCCATCTATATTGGGCCCAACAAATGCTAACTGACGGCGCCATATATAATAGGCGTTGGCCTATCATTTTAAACCTCTCTCCTCTGTATGCTTTGCCTCGTCGCGACGTAGCATAGCAATCACAGAAACCCTAGCTCCCCTTCCTTCCATACTTCCGGCGGCGGCAACGGTTGAAACGGCGGAGACGGATTACTTCATGCTTGGAGCGCTCGTTGTGGATTATCGATTACCGCACGTATGTTTAATTTTTGCGTCTTTAATTTTCTCCAAAGAGATATATTTTGCTTGTATGTCTCTGAGTCCTTTTTTTTGAATCGTTGAATAGTCGAATTGAGCTGAACGCTTTGATTTAAACTTGCTTGTTTGATCTGTTTTGTCGGTGTGCGTAGTGTATGTCGTGTTCTTGAGTTGTTTTTCTGCTTTATGTTAGTAAATTGTTTATTTGTTTTCCTGTGTATTATCTGTATTTTTTTTTTAGTTTGATGCAATCGGTAACTTATTCTGGATATATTTTATGTGTATAGTGATGGATATTGCTTCTCGAAAAAGCATGCTTCTGATTACGTACTCTGAGGAAATTGTGGATGGTAAACCAATCTTAGTTTGCTCAAATAGCCTTCCAATTAAGGTGCATCGAGAACCAGCAGGGCATGCCTTCCATGATGCTGCACTTAAGCTGTCAGGCCACTTTGTGGAGGTGGATGACAAGGACAAAGATGATGGCAAGACTGTTCTGGAAGAGAAAGAGAATGTTTATGTTCAATCATCAGAGTCATACAGCAGTAAAGGAAAGAAGAAATCTGCTGGTGATTCAAAGCAGCAAGATCATTATGCCTTGTTGGGGTTGAGTCATTTGAGGTATCTGGCAACTGAAGATCAGATAAGGAAAAGTTATCGTGAGGCAGCTCTGAGACATCACCCTGACAAGCAGGCTGCTCTTTTGCTCCTTGAGAAAACTGAGGTTGCGAAGCAGGCAAAGAAGGATGAGATAGAGAGTCTGTTCAAGTCCATTCAGGAGTCATATGAGGTGCTGATAGACCCTGTCAAGAGAAGAATCTATGATTCCACAGATGAGTTTGATGATGAAATTCCCGTTGACTGCGCACCACAGGACTTCTACAAGGTCTTTGGACCTGCCTTCTTAAGGAATGGACGCTGGTCTGTTAACCAGGCTGTCCCGACCTTGGGAGATGATAAAAGCCCAATAAAAGAAGTGGATAGTTTCTATGATTTTTGGTATGCGTTCAAGAGCTGGAGGGAGTTTCCTCATGCTGATGAGTTTGATCTGGAGCAAGCTGAGTCCCGTGAGGACAAAAGGTATATGGAAAGGCAAAATGCTAAACTTTCGGAGAAGGCAAGGAAAGAAGAATATGCACGTATACGCACTCTTGTTGATAATGCCTACAAACGAGACCCGAGAATTTTGAGAAGAAAAGACGATCTCAAAGCTGAGAAGGTAAGGAAAAGGGAGGCAAAGGTTTTGGCCAAGAAAATGCAGGAAGAAGAAGCAGCTAGAATTATTGAAGAGGAGAAGAAACGGAAAGAAGAGGAGGAGAAGAGGGCCGCTGAAGCTGCTTCAAATCAGAGAAAGATCAAGGAGAAAGAAAAGAAGCTCCTTCGCAAAGAACGGACCCGTCTTCGAACACTTACAGCACCTATTTTGTCCCAGCATTTGCATGGTCTTAATGCTGACGACGTGGAAAGTCTTTGCTCATCTTATGATAAAGATCAGCTCAAAAGTCTATGTGATCGGATGGAAGGGAAGGAATTGGTTGAGAGTGGAAATCTCCTAGCCGAGTGTCTCAACACTGATCAGAAACCAAAAGATGTGAAGGAAGTTGAAAACAATTCTAAACCGAATGGTTCTGTAGCTATGAATGGACATGCTACTTACAGCAGCTATGAGAAAAGAGAAAAACCTTGGACTAAAGAAGAGATTGATCTTTTGAGGAAGGGAATGCTGAAATTTCCTAAAGGAACTTCTCGAAGGTGGGAAGTGATCTCTGAATATATTGGTACTGGTCGGTCCGTGGAAGAGATTCTCAAGGCTACAAAAACAGTACTTTTACAGAAGCCAGATTCTGCTAAAGCTTTTGACTCCTTCCTTGAGAAAAGAAAGCCTATGCCCATGATAGTATCTCCTCTCACAACTAGGGAGGAGGTTAAGGGCACACCCATTAACATTGAGGAGAATGAATCTTCGGCTCCTGATAATTTGCCAGTGTCATCAAATCCTAGTGTAAACAATCTGAGCTCTGGCGACAGTACTGCTGCAAATGGAGTTTCCTCAGACCAAGATTCATGGTCCGTTGTCCAGGAAAAAGCTTTAATCCAAGCTCTGAAAACCTTCCCAAAGGACACTAACCAGCGCTGGGAACGAGTTTCAGCTGCAGTTCCCGGAAAAAGTGTGGCTCAATGTAAGAAGAAAATCACTATGATGAAGGACAGCTTCAGGAGCAACAACATGGAAGACAGAGGCACTGAGGACCTGAAGGATTTGAAGGACTCGTCCAGTCAGAATGAGGAAACGACCAATGCCTCTGCTGACAGTGAAGCCGCTGTAAACGACATTTCATCTAGTTCTGATGCAGATATGTGGTCCGATGTCCAGGAGAAAGCATTGATCCAAGCGCTGAAAACCTTCCCGAAAGACACTAACCAGCGGTGGGAGCGCATTGCTGCGGCAGTTCCAGGGAAAACAGTGAATCACTGTAAGAAAAAGTTTGCATCTCTAAAAGAGAACTTTAGGAGCAAGAAAACCACAGCTTAGTTTTTCACAATTATGGTATTATTGGTTGTGGAGATGGAACCAGTCTTGGGGGCTCGTGGAAGCAGCTTCTCTTACAACACCATTCCTACGACTGTTATTGTTGTCATTTCTTACGGGTAATAGAAACTTACCATTTTGCATATGGAGCAGTTTTGTACGAGCAGAGAGTTAATCATGTCTTTTTTGTTCTCAATTCTTTATTTTTCTTTTAATTACTACAGAGCATTATTCTACTTGATGGTTCTTGACGTATTCCATATATTTCTATGCCTATTTCTATTGTATCAATCTGTTTTTTGTTACATATTTTGGGCTCTTAACACAATGGGGAGAAACTTATTGAATGATCATCCTTTTAAATGACATATTCTTTGATCTAAACGCACTTTCATAAATCTGTTATTTACAGATGAAAGGAATGTGAAAAAAAAAACCATTACTCCTGTTAGTTTCTCTGCTTTTTAAGCAACTTGGGCAAAATTGTGCTTTACAAGTTAGGCCTGAACAATTTAATTTTCTTAGCATTTAATTGATGGGTGGCTGAGGTGGCGGTGGCATGGGACAACCGACTGGAAGAACATAAGATGGTTGGTGGTGGTGCCCTGGAGGCATCATCACTGGAGTGCCTACGGCAGGAGCCATGTGGCCGGCGGGAGGAACCGACACCGGCTGCCCCACAGGTGCTCCGCTGTACATGCCTAACCCATGCATATTTGGCCTCTGATGATGTTTCATTGCAGGCGGAGTGGCTGGGGGGGGATGGGGGTGTTGGCTGGTTACGAGCAGAGGCAGGTGGGCCGATGACAGAACCTCGCCGTTGATGCTGGTGATATCGTGGATGCTGGACCTCCTCCTGTCCCTGTTCATGGAGTTCAAACGGATGAAGTATTTCTGGGCATGGCTTGCCACCTGCGTTGGAGTTCTTGAAATCACGTAGTTTCTTGAAATGCTCCTCCAATCCCCTTTCCCAAACTTGTCCAACCCCAGTAAAAACAACCTGTGCATCACACAAAAAAGTTCAAACCTTTGATATTTGGGACACAGAATTTATAGGGTATGTACCTGTGCTCCTCTTCGGTCCAGGGAATCCCCTTCCGTCGCTCTTGGTCGGACCGGCTGGAGGCTCCGCCACCCTTTCCGGGTGGCTGAGCGGAGGTGGACTCCAGTGGTGAGAAAGTAGAGCTGGAAAAAGGCTTATCTTTATATGTAGTGGTGGACATAAAAGAAGATGAAGCTGTTGCAATGGCTGTGTTGTAGTTAGGTAATGGAACATTCCCAGCTTCAATGGCAGCTACATCTTGAAGAAGAAGCATGTAGTGATGCTTTAATTCCAGAATGCTTTTGGTGGGAACCATTGAAGCAATCTGGGTCCAGCTTTGTTCCTTGCATTCCTCGTTCCAGTGCATGGCAATGCCGTTCTCGAATGCCTTATCTTCTTCCCGGCTCCACCCACCCCCCGACCAACCTCCCGGCATGCGTGTGTGTATGTATATGTTGAGAGCTTAAGAATTGTTGGAGATGGTGGAGAGAGGGGGTTGCAGGGATAAGGAGAGAAGGAATGCAAGATAAGAATTAATGGAAGAGAAGGACCACCTGTCACTAGTGCGACTCAAAGGGATGGGGGTGCATTTGTCATATATATTACAAAATCATTGCATTTCTACTTTCATCTATATCCTGGTTTTACTCTCCAATTTCTTTTAATATGATGGCTACTACATTTGGTGTTACATCTTCTTCTTCTATACACATTATAATGACTATCATTTTATAGTGTGTATAGCAGGAGACGTAGGACTAAATGTAATAGATAACCTTTTATGAGATGGAAATTATTTAGCTAAAATTATTGAATCAGAATCCTATTAAATTTAGCTAAAATTTATTTTGATAATTAAATTTATAATTTTAAAATTTATTCCATATTTAAGAATTTCATAGTGTATTTTTTATTTTAATTTTTTACTCCACTTCCTAAAATTTTTAGAGAAAGAGAGAGAAAGAAAATATAACATAAAGTGATTGAAAAAGTAAAATGAATAATACTTATCATTTTAGGTACTCAAACTATAAGAAAATATCATATTTAGTAGTACTAGAAAGAAAGATAAAGAAAATATCAAATCCAGTATATAGATATGAAAGTCCAAAAATGCTCTATGGATACCATTTGCGTGCAAAACACATAATTTAGGGACCATTTCCACTATAACAAAGAGAAAGAGGTAATACTTATGATATTGCTAGTCGATGCACTGGTAATTGCTTACATTGAAATCTATGGATTTTGTGTTACATTTTATGTGATTTTGGGATATTTCAGAGTAAAAAAAAGGTAAGATAATTGTGGTGTATATTATATATTGGGTGATTAGTGAGATTAATACATTTTGGGTTTTTGTAATTTGCCTAAACTAACAAAAGCGTCGCTCTAATTGTAATTAATGCGCGCTACGTTAAAGTCATATCGACTATAATATCTTGTTCGGTTAAATTGCTTAACATTCTGTTCTCAGCCACTATTATATGTTAGTAAATGTATGGTGAAATGCATTTTTCGATTAGATTTTGAAATTTTGATAGCAACACGTTGTATGACTGGGATGGAATTTGGAGTGATATATAAACAAGAAATCATCTCTCACTAAAGCTATACCTGGAGTAACTATAAATAATTCTTTATTGAAGGAATTTCAGCCTCAATTGAAGTCGCCGTGTTTGTAATTGTGTGTGTCGCTTTCAACCGTTGTTTGAAATATTTTAATGATTCGGAATAAAATAAAGTACTAATTCGATATAAATATCAAAAGTGACCTTTTTAACCCTGAAAATTGAGCTCTTTAAATTTCAACGTTTCTTTTTAAATTTCAACATTTTCAACACTATGCAATCCTATCAAAAATTAAAATTCAAGAAAATATAATTAAAGCCTTTGGCTACAAATTTATCTCAAGACAAAGTTTCTTCTTTATCTACCACGTATATTATTGGAAAGTATGAAGAAACACAAGACACCAATAAAATATTTCTCCATAATAATAAATCAGGCAATTAAAATAGAGGAAACACATTTCGTTTGCCTGCTTAAATATGGAAATCCTAGTCGACTTCAACTCTGTCAAAACTCAATAAACTCACTTAATATCAAAAGTTGGAAGAAAATACAAGTCATATTTCATTCATGGAAATGAGAAAATTAAACACGAACCAACTCTAACAATATTAGACCTTACTTTCTCCATTCAACTTCAGTTTTCCACAGCCATTTCAGATATCATCATGTTCAATCAACGGCTGTGAACCATCGATTCCCAAGAGCTATATCGTGCTAACTCTACACATCGCATAGTATTGATTCGTGTGTAAGTGATACGAGAAGGAGGGCATAGAAGAAAGAGTAAAAACTACTAAAACTATTACTAGCAGCAATTTGTTGGAAGACTAATACCATAACCAAACAGCATACACATATACAAGAAACAGATGCTTTGATAGACACCATGATCAATTAGGAAGGATCTGAATAAATATTTCCTTCTAATAACAACACCAGACAGAGAAGATTTCTTGATAGGCTCCAGCTAAACGATGATGAGATCAAGCAAGCTCGAAAAGTAAGAGCAATTTCTAATCAATTTCTAACATCGAACAAACAGCAAACTATAGATCTGTTTTACAGTTCTATTCCTAACTTACAAGTAAAACACTTGATCAGTTGATCTTCTGTAGTGTTTTCGCATATGATACAATTGCCAATAGCCTCAAGGGGGAAATGACTTCGAGTTAAAATAGTGAAGAAAAGGGAATGTATCAATTATAAATGCACTTGTCTAGCGTATACTCGTAGCTATGAAGAACAACCTCAAACGTTTTATATTTTCCCTTTGCATAGGATAAAAATGAGTTATGATGTTAAAGGCAATAAGTTTTCATATCACAATTGATGGGATTAACATGCAGGTAAAAATAGATATTTCCCCTGAGTGCTACTCTCTTTGAATTTACAGCTTACTTCACTTATATCCGAGACCTCGTATTTACATGTCTGTGACCTAATAAAGACTAGTGAGAATTATCCGACATCTGAATTCACAACGTTCTTTCTATCACCATCTAACCTGTTAAAACCAGATTTCAGGATTTTGTTGTCTTGAAGACTTGAACTGTCTTTCTTGAGGTTTTTGCCTCATTGTCATCTAGACAATTCCATAAAGGAATCAAACAATGAGAGGTATCCAAAAACTGGTGCTTTGAGAAAAGGGACTAGTTTTAGAAGATACTTACCAGAGGAGAATCAATAATTTGCGAAATACCAGTAACAGAGTGGTAGATTTGTGAATGCCATTTCCAAAGTTCTGCAAGAAGACTGCCTCAAGCACAAAACACTGTCTGATGGATGAGTATGTTCGGAAAGCCCATACTACTCATGGATTTCTTGTAGAAGAGATGCTCTATCTGGGTTCATAATCAGAAGCTGTTGTATGTCTTTTGGCAGCATATCGAACACTATTTTCAGATCTTTCTTTAACTTGTTACAGACTGCTTCAGAATCTTCATTTACTCTTCCATACTGCCATGGAGAAAATTTTAGTTAATGGAGACACATGGACTGATAATATACAAACAACTGTAACTGATAACAGAAAAACTTGCGTTGTTAAGATAAAAGCAGCAGCGAAGCATGATACAAGATGCAATCCATCAGGCTAGTAAGTATTAACCCATAGGTTGTTATCACTTACAAATATATAATCTTCACAGTGAGAGAGAAGTTGTTGAACTGATTAATCTTGCAACATCTGACTTGCAAATCAAGAAGGAATTAACTATCTAAGTGTGTTAAGTACCTGAGATGTTGTTATGACTTGAAGGTCATGTACTAACACTATTTTAACTATCCTTCTCCTCATCTCTCTTACTTTGACAATTATGCATTAATTCCCGTGCCGTCACAAATGTCCTTATTTTTTTGGGACAGAGGGAGTATAATGTTTAGGTAAGTTTACACTAGAAACCACTTGGCATCCATTATATCCAAGTTGCTAGGAGAGTCCATTGAATGCACATATAAACATATAACATTACCCAATGCAGGAAGAGGAAAAAGCATGTTAGTACTAAGATCCACATTATCCTGTACATCTCATACGAATACGTACATAGAAGCATTTTGAGGCAGTTAAAGCCCTCTTTGATTATCAGCACTTTCTTGTGATTGTTTGAGCAGAAGCAATCTAGTCCATTATGTAAACATAAATGAATAGATATTAGATAAGATATCAAACCATAACCCTGGATCTTCTCCACATAAACAAAGTTGATTCAACAGAACAAGGAGAAGAAAGGAGCAATTCATAGTGAATTTTATCCCTTGGTCCACAATTTTCTTGTGCATCATCTTCATTAAATAGAACTGTCTAGAATAGCAAATAGAAAAGTACGATATTGTTTAATGAATTTCAGTAAATGTTGAAAATTCTTAATCATGCCACATGCATTTCACCAAAACCAAAATTGTCATGAATTATTGCATCAATATTTTTTATAATAAAAATCACTCTAACTAATTTTAGAGAACTTGCCTGCATTTCTCCGTGAAGGTGCCTCTCAATTGCATTGAAGGAATCAACAATTTCCAATTCTGACATTCTACTTATCAACTGGTGTATATTGGTCTTCACTCTAGCTTGCCTCCACAATTTATATTGTTCTTGCTCAGCAACAGCACGTTTTCTTCTGAACCATGGGAGAAAGTTGTATCCTTTCAGAAACTGCCTGCATTGATATTCAGAACATATCATTATCTTCAGGAGATATCAACAAAATAGTCATAGCAAGTAGCAACCTAAGTTTGGTGACACAATAACCTAGAATATTCAATTAGCATTATAACATATTAATATCAATGCAACTTAAAGCAAGCCCTACTAGATAGGTGGAGTTCAGATTTTGATCGCTTACACTGTCTTATAGATGGTTTCAAAACATTCAATGGACTGATGTGCACGTTGGCAAGAGAAAAGGCACTAATTAAACAAGAGATTTGAGTGAAGAACTAAGTAATACCTGTAGAGATCCAGCCAATTTGACTTCATCCGCTTCAACAAAAACTTTCCTGGACCTCTTGCAGACAAACTCTCTAGGAACTCCTCAGCATTGAATGTGGGTAGAGGAGGGGGATCGGAAAATGGAGACGATGTTTCAGAAGGTGTATTTGGTCTAAAATATGGACCAAAAGGAGCCAAGAAGTTAGTCGTCAACTCCAAAAAATGGCGACGAAGTATATCATTGTTGACAACCGACATCGACTCCTCAACCCTGGGAGACAGTCCTGCATCAATAAGTCTATTCAGGATAGATGTATCCGGCTTTGTCAGTCCAGCATAATTCGTCCATACAGCTTCTTTATGCTCTGTCATTAGACACAGAGGACCATCTCTCTTCAACTTCACAGCATTCAAGAAGTTTGCAGGAGTAAATCTCTTTAAAGCAACATTTTGACCAGGCGGAGTTCCTGCAGCAGTCTTAGAACCAAAAGGGTGGCGGATAGAATTTGAAGCGGGATTTCCAACTGAGATAATGTGAGGCATATTACGAAGTGCCTTTAAGAAGAAAAGGTTTGTCACACCTAAAATCATTGGAGGAAAAGAGGAACCCTGAGGAAGAGAGTTTAAACTGGCAAACTCCGGGTCGTGAATAGTAAAGTAAGGTCTGAAATCAACACTCAAAAGAAGTGGGGCAACCAAACTAACTAGACCAGAAACAGCTTCAGAACATTGCGGAGGTGTTGGTGCTATTATTAAGATGGGTTCCCCCAAAAGCAGGAGTTCCCACAGCTTCCAAAGTTGCAATAAAAGTCCACGAAATGTACCAAAAAGATCCGAGTCATGAAATAGGCCCTGAGGAACTGAGAGATTTGAGGGGAGAAGAGGAGCAAGTGAGGAAGCAGAGTCTTCAAAAAGTCCACTATTTGACGGCAAACAATGAGAAGGTGGCAGATTCACTTTTAGTGATGCATTCCCAATAGGAAGCTCCATTTGTTGACCCGGCATGGGTGTAGGCCACTTTGATACATAAGCAGCAATGTAATTAAGTGCCTTGCTTCCAATGTCAAAGTACAACGGCCCCAAAATTTGTAATAAAGGTCTAAACACACTCGTGTATGGACTGTATGAAAGAATAACCACAGATTTTTGCTCGCCTCCTCGCTTTAGTCTCTCGTCGTGCCTCTGCCTATTAAACACAAAGCCATACAAGAATCGGGAGTTATAGCTGATGTGACTTTTACCTATTGGCTTCTGGGGAGATAATTTATTATCCACTACTTCAACGATCTCTGTTGATGCTACACTCGAAGCTTGAAGGTTTCTCTCTCTTTTGGTGCGGAAAAAGAATATACAATCATGGATGCTTGAGCGATTATGATGCTGTGAAACTGAATCCGGAAATGAATTAAAAGAGACTTCAAGCTCCTCACTTTGGGTAAGACAGCCAGGAGGATAACACTCTTCAATCAGCTGACCCTGCTCGAGATCAAACCTGATGATGCAAAATGCAGCCACCCATTGCTGCAAAGATCTTTCATCAACTTCTGGTGCAGGCTCCGACTTCAGAGAAAATGATGGCGACCGGCTCATCTTAATATCACTCAAAAATCAATAGGCACCGATCATATAATCTCCACATACCCTATCCACACAGTAAAAAGAAAGCAACAGCGGTCGCCCTGTATGAACTGTGCACCAATTGAACCTAGAAAGATTCCAGGGATGGGAGGTTAGTGCTGCCAAACTTAGAACCGAGCATTTACATAACATGGCTACGAGCAGAAGTGAAATTCATGGATACAGTAAAAGAACATAAACCACTCCCCTACTACAAAAATGCATAACACTAACAAGTATCACTACTACAATCTACAAACTATACAAGCTAAGTTACAATATCCTCACTTTTGGATAAAGAATAGCTGCAAAAACATCCATTAGCGCCATCTCATTGACTAAAATTCAGCCAAGTTCATTATTTGCACCCAAGTAAAATTTTGACTTTTCCCACAACATCATTGTATAATAAAGTAATATAAACCCAACAACATCTGCTGGATTTAGATCAAATCAGCAAAAATATTTACTTTTCAATAAAAGGGGTTCCTTCATTTCCATAACTATTACCTGAACTATGCAGAAACCCAGAAGCTAAAATTGCAGAAGCAGCTCGGATCTGACAAAAGGAGAAAAATTCGAAGAGAAAAACTGACTTTTTGTTTTGGGATTTGCTAAATAGAACCAAGAAAAATGTGGGTTGAGATTATTCGTGTTGTGTGTTTCTGAAAGCGCTTTGATTGTCAGCACTTGAAACGGATACCAATTCGAGCTTGTTTACCGCTGCGTTGTTTTGGATTTTGGACTGCAATCTTGCCGTTCTTGGTAATTTTTCAGACATTCCTTTTTAGAGTGAGTGAATAAATATTTATGCATAAATCAGAATTATATTAAAGAAATAACTGGTCTCTGGATTATGGGTTTATCTTGTCCATAGTCCTTGGACTTTAAAAATATCGTCAGACATCTCTGAATTAATGGTTTATCTCGAAATTGATCATTTTACCATTTTTTTATACAAAAATACCATTTTGAGGGTTTTGGCAATTTGGTCATTTTACACTTTGTGTGATACACCTACCTTAATTTATTTTATAGTTCAATTCACCAATAAACAACAGTTAGTAAATATTATTCAATAAAATTTTAGGTAAATAAAATATTATAAAATTGCTGAAAATTTAATAATGCAACCGGAGGAGGTAATATGGAAATGATAAATAAACTATCATATTTATAGGCCAAATATATGAAGAAGCTATTCTAATTATTGTAAGTACAATTCTGAATAATGGAGCGGTTAAATGACATAGTAAAACCCCTTAATCACTCTATTTAATCAAACGTTTAAATGACTTTTAATTATACATTTTTAATTTAATATAATTTTTTAAATTAAATCGCTATCTTGTTCCAAAACTCCCCTTTTGTATATTATATAGATTAGTGTAAAAAAAACTTAATTAGTATTTTTTAATTATATATAAATAAATAAAAACTAATTCTAACAGTCTATTAAAAAAAACTGACTATTATTCGCAAAAAAAGATACTAGTACTATTAATTTGGCACAACTGTAGTGTGTCGTATGCTAATGCCACTTTTCCGCAATTGAATATTGACATATGTAAACAGTAAAAGTATGCACGTTATAAAGTGGTACCAAAAACTATATTTTAATAATTTTTCATTTTAGATGATGCGAATCAGACGATATGATTATACTGTACTACTATTACTTTTGCATTTTTATCTCGTACCAAATTTGCAAAATATTCAATGATTGTCACTCTCTGTTGCGATTTTTAAATGTCAAATTATTTTTGCAACTAATCGCAACTCATAAATTCAAACTATAAAATTTAGCCAACCCAGATCGAATTGTTTTGACAGTTTTGTCTTTGATAGCAAAAAAAAATACTCAATTGTGGGATGAAAAATTATACTAAGAACTATTTAGAATTAAATTGAGAATACTAACTAATAAGAGCAATTTTACAGAGAGGGCTGAATATGATAACTAAGCCCCAATTTGTGCACCTCATGATAAGTAAAAATACATACAAAAAAAATAAAAATAAAATCCAATAACAGAACTTTGAACTACTCGTGAATAATAAAATCAACTTTTTTGGCAGGAATAAAATGAGCACAAACACTAATACAAAAAGAGCAACATTATATTACAGATTTACCCCAACTTTAAACCGCTTGTAAGTATGTACAGGCAAAAAGCAAAGCACAAAAAACAGTTAATCTCTAACTCCAGTTGGATGTTGTCGAAGTCTAGCAATAACACTTAACCAACCTCATATTGCTGTATTTTGGAAGAAACCTACCTTTACTTCATCCATCTAGGTATCTACCGTTAAAAATGAAGACTCCCGGAAGATGAGGCGAGGTGGGAAATCAACCTAGGCTATACATCATATACAGGCAAGCGCTCCTCTATAGAAACTCGGCAAATTGGACATTTCCTACATTTGTCGGAGCAGGAGCTGCAACACATCAACATATGTTAGTATCACATTCAAAGACAAGCTACCCAAATCACACAACTGAGAAAATCACATGTGGTACCTGCACAAAATGCGATGCCTGCAAGGAAGGAGCACAATGCAAATCTCTCCCTCGAAGCAAACTCTACACAGGATTTTTTCCTGGATGATATTGTGACAAGGCATTCAGTTTGCTAAAAGGGGTATTTTACGGTAAGCACAAACACATTCATGAGTGTGTACAGACATATGTGCAAAATCTTGTCCGTGGCTAATTTATGAGGATGTTGCACATTCATCAGCTTTGGAAATTAATTTATAGGTCACTAAATAACCGTACATCAGACACTGATTCCAAAAGCATCACAGAGAAACACAAAATTGAGACAGTTACATGTTGAAGTCTCTCATACTCCTGCTGGCTGAATTTCGTAATTTCTGTTTGCTCACCAAGCGCTGCTTGAAGTCTCCAAACCTATAACAAGACAACCAAGTAAAAAAAAGGGAAAAAGGTAGAACCTATAATTAAAGCTGTAGTGAGGGTGCTAAGGAAAATACGAGAATGCAATTATGCAGATGAATTCACCTCCTCGGCAAGATCCCTCTTCGGCATTTTCTTAACCATTTCAGGTGGATAACCAGAGAAAGTGTTGTATCTGTCATTCATTACTTTAAATATCAGCATGTTATCATTCCTAAACTTGCATAGTTGAGATTTGATTCTATACGCAACTTATTCCATTAACTTGCAGATAGAATCTTAAAAGGCCGATCAGATCACAGATAAAGTTGAGTACAAGATAGGAAGATAAGAAGCAAAGACGAATAGCCATGGAATTATCATAATAAGAAAATCAGAGCAGGAGAGACAAAACCAGGACAGTAGCCATCTAATTACTATAACTAGGTCAAAAAGTCAATTTCTTGCATGGTTATGTGATATCATAATATCATGGCCATTATATCTAGCAATGCATGACAAAACGAGTTTCCCATACTATTTTATTTTCTGTAAAACTGAATTGGTCTTTTGTTGGCTGCATATTTATCCTTTGTCAGACATAGTCCAACATGCTCCTAAAGCTTTACTCAGACTTCGGAGTTTTTCTATGAATTTATTGCAATTTTACAGTTACAATACTCTGCATGATCTGAGAATTTTATTTGACGCCATCTCAGTTTCTATTTTTGTACTTTACAGGGCACCAGCCAATTATCACTTTTTAAGACTTCCTTGTAAGAGCAAAACATAAAAGGATACTCAAGTATCAAAGCTGAGTGCTCGGCACTTTACAGATGAGCATATAATCCATTTCATTTAAAACATAAGACAAGTGTTACCCTGAGGCCCCATCATGGAATAGGTGGGCCTGCTCTTCTCTGCTTGTTTCATCAATGGACCACCAACCAAGCAGCCTGAGGAAAAACAAAAAATAAAAAATGTCAGTTTAAGAAACATTCTCCACAAAATTGTTCAATGCTTATTATCGCAACAGAACCTACTGTGCAAAACCATGATTGTAAACATCACCTGGAGCCATGATGCAGGAAACCAAACAAGTCACGAATTCTTGAAGAGTATACAAGATATCTTCCTCCAGCAGCCTCACTTTGTAACAAGAAAACAACTTTCTCTACTAATCTGAATATGGCAAACAAGACACCAACTCCTTGCAACAGAAAGATGGGAGAGAAGACAACTGGAAGAGGAATATTCTTAGCACCTGGTGGAGTTCCCTAATTGGAAATGAAGTCAATTAGTCAATAAATTGAGAATTATTCAGTAATTCAGTTATAGAACCTAAAAGAGCCAAGATGAGTGTACCTCCAGCTTCATGCAGAGGAGGACTTGAAAAACAATGATTGGAATTTTCATTAAGTGACCACCGATGTCTTGCAGGCCACAAATTCTATCCTGCAAATGATCATCAGATGATACCACCAAACCGCTATTCCAGTCCAGATATCTTATAACACTAGAAGACGAGCTTTCTTCTCTTGTTTGCGAGTTTCTATGAATTACTGGATTTGACCATTTTGTGCAAACAAGAAAAGCAAAACATTCGGCAATCCTATAGAAATATAAGATGAGCAAAATCTTAAAAATGCACAACTCTACATAAGCATGAAACTGTGGAGGTAAAAAAACATTTCAAGTGGGATTATACCCATAATTTATGAATAGGTCCCACCAGCCAAGGGCACCGACATCACCTGCAATGTCAGAATTTAAGATAAATCAAAATGAGTATAGCAAACATGAAACCATTTAATCATTTAAATCATATCGGGCAAACAAAGAAGCAAGGAAAAATTAGGTTTTGCCACTTATAAGATGCATAGCTAAATATTCTTATTTCTGCTCAACTTCACAGTGTCTGTCCACTATTTGTTTGCAGAAATTACAAGTGCCCACAAATTTCCCTCTCTTTTGGTCTCTCTGATAATAGACAAGTTATCCAGTCAAACAACACCCTACGTGAGCAATAACCAGTGCCCTGATATTGCCATTGGTCCCACATCATAAACATGACCATCCAAGGGAAGTATTGTACATGTTTGCAAAATAAAAAGAAAATCCTATGCAAGAAAATCCTATGCAAGAAAATGACTGAGCATTTAGCAAGAATGGGATAGAATGTTTTTTTTTGTTTTCTGAAGAACAAAGGTTCTTGTCCCAACCATGATCACAAACATCAAAATAAGCACACTGAAAGTCACAGGAAGTCTAGAGAAATGATACTTACGACATAGCTTCAGGAGAGTGAATACTGTGGCGGCAACAAAGAAAAGCATTGATATTGCTACCCAGAAATGCTGAGGACATGAAAGCAGTCATTATAAGTACCCTATAATGTCTAGAAAACAAGATAAAGACGAACAAAAGATACATATCATGAACGAAGTGAAAACTATACTACTAGGAACCTCAACTTTACAGTTCTATAAATTATGGTCAATGACTCAGATCCCTTTTAGGATGCTCTTGAAAGAACAAAATAAGATTTGTTCAGTTGTGAAAGAATGCACAACTAAATTATAGACTGCAATAAGAGTTTAAGACTTGAGAGAAAGATAGTAATGAGAGCCATAATTTGACTTCTTGACTCTTGAGAATACAAAAGCATCTGACACTCTTCACCTATTCTGTTTTAAGAAGAAACTTACAGGAAGTGTTTCCCATATTGCCTCATCACTCATGCTTTCATCATCTCCTGGTAATAAAGCCTTGCACATTCTGGGAAGAAACATGAAAATAAACCATGATGCATTGAAAGGGTTGATAAATGAAGTTGAGTAAAGCTCGGGAAAGAAAAAGTCTCTCTAAGTCACACCTTGTTGGACAAGGATTGTTATGCATGGACTCAATTACTTTAGTAAATCATCTGTTAGTGAACACTTATTCTGTAGTTTCTGGTTCATTTCTAGAGTTCAAAGTTTGAAAGCATGGAAAAAGGATACCACTATCAAGCCAACAAATTTTTTTTGTGGAGTGATATCTTTCCATTCCAATGTACTTAAACTCTGAAATCAGTAATCTGTTGTAAGCGATTGATGTTACAGATACTGAAGAGAATAGAAGATTGAGAGAAAAGGTATTTGAGCAAACATTGTACCTGAAATTGTCAATAAGAATGATAACCTCGAATGCCAGCAAAGGAAGGAAGACAATTTTAAGGTGCAAAGCAGAAGAATGATTAACTGCAATGTGAAGAAACATTTATCAATAAATTATCAACCACCAACTGCAAAAATTATGCATTCTATTATTCCGTTAGCTCATCTTACCACTGCCATGTGAGAAGAAGAAGCAGGAGGCAGATTAGAAGGAAAGTTTTCTAGCAGGGAAACTCAGAGAATCTATTATGAAATACTGACTAGGGATAAAAATCATGAAAGAGTTTTGCTTTCTTACCATATACACTCTCGAGATATATACAAAGCAGCAGTTCAAAAGCAACGAGCAACGGCACAGCAACCACAGCATGGCATGGGGCCCACTATTCAAAACAAATATATATTCAACTACAAAACAAAGAGATGTAAAAAAACTAGCACAATGCTGCATAATTTACATTTTTCCGACGGATGTCCTGAGAAAATAATTATTGAAATAGAACTGAATGATCATAAGATGTGGGCGTACATGGCGATCATGAGGAACTGATGGCGCAGGAAGAGAAAATCTTCCTCGTGCAACAACTGCATGAAATAGCCACAATGGAAAGAAAATAACCCTGCATATGAAATACATAAATGCGGCTACAATACTAGGAAAACCAACAGAGATTATCAAACAAGCTGCTTTGGAAACTACACCTACTTATTAGCCTTGCTTGTACAATGGTCAATGAGAAAAGACAAAGAAGAATTTTCCAGTTACATTCTAACAAGCATATACATAGACAGGTATGTAGCCACACAATCAGCCCTTAAGAAAGTGCAAACAAAACATATAACATGTAGTCCCTATTTGGTTTTTATTTACATGTTAAAGAGATAAAAACTAATTCCACGGACCATTAAAATTTTCAGCAATCAATGATTTGCAAAACTTGTCCATCCCCCAAAACAAACACAGAAGAGATTTTCCATCTGTGGGCATCACCATCAACCTGTAATTTGTTTACTAACACACTCAATCATGGACAAGATTTAATCTTACATGACAAGATCAAAGCAAATTATCAAACTTTATGCTTAAACTCATGGCAGCCATTTTGTGGTTAGGGTATTCACTAGCTATTTGCGTATGATACATTACTCTATGCTAAAACAAATGAATTGGGTCTAAAGCTAGAGGGCCCTGGTACTTACAATGCCAAACATTAGTAATTTAATACTAATAATGAAAAACAAAGATGTTTGCTCTTATTCAACACTACTTTGGTAACTTCTTTTCTTATCATATTGGTTAATACTATTATTCTCAGAATCTAATACACAAAGTCACATTTTTCAAATGACTATCACCCTAGACTTTCCTGGTGGCATCTCAAACTCAAATGCTATTTTTGTGTAACAATACCAACATAGAACTGATTTATCTAACGTAATCAATCCATTTTAACTATCTGTGATTTTATCTGGATATACAATGATAAAAGTTATACATAGTCCATCTTACAGTGCTCCATTGAGTTTTTCCTTGACACTGCCTAATGCGACAGAAGGCATAACTAAAGTAGAAGATATAAGAGACATTAGGCTTTGACTCAGTTTTGGTCGGCCAAATCTACCATCCCAAGACTCTATCCACATAAAGAAAACGGATGATCAACGATTCTTTGACAAAGCCCAAAAACTAAAACCAAAACATAATCAACAGATACGTATATCTCAATGAGCACATGCGCATAAAAAAACAAATTCTCCCAAACATGCGCATAAAAAAATAAATTATCCCAAATTAAAACATGTGCGACAACTAAATTAAATAGGTTAACACAATTGGGGAAAGAAAATCAATCATACCACCAAGAGTAGGAAACGGTGAGATCGATCTTAAGAACAAGCAGCACCGTGAAGAAGAAAAGCAGAGTGTGCGCTGTCACTCCCTGCAGCGACTTCCCCACTCTTCTCCAGGTCATCGCTCCCACTCTCTAGCCCAGAGTGTGCCGAATTCAGATATTTATCAAGCACAAGGTTTGTCTATATCAATATATGTATACGTGTGTATATAAAATTAACTGTATCTATATTTGTATCTATCTATCTATCTATCTATCAATTAAAATCTCGTAGCCAACAGAAACAGTCAAAAGCAGCAGATATTTTCAGAGAAAACAGAGTTTTCTGAAAATATGAATTCGGACAAAATAGCAAAAGGGGCGGCTAATTTTTGGTATCAAAAAGGAAAGGGGCTGAAAATGGGGAGAGGGGAAAACCTAAGTGGAACAGCTTTGTTGCGGTGGGCGCCATTGATGGTTGCAAATTTGCAATTCTATAATCGAAAATCGAAACGTCAACAAATTTGCAATTTCGATAACGATTCAAAGGAAAAGTGAGCTGAATTAAAAACCACTGGAGTTGCTCGAAGTCGAACGTGGTTTAATCCGCCATCCCACGCGCTCTATTTTTATTGGCTTAATTTCGACTTTCTTTCAAACCATAAACACTTTAATTTATTATAAACCAATTCTATCTTTCTTCATTTTGTCCTTTTGGTTGTGGACTGGTGATTTTTAATTTGAGAAAAAAATCTCTCTATTTTCATCAATTTAAAAAAAATGCATACTTAGTGTAAATTTATAAAAATACTAAAAGGTCATTGAATGCGATGTGAAGTAATTTTTCTGTCTCATTCAAAATGCTACTTTTACTTTTTTATTTGTTCTGAGCAAGATGATTACTTTCTATTTTTGAAATATATTTTCCCATTCTGGTTAAAATATTTTTATATTTTTTCTATTTTATTTCATTCAACGACCTTATTTAAAATTTTGTGCCACTCAAAAATATGAATCTTGAGTGAGTGTGACAAATGAAGTAAAAAAATATGATAATTAAATTAAGAGGGAATATTTTTTTAGGTCCACAAACTTTGTCAAATTATCATTTTAGGTCCGTGAACTTTGAAAATACCATTCTAGGTCTGTCAATTACAAGTTAATATCATTTGAGGTATTTTAAAATTTTTCTGAACCAAAATGCCCTTAAGGTCTTCAAATGACAATTTGGACAATTCTTTCGCCACTCATCTTGCGCCAAAAGCCTACAGTCCAACAATTTTTAACCGCAAATCTTTATACTTAAATTCAATTTGGATAGTAATTGATCTTCATTCTGAAATTCATATAAATAATACTTCAAATGACCATCCAAATTAATAGCTATCTAATTTCAAGACAAATAAACTAAATATAATTCACAAATCACCAATAGTAAGTTCTTAAAATGCAGTTTAGATTGAAAAAATAAAATAAAGTATCAAGTCCCAATTCACTATCCATATATAATTGGTCATCTAATAATTGAAAAATTAACACATAGTACTATTTTTTTACAACAAATTTTAATTATATTTAAATTCAATTTGGATGGTAATTGAATTAAATAGTAGTAAAAAAAATTGTTGGACTCTAGGTGTTTGACACAAGATGAGTGGCGAAAGAATTTTTCAAATTGTCCTTTGAAGGCCTTAGAGCATCCACAACCGTGCTCTTGCCAGAGGCACGGTTGTGGGCCCAGCCCCACTTTTTCTGTCTGCTCTCTGGCAAGAGCACAACACCCACAGTTGTGCTCTTCCGCAAGGACGAGCACAATTAATTTAAAATTCAATTAAACAAAAAAATTTCAATAATACTAAAATTTATTAAAAAAACCTAAATAATATTACAAATGACAAATAAAATAAAAATGACATAATTAAAATCCTAAAAATTAAAAATTACATAATTAAAATACTAAAATTTTAAAAAACCACTAAGCGTTGTCGAATTTCGCCCACATGTGTTTGATTAGGTCTTCTTGTAGTTGATTGTGGATTCGGGTATCGCGCATTGTGTGCCTTGTCTCGATTCTCTGGCCAACCGTCGTATGCTCGCCTCGGCGTGGGGGAGACCTCGCTGTTGAGCTTCCGGCTTCGTCCTCGTCGTAGAAGCTAGCCGTCATCGGCCCTTCGTCGGCTATAATCATGTTGTGTAAGATAATACACGTGAACATGATGTCGGCGATATTATTCACGTACCATAGCCGAGCCGGGGACTTAACAATATTGAATCGGGCTTGAAGGACCCCGAAAGCTCTTTCGACGTCTTTCCGTGCGGACTCTTGACGCTGCGCAAAAAGAACCTGTCTCGGGTCGTGCGGGTTGTTGAACGTCTTCACGAAAGTCGACCACCGTGGGTAGATACCATCGGCGAGATAGTAACCCATGTGGTATCTATTTCCGTTGATGGTGAAGTCGATTGCCGGTGCTACACCATTTATCACATCATTGAATAGTGGTGAAGAATATAGCACATTCAAGTCGTTGTTGGATCCAGCAACGCCGAAATATGCATGCCAAATCCATAGGCGGTAGTCGACGACCGCCTCAAGGATAAGCGTTGGGCCGCCGCCTTTGTGACAGCTCAAGTGTTGCCCCCTCCAAGCAGTCGGGCAATTCTTCCACCTCCAATGCATGCAGTCAATGCTGCCAAGCATTTCGGGAAAGCCATGGACTGATTCGTGAAGACGAAGCAACCGTTGGCAATCATCGGTGGTGGGTGCCCGAAGGAATTCATCTCCAAAAGCTGAACGAACGCCCTCGCAAAAATTCTTTAGACAAAGGATTCCAGTGGACTCACCGATATGCAAATACTCATCGAAGATGTCGGCCGTTTGCCCAGTAGCGAGTTGTCGGATGGCACACGTACACTTCTGCAACGGCGTGATACTTTGTCGGCCGGCTGCATCTGGACATGTTTGGAAGAATTCAACACGTGCGGACAATGTGTTGACAATTCGCATGAACAAGCGCTTTGACATGAAAACGGCGCCTGAAGTAATCTGCCAGAAACCGCGGCTGGTCGGCAAAGTAGTCGGCAACGAGCCTTTCGTGGGCTCCCTCCCGGTCACGATGGATGTAGCGGCGATTTGATCTGGTTCGTTGAGGAGGAGGAGCGGGGGTATTCGCCGCGATGTATGCTTCGTAAGCGGCACGATGTTGTTCGTAGTATTCTTATTCTTCGCGCTCCACTTCCGCCATAATATGGGTGAAATCCATTTGAGGTTTTGAGTGAGGGATGAATGTGTTGATAGTTTGTATGAGAATTATGAATGAGAGATGAATGAGAGATGATTTGATGTGATAAATGGATGATGAATGTGTGTATTTATAGATGATTTTGGGGGGGGGGAAATAAAAAAAAATTAAAAAAAATCAGAAAAAACGGGAAAAAGGCCATATTTTTGGGATTTGGAAAATATTTTATTTTTTTAATCATTTTATATAATTAAAATTGAATTTTAAAATAAAAAATAATAATTCAAAGACAACGGCTATGTCGTTGCCCAATCGTAAGCCGCCACGTCGCCTGCTCGCTGGCACGGACGGACGCGGGGCCGCCGTCCACTGTTGTGGATGCTCTTAAGGGCATTTTCATCCGTAAAAGTTCAAAATACTTCAAATGATATTAACTTGTAGTTAACGGAATTAAAATGATATTTTCAAAGTTCACGAACCTAAAATGATACTTTGACAAAGTTTGTGGACCTAAAAAGATGTTCTCTCTTAAATTCTTAAATTAATACTCATTAGTGTTAAGTTGTTTCTTTTGGATATAAAATTAACCTATTAGAGTCTTTTGGTGCTTCTAATCAACTCCGTAAACTTTTGAAACTGGAATATAATAACATGATTTTTAAAATTTTTCTCAATTATCACATAATTGATCACAGTTAAAATTAATATGGTAAAGTTAAATACAATATGAAAACAAAAACACGCCATTTTGGATATATCAGCATCGTTTAACAATGCTCTAAATATAATAACGTTATTTTGAAAAAAATTAACATCATTTTGCTGTAATATTAGGAGTATTTGATTTTACCTTATCAGTTTCAATTTAATTAACTATGAGATAATTGAGAAAAATAAAAAAAATTACTTCATTTTAATATTAAAAGCTATAAGATTGACTAAAAATCAAGCAGATATTATAATTTAAATGACAATTATTTCTTTATTAAGAGTTTATAATTGTAATTGAGTTATATGAACATTTGATCTTTGACAATATGAATCTCATTCATTAAGCTGTTATGACTTATGTAAATTTGGTCCTACTAATTTAATGGATGAGAATAATAAGATCGTGGAGCCTCATGTTTCATCCAAAATGTTAAATGTCACATCTCAATTTTGCTTTCATACTTAAAAAAATATCATATCCAAATAGTAATTCACAACTAACTTTTGAAATGCATATTATTTCATTAATCCACGAAAAATGCAATAATTGCACAATTCAATTGAAAATTTAGGCTTAATCAACGTGACACGTGCTCATATTTTTAAACTAGAAGTATAACTTACTGATGCCAACTATATCACGTATTGATTCAGAGGAACATTTTGAATCAGAAGCTAGTTTATTATGTCATGCTTAACAAAACGCACGTGGATGTGTGCTTACGATCTGCTAAGCACTCAAATGCATATGCTCTCAAACCCTAACCATATTGCTTTCCACAAAATATGACATTAATATATTCAGTGAAAAATCTCGTACTATACAGCTATAAAATATAAAATAAATCCAATATAAATGTCATTGTGTATAATTGTATCTTTTGTGTACTATAAAATGTATGGCCAAATATATTATGTGATCATTTCCTATGCTCAAGTTGTAAATTATGCCTAAAACTTACTTGTTGTACTTCAAGTTGTGAATAACTATCTCCGTCTCGTATTAATTGTAAAAAAATATAGGGGATCATTACTAAGTTTCATACACATAGACACCATATGTGAAGTAAATGTCATCCCTTATATTATTTTAATATTCTAAAGCATGCAACTATAATATATGTAAACATTATTTTATTTTATATTTTTTTGCCGGAGAAGTTATCAGATTTGGCTAATAATATATAGCCGATTTGTATAGAGGGGGGGAGAGAAAATAGAGAAGGCTTAAGAGATACTCCCGGTTATTATGAAAAAGAAAAATGAGAGAAATAACGAGAAAATAAAATAAATAAATAAAAGGAAGTGACGCATGATGGAGATGCGTCTCCTCCTAAGACTGTGTCTCCTAAAAAAATTTAAAAAAAACAAACGATGCATCTCACTCACGCGTCTTACTGAAAGACGCATCTCCGTCGTGCGTTTCATTAAAGGGAGACACATCATGCGTCTCTCCCAAAGCAGGAACAAAAAAAAAGTCCAGTACAATTATGGAATGTTAATTGTGGTCTAGAACAACAAAAGAATTAACCCGACTCTTGCAGATTTTAATAAAAAGATGAAGTTCGACCCAATCAAACAGCACAGGCACTTTTGCCCGTGTCTACTGGAAAATCTACTCCTGGATGGCTACAGACACTATAAGCTTTGGAAGAAAACAAGGAGCTCAGTGGTGTGCGCTCATCTAGTTTGATAGAGGTAAAATGAACTACACCCTCACTCATTATTAGACTTCTTTTTGGCCTTTCTAAATTGAAGCTAAACCTATTCAACTTCCAAATCTGCTTAGAGTTCATATGTATGCGCATGTCAATGGATAACTTGTTTCAAAAGTGTAAGGCTAACTGAGTTTTAGTTTCTAATTTCCTGCTAAAAAACCTTAGAAAGTAAGTACACCCAATGACGGGTGTGTGTGTGTGTGTAGTGTAGTGTACTTTTGCTTTGCTTTCTATAGATGCATCTTCATTTGGTTGTGATATTATCTGACTGTGCAGGTGGATGATCCAGTTGAGTTTGTGAGGACACTATTCACATCTCCTGACAATAAGAGAGCCAAGATTTGCTAACACTTTTAACATCATTGTGTCTCAAAGTGGTCAACACTCAGCATCAGAGCCCTTCAACTCCTCGAACTTGTGACCTGCCGATTTCTTTGTTGTTTCCTGCTTTCTGTTAGCAAGAAGTGGGATCAATGAGAGTGCTAGTTTAGGTGGGATTTTCATTTTTCACCATCACCTCGTAGCTAGCTTGTATTGTCAGTAATTTGGTTTGCTCATAGACTGTTGTCAACTGTAGAAGTAGAAGGAAATGGTTGGCATGATATGATAGCATTGGATTATCATTTATGATTATCCCAAAAATATAACTCCCACATTGAGAAAATGAATAGAGAGCAGTTGGTGTGGATTTTGCAGTCATCCAATGAGTCCACAATTTGTGACCACCACCTTTGAGTAAGGTCTGTTGAAGCCCCTTTCTGCGACTACAGCCCTCTTGTCTCCTATTAGCTTTGCCACCCTATACATATCATTTCACCACTTCAACTTTGTAAGCATGTGTTTGCTAGATTTAATTTATATATTTATATTCTTTGTTTCCTTAAATTAAGTAATTGGTAGCATAAAATTATAATTTTAAGAGAATGTAAATGCGCATAGGCAGAGCAGAGAGAGAAGTGATGTTACCTGAAGTATGGCGAACTAGTATTCTCCTGCACAGTCTTTACACCCTGAATCCTCTCCACCACATCCATCCCCTCCACCACCCTCCCCACCACCAGTGCCGCCGCATCCAGCTCCGGCGAGTCCTTGCTCGCGATCACAAACTCCGTCCCGTTCGGATCCTTCCCCATATCCTCCTCATCAATCTCCAGCTTCCCCTTCCTTGCCACCAGCTTCATCTTCGGTGCCGGCTTCGATGGGTCCCTCACGATTATCCCCACGCTCCTCCCCACGTTCCTCGTCCCCGCACACCTCCCGCTCTGCTCCTCCCACTCCCGCACCAGATCGTCCGCCCCCGCCTTCCCGCCGGTTTTCCTTGCCATCTCTGCATCCACGCCATACGACCTGAGGCCGCCATGCTGCACGTACCCAGGCATGATCTTCACGAACTCCTTCCTGCGGTAGCTGACGCCGGCCGTGCCACTGACGAGCTGCGCGAATCTGGCCGAGCCAGCAGGGACGTCGTCCGCGTAGAGGCGCCGACGACGATCCTGCCGATTGGCTCTCCGTTGATGGAGATGTCGAGGAACGCCTGCTTGGTTGGCACGGGCGGAACGCAGGTGGAGATTGGAGGTGCATCGGTGACGGTTTCGGCTCGGAGTGGCTCGGTGGCAAGTAGGAGCAAGGTGGAGGAGAGGAGATCGCGGCGGAGAAAGGGATTAGGGCTGGGATTGAGAGGAGATGCGGCGGCGGAAGGGGGCAGGAGGGGTTTTGGTGGTATGAGATTGTGGTAAAAGAGGCCGGTGGAAGAATGCATGGTTTTTGTTGAAGTTGGATTATCTGCTACTACTAGTGTTGGGTGTTGATTGATGTATGTGGATAGGAAAAGCCCAAACACCCCATTTTATCCTTTATTACTTTTGTGGCACACATTTAATTTGCATGGATCAATTATTCTCTACGTCAGCCAATAATAAAAAGTATATGGAAAAAATTAGTACTAGAAAATAGGGTTCATTACCAAAAGTAGTCTAAGTACAATGTGAGAATAGATCATTACCAAAAATAGTAAAAAGTAAATGAGACGATCATAACGGATGAACGAAAATGACAAATTGAGACGATTAATGGCAATCAGAGGGAGTATGTAAAATGTACAATGCCAATGACAAAACTTACATAACTTATGCTATTGAACAAAATTAATGCATCATAGATAGGAAAACAGATAAAAATCACTTTCCCTACACCTCAAAACATTACACAACTTATGCTATTGAACAAAATTAATGCATCATAGATAGGAAAACAGATAAAAATCACTTTCCCTACACCTCAAAACATTACACAATACCTGTATAACCTGACATGCTGAAACAAAAGTCCAACAATAATGCTCCCTTGCAATTTCTTCAGTCAGAAAACTTCGCGACCAACTTTTCAACGTGAATGATGATATCATCGATGCAAGGCCGAACCGTGGCTTGGGGCTGCAGCATCCATTTTACAAACTGGTGAAGTGCATCTGGATAAGGCAGGTTGGGACCAGCTGGCCACTTTACTTGGGCATTTACAATAGCAAGCTGTAAGCTCCCACCTGATTCTCCGAGTGCATATTCAAAAGGAGACTCGCCGTACCTAGAACAAATTATACGTTGACAAACAACACTGAAAACTTGATGTTCAGATAAGAAAAGAGCACTTCTTACATTATGGCAAACAAGGTGCAACCTAATGACCAGATATCTGTCCTCTCATCTATGTCTGCATGACTTGGGCAATCCCATAATTCAGGAGCTCGGAATGGGGCAGAACAGTGTTCGGAAGCCCACTCCTGCATGACCAACATTTAGAGATAGTAAGAATATATAGCAAGGCAGAAATGCAAACCAAAACCAAACCCATATGACAGTTCAATTTATAGCTTAATGACTGATGGCAGCTTTTGTAAGTAAGAAATAGATGAGATATAGCAGGTAAAAATAAGAAAATGCACCAAGTTGGTCTGTATAAGATAAGCATATCACATTAAGAATTCAACTAGTGGAACCACTAATCACATCCCAAATCGGGAAACAGGGAAAGTTGGGGACGCAAAACAGGATTAGCCATATATAACATTAACCCAACTAGCATTGCATGATGGGTGTAATTCAATGATTCAATGAACAATTTGATTGATTTTATGCTGCAACTGAGATGGCAAAGTAAAGACTGCAATGATAGCTTTAAAGTAAAAATGGAACCTGAAGCTGTAATGCTTCTGAACGACTACGGATTTGCTTTCTTGCAGGACGGGCACTCCCAAAATCCATCAATATAGCAACAGGAGGCTTGCCTTTCCTGTATGTCACAAGGACATTTCCAGGTTTAACATCATTATGTGCATGGGGAGGGTCAAAACTGTGCATATGCTTAAGTCCTGCACAAAGCTGCAGATGAACAAGTTGCTGGTAAATTGTTTCGTCATACTTTGATTCAAGTGTAGCTATAATAGAAATGTCACTGTGTATTAATTAAGAAGTTTTACTTCCAAACCCAGATTAATACACAGTAAAAGATTGGAATTCTACACACTGCATGTGTGTCAACAATAACTGCAACACAGTTAGCATGAATGAATGTTTCTATGTGAAAAGAATGAAATCCATGAGTTTTGTTGCAAAAGAGAAACAGACAATCAACACAATGTTCCTCTTAAACAAAATCTGAAAATAAAAAAGAGCTATAATAGGTATCTCAGCATAGAACCAATATACACGTAAAGCAACAAACTAGAGGAGGTATTATTCTTCTTTCATATTTACCTGATGAAGTATTTGAAGCACATCCAAGGTGGAAAAGAACTCTTTCTTAGCTTTCATAGCAATGGTGTTGTCCAATAATGTTCCATCCAAATGAACAGGAAACAACAAGTAAGCTTCATGCTTCCAGGACTGATCTTGTGAAGCCTACTCAACAGAAACAAATTGTTTTTCAGACAACTAATCCTGCGAGAATATAAGGATGCAATGAAGGAGCACCAAGGATCTTTTCCTTGAAACAAATAATGTGTCATTCACCTTCTATCACTTTCTAAACTAAATAAAAGTCACAGCAAGATCTTGCCTTGACCAGTGGAATGCACATATAAGAATTTATCACTTCATGCCACAAAAAGATCTTTAAAAGATCCCAGTAAGTCTACAGTAACGAGTCATGTCCCAATCACTCTCATGTTTCATATACAGGTTTTAGTTAGAAATATTTGTTTCACACATGTAAGGCTTTTGAATCTTAAAGTCCTGAGAATTGCCAAACATACTTGCAAAAAAACAAAACCTAAGATGAGAGATAGCACAAGCATCCCATTCTTGGATTGGCTTTCATTAAGTAGAAAAAGTGACCCACAAGTTAATAGTCCTTGCAGAAGCACCCTTCAAAATCAGTTTTACAATTAATAAAAACGAATTCAATTGCTGAGAACCTGCTTCATTAAGTATCCCGCTTGGTAACAGTGAACATATTAACATTTCAACGATAATACAAAAGCAAATTTATCTCTCTAAATAATTGCAACTCAGAATCACTAAGAATGGACCACCTGGCAGGATCTATTCACATCGCTTCTCCCATATGGCATGCATGTATGCTAATAATACTACTGAAAGGTTTCAAGGTAATATCCTCCTTCATAAGAATATAGTCACTTTAGCTCGATGCTGTAACCTTTCTATCAAGAATCAAATACATAATTGCTTCTACAAAATGACAAAGACCGAAGAAACCAGTGAGAACAGCAATCACCTTGACTGCAATGATTGCATGGTCCAGAAGAGGAAGCAAATTAGGATGGTTAAACTGAGACGAAACACGGATTTCGTCCCTCACCATCTCTAGTTGCTCATTGTTTTGTATCAGCACTTTCTTCACTGCATATGTTCCATCTCCTGCATAATGTAACACACCATGTAGAGTCAAATCAGATCATCGAATCATTATGCCTATGCAGCTAAAGTTAACCAATCCTTCTCTAAAACAGATAAGTACGAACTAAGAAACTTCTTCTCATGGAGCTGAACTTAACCATGGGCCATGGCTTTGATGGTACAGTTTTTCTTTTCCAGCTTTACTTGCCATAACCTTTTAAATTATTTTATTGTTGTCATTTAACTTCTACAGTTTGAGTGACACTTTGGACTGCTGCTCCACTTCTCCCCTACGTGAAACTAATAAATTCAACTTTACAGGCAAAAAGTTCTTACTAAACAATTTCTCAGTTAATCTGTTTTCTCAGGCAAAAATAAATACAATTAACTAGCTAAAGTCATTGGACAGCTAATCGCTTCTTCACTAATTTAGCTAAAGTTCAAGCAGCAGATCCATCTTTAGTTCATCACTAATTTACTGGAATAATTGCGAACTTCATACTCCCGATCCTACTCAAACAATATATACACCCTACACTATTTTACACATATTATATTCTGAAACAACATCAATTTCTAACAAGCGAACTCATACGTCTCATTATTCTATTATATCACTCGTGGTGGTAGCATACACAGTAAATGCAATCAACAACTAGAATGAAATCAGATCGCCGCGGATCAGGCGATCGAATGCGAAAAATTACCGGAGATATGCGAAGAATCCTTAATTTTGGCGGAAATGCCAGCGGCGGGATTGGAAGGATCGGAGATGAGCTCCTTGACGAGGTAGACGAAGGCAAAGCCGCCCTCTCCGAGCTGGCGCACAATCCTGAAACGGTTCTCGTTGATCCAAACGTCGCCGGCGCCATTGACGGCGTCGTACAGAGCATTTAGACCGGAGAACGAGCACCCCATCTCTGATCTCTATCTCTCTCCTTTCCAATCTGATGTGAAATGCAGAGGTTTGACACTCACTCTCGTGAACTCGAATCCCCAATTCTCAAATGGATCTGCGCGGAGAGTGTAAATAATTTAAGAAGAGATTGAGAGTCACGCACGCGCCTTCCGTTTACTGTAATGTGCCTCTTTCAACTTTCTAGGGAAATAAATCAATAATAATTAATTAAATATTGAAGAACTTGTTGAGGTATTATTCCAATTACGGACTATAATTCAATATTCTTTTTAATATTTTAACGGTAATTTTGTTTCTAGTATTAACATCACTTCATTATTTAACTTTATTCAGTTTATGGATCAAATTTAACGTTATAAATTAGATGTTATATTAACACAGAACAGCAACTTTGATTATCAATCTCACCAATTTATTACTTATTCAAATATCTCTATGTATAAAAAAGTAAAAAGTTTTACAAAAAAAATTTTGGTATCCAAATTTGGCAATATATTATTTAACACTTAAATTATTTAAACAAAATTAATTACTCCTTCACAAGTACTTAATTATTATATAGAGATAATATTTTTATGATTTATATATATATATAACATAATTTGATTGATTATGAATGCAAATATAATATTGATAATTTAAATTTATATCTGAAATATTTTTTAATAAAATGTGGAATTATTTGCAATCTTTATTTGTTATACTATTGTTTGTAATAGATTAATTTTATTACTAGTATAATATAAATCATTTTTTAAAATTACATTGCATGCATACAATTAGTTTTGTCTTTAACATTACGTGTGGACAAAGTCGTCTTACCCAATCGCCTAACTAAATTAATTGCTTACAGTAATGAATAATTAGACTCTTTCAATTATCATTCCATTTCCAGGGTATGAAAAGCCTGACCCAAAATCCTCGATTTTCATATTGAGAAAAATAAAAGATCATTGGGTGGATTTGTGAGAGAAAAAGAAAAGAAAAATTATAATAATTGACTTGGATTGCGACTCAGAGCATCCGCAGCGGCGTCTCGCTGCGAGCTCGGTCTCGTCCCGCCGGGACTAGACAGCAGCGAGAAGCCGCTACAACCTCTCTGTCTCGTAGCGTAGCTCGTGGGGAAGGGGTGGGAAGCGGGCTGTCTCGCCACGAGCGTCGGCCATGGGGCGAGCAGCGGTTGGAGCATGACTCTCACTCGCAAGGGAACAAGGCGACGAAGGCGGCTAGAGGGAGGGGGAGGGGCCGAGGCGAATCAAGCCAGACGAGCTCCCAAGGGCAGCCGTCCTCCCTAATGTCCATGTACTTCACTGCCACGATGGCTGACACTTCCCGCATGAGTATCTGGCAAATCAACTTGGTATTCCGCCTCCACCACCGCCTTCAGGGGATGATTTGCCGACGGAGTAGTTTTTATAATTTAAGGGTGCAATTTTTAATTTCTAGTATTTTAAATTATGTATTTTTTATTTTTTTTAGGATTTTAATTATGTATTTTTTTATTTTCTTAGGATTTTAATTATGTATTTTTTTTGTTTTTTAGGATTTTAAATTATAATTTTTTTTATTTAATAAAGTGTGTTTTTATTAATTGAATTTGTTGAAAATAAAAATAAAAAATGAAATTGAATAAATAGTTACGGGATGAGATGGTTAAGAGATGAAAGGATACATGTGTTGTCTCTTAATTAAGAGATATGATAAAAAGTGTCGTGGGGCCCATGAATAGTGAAGGGATGAGACGGTTAAGAGAGACGGACGTGGATGACCTCCATGTATCCTTTCCTTTTTCTGCTCACGTTGAATTTCTTCTGACAATGTCGGTTTGTATTTTTAGATCTGCAAGAAAACCGCTGTTTTTGGGTGCATAAATGTGCTTTAATTTAGAAAATGTTTGCAGTATTAATAAAAGTCACTGGGTCAATATCTCGGAATATAATGTCGAAATGTTAATAAAATAACTGCAAAATTAAGAAAAAGACTTTAACTTCAACTGATTATCACTCTTAATAATCCAAACAATCACAAACCAAGCATTCAAACCGGTAGAGATGTGAAATATTTCAGGTTCTATACATTGCAATATCAAAATTTTGCTACACATTGTGATGTAAATCAAAAGAATTAATTTAACACAACCAATTCCAGTGTGAAAAAAAAACAAGGATGTTAATCACAACAACTGACCTTAAGATCTTGGTCAGGAAGGCATTGCTATAAAAGAAAATCAGGAATGACTGGTGCTTGAGCTTCCACTGCTTTATCCGCCCTGTGCCGCGACCTGTGCTTACCATGCACCCCACTATCACTTTTATGCTCGTCTTTGCGATCATGTTCTTTATCCTTGCCTGAGGTTCGACGTCTCCTCTCTTTACCATGCCCATTGTGTTTGCTACCTCCCAAACCAGCTTTACTATGCTAATGTTTGAATCCTCGGTCACCCTTCTTGACTTTGGTGGTTTTCTTCTCGATGATGATGATGTTGTGGCTTCATCACCTAGAAGCACTTCATTGACAGCATCGGATATTAGATCTGCCTTGATCCTAGTTCTATTTGTCACGACATTAGTTACTTCCCCATCATCAAACTTCACAACCACGGGCCTAGGCTTGG
This sequence comes from Salvia splendens, assembly GCF_004379255.2. NCBI lineage: Eukaryota > Viridiplantae > Streptophyta > Magnoliopsida > Lamiales > Lamiaceae > Salvia > Salvia splendens. The sequence continues at coordinate 26,633,217 of NC_056045.1, forward strand.
ATTGAATAGGCTTTTTCCCAGTGACAAGTGATTTCTCTGTTAACTTCGCAAGATCTTCATCCTCAACAATAGCCTTACCATAGGGGTCATGAGCAGGTGGGTAGTCATTGGACACCGTCACTGCATTTCCCGGAGAAAGGTAATATAAACCGTGTCTCTTCCTATGCTCTGCAAGTAACGATGTTGATTCAGTTGATAGTTCAGACTCTTCCTTATCCTGGCATTCTGCGCTATTAGAGACTTCTGCAAATTGAGGTCTGACGAGCGAAAATGAAGTTAATACTGGCAATTTAATATCGCCACAGATTTCTTCCAAATCATCAAGATTTTCCTTGAGCACCAACCCATTAGGTATGGGTACCTTTTCTTGTGCATTAACTGAGACTGGACCAAGATCTTCTGAGCATGAATCGAAAATCAGCTTTACTGTTTCAGAAGCTTTTAGTTCTCTGTTAGTTTGATCTCCTTCACTATCGTTGAGAGAACCAAGGATCATTGGTTTTATCAGTTTAATCAATCCAAGGACATTGGTAGATCTCTCCAGCACTTCTACTTCATTACTCCCAGCTAAAGGTCCCAAATTAATTTCAACAAGATTGACTAGAGCCAATAGAGATTCTTGAGTAAGATGATGTGTTACCGAAGAAGCTGATGGTGCCTGCCCATTGGTAGCAATCATATTATGATCATCCACTTCAACATCAGATACTAGTTCTGAATCTGTCAATGTAGAGGGAATTAAGGATTCCTCTCCATTTAGCTTCAGATACGAGTGAACACAGAACATCAACACCTTGAATGCAGAGTGTATGTATATGGCTCTCACAGATGGACTAAGGAGACTAGTCCGTGGCTGTAACAGTGCTTCCATGATCTCAAACGGATTTCTTGAAAGCTTGATATACTCTCCTGAAACCCAGGCAGCAGCAGACAGAACCGCATGCATAAACGGATTACCAAGTAATGCTGGATCAATAACCAGCTCACGAGCAACGTGAACAAGCTGAGATCTAGCATCTTTAACTCTCATGCCAATATCAATAAGTTGGGTTGCTATTTCATCCCCCTTCTGACAATGTGGAACCCTTGCCATCTCCCCAAGAAACAACACATACCAATCAAAATAAAAAATCACCTCATAATAATTCCTACCACAAGTCAATAAGATGAATCCCAATATCTCGTTACAGAACTCTGGGTCAGACTTTAGTGCATGACTGATCAAAATCCTACAAATTTCCATCACATTATCCTCAGAGACCATACACATGACAAGCCTCAAGGCCTCAAGCCTAATATTCAAATCGGAATCACTCAAGGCTTTAACCACCAAATCCTTGTTCTCCACAACTGCCAAAATATCCTTCTTTGCAACGATAGCAAGCGCTTGAAGGCCTAGATACTTGAGATTTGGATCATCTTCCGAAAGAAACTCCCGTACCTTACTCACTGCTAGCTTCACTGCCGAATCATGCTCACTCAAACTAGTCAAGATTGTCCTCACACACTCAAACACTAACGACTTAGCTCCCATCGTCTTCATGATCTCACAGATAGGCTCCACCACTCGCTTACCCAACCTCGGCTCCAGAGGAGCCAATTTTGTGAAAATCTTTAGCACTTTGATCAGAACCCAATTATTCTTGCAGTCTACCAAAATCTTGTAAAATTCAGGCGCCAACGGCAAATATGATCTAGGTTCATTTTCAGTGAGCTCACAAAACAACCCTACAACAGCAGACAAAATCCCCAAATCCGAATTCTCTAGGTTTTCCACAACTCTCTTAAAACAAACACGCACCGCATCAGGATAACATTCGAAAACCCTCAAAACAGTAGCGATCGCTTTCTTTCTCACAGTAACCTTACTACTAATTAGCAGAGTAAACAGCTCGGGCGTCAAATCACGCGCCAAATCGGTGTTACAAATCGAGGAGAGAGTAGAGAGGGCGAGACTCACATCGTGGACATTCGGCGAGGAGAGATCCTTGCGCAGCTGGTGAGTGAGGAGGAGGAGGACGTCGGTGGTGGCGGGGTTGAAGGCGAGGGCGGCGGAGAGGTAGGCGGTGCGCTTGTGGGAGTGGGCGGAGGAGGAGGAGAGCTCGACGGAGTGGAAGGCGGCCCACGACATGTCGAGGCCGTGGAGGGAGTGGAGGTAGGTGAGTTTCTGGAGGGCGGCGGCCTTGGTGTGGGGGTCGGTGGATTTGATCTCGCGGCGGATCTCGTCGATCGCTTTGGCGACGAAGGCGGTCTCCGTTCCCGGCGGAGAGAGGCGGAGGGCTTTGATTAGGTCGTCGATTGAGCGCTGGAAGAGGGAGTCCATCAGTGAAGGACCCGTCATTGGATCGATTCTGCGATTGGATTTGTCGAAATTCATGCGACGAACCGAATGAACTCGCGTGAAATTTAGGAGAGAGAAAATGGTGGATTTGGGGGAAAGTGTGAAACTGGAATTGGGGCGAAGGTAAGGGGGATGGGATCCCCTGCGGTGGCATTTTTTGCACAGCAGGGTGTGCGGTTAACCATTGATTTTTTACATGAAAAATAATAATATAAGTAAAGGAATATAATTTGTGGTGTAGATCACCACAGCTGCACAGCACCCTCTGCCGTGGCATTTTGCACAGCAGGGGATCCCATCCAAGGTAAAGAGGCCGGCTGACTGGGACATTTAGGCGATACTTTAATATTAATATATTATTTTAAAAAAATATTAATATATTAATATTCAAGTATCGTTTATTGACTGAAATATTAATTTTACTAGTATACCTATTTTAAAATTCTTTAATTATAAAAAGTTGAATAAAAAACATTTCTTGTATGTCACAAAATTAAGTGATAATATTAAAGGTTAAATTATATTTAGAAATTCATAAAAAATATATATTAAAAATATTCATAAAAAATATGAGTATATGATAAGTTTATTAAAAATATATACCCTCATGTATTGAGGTTATTTTCGTCCAGAAAAACTTGGAAATAATAAAAATGTACTTAGAATTATATTAACTCATAGTTGACGGACCTAAAATGATATTTTCAAAGTTCACGAACCTAAAATGATACTTTGTCAAAGTTTATGGACCAAAAAAGATGTTCCCTCTAAAAAGAATCATTAATTTTAGAGCATCCACAATAGGGTCAGATATCCCGGCGGACAAGCCGACGAACATCCCAAAAATACCTCCTCCCACGTCATAAAGACATCACACTGCACAATAGCGACATCCCGAGAGACAAGCACAATAATAAAAATTCACAAATTCACAAATTAACAATTACGGAATTAAAATTTTGTCACGAATACGGGAAAAATGCAACCATTTTATTTCAAAAAAAAGCATACATATTTAAATTTTAAAAAATACATAGTTCACCAAAAAAAATCATCCCTAACCACCTCATGCAATAATGTCTAAGCTCCTTGCCGCTAGGACAAATGCTCTGGACAAGTACATGTTATGCCTTGAATCGGTATAGTTTGTCGCGACGCCCCCTTGCCCGGCCCGACAGTATGATATGTTTTTATTTTAGGCCTTCATTTTTGAAGATAATACATGCGTTAGAGTTTTTAAAAAAATTATATATCTAGAATTTACAACGAGCCGTATATATAGAGTTTTTTTTAAAAAAAATCAGAAATTTGGGACGTCCGCCGTGTCGCCGCAATAGCGGACGTCACGACGGACGTCCGCGCACACCTGCGTCCACCTCAATCGACGCAATAGCGGACGTCCGCCGGGAAATCCGCTATTGCGGATGCTCTTACTACGAGTTTTGTTTTCATCTGTTGCCTATTAATTATCGACTTTTATTTTTGTATCATAAATAGTAAGTAAGACTTACATTCGACTAATTTATTTCATTCACATTTTAAAAAAGTGATATGCCTATTAGTCCTTAAGTTTGGGATTGTGATACCACTGACACGAATACAATTTTTTCGGACTAACACACCTTCAAGCCCTAAAAGGACACTTTTGTCAAATGCATGAACAATAATACATGGCTGACTCTTCCCAAATCTGCTTATAGTATATCTTCTTCAATTCCCTCCTCTTTTATCTTCTTCACTATCTAATCATGAATGCATGGATCAATACACTCGGCTAGGAGTTCGATGTTCCAGGTCTCGACACACTTCTTCACGCCCTATTGATAATGGAAGAAAATATCATTTCCAATACTAGAGAGAAATAGAGAAAATATCATATATAATGCTTAGATATGAAAGTCCAAAATACCTTTCATGCCTTGGAGGCATTTTTTGTGCAAAATTGTGATGAATAGTGAAAAAGTACAATGAATATAATTACACCTTAGTTCAGTGACTGCACGTAATATTTTTAAAGTCAAGGATAATTTGCGTGAGAAAAACATAGTTCATGGATCAATTGCGTAGTTCACTCTTTTTAAAAAGAGTAAACTAAACAAACAGTCTTTGATCTTTCAGAAATAAACAAAATAGTCTATGAAGAATTTTTATAGCATTTTTAGTACTTCTGAACGAAAATAACCCTAAATGACAATTTTTTGATTGTCAATTTAGGGCATTTTTGATTGAGCATTTTTTTTACTTCGACCCCAAAACTAGTGTAGTATGACAATTTTATGGACTTTCCATCCAAATAGTATTTAAATACTCCATCTGTCTACAAAAAATAGACTATATTTGTCATTTTTTATTGTCCACGAAAAATAGACCAAGTTTGAAAATGACCCCACATTTGCTACCTAACACAATAAAACACTACTGATAATATGGACCCCACATTCCACTTACACTACTTCTCTTTTATTTTTTTTCCTTCTTTCTTACTTTACCAATTCCACATTAAAACATGTGTCATTCACAATGAGGTCAATTTTTCATGGATGGAGGGAGTGTAACGGCCCGAATAAAATTAAAAAAATTAATTAGTTCAAATGCGTCGGAAGTCGTAAATAAATTAAATTCTAGAAGTGTGTAGATGGTTTCTTATTATGTGAATTATTTGTTTGTGTGGTGTTTATTATCAGAAATAGAGAAAGAATAAAAGAAAAGAAGGAAATGAAATAGAGAATAAGAAAAAGAGGAGGTTGGAAGGGTGAAAGATTTTTATCTCTACTCCCTTCTAGAACCCACGTAACAAAAAAATCATCTCCCACCCCCATTCTACATTTTTTTTCACTCTCTTTTGCACAAAGGCACACACTCTAGTACGCAAGGTGAGAACTCTCCCTTCGGACGATTCGCTGCTCCTCCGGCGACAGCGAGGAAGCTCCCCTCATCTCCTCCCTGTCTGGATACCTCTCTACTCACCTACACTCATCACCATCTCTCTCCGCTGAATTGTCGTCGTTGTCGACTGCTCGGCAGTTTCCGTCGCCGGTTTTCGACAATATTAGAGTAGACTTGTCTTCCCTTTGAGTAATCCTGGCCTGAGGGATAGCACGGGCAAGGAGAAGGCGAATGAGTAAAGTGATCTAGTACGACATTTTGGATTTTAAGGTAGGGTATTCACAACCTATTAACTTATTGCTCTTAATAGAGATGATATTATACTCTGCATATGGTTTTTATTAAATGTAATTTTTATATATGGGAAAATGTTCGATAATGAGTGGAAGTTGTTAATGTACTATGGTTAAAATTGTTAGAAATAAGTGTTGATATATGTGTACTCTGAATAAATCAGTTATTATATGGTGTTGAATAATTATGCATTATATGATATCAATTTGGGTATGACTTTAAATGCTAGTGTATTGTTTAATATGAAAAATATGAATGAATGTGTTTATGTCTCGTGCTTGAGTATGTTCTGTGAGTACAATTGTCATGTCAGGACGGCAGTGCTGCATCATCTGAGATCGCTAGCGTTCTGGAAAACCGAAGCGGGATCATTCTGTTATCTGAATATCTGTCTGCACCCTAAAGGGGTGATCTGATCTTCTGTCTGCACCCTAAATGGGTGATATGAATATCTGTCTGCATCCTAAATGGGTGATCTGAATATCTGTCTGCACCCTAAATGGGTGATCTGAATATCTGTCTGCACCCTAAATGGGTGATCTGAATATCTGTCTGAAATACATGTCTGCACCCTAAAGGGGTGATCTGATCTTCTGTCTGCACCCTAAATGGGTGATCTGAATATCTTTCTGAAATATCTGTCCGCACCCTAAAAGGGTGATCCGATCTTCTGTCGGGATCATTCTGTTATCTAAATATCTGTCTGCATCCTAAACGGGTGATCCGATCTTCTGTCTGCACCCTGAATAGGTGATTTGTGCGGAGTTCCTTGAGGACAAAAATCTGCTTATGTTTCTGATCTGTTCTGAGTACCCCGCTCTGTCACTAAGCACTTAATGGGGATATATGTGTTATGATTAGTGATTGTGTAAAACCTCTGTTATAACTCTGATATATTTGGTACACGGGATCAGGTTTCGTTATACGTGTTTTGGATATGTGGAAGGTTGATGATATGTATATGTGTTGGTGTGTAGATATTAGTGTAAATGAATAGGTTGCATAATGTTTACTCAACTCCGGAAATTAGACTCTAATGTTGAGTATACTACTGGGCTTGTTGAAGCTCATTCTTTTCTTTCCCCCTGCAGATTAGGTGATCAGACTAGCTCTTTTGCTGTACAGCTGCTCAAGTCGGGTCACTAGCCAAGCTTTTGCGTTGGGTAAATCTTTTGGATTTGATAAATGTGGCATGTAGTAGGAGTGTAATGTACCTTGGACGTTATATTACTTCATAAACTTTTGCTAAGCATGTATATTTTGTGAGTAGTGTCCAGGTTGTGTGTATGTATATATATATATATATATATATATAGACTTTTGGAGACAGGTTTATGGTTTAATTCTAGACGTTATATAGCAGTTTCTCCGTTTGCCAAGGAAAAAAAATATAATTTATCTATAAACAAAAAAAAATTATGGACTTATATGACATCACTTATTCGATTATTAAATTGAATGGGGTAAGGGATGTTACATGTTTTGGTATCAGAGCCTAGGTTTAGCCGATTCTAGGACTAAACAAGGTCTGATTTGTATGGTTATATGCCACATAAGAGCTTGTTGTGTTTACGCTAGTGACCTGACGCAGCTGTTATATATTGGGTACTTGTTTCTGTACTTTTGGGCATAGAGATTGAGAAATTGTGTTGAAAAATATGAGAGAGAAATAGAGTAGGAAAGATAAAAAAGAGAATAAAGTAGATGGTGGAATAAGTAACAATGATTGGATGTTTTGTTTTTTGTTAAAAAAAGAAAATTACTCTATTTAATTGAGACATCCTAAAAAGGAATACGACTCAACTTAGTTGGTACGGAAGAAGTATATTAAACAAGAGTTGTTATATACTTGCCTTCATATTAACACGAAAACTCCAGGATATAGTCACTTTCATCAGACTATTTCTTAACCTAATTGCAATAGCAATGCTTTGGCCAAATTTACGAGCATGACAAACAAGTGGATGCTCACTTATATGATATTCATTAACGGCATGATAAAAGAATGACTAATTTGATTGAAGAGCATCTCCAACAATTCTGACCTTCCTCGAGATAATATTCATAATGAATGAACAAAATTATTCATATTTTTGTCATTCACATAACATGCACTATTTTCTATGCACGGACATTTTTCTTATATTTCTAATTTTGTTGTTGGATATATATAAAATTGCAATATGATTTTATCTTATCATATTAACGAGAAATAAATTGAAATATGCCCATAAGGTTTATCGACTCTACTTACGACTTTAATAATTTTAACCCAAATCGGTGGTTTTGACCAAAAAATTGGAAAACAAAAAAATGTGGAAAATCGTTATATACCCTTATAAAAACCGGTAAAAATTGTAGAAACCGGCTAAAAAGACAAATATGGATATGAACCATAGATTACTAGCTAAAAAACTTCTAAATGTATTGTTAAGTCGGTTTATCTATACTTATCTTATGTTACTAAACTAAAAACATATCAAATTTGAGTGGATTTGTTGATTACATTTAGTATCCGCTTATTATTGGACTGGTGTGTTACTTTATATATGCTTTCTTAGGCGACTAAAATCGAGTGGTCAACGAACAACACTATGCACACATGGGATTGCAGGATTTTGCTGTGTCTCTGATATTGCACGTACTGTGTCTCTGATATTGCACGAGTACAACGACAAGGGCCTCTCAGCTTTCGTGGATTGGCAAAAGAAAGGCATCGTCACCCCCGTGAGAAATCAAAGGAATTGTGGTTTATGCTGGGCCATCACAACAGCTGGTGCGATTGAAGGATATATCAGCTGTTGAAGGAGCATATAAGATCAAAAAAGGTAGGTTCTCTGTTCCGGAGCTTTTAGACAGTTGCAAATAGAGTCGAAAAAATGATTTTGGTGATTCATACCCAACACTTGGTTACATATTTTTGAACAATATACACCTGAAGAAGGATTATCCATATCGGGCCAAGCCAAAAGGTAAACAAGTTATGCTCTAAATAATAGTATTGATGAGGTTGTTAGTCTACGGTCTACCCTCCGCCACAACTACAACTACAACATCGGCCACAACTACGACTACAACATCGGACGTGCATGCGTCGATGAGATAATGCTACAAAGGACTGTTGCGAAACAACCTATTTGTTGTGCTATAGATTCAAAAGGCTTGAATTATATTACAACCATGCGGTCGAGTAACATAAATTTGAAGACGGTTACGATTACTGGATCATGAAAAACTCTTGGGGGACGTACTGGGGAATAGATGGGTATGTGCATATAGTACAAAATCTAGGGATCTCCGGGATCAACTTTGATGCATGTTACCATCTCATACTTTATCCTAATTTGGATCTTTATATCTGTTATGCTACTTTGGTTTGTCATCTAACTCTTCTATGCTACTTTGACTGCCATCTAACTCCACCATGCAAGATTCTATAAGTGAATTCATCTGTTCCTCAACATTTTCTTTTTTCTGAACCAGATATGCCATGTCATTTTGTGAATTTTGTAATTCTTCCTCAAGCGATTGAACTATTACAAAAAAATAGCAATATGATTATGTCTTATTGTTTTAACAAGAAATAAATTGAATATATCCATTAGGTTTATCGACTCTACCTATGATTTCAACAATTTTAACCAAAATCGGTGTTTTGACCCAAAATCTTGGAAAACTAAAAAATTGATAAAACAAATGTGGAGTATCGTTGAATGCCTATGTAAAAACCGGCTTAAAAAGATGGTTATGAACATGAACCATCGATTACCAATTAAAAATAAAACTTTCTAATATATTGTCGGGTCGATTACTCTTATACTAATCTAACTCCTATAAACATACTTATAAAGTTTGATTGGATTTATTGATTACATTAAGTATCCGCTTATTATTGGATTGATGTGTTACTTTATAAAATAGAAATATGCATGAGAGGTTTATCGGTTCTACTAGTCCGATTGAGATTTCAACATTTAAACCAAAAAACACTATTGAGCCAAAATCCTAAAAAACTACTCTCCCCGTCCTGCATTAACAGTCACACTTGCATTTTTACACTCGTTTTGTAAAAATGATAAATAGTTAAAGTCGAGAAATAGTAAAATAAGATAGAGAATAAGGTAGAGAACATTATTCTTTATTCTCTCTCTTACTTTACTATTTTTCTACTTTAACTATTTATTATCATTTTTACAAAACGAGTGTAAAAATGCAAGTGTGACTGTTAATGCGGGACAGAGGGAGTATAAAAAATGTGTATGGAAAATCGTTGAATGTCTCCGAAAAAACTGGTGAAAATAGTAGAAGCGGCTAAAAATGTCGGTTATGAACAAGAACCATTAATTAGTAGTTCAAAAGAAAAACTCCCAAATATGTTGTTGGGTCGATAGTTATACTTATCTTCAACAATCATTGATCTAACACTTGAAGACTAAGTAAAATATGAGAGGATTAGTGGTTGCTTTTAATATTTGTTTATGAGTGGATTGGTTATGTTACTTTTATTATATGTTTGTTGTTTACAGTGGTGGATTATTATATACTTACATCGTTGTTTGTATTGTTCCACTTTTATCAGATGCCCCGAAGGGATAGTCATACGATATGCTCCTCTATATATATTGCATTAAAAAAATTACTCTCTCTGTCCTCCATTATTTGTCCACTTTTCCCTATTTTCGTTTGTTTCCCATTGATTGTCCACTTTCACTTTTTACCGTAAATAGTAAGTAGGTCTCACATTCCACTAAATCATTATACTCACATTTTATTATAAAACTAATGTATAAAAGTAGGACTCATATTCCACTAACTTTTCTTTACATTTCTTAAAACTCGTGTTAGAACCAAAGTGGACAATCATTAGAGGATAGAGGGAGTACATTATTCAATTTGGCAGAAAAATTGAAAATTAGATACTCAAAACAACTATAGTTGGATGTGGTTTGAGATTGAAAGCGTTGCATCGTGTATAAGTAGGACCTTCACGTAGAAATAAAGATTGATGGATGTAGCCAAAAATGCTCGTGTGAGAAAAACGAGGTAACCATATCTAAAAATGAAGACTCTTCAAACATATTGGTAACTAAACACCTGAGATGAAGTAGAACACTTGGTATGAAACTCACATATGTTGAAACTAGGTGACAACATTAACAAAAAAAACTTGGTATGAGACTAACATATGTTAGAACTGGTTGACAGCTTGCTTGAAGGAATAGGATAAGCTTCGTTGTTCATTGCAAATTCCGACAGCAAAAGGACCACCCTTGGTCAGAAGGCATATATATAGGCAGAATTGTGCTCGTAGCCATTGATCTTGCACGGTTTTACCATACAAATACATCCATTCTCAAATTAAACCGATTCTTTGGGTTTTAAGTTTCACCACCAGCAGTAATCATCGTTGTAGAAGTTGTGTACTACTCTACTGAGTGAAAATGGTCAGGTGGTAATGAAAATTTTTCTTCAACAAATACGTTTACCTTTTGGAAACAACTTAACATACATAGTTATAATCCTTAACACTATAGTCCTAAAACAAAATTAATTTTAAAAAGAAAACACTCATGAGCCAAATCGCATGAATTTCCCCGCAAAATACAAAATTTAATACAAATTCCTCTATCATCTTCTGCCTTTCTTTCCTGGTTTTCCTTTACCACCAGATTTTCCTTTATTTTGGTTCAGGTATTTACTCATGTCTTCTTCACCATCATCGTCGCCTCCTCTTCTCCGCTTATTGCCCCCAGCTTCCTTCATTTTCTGCACAATAACTCAGCAGATCCGAATTTTCGATTATTACACATCAAACAGCAAAAAATGATATTCTGTCAACTAGAAAGTTCACATAACATAGTAGCACAAGGCCAAAACTCACAATGACACAAGAATCCTAATCAATAACAAAGTTCACATGTTTAAAGATGAAATTTGAAAAGCTGATGACAAATAACATATGCTATAAAAGATGCCTGCGTAATACCAGTTCACCAACTAATAACATCTACGGTTATTGACAAACTTCGGCAAAAACAAGCAATTCTTTTGGAGTATTTGCGAAAACATAGAAAATAGTAGTGCTCATGAGTTACGTCGTTTGATCTGTCTCGTCCAAAAAATTCTACTTTGATAAAATATAAATGCTATGGTGATAGAATATACTGGCTTATCCCATATGATGGTGAGGTGCAATGTAACATTATATCAAGAAAAGAACATGAGACAAATAGAAACACTGTATCTATATACTAAACTTGACAAAAAACCTAAGGCTAAAATGTGGCATGTTTCAGGAAAGAATATAGTACCATTTGAGATATTCTCTTCGCCTCTGCAACACGCTCCAATAGTAACAAAACCTCTTCCTGCTCGGCAGGGTACTCCGGCAGTTTTTTACCTGATGCAGAAATATGTTATACAAGATATTATTGGCCCACCTCTTTTATCACAGTTATGTCAATTGATCCTTACCTATAAGCTTCTCTATCTGAAAGTACCATTCCACCTCATATTGATTCACAATGGATATGGCAACCCCTGAACGTCCAGCACGAGCAGTTCTTCCTACCCGATGTATGTAATCCTGCAACCATAACATAGCAAGCAAATGATATCTATTAGTATTATTATTATTATTATTGAAATGCAGCAAGAGCCAAAGATGACCTTATCATCAACAAAAATTCCCCATATTTCACCACCAAGGTTACTCGAAATCAAAGTCAAGAGATGGAGAAATGAGGAAAAGAACAAGACTTCAATATGTTTCCATATAAAAAAAGTCCAATCATCGGACTCCAGCCCCTATAATGAATATTCATGGTAATAAATCATTACACATGCTTACATGCACATTCATTCATATTCAAAGAGATCGTTGCTAGCAAACTACCAAGTAGAAATGCCTTGAAAATTGAAATAAATATGTACTATTGTCTATTAAAATAGGGAAGTGGTACAATCGACAGAAAAAACTGGTAAGCTGACCTTTGAGTTTGTTGGGATGTCATAGTTAATAACCACATCCACCGACGGAATATCCAGTCCTCTGCTAGCAACATCAGTGCAGATAAGAATGTTGCATTCTCCAGCCTTGAACTTATTTAAGGCTCCAAGCCTTTTCGACTACAGAAAAGTAACATCACAGAAATAGGATGAGTTACAAGTATCATAACTGATTTTGAACAATCTACAATACTACCTGTGTCATGTGGCCATTAATCGGGATAGCTTTGAAGCCAAGATTACGAAGAATATATGCCAAGAGTGTAGTTGCATCACATGTTCGAGTAAAAACCATGGATGTGCTTCCCGTCAACTCGGTCAATATATATACAAGATAGCATTCCTAAAAGAAGATAAGGGAAAATCAGAATAAAAGAACAACATGAAATGTAGAGTAAGAACATATTTACAGTAACGTCATTGAACGCCAAACCCCCAATTTAAACAACAATTAGGTGGAATCTTTCTTTTTTGAGGTGCAACCAGGTCTTTTCCAAATCCTAATCAACTAACCTACTAAAATTGTCAAATATTATTTGAGGTACTAATTTTATTTCAGAGGAGCAAGCACATGATACAACTCAATAGCATTGTGTGCATCATTAGATATTAGAGCATGATCCACTGCATCACAAACCTTGTACTTTGCAGGAACAAAGGAATACTGTTGCTTCAATGTATCAACAGTTGAATATTTGGATGCAGCTTCAATCTGTGATCAAGCAGAAAATGATTACATAAAAAACAAAAGAAAATTCTATTAAATTGAGGTAAAAAGAACTGCAGAGCAATACCTTTACAGGATTTTTCAGACAAGCTCTTTGTAGCTTTTTCACCTGATAAATAAGGGAACAATACATCATGTAACTTTCATTTACTAGTTACATCTGAAAAAACTCTTGTATGACAATTAATTAATTAATGCATAATGAATTACTAATATACTACATTCACAGTGAATCAGAGCTCAATTCAAGTACCTTATTGGTCATTGTAGCAGAAAACAAAAACGTCCTCCTTTCGCGAGGAATTTCACACAATATTTGATCGAGCGATTTCTCAAAATCCTCATTGAGCAATCTATCTGCTTCATCTAGTACCTGCGATATTTTTTAGAGTAGAATCTCTTTGCATTATGCATAGTTGTTGATAACATAAAACTTCAACATTATTAACATCATACTACACACATACAGGAACAGAAGCAAAGTCGTTTCTTCAATGCATAAAGTTCATCTGTTTAAGTATCTAAGTGGCTTTTTAGCTGTTCAAGATCTATCTCTACCATGTGACACAGTCAGCTGACAGACACACAAAGACATGCAAGCCCAAAGAAATCAAAAGCATTTTCAAGGTCAAACCAACATCAAAGAAATTCTTACCAAGTATTTCAGTGTACGTAGAGAGAATCCTTTTGTGTTAGAAAGATGATCGATTAAACGTCCAGGCGTAGCCGCCTACAAGATATTTGACAGAAACACGAGTTTAGAAGTGTTATAACAAATTTAACACCAAATATCACATTATCTCCACATACAACGTAAATCAAATCAAGTGGCAAAGAAAGAAACATGGTTAATCATACAACAAGTCATTATCTCATATCAGTTCAGAGCTGTATTGTCCAACAGGAAAAAAAAAGGTCTTCACACATTATATTAGCAATACAATTTAATCATCAGTGCAGCCTCCCAAAATTTCCATACTTCATGCCTTGAGAAACTATTGCTATTGCCTATTAGTGATAATGGATGAAGAACCCCAAACATATACAGTGATCAAAGGAAGCTCTACCAAACCATATAACACAATCTACTAATTTAGAACTAGTAATCATAACGCAATCAAGTTCAAAAAATACAGAATGGACTATGCCTAGTGTACAATAAAAGCACAACAAAATTCAATCCGCAGCAGCAACTTACAACAATGTGCGGCCGCTTTCCAAGGGCAATACTCTGCTGTACTTGGTCCACACCTCCGACTAGCTGCATCGAAACATCCCAAAACAACTCAATCATCATAAATAAACACTGAAACTAATACTGTAAAAAAATATTTATCCTCCCAAAATATCTCACCACAGCACATTTGAGGCCAATTCCAGCACCCAATGCTTCAAACTGCTCGGCTATTTGAATGGCTAGCTCGCGAGTTGGTGACAGCACGCAAGCAAAGAACGCCTGCGGAGCTTCGAGAAGCGATTGTATGATTGGAATCGCGAAGGCGCCGGTTTTGCCCGACCCGGTTTGGGCGAGCCCGATTACATCTTTCCCTTCTAAAGCAAGAGGAATAGCCTCACACTGTATTTTAGTAGGGTTTTTCCAACCGAGAGCTTCGCAGGCCTCTATTAATTGATCGTTTACTCCCAAATCTTTGAAGGTTTTCTCCACAGATTCTTCTTCCTCCTCCATAATAGGAAGCTTAGCAGTTTCTCCTCCCATTACCAAAATCGAATTGCAGATAAGGCGGCTGCGATGAAATACTGACCAAAATTTCTCTCCAATGCTGCTGCAATCGACACCAAAACGGGTTTAACTGATTTAAATGGGCCGACCTTAAATAGGCCACGGGTTAAGTTTAGGGAATAATGGGCCGAGCTGAATTAATCTAATTTAATTGATTTAATGAATTAATTTGGTTAGTTTTATTTACTAGTATATGGCTTGATAGGCTTCATAAATTCAATTATGATTAATAATCTTTTATACTGTAATTCAATCTTCTTAAGTTTGCGTAATTTTTTATTCAATAAATTAATATTTCTTATTTATATTTCAATAAAAAAATATCATTATAATATCTGAGTTTATACGAAATCAATTTTTATAAAGTACTATGAGGTTAACGTACAATTTGGATAAAACATAAAATACGATTCAAACAGATTTATAAGTACGTGAAATATTGGAGTAAAATTATTTTTTATGTAGTTAATAATAAAAACTAATTTTAAGTTTCATGTACAATGGTTAAAAATAATCTTAGATATTAGTCTGTTATAAACGTATTCGAATTAGCTTATGACTTATAATTCTTGGCACGGTTTAGGAAATTAAATTATTTTTGTTGTTTATTTTAAACTACTATGATTACTCTCTTTACATCAAAAGTTTAAAATTATATACTATGAAAATGATTCATGATGTAGTAGTCACTATGATCAGTACGACCACTGGTCGAATCGAATTATTGTAGCATATATAACCTCATCATAACAATTAGGGTATCAATAGAAATCAACAAAATGGCAATGCAAGGTTGATTTCGGTAAAGCCTAAACACCACATTTTATTGTGGCTCCTGATCAATAGGGATCCATCGCCAAATTTGTGCGACTGGTTTTCCATTTAAACTCACGTCTTTCATCTTCAACACTCTCTCTGATTTCTTCTTTCTTCAACACTCACAAAAAAAAGGAACTTCGACTTTTCCGAAATACTAAACCATAATAAAAAGAAGATCCAATTCGTCGATTGAAAAGATGGGTGACACTTATTAATTGCATTGACGTTTTGTGTGGATTATATGGAATTTGTTTTACGTTTTACATGTAAAAGATTGAGGAGGCTACTTGACGAGTAATTTGAGGATAAAATACGGAAAAAAGAGATACGAGAAGGCTACTATAATGGATATAAAATGTAGAGTAGGTTTTGCTCCTTTTTTAGGTTTCAAAAAGAAAATAAATCAAATGAAAATATTTGAACAATAGTATCACTAGACGATGTTGTTTAATTATCAGTCGTTTAATTTACGTATACTTTCCTTTTTGATTTCATCACTCGACTTCAATTTAACGTTAATTAGAATAGATGGAACAAATTTAATTTAAATTTTGGGATTTGTCATTCAATTTTTGAAAAATATGTGACAAATTGGAATTTAACTAAATTTTGTGTGTTTTATAGCAAATAATAATGATTATAGAGGTAAATTTGGAGTGTGCAATTTCCAGCTTGAAGTTTGACTTTGAGGTTTTTTTAGCATAAATTTTTAAGTAACCGTTGCACAATATAACTAGCCGTTGTACGTTTTGAACTCAAATACAATCACATTCATTGCTCCCCATTCCCCCTCTCTCTATCTCGCTCTCACATCGGTTTCCAATTTGATTTGTTTATTTCTGGATAAACTCAGGTATGCGGACTTTGCTCTTGTTTAGTTCCTCTATTTTTGTTAAATTATGTTCGTTTTGGTAAAAAAAATCGATGCGGCTGATTTTGCTTCGATTGAGCTGACTTAATTTGCTTAGATTAATTTGGACTTGATTTTGTGAAGTCCTTTATTTTTGGTAAGACGCATCTCTCCACCTCTCGATTTATGATTGTTCTTCGATTCGGGTGGCATTCGATTTGGGGTGATTTGCTTGAGTTATCCGATATTTGTAATAGTTGGGCACATTTTCAGCTTTAATTATCTGAGTTTCATTTAAGCATATCCAAATTTCAACATGGCCGAGTGTTACTCCTTGGAAATTACTTGTTTAATTTTAATCAACATCCGAAATTCTGAGAAGTTGTTCAATGTGGATTATACTAGGCACCTATTTTAGCTAAATGATGCTAATTTTACTTCAAATTGAGGCCGATCTGGTAATTAATTGGAAATAAGTGAACACTGAACTTTGTCAATATTGAGAAATGTTGCTGGCTTGTCTTTCACTGTTCAAATATTTGTTGGGTTTATCAGCTTCCTCTCCGTGAAATTTCATGGTGACTGAGTGACAGTTAACTGTTCACAGACTAAATGGATCATTTGTCGTTTCAACCAACTCATCACCTTATGAATATCAATATGTCATTAATACGGCCTCCTAATTTGCAGATTGTTGTGTGTGGATCTTTTCAATTAAGGGCTTTCGAAGTACCACAAGCCGTTTGAATACAACAACCTTTTAACTTATAGCCTCTGGTGGGAGGCCTTAGGTTGTGCTTCAGCTGGTGTTCTATCAGAGTGTTACAAATTTTATTCGGAGAAGATGACTGTTAGAACACCAGGCACACCAGCCTCAAAAGTGGACAGGACACAAACAGCCGTCACTCCAGGTGGAAATACAAATAGAGCAAGGGAAGAGAAAATTGTTGTAACTGTAAGACTAAGGCCTCTGAGTAAGAGAGAGCAATCATCTAAAGATCAGATAGCTTGGGAATGCAGTGACGATCATACTATTGTGTACAATCCTACTCCCCAAGAACGTGCAGCTTTACCTGCATCTTTCTCATTCGGTAACTACTAACCAAAAATGTAGTAGTATCATTCTTGAACAAGATTTTGGATGCCCCTGTCCTGTTGTTTAACAGATAACACAACATTTTATTTGCAGATAAAGTGTTCGGTCCTGATTGTTCAACTGAAAATGTCTATGAGGATGGAGTTAAAACAGTGGCATTATCTGCCCTCATGGGGATCAATGGTAATTCTCTTTCCTGATTAGATTAGATAGGAGAAAAGTGTTTTACCATAACATGGTATATCTTACACAAGTTCTCCTGAAAAATTCCTGCAGCAACAATATTTGCATACGGACAAACTAGCAGCGGGAAAACTTATACAATGAGAGGAATCACGGAGAAGGCTGTTAATGATATTTACATGCATATAATTAATGTAAGTTTACACAATATTTTCTTTTACTGATATTTCATACATGCCAAAATTGGAGCTCGACAGAAATTGATTAGAAACTAAACAAATTAAATTTTTTTTCTGAAAAACTAGTTTTGAAAGATACTAATTCACTGAAAAAAGTTATCCTTCAAGTTGCAAATCATTTTTTATGCTTTGGCTAATTGTTCAAAGAGAATCTGGATTTTAACCTTTTAACTACTGTACAGACACCAGAAAGAGATTTCCGAATAAAGGTATCTGGTCTTGAAATCTATAACGAGAATGTCAGGGACCTGCTGAACTCTGAATCTGGTCGTAGTCTCAAACTACTAGATGATCCAGAGGTAAAACTCTCAGCTGTTCTCAGTCAAACTATATTAAGTATAGTGAACCAAGTTAAAAAATCTTCCTCTATTGGTTACTGATGTCAATCCATTTGCAGAAAGGAACAGTGGTTGAGAAATTGGTGGAAGAGACAGCAAAAGATGATCAGCACTTGAGACATCTAATCCATGTCTGTGATGGTGCGAAAAAGTTTTCAACATGTATATAATTTTTTGTGGATTAGATGAAGTACCTTATTTATGAATATATTCTACTCCTTTCAGCTCAAAGACAAGTGGGTGAAACTGCACTGAATGATACTAGCTCCAGATCACACCAAATCATAAGACTGGTCTGTTTGCTTTTGACATATCTATTGGATTAGAACAGACGATTATAATGCACTATTATTTTTATTAACTTGAAGTCTTTTCATATTAAATGCAGACAATCGAAAGTACTCTTCGTGAAAGCTCGAATTGTGTGAGATCATATGTTGCGACCCTGGTAAAACCAGATATCTGATTTTCCTTATCTTATAATCAGTTTTATAACCAAACTGCAAACCGTCTGATTTTCTTCTCCCAATTTGCAGAACTTAGTAGATCTAGCTGGCAGTGAAAGAGCCTCACAAACAAATGCAGAGGGTATCAGGCTTAGGGAAGGGTGTCATATTAATTTAAGCTTGATGACTCTTACAACAGTAATCAGGAAGCTAAGGTTGGTGTTACCATCTCCGCTTTAATGGGATAGTGATTACTGCAAGTAACCCATTGTTATGCTCCTCTAGGTGCCTTCTAAATAGTGGTCCCTAGTTCCTTTGTCTTCCTCTTTTGACCCTCTATAGGTTTCTAGGATACTTCCTTTGGAAGTACGTCCCAGAAAGTTCGTCCTACTTCCTTTTTTGCACTCGTTTTGCAAAAATAATAATAAATAGTTAAAGTGAAGAGAGAGTAAAGTAAAAGAGAGAATAATGTAAAGAATAGTCTTACCTACGTTATTCTTTCTCTTACTTTACTCTCTCTCAACTTTAACTATTACTATTATTTTTGCCAAATGAGTGCAAAAAAGGAAGTGGGATCAACACCATTTATGTGTGGTACTATGGATTTTTTTTGCCTAAATTACTTTTCCTAGACTGACAAGGAATACTTTGAAAAGCTGCTGATTTTCTGGATTTTTGGCATCCAGCGTGGGAAAAAGAAGCGGTCACATTCCCTACCGAGGTTCAAAGCTCACAAGAATATTGCAGCATTCACTGGGAGGAAATGCTCGCACAGCCATCATTTGTACATTGAGTCCAGCAACAAGTCACGTGGAACAATCTCGTAACACACTTTTATTTGCTACCAGGGCAAAGGAAGTGACAAACAACGCTCAAGTGAACATGGTAATTTCTATTATATGTATGTTATACAAGTGAACATATAGCTGTGCAGATGCATTATAATTCCTTTTCTAATATCATGAAATGAATCTTTTTAACTTCTTTGGTTGATTTCCATCAGGTAATCTCAGACAAACAGCTTGTTAAGCATTTGCAAAAGGAAGTAGCGAGACTTGAAGCAGAGTTACGCACACCAGACCCATCTAATGAGAGAGACATAAAACTTCTGCAGGTTAGCTGATACTTATTGCTGTATAGTACTTATTGCTGTATGTCTACTATGGTAATTCTCATACTTAGCTGGTGCTGTTTGCTTAGATGGAGCAGGAGATGGAAGAACTGAGACGCCAAAGAGATCTAGCTTGGTCTCAAGTAGAGGAGTTGCGCCGAAAACTTGAGGAAAAGGTCTGCATTTCTTCTTTCCCCATGCTAAATTTCCTCAAAACAATTTTATGTACCTGGGGGCTCATGTCACCTTTTTTGTTGTGTATTTCAGAGATTAAAACCATTCGATTCACATAGCCCATCTGTAAAGAAGTTCCTATCATTTTCTGGAACTTTATTACCCGAAATTAATGCAAAGGAGTTAGGCCGTTGCGAAAGAGTACGAACTCTGGGAAGGCAGTCACTGAGGCAATCATCTACTGCTCCTTTTACTTTGATGTATGAAATCCGGAAACTTGAACATCTACAGGAGCAGTTGGGTGAAGAGGCTACTCGCGCCCTTGATGTACTACAAAAGGAGGTTTCTTGTCATAGACTAGGCAACCAAGATGTAGCAGAGACTATAGCTAAGCTTCAGGCGGAGATAAGGGACATGCGCTGTATCCAGCCTTCTGCTAAGGATGTAACTGACGTTGAAAATGTCTTACCCGTCAACAAGAGTATCAGTGCAAACTTGAAAGAAGAGATAACCAGACTTCATTCACAAGGAAGCACCATAGCTGATCTTGAGGAGAAACTAGAGAATGTCCAGAAGTCAATAGACAAATTAGTAATGTCTCTTCCAACCAAGAGAGATCAACCATCTACTGATAACGGTCCAAAGATGAAGAATCCTGATAAGAAGAAATTGCTGCCTTTAACTTCAAATAGTGGTTTGAACATGCAAAACCTCATAAAGTCTCCATGTTCTCCCTTAACAGTTTCAGGCCAAGTATTGGACCAGGATATTGAAAACAGACCTCCCGTTTCTGATGCTATGTCTGGTGAAACTCACTCAGTTTCTGACAAAGACACTCCTACTAAAAGTGAATGTGGAGATGCCTCATCAAAGGAAAACACCCCTTATCGACGTTCAAGTTCTGTTAATATGAGGAAAATGCAGAAAATGTTTCAAAATGCAGCAGAAGAGAATGTTAGGAGCATAAAAGCATATGTCACTGAACTTAAAGAACGCGTAGCCAAGCTGCAATATCAAAAACAGCTTCTTGTATGCCAGGTAAAGTAACTTTGGTATATAGTTTTCTAAAGAAACATTATCCCGTTTACCTCAGCCTCACAGTTGAATCTTTATTTCTTCAGGTGCTTGAACTGGAAGCTAACGAGGCTGCAGGATATAATTTGGAGGACTGTGATAATATTCCTGAGATCGAGGAGTCACCAGTTCCATGGCATTTGGTTTTCAAAGAGCAGCAGGAGCAGATCATCGAGTTATGGGACATATGCCATGTCTCCATCATCCACCGGACCCAATTCTATCTGTTGTTCAAGGGGGACCCCGCCGATCAAATATACATGGAAGTAGAGCTCAGACGATTGACATGGCTGCAACAGCACCTAACTGAGAACGGAAACGCAAGTCCGGCCCCTCAGGCAGGAAACGAGGCCACAGTTTCATTGTCCTCAAGGTCTGATCTCTCTCCAAAAAAAACAAGTTCTTTTTTTTTACTTCATTGAGTTATCATTTCCAGATATGCCTAACTCTCATTCAATCTGTTGTGGTTCAGTATCAGAGCGTTGAAGCATGAGCGCGAGTTTCTTGCAAAGAGGATGAACTCGCGCATGACAGCTGAAGAAAGAGAAGCATTATTCATAAAATGGGAAGTGCCATTGGAGGGGAAGCTACGGAGGTTGCAGTTTGTGAACAAGTTGTGGACCGATCCCCTCGATGAGATGCATATACAAGAGAGTGCAGCGATAGTGGAGAAGCTTGTAGGCTTCGGTGGAGGAGGAAACTTGACAAAGGAGATGTTTGAGCTGAATTTTGCACTTCCATCTGATAGAAGGCAATGGCAGATGGACTGGAACCAGATACTCAAACCACCATCTTTTGTTAGGAATATTCTGTAAGTAAACTTGATAATTTGATTAATTTATTTATTTGCTTCACTCACAATGTGATGCAAATTGTAAGAACTCAGCTGCTGCTTGCCCCCTTTGGCTATTTATTCAAATTTTTAACTTATTCATTTTGTATTATTTGTCTGAAACCAAACAACTGTTGTTAAATACGAATCAATCGAGTTCAAGTCAATAAAATCAGAATCATCACATGATCGGTTGCTAAAATCTATGAATCGCTATAAAAAATTAACAGTTTGAACTTTAAATACTGCCGAATGAAATCTCAACCAAAATTCATCAAGTCATAGTATAATGTAGTCATTTCGTGCTCCTACACATGTTCATCCCAATCTAATCCGTTCAAAAAAGAAGAAGAAGAAGAAGATGGGTCGAACACCATGATTACACATCTCATTAAAATGAAAAATGCATACAATAATTATGTCACATTACATGTTTATACTGTGTGAAACTTAACAACACTATATTCATCACCAAGCAGAGGCTGAATAGGATGATAGCTGCTTGCTTTCCAAGTGAAGAGAGTGGGCTCTATCAACTTATCTGCAACACAAACACATAAGTTTATTTTCTGTCATGCTTTTAAGTCAGCCCCGAATTCCATTCTCACTTCAAACGAGCTGCATGTCTCGCTTGTGCATTTGTATTACGACCAAAGATATCACACAATGAATCCTGTGCACAGTCTGTTTGATAAGTAAAAGTAGCTGAGTTCAATATAGCAACTTACCAGACAATATTGTCCCAGTGTAGAAAACCGCCGTGACCTCTAGCATTAGTGAACTTGTAAATCGGGCCAGAAACTGAGCCAGAGATTATATCGAGTTAGTAAGTTGTTAAGAAATGGAACCATGATGCTAACCACGAGCAAAGACTAGAAAAGACCGATGTGGAAAAGGAGAAAGACGGGAGAAAGCACCTTCATAACCCCCGAGAACTGGATCCTCTGCTAGTAAGATGGGAGTGTCGAGGTCAATGAATCTGCATAGAAATTATATCTCAAATGAGTGAATATATGCTTTCTACACATAACATTGCTTGAATTAAGCACTATCATAGCTTACTTGAAACACCCCAGACCAGCTGCCAAATGACCAGCAAAGCCCATAGCAAGCCTTGTTTCGACCATACCACCAATCATCAACTCCAATCCCGACTCCCTTGCTAAATCAATAATCTCGAGAGCCCCAAGCACCCCCACTTTTGCGAGCTTTATGTTGACTACGTGTGCAAGGTCTTCCTTCACTATTTTCTTCACATCATCTAAACTACGGCAACTTTCATCAGCAGCAACAGATACCCCATACTTGGTTTTTGCAACGTGGCTAACATGACCAAGGCCTTTCCAGTCGTCTCTGTGAACTGGTTGTTCAAAAAGGACAGGCGTCACCTCCATCTCTGTCAGAAAAGAGAAGGAAACTGAGATCTTTCCACAGAATTTATGCACGTAGATGAAACAAATATTTACTACTGAGAATGACTTGGTTACCATGTAATGTTTGGAGAACCTGAACGGCTTCCTCACAGCTATAACCTTCATTAGCATCTAAAATGAACAAACAATCGGGATGGACTGTGCGTATAGCTTTAAGAACTTCGATATCAGCAGTCAAGGTCTTCCCAACTTTGAGCTTCAAAGTCTTGAAACCTTGAACGCGATACTTTGAAGCCAGCTCAGCCGCTTCGGCTGGGGAAACTATTGGGATCTGTATGTATGATTGTAGCATTTTAAATACACTCACATGATAAACTAACTGACCTTTTCACATTCTTTCTTATTTTCTCTTATCTCTTTTTCTAGTTAATACAATCACATGAATGAGCTAACTCACTCTCTTATTTTCTCAGTCTTCTTTTCTAGGTAATACAATCACATGAATAAATAAACTAACTCATAAAGGAGTATTTTGAAGAGAGAAGTATCTCACTGTTATATCTGTTGTTATCATGTTTGTGAATCCACCAAACAGTCTCCACAGTGGTACTCCAATGCTGTTTGCAACTGCATCAATCAATGCCATCTCAATTCCTGCTCTAACCTTCATCAATCGTATACACATTCAATTAGCACCCGAAATTTACGATTCACTCAAGAGTCTCAACTCGTCGCACCAGAAGTGACAAGTTCATCACATTAAACCACAAACATTACATTACAAACATTACAAACATCACTTAAGACTCGTAGATCTTTCACTGTATACTTGAAACTTGTAGGGTGATTCAAAAACTAGCAAGCATAGACCAAAAACACTTCAACCATCTCAAGGTGATCATCATCTTTTCATACAAACCATTTTTGCAGTGTAATGTTCAAGGATTAAAACACACACACACACACAGTAAAAACAGAGAAGTAAGGATGATCTAAAGTGTACCATATTTGACTGTATGTATCCTAAATTAGTATTTGAAACCCTAATTAAAGAAATCCCCAAATATGATCACTTGAAAGGATAATAAATCACGAAGTTTGGTCAAATTCAGTTCAGTCCCGAATCATCTTTCTCCATCTCAATTATTCCAACATTACAAGATTCAACAAAGCAATGAAAAGAAAAACTCACAGAAGCAAAGGAATGGCCAGGAAGCAACCCATTGATCTCAGCAAGAACGATTCCCAAGGTCTTGCCAGGGCTCTGCTTGAGAGCCCGGCAAGCCTCCGCCACGGCGGAGAGAGCCGCAGGCTGATCCTCCGCCGTGACGTGGGGGAGAATCGGGGACTCCCCCCAGCCGACGCAGCCGTTGCTGAGCTCGACCCGCACGGCCACATTCTCCACGCCGTCGAGCCGCGACGAGGCGATCGTGAACGGCGCGATCAGCGGCACGTTCAGCGCCCTACCCTCCGCCCTCTGCACGCTCACCGCGTACGTCTCCATCAGATTCTTGAACCCCAAACACGCCGGCGGAGCCGCGGCGGCCATGCAAGCGGTGGGGCCCTTCATGAAACAGGGCTGCAAGGATAGCAAGGCGGCTGAAGGTCCCATTTTTTGGTTTTAGAGAGAGTGAACAAAAACAAAAACAGTGTGGGAATCGAATCGATCAATTCAGGTGATTGGAAGATGCCGCCATTTTTAATTGTTTATGTTGATGTGAGAGAAATCTATATTCAATAGAAACAAGTTGAATCGAGCAATTGTTTATTTTTGCATGTATCTAACGCCATTTCCGACCATTTTCTTCTTGTTTTAGTCGTGTTTGTAATTTGGTGAGGGATCTTGAGTTGAATTTATAGATGCTATATTTAAGGGGGGGAAATTGAAAAAACTAGTATACTATCATTACAACGGATGTCCCGTGTCCGAAGATGAATGAACAGTTGTTCGTTAACGGTTGTTATTCACAATAAAATAAAAAAGAATTAAAGTGAAATGGTTGTAAATTCCACCTAAACTTTGTTTTATGTATAAAGAAAATGATAAACATAGAAACATTAACAAAAAACAAAGACAGCTAAATTGGAAGTAGTTGACAGACACAAGAAAACAAAAGTAGAAGGAGATGACATATATCTTAATTTTATTCGGTAAAAGAATCTTATAACAAAAAAAAACACTCGCACATGTGAACATTAACTAATGATCGCTCTAAACATTAAATAAAAATGCCATAGTATATTTAGAATTACTTTTAGTTATGTGGAAAAGAACCAGAAAGTTGAGGTGGGTGATTGTAATTTTATATATTTATGTCCGTAATAATTAAGTAAAAGGTCACGCCAAAAACCATAATGGTTGTTACAGGAGATTATCATTTAATTTGGCTAATAAAGAACAAGTTGCTATTATTTAATTACTAATTAAACAGAATATGTCTCTTCGAATGTATCTCAGATACCACTTGATATATTATTGCCCCTATGGTGCCCCAACGGATGCTTTTGGTAACAAAACTGTAGTTAATAATTTGGGACACAAAAAGCTTTATGGTAATGTTGCATTTGTGATGTGAATCATGTGATGCAAATGTTATATAAATTTTTTTTTCTCAAATTCCAACAATCATTCAAATAGACCTGTAAGATATTGTATGTGCTCATATATGTATTGGGAAATACGGCCTTTATGATATTTATACTGACTGCGGAAAAAATGGTTATGATTACTATTTTCGAACGGTTGGAAAGAAACCAAAGAATTAATGTAAATTGATTCCTAGTTGATCTCTAATGGATCATATCCCTAAATTAGGAGATACTAGTTAGTATATGTAAATTGTAATCTTACCTATAAGAGTTGTAATCTCTGCACATATCATTAAGTAATAATATTACACCATTCTTCAAATCCTTAATTATTTCTTTATGGTATCAGAGCAGGAAGAATTCTGGCTCAGAGAATTCTCATCATAGCCGAGTGATACCCAAACTCTCGGCCCTTATACCAAAACCAAACCATAGATCAATTCAGCAAAAAAAAAACCAATCCAAATATGACAGACACAGACAACAAGCCAACAGGAGAATCCTCAAAGTTGAGGACAAACAAGGGCGTTACCGTGGCGTTCAAATTGAACGGGAAAAATTACCCGTTGTGGGCTCGGCTGATGAAAGTCGAGATTGGAAGCAGGGGGGATACTCCCACATCTACGACAAACCACCGGAGCCAAACAGCAAGGGATACCGGGAATGGGAGGAAACCGATTTGATCGTTTTCTCTTGGATCTTCAATAATATCGAAAATGATATTATCGCCGATTTTGCTCACCATCAAACGACCAAAGCCTTGTGGGACAATCTCGCGATCACCTTCGAAAGCAAGGCGGATCCCTATCAAATTTACGACCTGGAAGACAAGATAATATACATGAGACAAGGAAATCTTGATCTTGAGACGTATTACCGTCGAATCCACGGATTGTGGGTAACAATTGATCGAAGTCAGAAACAACCCGTAACATGTTGCGACAAGGGGATCGGGGAGTTTCGACAACACGAGCGAGAAACGACTCATCAAATTCCTCACTGGATTGAATCAAGAGTATGATCACATCCGTCGGGAGATCTTGAAGGAGCAGCCTTACCCCTCAGTTGAAGAAGCCTACGGATGGGTGAAGAAGGAGGCGGCTCGACAGAAAATCATGCCACCGGCATCCTCTTCACCCACCGGAGACTCCACTGGCGTAGGAAGCGCCGATGCATCATCGGGGGAGATAGGCTATGGATTCGGGGCTCAGAGGGATCGACCGAACCGAGGAGGACCGAACAACCGTGGAGCGCCGCCACCTGCCGCAGCCGCGCACCACTTCGGAGGAAAGCCGGACAAAAGCAAGCTATGGTGTTCCCACTGTGGGAAGAACAAGCACACGAGGGAAACTTGCTTCCTCCGTGTAGGATATCCGGAGTGGTGGGATGAGAAGCAAAAGGCACGGACTCAGGCGAAATTCGCCGCCATGGGAGTCGCCGAGACGGAGCGGCGACAGATTCCCCAAAATCAGAACAGGGGCGAACCAAATGGAGGGGAAAATCAGGCGAATCCCACTCGCCCCGAAATCAATGGTGGCAGCAACAGCGGCGGCGGCGGAGGAGAAGTTCGGGTCGGTAATTTTGTGGCGAGAGCCGGAGGAACGACGGAATCACAGAAATGGAGCAGCGGCGCCTTGGATGGAGGTAACGGGTTTGGTCATAGACCAAACCCTAACAACTCTGTTTTATTGCAATTAGGTCCTCCGTCTTGTGAAAAACACATAACCAACCCCACTCTTTTAAGTAGGCCCCTGAACTCTTTATATTACAATAAGTCGCCCACAACTATCTTAAAATTCGAAATAAACCCACATATTGACCAAATTGAAACCCGGAATCGTTTTGCACCTCTGTTAAAAATTTCCGCTGCATTTAACGTGTAAAATAGGGATAAAAGGGATACCCGTGGATGGATTTTTGATTGTGGAGCCACAGATACTATGACTCCGGAGAAAACAGATTTTATTGATTTTAGTGAGGTCACTAAGACTTATATTAGAACTGCAAACGGGGAATTAATCAAAGTGGCAGGGGTCGGAACCATAGAAATTTCTCCAAACCTTCGTTTGTCAAATTGTCTGTTTGTGCCAAGCTTATCTCAAAGATTGATGTCAGTAAGCCATGTCACAAGAGAGCTGAACTGTACACTTCTAATGCATCCAAATTGTTGCATCTTACAGGATATTCGGACGAGGAAGATCGTTGGGCGTGGCACTGAGAACCAGGGACTCTACTACGTGGATGGGGTAGCTCAACATGGCAGTGCAATGCTAGCTCAAGGATCCACGAGAGAGGAGGCTTGGTTGTGGCACAGAAGACTAGGACATCCTTCCCATGGTTATTTTCAGCTTTTATTTCCAAACTTTAAAATTCCTAGAGATTTTTCCTGTGAGACATGTGTTTTGGCCAAGAGCCACAGACAATCTTTCAAACCTTCAGATACTCGTATGAAATTTATGTTTGAACTTGTGCATGCTGATGTTTGGGGCCCTGCACCTGTTACTGGGGGAAAGGGTTTTAGATATTTTGTTACCTTTATTGATGATTGCACTAGGATGACTTGGATTTATTTCTTGAAACACAAATCTGAAGTAATTGAAAAGTTTAGCCTGTTTTTCCATATGGTCCAAACCCAGTTTCAAACCACCATAAAAATTCTTCGATCTGATAATGGGAGAGAATTTGTCAACAGTGACATGTCTGAGTTCTTTAAAAAACGAGGCCTCGTTCACCAAACCTCCCGTGCCTATACGCCTGAACAAAATGGGGTTGCAGAAAGAAAAAATAGGACAATTCTAGAAGTCACCCGTGCCCTTATGATCGAATCCAAAGTACCCACTTTCCTTTGGCCTGAAGCCGTGGCAACCTCAATTTACCTCATAAACCGACTACCCACAAAAATCCTCAACAAAAAAACCCCTCTTGATGTCCTCTCCCAACAAGCCAAAATACCTGAAACCCTTAGTATGCCTCCCAAAGTCTTTGGTTGCACCGTCTACGTCCATACACCCAAACATGAAAGAACCAAATTCTCACCTTACGCTTCCAAATGTGTCTTTGTGGGATACGGGGTAAACCAGAAGGGTTATCGATGCTTTGACCCGAATACTAAGAAAATCATCACCACTATAAACTGTAACTTTTTGGAAACCGAGTTCTTCTACCCGCACCACCTTAGCAGTCAGGGGGAGAAAGATCCTGAAACTACTCATAGGGACTGTCTAAGTTGGTTTGTGTCACCTCCAAGTCCTTCAATTGAGGAACCAACAGAGTCTATTGCGGTCACTGCCGCAGAGCACGCCCCCCACCAGAGTCTACTCAACCACCTCTCGATCAACCTCAACCAATATCCCAGGTATGTCCCGCACCTATCTCTGAGGAAAACTCTGTAGTTGACACTAACACTGCAAAAGAAGAAAACAACACCGTTGATGGGGACACTGGGAGGTATGTTCTTCCACCTCGGAGTACTCGAGGGATTCCCCCAAAAAGATACTCTCCCGAGAGAATTGGAGCTAAGAGCAGATATGGAGTTGCAAACTTCGTGCAAGGGAATCTGAGTAAGATGGCACGTGCTTTCCAAGCAGCACTCTATGAGGAAGAAGAGATCCCACGAACTGCCGAGGAAGCAATGAAGCATAAGCACTGGAAAGAGGCTATGCTTACGGAGATGAAAGCATTGATGAAGAATAATACCAGGGTAAAAGGAAAGCTGCCAGAAGGAGTCAAAGCCGTAGGATGCAGGTGGGTGTTCACCATGAAACGGAGACCAGATGGGTCAATTGAGAGATATAAGGCAAGACTCGTAGCAAAGGGGTACACTCAGACATACGGGGTCGACTATGCTGAGACTTTCTCATCGGTAGCTAAAATCAACACGGTTAGAGTTTTGTTCTCGGTCGCTGCAAATAAGGATTGGCCACTCTATCAGTTCGATGTGACCAATGCCTTTCTACATGGAGAACTACCTAAGCCTGTATACATGGATCCCCCAGCAGGTTTTTCAGATGAGTTTCAACCCGGGGAAGTGTGCAAGCTCCAGAGAACGCTATATGGACTGAAACAGTCCCCCAGAGCTTGGTTCAGTCGATTCACTGAAGTGATGAAGAAATACGACTACGTGCAGAGTAACTCAGATCACACGTTATTCCTCAAGAAGAAGAATGGAAGAATCACATGCCTAATTGTCTACGTCGACGGCATGATCATCACAGGGGACGACGAGGAAGAAATCGGCGAATTGAGGAAAAACCTGTTCAAAGAGTTTGAAATGAAAGACCTAGGCTCACTCAAATACTTCTTAGGAATTGAGGTTTTGAGATCAGAAAAAGAGATCTTCATCAATCAAAGAAAATATGTCCTTGACCTCCTAGCAGAAGTGGGCATGGTAGACCGCAAGCCAGCAGACACCCCGATGATACAGAATCATGGACTGCAGATGGTGGAAGGGGCGAAACTCAAAGACAGAGGAAGATACCAGAGATTGGTGGGAAAACTTATTTACCTTTCCCATACCAGGCCTGACATAGCATATGCTGTGGGAATTGTAAGTCAGTTTATGCACTCACCGCAAGAGGATCACTAGGAAGCAGTTCTACGCATTGTTCGATACTTGAAAGGCACTGCGGAGTATGGGGTATTATTTGAAAAACATGGGCACTTAGAGATCAATGGTTTTACTGATGCAGACTGGGCAGGGAACCCAAATGACCGAAAGTCCACGGCAGGATACTTTACGCTAGTAGGAGGAAACCTTGTTACTTGGAGGAGCAAGAAGCAGAAGGTGGTGTCACTATCTAGTGCTGAGGCAGAGTTCCGTGGGATCAAGAGTGGTCTCACTGAGATATTATGGCTGAGAAGACTCATGACGGAGCTTAACCTTCATATGTCTAAACCATGCAGGCTGTTCTGTGATAACAAGGCTGCAATTAGCATCTCTGAAACTCCGGTTCAGCATGATAGAACTAAACATGTGTAGGTCGACAGACACTTCATCAAAGAAAAGCTTGAAGCCAAGATTGTTGATTTCCCATATGTAAGATCAGAAGATCAACTGGCAGATATCCTAACCAAGGTTGTGAACGCAAAGTCATTCAGAGAAGTACTAAGCAAGTTAAGTATCGGGAATCCCGTTGCTTAACTTGAGGGGGAGTGTTGGAAAGAAATCAAGGAATTAATGTAAATTGATTCCTAGTTGATCTCTAATTGATCATATCCCTAAATTAGGAGATACTGGTTACCATATGTAAATTGTAATCTTACCTATAAGAGTTGTAATCTCTGCACATATCATTAAGTAATAATATTACACCATTCTTCAAATCCCTAATTATTTCTTCACGAACAAATACTGATCTTTATACTGATTTTTAAAATTATAGGATTACAGTATAATTTAGCCAAACTCTATGACATTTTTTAGTACAATTTGCCCTAAAAGTCCAAATACAATACATTGGGCCTCAATAATAATAGTAGTAATAATTAATCTTGGCCCAAAAAATAAAATTCAAATTGAATTAGGCCAAGCCCATGACTGCTATTTTCTCCACCCCTCTGTTTTAACTCATGGCGCCACCACCGCCCGTAGCCTCCCCTCTCAGTCTCAGGCGGTAAAACCTCATTCACGCGCAGGGATGGAGAGTTCCTCTTCCAATTTTCGATAGAAATGGTAAGATTCCAACTCAATACTTGTTGCATCGATCGAGCTGTACTCGAGCTTTATGCACAACACTGAAATTCTAATTAGGAGTATTATGATTTATGAGATGTTTCTGAATTTCCTATCTACTGTGTGATTTGAATAAAAGCACAATTGGAGAGCACATCTATGTTTCTAATTGAAAGTTTTGAAGAATTACTCCACTTTCTGATTATGATTAGCTTTGTCGATTTGTTTCTGCATCGGAACAGAGCATCTGAATATGCTGAATCCCACCAGATACCAGACTACTTCCAACAAGTTACATTTATACGAGAAGATTCGATATTTAGCCCCGTATTATTCGATTTTTGGATGGGGTGGTTATGCCTCAATTTCATATCAAAATCATGGTTCAGAAACTCCACGAGGTTTGGAGCAGAATATTGGGGGAAAAAATGTTGCAATTTTCTGGGATTTGGATAACAAGCCACCGAGATCATTTCCTCCGTATGATGCAGCACTTAGGATAAAGAAGGCTGCTCAGCAATTTGGTTTTGTTAAGTACATGATTGCATATGCTAATCGTCATGCGTTCAGCTACGTACCTCCTGAGATTCGGGAACAAAGGAAAGAGAGGAAATCACTGAATCAGTTGGAAAACAAGGGCATTGTGATGCCGAAGGAGCCATATGTGTGCGAAGTCTGTGGGAGGAGATTTCACAACAATGAGAGGTTCATTAATCATTTTAGGCAGATTCATGAGCGTGAGCAGATGAAACGGTTGAATCAGATTGAGTCTGCAAGGGGGAAGAGGAGGCTGAATTTGGTGGCTAGGAATGCTGTCAAGATGGAGAAGTATAGGAATGCGGCAAGGGATATATTGACCCCAAAGGTCGGGTATGGTTTGGCGGATGAGCTGAAACGAGCTGGATTCTGGGTCAAGACGGTCTCAGACAAGCCACAGGCTGCAGATGTTGAGTTGAGGCACCGAATGGTGGATATGATGGACAGGAGGATGGTTGAATGCTTGGTTCTTGTGTCGGATGATTCAGATTTTGTGGAGGTCTTGAAGGAGGCGAGGATGAGGTGCTTGAAAACGGTGGTTGTTGGTGATATCAGCGATGGTGCTCTCAAGAGGACAGCGGATGCTGCTTTCTCGTGGCAGGAGATCATGATTGGGAAGGCGAAGAAAGAGGCGGTATTAGTCGTTGGCAAGTGGAAGGATCGAAATGTTCTGCAGAAATTGGAGTGGACGTATGATCCTGAGAGAGACTAACAAATGCATTTCCATGCTATTGAAAGTGGGGATTCGGATTCGGATTCGGATATTGGCTGCTTCAGTTCTGATGAAGATGAATCTCTTCTAGGTAGGGAAAAGAATGGTGAGTGGTGGGAACTGGGACAAAATCAAAGACCTCCAGAATGATCGACCGATCGAGGTGAACTCAATGATGTCGAAGCTCGAGGAAAATCCACAGCCGCTACCCGATGGGCAATAGCCTGCTAGATCTCACTCTCCGAGTTCGTGTGTGCATTGTGAGGTCAGCGGCAGCTCTAAAGACCGAATTTAATGGAGTTTTTCGACCATTATTGGCCGGAGGTAGGATTTTTTGTTTGACAGTTGTAATTGGAAGTAGTTCACTTGGAAAATTGTTACTTTCGTTGCACCAATAATATTATTTTGATTAATAGAAAATGAATGAGATTATCTTTAGGTACAAATATTTCTAGAATTTTTTGCTTCAAGTATATCTTAATTTTGTGATGATAGTAAAAGTAGAAGATCCAACACCACAGGTCCACTACGATAGTAATACTATAGCTTCTCTATAAATTTTAAATTTTGTTACTACTATAAAATTAGGTCCAATAACAATTACTATAGTTCAAGATCCACAAACAATTCCAAATAGGGGTCAGAATTTCTCTCGTTCTTCAATTTAATCATTTCTTGCTCACAACTTAAAATATTGCGATTTAGTGTTTCATTTTTTTTGTCGTCTCATTCATGCACCGTATCTCATTAATAAATTAATTATTTGTACTCCGTATAATACTCTATTAGCTTTTGATTCATATAAAACCAGATCTAAATAAAAAAAAGCAGAACAAAATTAAACGAAGGATACTTTTAGGTTGCTGTTAATTTATTTTTAATTCATTTTAATAAATGATGACATAAAATAATTTAACAATGACATCAAACACAAATTTTTAAAAATGACATAAAACGGATTAATAATGACCTTCCATATTTTTGGTTAATTGACCATTAAATCACATAATCATAGGGTCAAGATTTGGACTGTATTTCTGGATTTAGATGCATTTTTATTTGGATCATCTCCCATACATTTGTTATAAAGTATAAAATAGTATTATATATAATGCGTCATAATTAATTATTTGTACATATCTTACTTTTGACACAATAAACTATTGATAATAAGTACACAAATTAAGTTTAAATTAAGGTGGTGTTCGATTTCCTATATAAAATAGTGGCAAAATAGAATCTAGGATTAAGTCGTGAGATTATTTAGTAGGAAGGGGTTGACTATGACTAATTATCACATGACTATTCATTTAAGATTAAGTCATGAGATGTCATCTCATAAACCAAACATATGTTAAAAATTTAATTATGAGATAATTTTGCAAACCGAACACACCCTAAGCATATAAAATTAAAATTAAAGCAAATTATACAAATAATATGTGAAAAAATAAAAATGATACTACATGAGACGCAGAAAATGGGCTATTCTCTACCGCATTTTAAATAGTTGCTAGTAATTGTTTTCTACCCATTAAATATTAACTACTGTATTTACGTGGATAGATATTGTGGTAGTACTGTAGCAGTGGGATTTTAATGGAAATCACACTCAAACATAAATTTGTGGATATTAATGGTTACAAGTCTTAATGTCCAACATTTCAATGTGATATTTTACCCTTTGTTTGGTTCTTGCCTTTTCAGAATAAAAAGGCAATATTGTATATCAAGAAAAAAAATGCACTAATTAGTCATAGATCCCCTTTTAGAAACATTTCATTTACAATATATTGCATATAGTATTGTATAAGTGGATCAAGTTCAAAGGGAAATCAATATGTTAACATAATACACAAATTATGTTAAATTATAGTAGTATGTGAAGTGTAATCTAATTCATATATGACTACAAGAAAAACTCTCACACATGATATATACTACATGACATAGATTATGTATTTATGTGTGTGTGTGACCTAAAAATGAGAGTGCACTTGGAGAATGATGCAAATAACTTGATCTAATACCTTGCTTTTTCCTATTAAATTAACAACAAAGATACACGAAGTTGTTATTAAACATTACTATTTGTATGTAACAATTTGTATAACCAAAAAAATTGAATATGAAAGGCAAATGGCCCTTGGGGGAAGTGGGGAGTCGATGATCACTTATAGTGTTACACAAGTCAAATTTAATCTGATACTATTCTTACAAGTGGAAACGAAAGGATTTGTTTGATTTCATCCCAAAAACAAAAAAAAAACGCACACAAAACACATTACACACAAACACACACAGTGATCGATGGTGATACATATGAAAAGGTTGATAGGTGAAGATGATGTTGAAGGCATATTTAGGTTGGTGTGGTTAGTTTTGGCTTCAGCTTCGATGATGTCTCTCGTTGTATGGAAATGTGCACAAGGTGTTCAACAAAAAGAAGCCGACGCCGCAGATATCTACGGAGGGAGCGGTTGCGCCGCCGCATGTGGTGGTGGCTGCGGTGCATGATTCAATCATTTTGTGGTACTCGATATTTGGTCCTGGATTAATAATATGGCAAGGTTTAGTTTTGTTTGAGTTTAATGTCACCATATTAACAAAGTTTGGATCATGTTTATGATTTTGATCCATCTCTTAAAAGTTAAACCTACCTAATCTTCTACTGTTTTATTCATGTACAATTTCTTCTTTCCTGCATGTTGATAGATCGTTTCTATATCTATTTCATATTTCATGTTGTTGGATTTTATTTCCTATAACATTCGTAAATTCAAAAGCAATAGATACCACACGATTTTACATTAGTGAATCAATTTTGGAAGATTGAATGATTGAAAACTTCTTTACTTTAACAAGGGATAAAATTGTCAATTTACGAAATAAGTAATAAAAATCTAAAAATGACATCTTTTTTTTTTTTTTTCTAAAAACAAATTTGTAGATCGGGGCGACGATGTAGCGTTTTCTGTCGACACTAAGTAAAAATTAGGTTTGGCTATAATATTTCATAAATTGGATTTTGCTAGGATCCAAAATCCAAATTAAGGTTAATGCATGGTATTTAGGATTACGATTTATCTTCATTTATCTAATGGAAATCAGATTTAACATAAATTTCACTTATCTAAAAATAAAATTATTAATTTTATGGATGAGGACTACTATCATTCAACACCTACGTCAAGTTTTACAATAAACCGAAATTGGATCAAATCCCATGTAAAAAACACACTGAATAAAAACATCTGACAAGGGATAAAATACATTTTACTATAAGTAGTAGTAGTAATAAATATCCAAAAATGCTCACTCTGCAAAACTATGTCAAACTTGCGAAAAAAGTGATTTTATACTCCATTCAATCCAACCCATAAAAATAGACTATTTTTAGAACACTATGGATTTTAATGTACAATTAGTGAAGTACGAGAGGGGTAGAAAAAAAAATAATTGGAGTATTATTAGTAGATAATGAGGCGGATCTCATTAGAGAGAAAAGGTTTTCTAAAATAGAAGTTAGTATTATTTTTATGAGATGGACCAAAATAACAAAAGATACGAAATCACAAAAAGATCGGCCTGGTATATCTGTCCTTCATGAAAGTCGAGCTCGAGTATGTGATGATTTGCACGAAGGTGGAGTACCTTGTCCCTAATACTTAATACAAATGTTGAGCATATATACACAATTAAGATGATATGGCCCTTTTGGTAGGAATCAAGTGATTTGCTACTTTTTAAAGAATGTATAGAAAAAAAACTATTAAATTAAACAAGTGATTACTTTGTATTAAGTATTAGGGACAAGGTACTCCACCTTAGATGTTATGACATGTTTGGGATTACTTTGTTTTGATAGCTTTTCAGCTATTCTTTTGCCTTTTGGCTTGATTACTTTAGAATCTATGCTTTCTTCTGATTTCTGAGTTGCAGAAAAAATTTCTGGCTTCTCAACCTCAGTCACTTCAGAAGCTTGTTCTACAATAGACATGGCCTCATTCAGCTGCACTTCATCGTCTCTTTTCCGTTTCTTGAAGGGGTTGTTGGATGGCATGTTTAGAGTGGATCTAAGCGGTACTGGTTCTTTTTGTGCCAACGCTTCGTTTCTGGAAGGGAAACCGAGCTTTTTGAGGGCTGATGTTTCACTTTCGTTCAGTACTTCCTCGCTGATAACTGTCATTTGCTTCCCTTCTGATGAACTTTTCGTTGCATCAAGTGGCATATCACCTATTAGGTCGATGAAGCTATCAGCAACTTTGAGCTCGAATGTTTCAAGACCGGGACACCATTTCTTCAAGAAAACAATAATGCAGAGTTGAATGCTTAAAAGGTGAGGAACACTGACCTCTAATTCTCTTTTTGACAGTTTTGTGGCACGAAACTACAGTGAAACATCCTTCTTGCATCGAGCCAGTAGCTTCTTCTTGAGTTGAGAGTTGGCTTGCAGAATCTGCGAAACTGAGACTGTGCTTATATCCAGGTTGAGGAAAGTGGTTAAACGGCTCCATTGTACAAGGGTCCAGGTTACCTTCTGCAATCGCGACTGCTATGGAAGGGTACAAGTCTCTATCTCGAGTGAAGGAAAGAGAATAACAACCAGACTGAAATAACTACACCTTTTCAAGGTTTGCTGCATAACTCAACTTTAAGAAAATGCAAAGACACATTATTCCAGCACAAAGAATCGAGAGATAAAAGGATACGGCCCCAAGAAATCGAGGTCACCATGGTCACCCTGCAACAGCTCAGGCGTCAGAGGATTGAGAGGCTTGAGTTTCTTTGAAGCTGCATCGTAACTGCCAAGAATGGTATACATAGAAGCAGGAGTTATATGCTATTTGACAACTCAGCAGAAAAGTATGTGGTGAGGCGTGTTCGGTATCATACACTCGAGCGTGTTGGAAAACAGCCAACGCTTGTCTGAAAGCTGTGGGATAATCTTCAGGAACTACTTTTCCTTTTTCAAGCTTCAGCACTGACAGAACCTGCAAAAATTTCAAGCATTCATCAGTTTTATCACCATTGCTTGTATTTTAATGTGATTAAAGTCAAGCTTAGCTTTGTCACACACAGAGCCAACCCTCTACTGTTGAGTTT
Organism: Salvia splendens; assembly: GCF_004379255.2. Lineage (NCBI taxonomy): Eukaryota > Viridiplantae > Streptophyta > Magnoliopsida > Lamiales > Lamiaceae > Salvia > Salvia splendens. The sequence continues at coordinate 26,671,364 of NC_056045.1, forward strand.
TCTAATGTAGATACAGAATTAACCAGTATTACGCTCTGTAGAATTTTAGTACATGATTGATTTGAATAGAACTTGATATGGTTTGGAGATCCTGAACTGTTCAAGTGAGATTTTTCTTACACGGTCTAAATTTCGATACTTGGCTACCAAGTTGTAAGCTTTGACAATTCCTATTCCAGGCACGGATGGAAGGAAATCACAACCAGCCAATATACACATACCTGAAAATTTTGGAAAAAACAAAATCATATTTAGTATTGAATGGATGGTGAACCAAGTCCAGTTCTGGAAAGTCTGAACAACCTGTGAACAATTCTCTATCGAAATTCATGAAGGATGGTTTACGCCCAGCAACATTAATAGCATTTTTTAGGATTATCTCTTCACCCTTGCCATATCGGTCCATCTTAAATACTACCTGCCCGATCCATGGAAGAAGAGTGAGATTACAAATGACACACAGACCTCAAAAACCAACAACTTAGTTCTGTAACTTACAGCTGGGCAATTGTAGGCCAGCAAATCGCTGTCCTCTGAAATTATTGCTACAATGCCGCCTTTTTCAGTTTCAAGACTTGTGAGATATGCCAATTGGGCATCTGCCTCATATGGAGCTACAACAAATTCAACATTCTCTGATCTTAAAATCTGAAATTAACAATTTTTGGTAGTAACTTGTAAGTAAAGGTCTTGATTTCATAGATAACTTTGAAAACCATTCTGCTAGCCACAAAGGTTTAAAAATGAAACAGACAAACAAAGAAATTTTAAATCTATTCATTAACCAGAGTGCAGTATTTTGGCTGTTGGGTCCTAGATATTTTTCAACTGCCTGTTTATTTCCACATTTTGGTAAAAAAAAATGGAAGCTCTCTGCATATGAAAGTGGTACCTGGATCAGTTGGTGCGCCATCTGAGGGGTTATGCTCACAGCTCTCTGCATATGAATTAAGTGATTTGAGAAAGGAGCCTTTAATTTGTTATGATTTATACGAAAGGTAAGCTTCCATCTCATGGAGACAAAAAAAGGTTATACAAGGCATATGTAAACTGATGGATGTTATATTATACAGAGATGGAAACAATGGTGCTCAAGTTTTCCAGCGAAAAATTATCCATATATCCCATAAATCAAAATTATGTTTTTAAGTCTGTATACTAATAAGAGACTACATTCAGAAGCTCAGCATTATATGCTGTTTGATTAAAATATCCACATCAAGTACCTAAAAATGAGAGATTATGTCTCCATAGTAAATGACTTAAATCTTGAAACCTTTTATATGTCAAACTAGAAATCCACAAACACTAACAATAAATCCCAACTTTCTGAACCTACGATGTAGCTGTAAGCATTTAACATTTCTAAAGAATTAACAACCTCAATGAGTTCAGATGTAGACAGCATTGCAAGAACCATAACTTTCTCACCAACACCACAAGCTACCTAAGTAGAATGAGAAAAAAAAATGCATTGCATCTTCCCACTAGTGATTTTAGTGCTATATATTCAAGAAGTTTAGTACCTGGAAAAGCTCGGAGGCTGCATCAGTATCACCCTCCTTCAGCTTTTCCATAGCCAGATCTCGATTAGCCTTTCTCTTCCTAAATCGACAAATTCAAAAGAGATAAATTCAACTTAAATTAAGTAAAGAAAAATGGCAGAATCATTAACAAATTCATTAGACATGCCTATGCCTCCCATCTTCAGTAGCGGCCTTACACGGGATGCTGCCCCCATCAAAAACAACCACCGGCGTAATCTTGTAGTGTCGAAGCATGCTTATCCGATGCATAAAATACTGCAAGAACCGGTTTTTCTTATCCCCTTCCATGTCCAGGCATACCTCCATACTACATGAATACGCTACAAAATCCCCAAAAACTCATTACTAATTTACTCCATCCAATCCCTTAAAGGGAAACAATTAAGCAGATTAATTGAAAATAAAGGGAACAATGTAGAAACTGCAAAGCTACCTCCTTTGTGAAGCCACGAATATGCATCAATACCCACCTAAATCACAAACCAAAAGTAAAAAAAAGACTGATAATTTTATCAAAATGCAAAACAATAGTTAAATGGATTGAGATGAAGCCAGACATTACCCGTTTCCCAGCATATTTCTTGATGTGGACGGATTCAACATAGGGCTTCATGAATTTCAGGAGATTGTTTATGCCCATTTCTCGCTTTGTCGGGATTTATTGATCAGTTTAGTATGATATGAAATGAATTTGTTGAATCAGCTTATCTGCTGAAAAATGGATCAGAGAAATGTTGAATGCAGAGAAAAGAGGGATTTTATGTTTTCACTTGCTGTGGAGACGCAAATAGGTCTGTGACGCTTTCATTTTGTTTGCCAATCACATTTAACCACGTGGTAGGATATGTTGATTTCTATTGGTCTGTCACGCGGGTGAGGCGAGATGTAATGGTATGCAAACCGCGAAAACAATTTCAAATTTGGCGGGTTGTATAATACCCGCCTTCAGTTGGATCAATTGTTCATATCTTACCACAAATACTCATAATTTACGTCAAAAAGTTGTCCAACTCTATACTATTCACTAAACTTTTTTATTCCTTATTTTTTAAAGTAAAATACACGACCCAAGTTTTGAATTATAACATAATTGAAAAAGAAAATTACATATTTAAAATAAAAAAATTACTAAATAATTGCAAATAAAAAATTACAAATCACATGAATCATACTTTGAGCCCAAATTGGTCGACTATGCTTTTGTCATTGAGTCTCGGTCATCCTCGCCTTATATTTGGACAATGCTTTGTGATACACATCTGTTAAAAGGAGTTGGTTGTTCATGGCTTGTGCATGGGTGTACGTGTGCATGCGGCGAGGCTGCGGATCTACGCTGAGGGTGCAGCTCACTGGATCAAGAATTGAGGAGTTAGCCGTTGCAATCGGTTATCAACTACCTCAACCGACTCATGTGAAGAACTCTTTCACCTAAGTCTTAGTATAAGTAGATAGATTCTTTACTCTTTATGTGTGTTTAAAAAATCAGTTGTACATTCACAAGCTTGATCAATAAGAGTTTTCCACTTTCTCGGTTTCTCAAAAACAAGAGTGTTCATCTTCTTGAATTGGAAGTTTCTTGCATTTATCATCTTCGTTCGTAATATTCCAACAATTGGCGCCGTCTGTGGGAAGATGAATCGAACCCAACGATCTTGAAGGATAGCAATGGCAACACGTCTCGATGCTGAAAAGTTTACGGGGAAGAATGACTACAGCCTTTGGAAAATGAAGATGCGGGCCATTCTTGTGCAGCAGGGTTTAGTCGCTGCTCTAACCCCAGCCGATGAAGATGCGAAGGGTAAAGCTCCTGCTCTCGATGAAAAGGCAAAGGCCAAGCACGATGAAATGCTTCTCAAGGTGCATAGTGTTGTGGTCTTGTGCCTCGGAGATAGAGTATTGAGAGAGGTGAAAGCCAAGACAACCGCTGCAGGAATTTTGAAGAAACTTGATGAGGTATATCTGGCCAAATCCTTAGCTAATCGTCTCTATATGAAAGGGAGGTTGTATTCCTATTGTTTCTTGGAGGATAAACCAATTCTTGAGCAGCTGGAAGATTTCTCCAAGTCGATCGATAATCTAGAGGCAGTAGATATCAAGATAGCTGATGAAGATAAGGCCATCTTAGTCCTTGATGCACTGCCCGATTCATATGATCAAATGAGGGATGCCATTCTATATGGGAGAGACAAGCAGATCACGCATGCTGAGGTTCATGCTGCTCTAATGGCCAAGGAATTGCAAAAAGGGGCAGTTAAAAGGATTGATCAGCTACAACCGCCACAGTCCCTCAACATCAAGAAGTTCAGCAAGAAACATTTTAAGAAGAGATTTGAGAATTTGAAGGCTGAAATCTCTTGTGCAAAGGAGGCTCGTTCTTGCTACTGGTGCAAGAAGCCTGGCCATTTGAAGCGCGATTGCCATGCATGGAATAAGAGGCAAGCAAATTGAGGTAATTCCCACTCTAATGTTGTGAATGGTGAAGTTGATGAGGTCCGTGAAGTGATGAATGTGACTGATAAGTGCGAGAGAGGGTCCTGGATATTGGACTCAGGCTGCTCATTCCATATGTGTCCTACAAGAGAGTGGTTTCACGACATGAGGGAGGCACATGGGACTGTGCTTCTTGGAAACAATCAAACTTGCTACATCAGAGGAATTGGAAGCATCATGTTAAGGGTAGATGATGGATCTATCAAGGTGCTGTCTAATGTCAGGTATATTCCTGAGGTGAAAAGGAATTTAATATCTCTGGGAACTATGGAAAAGAAGGGGTACTCCTTTATGTCACAGCATGGAATAATGCATATTTGCAAGGACTCTCAGGTCGAGATGATTGCTAAGAGAAATGGTAGCCTATATTACCTACAAGCTGCAGTCATTGAGGGTGAATCACACTCAGTCTCCACACCAGATTTGAAGATATGGCATCAGAGATTGGGACATCCGACAGAAGGCAGTCTGAAAATGTTGGTCAGATTGGGGCTTATAGAGGCTAATCCAGCAGAAAATATGGAAGTGTGTGAGGATTGCTTGCTGGGAAAATCCAAGAAACAAAGTTTTCCAGCAGGTAAACATAGCTCATCATCTCCTCTAGATTATATTCACTCGGATATTTGGGGCCCTGCACCAGTGAAGAGCTTAGGTGGAGGGAAATATTACATATCAATCATTGATGATTGGACAAGAAAGGTCGGGGTGTTTATATTGAAGGAGAAGTCTGCTGCATTTAAAGCCTTTAGAGATTGGTGCATAGAGGTTAGCAATGAGAAATCTGCCACACCAAAGGTCTTGAGAACAGATAATGGACTGGAGTATTTGTCTAAGAAATTTGATCTTTTCTGCCAAGAGAAGGGGATCAAGAGGCACAAGACCGTCCCAGCAAACTCCCAACAAAATGGGGTTGCTGAGAGGATGAACCGAACTCTGCTTGAAAGGGTTAGATGCATGTTGAGTTCATCTGGTGCAGGTAAGAGCTTCTGGGCAGAAGCAGTATGCACTGCTGCTCATTTGATCAACATATGTCTGGCATCTGGAATAGGTGGAGCAATCCCAGATGAGAGATGGCACGGTGGAAAGCCAGATTATAGCAGACTTAAGCCTTTTTACTGTTTGGCCTTTGCACATCAAAAGCAAGGGAAGTTAAATGCTAGAGCTCTCAGGTGTATCATGCTTGGATACCAGAAAAATGTGAAGGGATTTAGGCTCTGGTGCCTTGAGCCAGATAAACAAAAGATATTGGTGAGTATGGATGTAGCCTTCATTGAAAACAAAATGCCTTTGCAAGAAAAGACTTCTGGTGAGTCAGTCTCTAGTACTAGGGATGGTGATCCTCACTTTGAGGTGGAGAATGGTGGTGAAGATGCTACTACTGGAGTTGAATTATTGGATTCATATTCTGATGAAGTTCAAACTGAGATCACTGATCCCATCACTGATACTATCAATGAGCCTATCACTGATCAGTCAGAAAGGGAAGCTGCTTCTGATGCTGTCTCTGATGATCAGTGAGGTCTCACTGGATATCAATTGGCAAGGGATAGGACAAGAAGAACTAATATTAGGCTTCCAGCAAGATTCAGAGATACTGATATGTTATTCTATGCTCTTCACATAGCTGAGCAACTGGAATACTCAGAGCCTACCTCTTATGCAGAAGCTGTTTCTGGTCCAGAATCAAGGTAGTGGATTCGAGCCATGAAGGAGGAAATTGACTCTCTCCTCAAGAATAAGACATGGGTGCTCGTTGATCAGGCTGAATTCAGGAAAGTGATAGGCTGCAAATCAGTTTACAAGAAGAAAATTGAGGCAGCTCAGGCATATAATATAAGATTCAAGGCAGGGTTGGTAGCCAAGGGATTCAACCAACAAGAAGGTATTGCTTTTAATGAGGTCTTCTCACCTGTTGTCAAGCACAACTCCATCAGAGTCTTGTTGGCTATAGCAGCTCATAAAGATTGGGAGATAGAGCAACTCGATGTGAAGACAGCCTTCTTGAATGGAGACTTGGAAGAAACAATCTACATGGTCCAACCACAAGGGTTTGAAGTCCCTGGATCAGAAGGAAAGGTGTGCATGCTCAAAAAGAGCTTGTATGGTCTGAAGCAGAGCAGTAGACAATGGTACTTGAAGTTTGGAGAGAATTTGTCACAGCTTGGCTTTGTTAGATCACAATATGACAGTTGCGTTTTTGTGAAAAGGCATAACAACAAGGAGCTAATATATCTTCTATTGTATGTAGATGATATGCTGATTTCTGGGAAGGATGTGGCTGAGATCAGAAAGGTGAAGAGCAAGCTTAGTTCACGCTTTGAAATGAAAGACCTTGGAGCTGCGAAGAGGATACTTGGGATGGACATAATTAGAAATAGAAGAAAGGGAAAGCTGTGGTTGTTTCAGGCATATTACATCAATAGATTTCTAAAGAAGTTCAAAGCAGACAATATGAAAAGTGCCGCTACTCCTCTAGCAGTTCATTTCAAGTTATCAAAATACCAGAAACCCAAAGATGAGGCAGAAAAGAAGGTGATGCAGCTCATTCCTTACTCCAATATTGTTGGGAGTATGATGTACATGATGATTTGTACGCGCCCAGATATTGCTCATGCCATAAGTTCTACAAGTAGATACATGGTGGACTATGGCAAGCAACATTGGAGCACGTTGAAATGGATGATGAGATATATCAATGGAGCAAAACATTTGGGAATTTTGTTCACTTTAGAAGGTAGAGCTGAGGGAGATCCTCTAGTTGGACATTGTGACTCTGATTACGCAGCTAATGTTGATACTAGAAGATCTCAGACAGGTTATGTTTTTACTTTGTTTGGCTCGGGTGTTTGCTGGAAATCGAGCCTTCAGAGCGTCGTGGCTTTATCAACAACAGAGGCCGAGTATATGGCACTTACCTCGGCTGTGAAGGAAAGTAAGTGGCTGCTTGGTTTGGTGTCAGAATTTGGGATAGACCAGAACTCAGTGGCTATTCATTGTGACAATAGTGGGGCGATTTGCTTAGCTAGACATCAGATGTTTCATGAACGTAGCAAGCACATCGACGTTCGACTCCATTTCATTAGAGATGAAGTTGAGAGTGGCGCGGTAGAGTGATAAAGATAGATAAAACGCATAACCCCGCGGACATGCTCACCAAGCCATTGAGCAAGGAAAAGTTCGAGTATTGTTGCAGGTTGATAAACTTGTATACTGTGAAGTTTTGAGGAAGATGAAGCCATAGACAGCCAAGGTGGAGATTGTTAAAACGAGTTGGCTGTTCATGGCTTGTGCATGGGTGTACGTGTGCATGCGGTGAGGCGGCGGATCTACGCTGAGGGTGCAGCTCACTAGATCAAGAATTGAGGAGTTAGCCGTTGCAATCGGTTATCAACTACCTCAACCGACTCATGTGAAGAACTCTTTCACCTAAGTCTTAGTATAAGTAGATAGATTCTTTACTCTTTGTGTGTGTGTAAAAAATCAGTTGTACATTCACAAGCTTGATCAATAAGAGTTTTCCACTTTCTCGGTTTCTTAAAAACAAGAGTGTTCATCTTCTTGAATTGGAAGTTTCTTGCGTTTATCATCTTCGTTCGTAATATTCCAACAACATCCATCATTTGTACCTCACTCATTGAATCTATTTTCGGTCACTTATAAATATTGATCCAAATCTTCGATTTCACTATTTGTCGTTGCCATCATCTTAAGGGTTTCTCTTCTATCACCTTAAATGTGGACTTATATTGGACTATCTGAATAAAAAATAAGAATTTCAAAAGTACCGTGTTTGGATTGTTTAGATGGATTCCATTTAGTATGCAATAATTCAAGAATTTGTGTGTAATTTTGGATTGGGATTGAATGATAGACTTGGAAGTTGGAATTGTCTAAATTCATAATAGTATTTGATTTTTTTCTGGGTTAAGATGTGCAAGAATTGGGAGGATATGATTGATGAAAATGATTTCATATGTTGTGGGAAGTGCGAGGATAAATGCATATTTAGTATATTATGCGAGAGTAAAAAATCATATATATGCAACTAGTTAAACGATGATGTGTATCTATACAAAAATTTATATTGTTTGTACAAAACCCCTAACATTATATTATATTGCACTTAGGTGACCATATTTGTCTGGCAAAACTGTAATAAAATCCAAATGTAATGGTTTTTCTTCAATTAATTTTAAAATGACAAAATTGACCATAATTTGATTCAGTTTCATGATTTTATTTTATATTGTCCTCTTTATAAACATCCGCATATGATCATTAACCTAATCAAATGAAAACAATATCGAAGTAATTTAAAGGATACATGTAAATTGACATGTAAATGAGAAAGAGTGATAAAATAGTACCTCCATTAAAGTTAAAGTTTGCTTTAACTATTTTTTATAAATCAACTTTACACTACACTAATTCATTTTATTAATGTTTATTAGATTTAATTAACTTTTTTTTACCAATTTTCACTTTTACTTATTTACTTTTTAAAAATCATATTGAACTAGAGTGGAAAACATTATGAATAGCGTAAGTAGCAGTAGTAGTAACTTACAATCGAGAAACCAATATTTAGGATTTAGGGGGTGTATTTTCAATTCAATGGAATTTATATGGTTTTACGGTAAAATTCGGAATAAGAGGGGTGTATTTTCAATTTAACATTTTTGTCTTCCAATTGTTATTATAAATACGTCACCGATTTTGAAAACCCTAATTTTTTCCCAACATATAAATTCCGCGGCCATTGGCATCGGCTGCCTCTTCTCGTCCCTCTCAAAACCCTTCGCCAAACCCTAGCAGCAGCAGCCATGGCAACGGGGCAGGAACAGCTCGTCCTCCGCGGCACAATGCGCGGCCACACCGACTGGGTGACGGCCATCGCCGCCCCAATCGACAACTCCGACACCATCGTCACCTCCTCCCGCGACAATTCCCTAATCCTCTGGACCCTCACCAAGGACGACTCCTCCTTCGGCGTCGCCACCCGCCGCTTCACCGGCCACTCTCACTTCATCCAGGACGTCGTCCTCTCCTCCGACGGCCAATTCGCCCTCTCCGCCTCCTGGGACGCCGAGCTCCGCCTCTGGGACCTCCAGACCGGCGAAACCGCCCGCCGCTTCGTTGGCCACGCCAAGGACGTCCTCTCCGTCGCCTTCTCCGCGGACAACCGCCAGATCGTCTCCGCCTCGCGCGACCGCACGATCAAGCTCTGGAACACCCTCGGGGAGTGCAAGTACACCATCCAGGAGGGCGAATCCCACTCCGATTGGGTCTCCTGCGTCCGATTCTCCCCCGACAACAGCCAGCCCACCGTCGTCTCGGGGTCTTGGGATAAGTCTGTCAAGGTCTGGAATTTGACCAATTGCAAGCTCCGCGCGACGCTGACTGGACACACCGGCTACGTGAACACGGTGGTGGTGTCTCCGGATGGATCTCTGTGCGCGAGTGGGGGGAAGGACGGTGTGATTCTGCTTTGGGATCTGTCGGAGGGGAAGATGCTGTACTCGTTGGAGGCTGGCTCGATTGTTAATGCTCTGACATTTAGCCCTAATAGGTATTGGCTCTGCGCTGCGACGGAATCGGGTATCAAAATTTGGGATTTGGAGAGCAAGAGTGTTGTTGCGGATCTGAAGGTGGATTTGAAGCATGAGAGTGAGCTGGCCAGAGATGATGCTGGGCAACCATGCAAAAATAAGGTAAATTTGCAGTTTTTATTTCTTTGTGATCGTTTGTTCATGATTATTGATATCTATACGTTTGCCTGTATTTATGAGATTTGGCTAGATAATCAAAGATTCACACGTTTTTTGATAATTTGCGGCGTGATTGAGATATTTTTTTGATAATTAACATTGTACTTCTGATGATGATTCGTTGGTTGGCTGATTATCATGTTGTTAATATTTGGCTAGTAGAGTATTTTAGAACATCACAATGGAATTTTGAGCAGTTTCAGTTCTTATACAGATGGCTAATTTTATATGAAGGGTATAATCCCTTGTTATATCATATTTTTGTGTTCTGTTCAATTTGTCTGCCTGATCATTTAATCATGCTGTGCTGAGATTAGAAACAATCTTTTTTACATCATAGAATTTGTCTCGTCAAACATATGAATTTATGGTTCTATTGGAATTCGAGGATAATGGGAAAGGTGTAACCATTTATGTACTAATACACTCCCCAAGTATTCATGCAACCATAGGCACTCAGTTCTTATTTATCCCCCTCAAATCCAACCTACCTTTTGTTAAGAGTGTCTTAGTTTTTTGCCAAGCCTTTGTACTATGTTCCACAAGCTTATTGTGTATACTTTTCAAATGATTATAGTTTCATTCAGGAAAAGTGTTGGAACTTTTCTTGTTTATCTTTAGGATTTTTGAAGCTCTTTGATTTGAACCAATGTATAAGAGTTGACAGGCAATAATATGGCTTGAATTTGTGTAGTAGTTTAATGTGCCACATGAAATGTTGTGTCAATTAAATGTATGAATTTATTGTTTTGACTGTAAATTAAGCTCATTTGTAATCGTTTGCTGTAGGTCATATACTGCACCAGTCTTGGCTGGAAAGCTGATGGAAGCACCCTTTTCAGTGGTTACACCGATGGTGTCATCCGAGTTTGGGGTATCGGCGGCCGATACTAGGAATGAGATACTCATAATTATGTGGAAATATTTTCACTATGTTTTTTTGATCATTTGGGATTTTGCCAATTCTAGTTTCATATACACATAATTATGTCTGAATTTTTTTCTCTGTCTACTCATGTTTGAGTTTTTATAATATGTGCTCTGAAAGATTCACATGAGTTCCATTATATTGCATTTCTTCATTGAGTAAATTATTTAGTTTGCAACCTACATGGTAAAGTATTTTGACATTTTGTCATTTTCAACAGACTGCTTCAATGAAAATGGGCATTAACAGCTTAAAATGAGAAAATACTACTAATAGTTTTATTAAATTCTGAATTTATACACCAGTCTAGAAAGAAAAAGGTTCATGTGCCATGAACAAGAACAGGCTACAGATCTTCAACAATGGCTTCCTGCTTGATAGAATGAGAGTGCAGATCTCTAGTGAAGGTAGTGGTAGTGTCCAAGAAATAGAGAACGAACGACATAATGAAGCAGCAAACGAACATTGGTATTGGCCCGAACACCCAGAGGAAGAGAGGGAAGGACAAGTAGAAAGCCCTCAGTCCCAGCGACCAGAAGAAGCTCCCCCTGTTCAAGTTCCTCGCCACGTACTCAATTGCGTCCCTTCTGCCCTGGGACGCGGGCACGGTGGCGAGGAAGCTGACATGTGCATAGTACCTTATGGACTGCACGTTGCAGAGGAATGCCATGAGGAAGCAGAGCAAGATAGCGAAGAACTTGATAGAGGACATGACGGTGGACTTGTTCCCGTAGATCAGTTTGGACGAGGGCGAGCTGGACTTGTTGCTGACGTATACGCTTATCAGCGAGCTCAGGGTGATGGCCGTGGTTGCCAAGAGCGTCGACGCCATTATGTTGTTCCGTATCGTTTGAACTGCCAAGACTCCATTTTTGAGTGGATCCTATCAAATTATCAAACATAAGGTGGTAAGAAACTAAGAATGACCAAACACTGGATGCTGTCTATTATCGTAGCTTGTAAGCATATAAATTAAGGGTAATTTGCAACCAAATTTCTAATCGTTCACCAAATTCTTAGTTTTAAAATTCTTTGTAAATGACCAAAAAATAAAACACCATCACAACACAACAGACTGGAATGCTTAAACATGTGACTTGATCACTTTATATAGTATGTGATCATTTTGCAAATCTTTTCATGACTAATGTGAAGTAGTAATTCCTAATTAGTCCCTCCCTCCTCCCCAACTTTCCCTTTTTCTCATCCTTTCCCAAACTCTAAAAGACCTCCGTATGCTTATGAATTCATATATAGCAGAGAATAGTTGCATATCATCAACCTTTTAAGTTTAGGTTTTTTTGTAGTAGCAAATATAGAATAGAGGAAATGAAAGGGAAGAGGAAGAATACTAACAGCCATCAAGCAGAAGACCCATTTATGGCGGGTCTGAGAATTGATGCCGATGACAGTTGTTGTAGGGTTGCGGATGATGCTGAACAGAAGCCAAAGATGGTACCCCACAAATATGGCCAACCCTAACGGCACCAGCACCGAATCAAGCTGATTCTCCTCCATTTCTTATTTGCTTTGTGAGGTGGGAAGTGGGAACCATTTCTTAAATGCCAATTAAGGCATCATTTTAGGGCTCGCCAATTGCAGTCCAAAGAAACACTCGTCATTATTTATGTGTCCAAAAATTCAATTTCGAAATTCTAATTTTATTTCCATTATAATACACTATTATGTGGAATTCATTTCATAATTATAGTATTTATCTTCTTTTTTATATTTATAATTCTGTTTCCGTAAATTAAGTTAATTAAATGAAGTTTTAGTTTCAAAACCAAATTATTGAATCAGCAATAAGTTATAAAATTTTATATTGATATATAACTGAAAATAATTAAGAAAAAGAAAACAAAAACATCAAATAACTTTTTATATTTAAGGGAGTTTAAGATTATGGAGTATTTCACACCAATTCAAATAAATGGGCCCAATAACTGGACCACACTAATTTCTTAAAAGTCTCTACACGAGAATAGGCCTGGCCTGTTCGCCGATTAATTTCTGTTAGTACCAGTATATTTTGAGCATGGGTAAGTCTCCTTAAATATTTTGAAACAATTTTATGTTCTTAAATTCTATAATAATGGTACAATCACTCCAAAAATGTTTTACTTCCTCTATTTCATAATAGACGTTATAATTTCTTTTTTACTTTGTTTCATAAAAAATTGGAGTATCATTTTTCTTTTCTCGAGAAAAGTTCTCTATCTCACCTTAATATAAATATATTATTTTCTCTCTTCATCTAAAATACAAAATAACTTCTTTTAAAATCCGATATTATTCCCAAGTATACCCATATATTCTGGGATGGAGGGAGTACTAATCAATACAAAACCAACGCAATTATGGGGTGATAAACAGGGACGGAGATAGCGTTGGCCAAGCCACCGCTGCATCGGTGGCTTGGCCGGCGCCAGACCCATTTATATTCAAGACTTAATATTTTTGTTGTATTTTGTGATTAGAGAGAGAACAAAACTGCATCAGCGAAATGGAAAAATTGCAGGTGGGAAGAAGAAGAAGAACGGCACCGTTTTTACCTTTTGTTTTTAAATGGGTTTTGACTTTTTTATTAATTTGGCCAAATGACCCAATTTAAATGGAGTAAATGATTAGGTTCATTAACTCATTACTAGACTACTAGTTGAAAAGTTAATGAACTGAGTTTGGTTTTGGGATTAATTATTTTATTTTATTAAAATAATTAAATGACTATTTAATTAATGCCTTATTATATTTAGTTGGATTCATCTAATTTATGTTACTAAAATATAACATCAAATTTAAAAAAATTATTCGACTAACTTACTATTTAAAATGCACAACATCAAATTAAAACCCAAATAACAAAATTACAACAATTAAATTAGTTTTTATTCTAATACCTCTTTTTATAAATGTATTTCAATCTAATACCTCATTGAACTTAATTTTTGATTTCTCTACATTTTATGATAGCTTGTTTTCATATTTTAAACAAAATAGGAGTATAAATTTTTGGCTTGGTATGATCTATTACAAATTTATCGGAATAACAAATAAATATAATATATATATAGATATATATATTATAATAATATTATTATTTTAATAAATTTCAGCACCGGCTAATTTGTATTTCTCGTTCTATCCCTGAGTGATAAGTGGTAACCAGACTTCATGACCTCATCACTATCACAGTCCATGGAGCCAACAACCATTGACAAATCCGCCACCGTATTCGTGGCCGGCCACCGCAGCCTGGTGGACTCCGATGTATTTGGTAAGTGGACCCTACGTTCCACTAACTCATTCCACTCATATTTTATTATAAAACCAATATATCATTCTACTAACTTTTTTTTACCCACTTTACATTATAAAGTCAAACAATTTTTTTAAAACGCGTGTCAGTCAAATATGAGACATTTAATCATAGACGGAAGCGTATTATTTAAATAATCTGACTAGGATTACCCATGAAAACATGTTTCTCAACCCAAAATTCTCAACAATGAAATCAATTACGTACAGTAGGTTGCTAGAAGATTCATTTTGCATGCATGTAACTTGTAAATCTATCACAACAAATTTAAAAAATAAATCAAATTTTAACCATAAATCTAAATTACATTTATTCCAAAAAATACATATACAAAGAATGAATTTTAAGAAAAAAAATCAATGACGCAAAAGCTTAAGCGCCTTAGCCAAAGTAGCTCGAAACCTCCGTAAATCAATGGTGACATTCTGATTATCCAAATAAACCTCCCTGAGCTTTCCCCATCCTTGCCGGTGTATCGACATCGGATCTCTAATCACCGCATGATCGGCCGGATATCGCCGAATCAGCGAGCTCTCCTTCACCCCAATCTTATAATCCAGATACCTCAGCCTCATCCCCGCCGGGCTTCCCAAAATCGAGCTTCGCTAACGTATCAATGGCTCCCAGCGGCACTATCTGCACCACCACCGCCTTCTCCGGCAGGAACACTGATAAGGGAAAGACCCTTATCAAGTGAAAAAGATAAAGAAAGTCGCAGAGAAACCGTGCCCTGTCGACAATCGGAAATTATAAACGGAAAAACTAAATAAAGATAAAAGACAATAATTATGATTTCATTGATTGAATTATGAGAATATCAATAGGTCCTATTTATAATACTCCTATGAATAACCTAACTTGGTGAATAAGATAACTATGGAAAAGATAATATAATAATAAAGATATGAGAGATATTTCCGAAGATATACTCGTATCAACTCCCCCACGGTTAAAATCCACCTTGTCCTCAAGGTGGGACCCACAACACAATGAAAAGCATCGCGAACATACGCTTTGGCGGGCTATTCCCTCCTGGATCAAATGCACACCAAACAGTTGAGCATCTCAGTCGTCGTGGACAATAAATCATAAGTGCATTGACATCAGAAATGTAGGTTGTCGCCCAGTAATCCGGTCCAGTTGGCATGCACTCTAGCGCTACTGTCAAAATTCCAACCTTCTCTTCATCATCTAAAAATACCCCTTCCGCTCCAACGTGATCTCGGTCAAGTAGTTGATCAATTGTAGTTATTGGGCAAGGTTTTTTTGATGCACCAGTAACATCAGCAATTAGTTCTAGGGAGTCATAACTGAATTTAGGGTTGCTAGGTGCTGAGTAGAGGCTCGGTGGATGCCCATCGGAGGCAGCAACAGGCTGCTGGTTGAGGAAGGGTGGAGTTGTCTGTAGAGCGGGGTTCAGCGGCCACGGCCTTGACTCTGCAAGCGACATCTCACATGCCTCGTCTTGAGATCCTTCACTCTGTTCAATTTCATCGCTCACATCTACCCCGACAGCAGTGTTGATGGCAACATCGGTGATGTTGTGGGGAACATCGTGAATGTCTTTAGGAACATCCGCACTCAATACCATCGTGAAAGTGTTATCAATGTTCTCCTCAGTTATATTCTCATCATCAGTGTTCTCCTCAAACCAAGCGGTCACACGGGCGAGCAGGGCGGCTTGGTCCAATCTATACACACGTAACTTCTCGTTGTAATCGTTTACGGCAGCTAGTTGGGCAGGGGAGAATGATCGAGCCATGAGGTCAGGATTATTGGGGTCAGAACCCCGGTATGTCGCTTCACCATAGGCGAGGTACGGGTTGTGAGGCGGCGACTGATCATAGGTCGAAGAACTCTGCTGCGTGCGCACCCATGGCGGGTCCCAGCTAGTGGGCTGTTGGGCCCAGTAGGGATGATATTGTGGGTGGAAGTGCCTATCCTGTGGATAGGATTGTTGCAGATCTAATGATCCAATCGGATGGTGTGGTGGCTGATATATGGGTTGCGATGGGTGGTGGGCGAATTGCGGCTGACGGTAGTCGAATTGGTGATGGTAATAGGCAGCATAAGTGGATGACATGATGGAGGTAATTTGGAGGATGAGAACTGAATGAAAGCACCAATTGATAAGGGAAAGACCCTTATCAAGTGAAAAAGATAAAGAAAGTCGCAGAGAAACTGTGCCCTGTCGACAATCGGAAATTATAAACGGAAAAACTAAATAAAGATAAAAGACAATAATTATGATTTCATTGATTGAATTATGAGAATATCAATAGGTCCTATTTATAATACTCCTATGAATAACCTAACTTGGTGAATAAGATAACTATGGAAAAGATAATATAATAATAAAGATATGAGAGATATTTCCGAAGATATACTCGTATCAAACACCATGTTCGTCAGCCCCGCTCCGTGCACCCCCGCCATCTCGTCGCAGGAGCTGCGCGAATTCCGTCAGATTCTCCTCTGCGCCGCCGCCGCGCGCCAGATCTGTTCCTCGTTCGTCAGTATTTGAGTTTTTTTCCTTGAAATGATCATGAGGGAAAAGAGAGGGTGCAAACTGAGTGTTAATGGATGCAAAGTAGGCTTGGAAGTGGAGAAAACGGTAAGCGCAACGATGAGAGAGATAGTGAGAGCGAAGCATCCAAAGCGGCGGCGATCGTAGCTGCTGAAGCTCGCAGCGAAAATGAGATCGTTCATCTTTACTTTCTCTGTGCTAAAATTATCTTCGTCATTCATGGAGAGTTTGAAATCAATAGTAGTGTTATATATATGTATGTGTGTCTGTTTATATACGAATGAAAGTTCATTGATTTGGACATACAACCAATCAATATTTCATAAATCACTTCTCTAATTTTTTTCTTTTAACATGGCGACCCACTAAATTCTTAGTTGTATATGATTATATACGTACAACTTACTTACTCTCTTCGTGATCCCTTATAATTGATTTGTAGAATATACAGTAGCATCGTATCTCAGATTCGACTTACTAAGATTCTATATAAGAGCATTAGGCCACCCGCAACGCGTCTCGCGGGTGGCTCGTATCTCGTCCCGCCGAGACGAGACGGCGGCGAGACGCGTTGCAGCGCCCCGTCTCGCCGAGACGCCCGTCCCACCGAGACATCTCGCAGGCTGTCTCGTCACGCGCTTGCGCGACGTGGCGCGCTCCGGCGCCATGCGTGACGCCCACTCGCCGGCCCGCGAGTGGGCTTCGTCACGTTGACGCAATAAATCATTTTTTTAAAAATTCGAATTTAATTAATATATATATATATATATATATATATATATATATATATATATATATATATATAGGGATGTATTCATAGGGGAGCGTTATTCTCCTTTTCACATCTTAGATCCTTTTTCCTTCTTAACATTACGCGTTAGATCTAAGGCATCAACGGATCAGATTGATTCTATAAAACTGGTTCCGTGTTGCATTATAGAAGGTGGTTGTATGCATTACAGGGTTATTATTGACATTTGATGGAAAAGTAACTGCCACATTTTGGTATCTGCGAATAATGCACCACATGGTCACGAGTAATGCATATAATTGACTATATAATGCACAATATGTAAACTGCAATGCATACGAATAAGATGTACCATGTTATGATGTTTGGACACACGTTTCTTGTTTCCCCTAAGGGTTTAATAAGCTTAGGGGCTAGGGTATAGTACGTAGACACGTATGTAATCTTCACATGGTAACGAGTAATGGATATAATTGACTATATAATGCACAATTTGTGAACTGCAATGCATACGAACAAGATGTGCTGTGTTATGATGTTTGACACACGTTTCTTGTTTCCCCTAAGGGTTTAATAAGCTTAGGGGCTAGGGTATAGTACGCATTAGTAATGTCTATGTACTATACCCTAGCCCCTAAGCTTATTAAACCCTTAGGGGAAACAAGAAACGTGTGTCAAACATCATAACACAACACATCTTGTTCGTATGCATTGCAGTTCACAAATTGTGCATTTTATAGTCAATTATATCCATTACTCGTTACCATGTGAAGATTACATACGTGTCTACGTACTATACCCTAGCCCCTAAGCTTATTAAACCCTTAGGGGAAACAAGAAACGTGTGTCCAAACATCATAACATGGTACATCTTTTTCGTATGCATTGCAGTTAACATATTGTGCATTATATAGTCAATTATATGCATTACTCGTGACCATGTGGTGCATTATTCGTAGCGGTTTCCAGCCATTATTAGATTACTAACAAATTGTTGTTATTGGAATATACGTATGTGCATTATTTGGTTTAGGTAGTGCATTATGTAGCTGTTAATTGTCATTATCTCAGTATATTAAGCATTATTAGAGGTATTGTGTATATGGGTTAATCAACGGATTGAAAATTACATACGTGCATTTAGTAATGTCTACGTACTATACCCTAGCCCCTAAGCTTATTAAACCCTTAGGGGAAACAAGAAACGTGTGTCAAACATCATAACATGGTACATCTTATTCGTATGCATTGCAGTTCACATATTGTGCATTATATAGTTAATAACATCCATTACTCGTGACAATTTGGTGAATTATTCGTATCGTTTTATAATTTGTTATTAATGCGTACGTACTATACCCTAGCCCCTAAGCTTATTAAACCCTTAGGGGAAACAAGAAACGTGTGTCAAACATCATAACACAGCACATCTTGTTCGTATGCATTGCAGTTCACAAATTGTGCATTATATAGTCAATTATATCCATTACTCGTTACCATATGAAGATTACATACGTGTCTACGTACTATACCCTAGCCCCTAAGCTTATTAAACCCTTAGGGGAAACAAGAAACGTGTGTCCAAACATCATAATATGGTACATCTTTTTCGTATGCATTGCAGTTAACATATTGTGCATTATATAGTCAATTATATGCATTACTCGTGACCATGTGGTGCATTATTCGTAGCGGTTTCCAGCCATTATTAGATTACTATTGTACCCTCATAATGCACAAAATAGGACAAATAATGCAACACGAGATTAATTACCCAATGTTGATCTTGACCGTCCATTTCTCTAATCTAATGGCTGATATTAAGAAGGAAAAAGGAGGAAATATAAGAAAAGGAAATGAATACATCCCTATATATATATATATATATATATATATAAAAAATCAAAAACGGTAATATTACCATTTTACGACCGTTTTCCTTTTTTTATTTTATTTTTTTACTCTATAAATACTCCTATTTCATCCTCATTTCACACACAAACACACATCAAATCCTCCAAATTATCTCAATTTCCTCTCCAATTTTCATCTAACCCTCATCACAAAATGTCCGGCGACTGAAACTCTGGCGGTGGCGGCTCCGGCGGGTTTGACATCAATGCCTTTGGCGACTGGGGGGGCATGTACAACGTGTTGGGTGGTTTCGGTTCGTCTACGCCGGGCACCCAGGGCTTGTCGACGCCGGGGGAGTACCAACCACCCCATTTTGATGTGGATGCATACGCTCGTCCCACCGCCCGAGGTATTCGCAGGGATTATCCCAAATTCGGGAGGATTATCCGGATGAACCCCATCCGGAAGGAGGACGAGGCGGTGGAAGCTCCATGGCATTCGACGCCGTGGAGGAAGAGGCGGAGGCGGCCAAAGAGGATGAGGATGTAGGTCGGCATCCGTACAGCCGAAAGGACACGATGGCTGTGTACAACGCCTGGATCAGTGTCTCATACGATCCCATCGTCGGGAATCAACAATCCCGAAAGTGCTTTTGGGAAAAGGTCATCAAAACCTACAACAAGATCAAGCCAAGAGGGTCCCACCGCCGCACATTGAAGATGCTCCGCGCTCACTTTGACCTAGTCGACATGGAGGTCAAATAATTCTGCGGCATCTACAAGAACGAAGCGGCTCATTACCAAAGCGGAGCCACGGGAGCCTACATTCTGAGATCGGCTTTGCGAGTCTACTTCGACGACACCGGCAAAGAATTCAGACATGTCGATGTCTGGGAGGCCGTCAAAGACGAGGAAAGGTGGGCAGGCGGTCCAGCTCGGGCTCGGGCTCGACCTCGAAGCGCACGAAGCACACGACGGGTGGCCAATACTCGTCTAGTGGGGGCGGTTCGGGCAGCGCCGCACAAGAGGCTGCATCGCAGGAGGTTGAGGGCACGACAGACGAAGTCGAGGGGTCCTCCCGTGTGCGCCGTCGGCCGCAAGGGACCAAGGCGGCGAAGGCGGCTAGAAGGAGGAAGGGCCGAGGCGAATCAAGCCAGGCGGGCTCGGGCTCGAACACCCTATTGTCCATGTACTTGACCGCCACGATGGCGGACACTTCCCGCATGACGCCTCCACAATACCAAGCCAATCTTGCCGGAATTGAGTATATGGCAAGACAAATTGGTATTCCGCCTCCAGGTAGCTTGAGTGCACCGTCACCGCCTTCGGGAGATGATTTGCCTGCGGAGTAGTTTTTTTAATTTCTATAAAATTGTATTTTAAATTATATTTTTTAATTTTACCACGAATTTAATTATGTAAATTTTTTTAAGGATTTTAAGTTGTATTTTTATTTTATTTAATGAAGTGTGTTTTTTATTAATTGAATTTGTTGGAAAAAAAATAAAAAATGAAATTGAATGAATAGTAAGTTAAGAGATGATTAAGAGACGGATAAGAGATGCATGGTTGCAGGTTTTGTCTCTTAGTTAAGAGATGAAGTGAAAGTACAGTGGGGCACATGAATAGTTAAGGGATGAGACGATTAAGAGACGGATAAGAGACAGCATTGCGGATGGCCTTAGCCTATCTTTGGAGCCCATCTCAGAGCTTATCTCCATTTTTTTTCTGCCACGTCAGCAGACTCATCTTAGAGCCTATCTCCCTTCAATGAGAGCCTATCCCAGAGCCTATGTCAGAGCCCATCTCATTTACAAATCATCACTATTTTTATATGTTTCACTTTAATTGTTGGTGTAAATTAAAGACAACGTAGTATACGTCAAAAAAACAAATTTTATTATAAATTAAATAAAACATCCTACATTATATTAAAAAACAAGATAAAGATAGATAAAATGTGAATTGATGTATTCATATCACCGTGGAGAGAAGTAAGATTGGAATTGAGATTTGAAATGGATGAATGTGAATTGATGGAGAATGAGGTATAGTTAGTGAATTAAAAATTGAATTAAATTTAAAAAGAAAAAAGGGATATCGGCTTGGCCGATCTATATGCTTTGGGACAGAGCCGAAGGGGATGGGAGATAGGCCCCCTCCCCACAATGGAGGCCTATGAAAGCTGATGGGGGGCCGATCACAAGGGCCTTGCGATCGGCCCCCGTTGTTAGTGCTCTAAAAGTCTCTTTTAGCCCTTGCGATCGGCCCATTGCTAGTGCTCTAAAAGTCTCTTTTTACACCGTGTAGGTAATATATGTGCAATGTTGTTGTCATCCTTTTGTATTATCATCCACCAAACTATTGTTTTTAAGAATAAAGTTAATTTACTATTGCTCGTTCAGTTGTCTAGTTGTCAAATCAAATGTCTATATTTATGTATCCATAACTGCATTTGCAGATTTCGAATATAAGAAGATAAATTAAACGTGATTCATGGTAATAAATAGTATTTTCGAGTAGATATTGTAGTAATATATATAACCAAGATTTTGTCTATTTAAAATTAATTATTTAGGGACGATTTTATAATTTACATTTTATTAATTAATATGTTAGAAATTGGAGTTGGAGATGAATTAGATGATCCTCCCGAGTTTAGGGAGGATTCTCACTTCTGCTAATGCCATCTTAAAAATAGTATTCCATTGATTATGTTTAGGTTGCATGGTTGTTAATCGGTAGTAATTAAATTGATTAGAAATGATGATTTCAACTACAGATATTAGAAAACCAGTGAGTGATTTTTGTGATCAGGTCAATTCTCGAAAATGTCACATTGATATAGTCTGTAATCTCTATGTATGAATATGTAAGAAAGTGGTAGCTAAAGAAATAGTAGTCGAGTAATATAATGGCAAATTATTATCAAATAAATCGTGAAGTTTGATCAAATTTTGTTGTTTATTTCAGGCAGATATTTCGGTCGACACATCAATATATATTTCACCCAAAATAAAAAAGATGGAATGATTGCAAATTTTTTAAACTTGATGATTTACCATTCCGATTTTTTAAACGATGTTAAGATTAGTTAAATCGAATCAACTTAATTAGTGTGGTAGAGTAATCAGATGCTAACTGTTTAACAGTAGGCAGTGATTAGCATTCCGAATCGCATAAAAAGATAAAAAATGAATTTGGCGTATTTGTAAATGATTTTTTTTGTCTAAATGTAATTTATTTTTGAAAGTTAAAATTAACACCCAGAATGTAGGGGTAAGCAAAAAACCGGAAACCGAATAACCGAACCGAACCAAACCGAAATTTTGAAATTCGGTTCGGTTATTTCGGTTTTTCGGTTCGGTTCGGTTTTGAAAATACAAAAATTTCGGTTTTTCGGTTCGGTTCGGTTCGGGCGAAGAAAAAAACCGAAAAACCGAATAACCGAATTATATATATATTCTATTAATTTAATATATTATATTATATATAATATATAGTATATTATTTTAATAAATTCTACTATATTATATATATTATATGTATTATTAATTTTATATTATATATAAATATTCTATTAGTATATATAAAATAAAATAAATTACACACATATATATATTAATATTATATTTATTTTTTCGGTTTTTTCGGTTTTGTTCGGGTTTTTCGGTTTTTTAAGTTCGGTTTCGGTTTTTCGGTTTTTCGGGTTCGGTTCGGTTTGGATTTTGAACTAAATTCGGTTTTTCGGTTTTGGTTCGGTTTTGACAAAAAACCGAACCGAAACCCGAATGCACACCCCTACCAGAATGTCCATTGGTTTACAATTTAGGTGGCTTTCCCACCGGGTATATATATTCTACTTCACAATTATTCTATATATCTTGAACCTGAACTGTATATATATGAAATTACATTAAACCATGATTATTAAACCCCACTTTTGTTGTTTTGTATCCCTATACCAATGTGAAATTCTAGTATATTTTACAATGTCACCTTATCAACAATTAAACCCAACTTTTCTTTGAGGCGTATCATAAAATTTTTAATTCCACCATCAAGAATGGATAGCTCACTTTTAGGTGATGATGGAGGGGATATTATATTTTCTACTTTCAAATATAAAAAGGGCTGAGAGACCACCACACCAGAAACCATGGATCATATTTATAAAAATAGATACATACTGTATAATATTATCACTTTTTTAGTAAGTACTACATCCATCTGTCCCACAATAAGAGTTGCATTTTGCTATTTCGGTCTGTCACACGATAAGAGTCACATTTCCCTTTTTACCATAAATAGTAAGTAAGTCTCACATTCTACTAACTCACTTCATTTACATCTTATTATACAGCCAATATAAAAAAAATAGGCTCCATATTCCACTAACTTTTTCAACTCACTATTCTTAAAACTCGTGCCCATAATAAGAGTGACTCCTATTGTGGGACGGAGAGAGTATATGAATATAGAATAGTTGATTTTGATCATCATATCCCATTTTCTTTAAAAGAATAGATGCAAATTGCCGCAAAACATCCAAATCTCTCACAAATACAAGAATAGATAGATAATTTGTATGTTGAACTTAGGCCAACCATCAATCAATTAGGAGAAGGATAGAAAAGCAAAAATACTGTCACTATGATCTGTCTTACGTATGATGTGATCGGTTAAAGAGTACAGAGCTACACAGTCATTTGTTAACTCCTATCAGCCATGCCTACTCCCTCGGACATAATCGATTCCCAGGCCTACGAGGGAAATGCTGATTTGACGGGAAAAATATAAGAACACCAATGAACTAAAAGATGCAATCGCAATTCATGGTGGGGTGGGGGGGGGTGCATACCTCAGGTAGGAAGCTTTATACGTTGTGCTGAAATCAGGTGATACATACGTGCTTGTCTACATGTCATTCTTCTTCTTCTTCGGGTAGTTGAAATTGAAGATCAAGTTTCTTCTTTAGATGTGATCTGTCAGCACTGAAAGGAAAGATGTCAGTTCCAAACATTACATGAGAGAAAACATTTGATGATTAATCAGTTCTTGGGCCTCAACTAATTCCTATTCCATTTTACAACCCCACTCCAATAAAATCTGAAACCAACTGCACTTCTCTGCTGAGGGACCACCAGAATATCAACCCTTCCTGTCTTTTCATGAAATACTAACAAAAACAGATCAGAACCCAATCTCCTCTCTTCTCAAATCCAAATTTTAAACAGAAGAAGATGCAGTTAACTCATTTATCCAGGCCGGAGTTGAACTTTACATTTAGAAAACAAAATGTTTCAATTAAACCATGATACAGGCTTGTTTTCACATACAAAAGGGACATTTAGCATGAGTTAACCTTATGAGTCCTTGGTAAATCTATAACAGATACTAAGCTCTGACTTAACTTACAACAACTGTGGGTCCCTTTTTCACACGCTTAGCTATAATTACTAAAACTTGTGCCAGAAAGTGTGCGCACACTTATAAGGGACGGATGTATTATTTGTCTTCATAGAAGAGGGCCCAATAGAAAATGAAAAATAAGAGGCCAGTCCTTAACTAACATAAAAGGAAAGCCCTATTATGCTCTCCTCACAAACCAGGTCAAGTTCCATGGAATCCCTGGTTCTCCAGAATCCAGATAACCATGAAGTCAGTCACACATAACAAAGTGGCCAAGGGGCACGAGCAAATCCAGAAACTATGATTACACAATCCTCAAATGCATATTTATGATGATTTAATGCCATGTCTGGAGATCCCTAATTTCACTAAATTTCTCAATTTGTAGTTTCAAACAAACAGTTTGTATGACTTTTGAGCATGTCCCTCAGCTGCTCCTTAATCGTAAACATACAAATAAGCAACTTAAAATTCAAGGAACCTACATTATAATCATCAAGTGTATATAAAGAGCCTACCTGTTAATAGTTGGTCTATTTGGTGGCCTCATGCCAAAAACTGAAAAATCCAAAGACATTGGAGCTTGCTCACTTCTCTCCCCAGCTGCTTGCCTTGTCTCATTGCCATGGTCATCCATCTTGATCACATTGTGAGCATTTGCATGAAAGCCCTCACGATGAGGCATGACTCTTCTTTGTTTTCTGGGAGGAGACAACACTGTTGGTCCCACCAGAGGATTAAATTCCGAGACATTTGGATTGAAGGGTTCCTTCTTCGGTGGAGGTCTTGGAAGCAAAGCAGGTTCTGTAGGTGGAGGTATGGAAGAAAAATACCTAAAAGAAAAGATAATTTCAAAGTTTTTCAATTAACTTTAATAGAGTTGAATAAGAATACCTATGCTCCAGAGCCTGTTGTGCTGAGATTCTTGCTTTAGGATCATACATGAACATCTTCCCTAAAAGGTCCAAACAATCATCACTAGCCATGGGAAACAGTGTACGAAGTGGTTGACCAGGCACATGCTGATATTCCACATAATCTGGAAGATAGACCATATCAGACCATTGTGATGGCTTTGGCGTCCCAAAAGTCGCAAAGATCTTTCCCAGTTGATCAATATCACTGTTTCCCTGCAGAAAATCTAGTTTGAGGCCCATAACTCAACCACCAATGAAGACTACAGAAGTTACTTTGCCTTCCAGAATTTCTCGATTAGTAAAAATGAATGAGAAGATGGTATAAGAATATTGAATTTCACCTGCAGAAAAGGTCGACGTAAAAGCAGCTCAGCAAATATACATGCAGCAGCCCATACATCCACCCCTGGACCATATTGTTTGGCACCAAACAGAAGCTCAGGAGCTCTGTACCATCTAGCAAAAACCTAACATGATACTTTAAAGTTCAATACGATTTTGCCATTAACCTTGTATAATCAATTAACCCATAGGTTGGAGTAAGACAAACGATACACTTCAAAACAATTATTGCACGTGACAAGTTTATATGTATTATGTATACCTGATGTGTGAACTTTCGATCAGGGCTCCCAAATATACGAGCTAACCCAAAATCTGCAAGTTTAAGTTGCCCACCAGGTTCAATTAGCAGGTTGTTCGGTTTCATGTCCCTGTTCAAACTAATATAAGAAACCCAAACGAGCGAAAACTTGAACTTGAGTAGCTTTAAAAAAAAACTAACCTGTGCAGGACCCACTTTCTATGGACAAAAGAAAGCCCCTTCAGTGTCATCTGGATGTAAGACTTGATGTCAGCTGGGGAGAGAACAATGTTTCTATCACGAATAACAGCTTCAAGATCTGTCTCCATGAACTCAAACACAAGGTTCAAGTTCCCCTTGTGTGGGAATGCATCAATCAACTCGATGATATTAGGATCCTTAAGCTCTTTGAGCAACTTAATTTCCCTTAAAGCTGTGAAATTGACACCTTCCTTCTGCTTCCCCAATCGAATTTTCTTGATAGCAACTACTTGCCCAGTCTGCACAGTTAATTGCAACCAAAGTTAAAATCCCCACCGAGAATAGGATTAAAGCTGCCCGATGATTCAATTCCCCAAACCCTAGAATAAGAAATAGTCGACAGATTAAGAGAAATTTCGAAATTGGCAGGATAGAACTTCAGTAGGGATTGTACCTGAGTATCGATGGCTTTGTAAACGACACCGTATGTACCTTCACCAAGGACTTCGCGCTTAAGATAGCGATCGGCTACTTTCTTCGGCAACAACTGATCCATGTCCTCCCCTTTTCTCCGTATTTCCGTCCTCCCTCTTCGAGATTCAGGAACTTGGTAGTCAAATTCGTGGGGTTTTCGATGTATCAGAATGAATGCGAGTTCTCATCATGCGATGAAGCTGAGCTGCAATCGTGTCAGTGTATGCAAATGCAATTGCGATTGGGGAGGGAGCGTAATGCGTGACTGTGTGTAGGCTTCGTGTGGGTCTGTCCTTAGAGCATCAGCAATGGCGCAGAATTTTCGGCGGATTCCCAAAAACACCTCCTGTCACGTCATACAGACTTCCCACTGTACTGTCACGTCATGAAATTCCCACTGCACAGTGGCGGGCATCCTCAAGGACTTCCCACAATTAAAAAAATTCAATGCAATAAACGGGAATTCTGCCCGGACGTCCGCGGGAGTCAACGCAACGGCGGACGTCCACACGCCCGTCGTGACGGAATTCCGCATAACGCCGCGGAACTACGGTGTCCTCGGTGGAATTACGTGTCCGTGCATACCATGCACAATGACGGACGTCCGCCACGGTATTCCAGCACGCCGGTCGGAATTCCGTCGGGACGGGCGCCATTGCTGATGCTCTTAAACTTTCAATTTCTTTAATTGGGTTCTTGCACTTTTGCAAAACAAATTTCGGCTGCGAATAAGGTTTGATGATGATTCTCGATATGGAATTTCGATAGCACCATCGTTACAATTGACAGACTATTGCATTGATTCAATTGAGAAGAAAATAAGTTTAACTACCAAAATTGAACGAAACCAAATCGTCCAAGATCAATTTTTAATACTCACTAGCTTCGATATTAGAGTCTCGGTTGAGTTCGGTCAGCGATTAAGAGTTTCGACACAGATTTTGAAAAATTTAAAATATGCAGAAAAAGATAATACAACATGCATCCACTTTTTTATGAACAGCCAGGACAGATCAAAATGGATAAAAAGATTCTTAGTTGCAGTCTGTGTATGACATAAAATTTGATAATCAACTTGATTGAATCGAGTAATATTTGAGATTCTAATAAGAAATACTCCTTCCGTCACGTCATAAGCAAAACACTTGTTGTAAACACTCGGTTTTGAAAATAAAAAATGATAATCCTATTTAGTACTTAGTACTCTCTATTTTAACTATTAAATTATTTTCCTAAATCACGTGTTTAAAAGAAACGTCTCGACTTATAATGGAATCGAAGGATAACATTAAGATTGACAACTTTGTACTCTTTCATTTATCATTTCTGGAAAAGCTCAACTTGAACTTTCAAACAATTCAAAAGTTTGTTTGTAGATGATATACTAAAGCACTTTCTCTACTTTTTACATCATAATTTAAGTATAATCTAGGTGGCTACAAAACATAAGAATTAGTCATTCAGACCACACTTATATTCCTGGGAGTGTAGACACTTCTACATATGCAATAAACCTTCCATAAACAGGTCTATGATCAGACAATCTTGATTCAACTCTGTTGTATTGGATCTGCTTCAGCCCTTTCCCAAACCAAATTATTCTATCACACCTGCAAAAACTTTTCCCTCTATCACATCTTGCAAACACTTCTCTAAGTAGAAAATTTAAAGGGCGAAACGAAACGACAATCACCATGCCGGAGCTCTCATTCTCTTCACCTTCCCTTTGTGACCGGATCCGTAATAGTCATCCAAGTTCTGCTCATATTTGTATGTTGGTGGAAACTCAATTATTCCCTCATTCCATTCCTCAAAAACATGCCCTTTGCTCATCTCAGCTCTCAGCTATTTCATTTTTGCACAACTGAATTGTTAGGATATGCATACAATCAATCCCTGTGGTTTTATTTTTCTTTACCTGATCATTTTGTAACAACAGGTTCCATTCTTTGTTCTTCACCAATGACCTTGTTGTTTCCTCAGGGAGTCGAATCCGGTAGTTTAAGTCTCCTAGCCAAATCACCCTGCTGTGAATCGAGGATCGATGTTAAAGTAATGTTTTCGAATTTGCATGGAGTTAATCTGATGTACTACATACTCATGGTCTAGAATTTTTCTGGGCAAATGCTGGAGGGGCTCGGGCGGGAATAGGGTGCGCAATAATATATTTGCTGCATCTGCGTTCCGGTGTCTCTCGTCGCCTTCTTTACCACCTGAAGCCAAATGGCTACATACAAAGCAGAAGCTTGTTTCATGCAAACAAAATCTTATGGAGACTGAACCCTGTCATGTCACATATATAGCTTCAGTTACTTATATTATACCTACGAATGGTTGAGTTGAGAACTATCTAAAAATGAGAACTTAAGAACTTATTAGTTGGAAGTACAAAACATATCACTTGGTGGCACAAACCATATCAGTTGCCAGCAACTGGTATGTTTTATGCTACCAACTAATAAGTTCTCAAGTTATCATTTTAAGAGATTTCATGAACATTCTACCTTGTTTCCAAGGCGTCCCAAGATGCCACATCCGACACACGAGACACTCGGGCTGCTGATGTACTGGCTTATCTCAGTTCTTGCCCATATGGTGAGATATATTCCCACCATTTGTTTACTTATTATGCATTTATAATCCGTATCACGGGGCTTGATGGAGCTCTGTGTTGTTAACGGATAAACCCTTTGCGACTCTCCTATTTCTGTCTTGTGGAATGCATCTTCTGTTGGTGTTCTCTTGTTGAGGGCAGCTTTGATTAGAGAGTTCCACTTGATAGAAATGTTACTGTGTTCTGCTGCTGCCAATATGTTTCCAGCATTGAGGGGTACAATTTCTTGAAATCTGCCATGAGTTATTATTAGTTTAAAAAAAAAATAAACCATAGTTTATGTAACTTCCTTCACATGTTGATGTAAAGTGAAAGATTACCCCAACACATATATATCTTCCATGGAGTCTTGAGTGTGGAGAAAGTTCTCAAGGTTGAAGTTGTGGGGAGGTGGGATGCCTCCTACATTCCAAGAGCCTACAAAGAGTCTTTTCAAAGATGAGACAGTTAGAACTAATAAGAAGCATAATGGTTATAGCTAGCCTTGAGCAAGTAGAAGTTGAACCTACTTGAAAGGTTGTTGAATACAAGTATCATCTATCACTCTTTTTGTGAGGATGGTACTTGCCTCTGCGACCATGGTGTTCGACAACGGGAAAGCTGTGTTTTTTTTAAGTAGAGACAAGCTGCATTCTCCTACTTCTGTGATGGGGTATTTGTGTTGTGCAGAAGTATTCTTTATAGAGATGGAAAGGGATATATTTGGGTTGTTGGAAGAGGCATTTTTTTGTGTCAGTGGGCTCCTACAGAAAGGATAAGTTAATGTTGTTATAGCAATAGAAGATATATTATTAGTGAAAGTGATGTAGAAGAAAATTCGAGAAGGACTAACTTGCATCAAAGATCTCAATAACCTAGATTAGAGACTTGGAGTTAAAGTTGCTTGGTACGATGGAATGGAGATGGGAATGCGTCGGTGATTCTACCTTTATTTCATTTATTTGTTTGGTACGAACTCTTTCCCCATTCCTACTAGATTATGTATGGTCATTTTCTTCCTTGTCCATGGAAATTATTCTATCTTCATTTCATTCAACATTCATTCTATTCCTTCCCCTATACATTCCGCCATACCAAACACCTTATGTCATGACGGGATTGAGATGAGAATGAAATGATCATTTCTCTACCATCATTTCATTTCATTCCATTCCATTCCTTTGATTGGTACGGTATTTTTGCAAGAATCATCATTCCATCTGAAACCATCGCCATTCTTATAGTGCGTATGCATAAGATATTAGACTTTTAGTCATCTTTTCCTACACGTACAATACTACTCTCTCTATGAATTTTGCTTCCATTCATTTGCATTGGTGTTTCTAGTACCTTCCAAACAAAAAAACTCATCCAAATTGTCATTCATTTCCTACATTTTTTTATATAAATCTTCGTTCCATTTTATTTTTCGTACCAAGCATGTACTTACTTTTCCTCCTAAGATAATTATGAGCTTTAACTTTTGATAAATATCATTCTTGACTTTCTCTTGTCTTAGGTACCAACTGGTGAAGTTTGTCGGATTTGAATTATATTATTACAATCCATATTTTATGCCTCCGTTTCCCATTTAAAAAATGATTATAGTGTATAGTAATTTTTTTGGAATGTTATTGTGCTTGTTAAAAATGAACAACCAATCAGCAATCGACAATCTGGCAAGTATTCAGCAAATCAGATTACTCTGTTTGATTTTCATGCAGCAGAGAGCATTATTGTCATTTGATGTAGTTATTGCAATCTGATTGGCTGGCCGGTAACCATAAAAGTGCAGAAATATTTAATATTATTACTTTAGACATTATGATAGTGGGATCAATTTAACTTTTGACGTTAAAATTTGCATTAAAATTCAAATCAAACCAATCACCACCACCACTAGTGAAACAGTTGATGTATTGGTTTACTAAATAAATTTTCCTATTGGTTAAGAAAATATTTTCTTTATTTGTATTGATCAATCACCACACAGATCAGAAAGTTTGGAGAAAGTTCATGATTTTTTAAAATTAGAAAACAGAAGTAAGACCAAAAAAGGCGATTTGATAGGATGGTTTATGAAGAGGGGACCGTGTTTAAAATACTTTAATAAAGTTGAATATAACGACATATGTTAAGTCAATATATATTAAGTAATAAAAAGGTTTAAATAATGGAATAAGATATATGTACGTAGAGTAGTGATATAGAGAAACCACCACTTAAATGTATAATTAGAGAATACGAATTTAGTTCACTATAAGAGTGATTTAGTTCACTCCTTCCTGTAGTGAACTAAATCAGTCTTATAGTGAAACGAAGTAAATATTTCACTATAATGGTGTTTTGGTTCACTCCTTCCTATAGTGAATTAAATCACCCTTATAGTGAATTAAATCGCTTATATAGTGAACTAGATCATTTTGATCTAATGATTGAGATTTGTTCTCTAGTTATACACTTAATATTAGTTATACTTTGATCATCTCCCTATGTATATATGTGTTCTTTTCGGTGCATGTTACATTCTAACAATTTCATTAAGCGAATGGGGTACAAGCTATCAACTTTGGGATTTCCAAAAATTTCAATATTTTCTTGATTTCAACCAATCAATTTTCATAATTTAGCCCACCTCCAATATATAACTAGTACTCCGTCAAAGAAGAAGAAGGAATGACGGATAATTTAAGGGCATAAGAAGATATTTATTAAAATTAAAATTTTGAATAAACCTGTGCATATCCTTATGCAGACATCAATTTCACATTGACCATGCAAATATCTAGTGTCTTAAAAATATATACGTGTAAAGAAAGGAAATATCACACTCATATAGTCATGTTATACATTATGGAGTAGCTGGGAGTGCGTTATAATGTTAATTTTTTTAAATTGCTAACTTGTTCACTCATCAACGCAGTGCATTAAAAATGTCAATACGATCACATTAAAAAGTCAAATACTCCCTCCGTCCCATTAAAGATGACTCACTTTCCTTTTTGATTTGTCCCAATCAAGATCACTCATTACTAAAAATGTAAACACTTTTATCTCTACTTTATTCTTTCTCTCTTACTTTACTCTCTCCACTTAACACACAAAATAAAGCTACTTAAAATCTCGTTTCGCCCAAGGAAGGGGTCATCTTCCTTGGGACAGGGGAGTACAAATTTGTGCTGACATTTTAATATATTGTGTTGACATTTTAAATATCAATGTCAATACAGTGTATTAAAATATCAACTAAGTTTATGTTGACATTTCAATGTTATCGTGTTGACATACACTTCATTGATGGGTTATCGGAGTTAACAACTGATCACACCAATCTATTACTAACTGAACAAATTTCAATTTTCTATATTCAAATATTGCACTTAGTTGATCAAACGTTTCCTCCTCTATCAAAAAGTCGAAAGACTCAATTTTTCTCTGATGTGTATGAGTTGTAACTTAGAATGTTAATAATTCGCTTTTACTAACAAGCTATATCAAAAAAATGTGTGACCTAACAATAATATGGAGTACTATAATTCTCTACCAACTAAAATATTAGTATAGTGCATTCTCTTTAATTGTAAATTCATCATCAGATAAAGGATAAGAGAATTCCCCCCTTAAAGTTTTGTTTCATAATCCCTTTCTTTTATGAAAAAATTTATAATATAATATACATAATTTTTTCTTTGGTACTCCAATAATGGATAATATTATCAACAAATAAAACACACATTAAAATAACATGTCACATTATAATTATTTTAATAAGCATTAACATAATCACTACATAATCCAACATTTAGAAGAACAGAGGTGCAAGCCAAGGCCTTCACGTCATTGCTTACCTAACCATCGATAAATTTTAAGTTAAAAAAATGTAAAAATTAAAATAGAACACAACATGAAATATCTGTTTTATAAAACACAATATGAAATGTCAAGTGGTTATAAAATATGTGGTTGGGATGACAATGTGAGGACCATTTAATGGTTCAGATAATATTAATAATGTAGCCGAATTCTAAAGTATTTATAAACAAAATATTATTACTATGATCAAGGTCCTATATATTGTAGTAACGTGGCATTGCATAATTTGTAATATAGAGTCATTGTGTGCGTTCCATCGATGAGTGTAGTGTATTGTAGTGATAGAACTTAAATTTAAATTTAGTTTTTTAAGGTTTCTACTAATAGCAGTGTTATTAGATATCTTTTGCCATAGCCAATTACCATTACCCATATCTACCGTTGTTATTATAGTAATCCCAATGGCCATTTCCTTTTACATATTAAGATAAGTTTTCTTAGAATTTGGGCTGTGCCTACTACATTTTATTATTGTTTTGCCATTATGTTCACGACTCTAGAATCGTCGGTTCTGAATATATACAAACAATAACCAGCCTGTCAAAGAACAAAACGTTATTACTTTGTAGATGTTCACAGTTCCGAAACTACCGGTTCCGATTCCAAATACAGTCGAGCAAAGGATACACAATTTCGGTTTTAAACCATAAGCTATATATAGTCGATTTTGCAGTTATGTTCATGGTTCTGGAACCGCGGGGTTGTGAATATATACAAACAGTAACCAACCCTTTAAAGAATAGACAGTTATTGCTTTGTAGTGATGTTCACAGTTCCATTTCAAAATATTCCCTCCGTGGCAGCTCAAGTAATTGATTTCTTTTTGACATTTGCTTTGCAAAGACGACAATAAATAGTTAAAATAAAGTAAGAGAAAGAATAATGGAGAAGAGAGTTAGTATCTATATTATTCACTTACTTTACTCTACTTTTTCTCCACTTAACTATTTATTATTGTTTTTCCCTAACGCATGCCGTCAATCACTTGAGATGGGACGTGGGAGTACAAAAAGGAACCCAACGATGGACAGACAATTTTCGGTTTTAAACTATGAACTTTATATAGACGACAAAATCTGAATTTGGAGTGATTTTAGAGCAAAAAATTCCATGAATGAGAAATTTTTTTGTACGTATTCTCTTCGTGTTTCCCTTTAATAGAATACAAAAAAAAAATCCTATTCAGAACCTTTATTCTAAAATCACATGCACAAACTTAGAGGAGTTGGCTTCTTGCAAGGCATGCATGGGCTTTGCAAATTCAGCTAACAAAATATAAAATTTGTAATTTAAAACATCGATTAGTCTATACCTTTCTAATACAAGATAAATCCAGTTTACATTCCCTGGGATTCATACCCAGGAAAAAATAGGAGCAAAGATTGCTCTGCTCCTCTACACATAATTTAACAAGGCTTTATATATGGAGGAGGGATGTTATTCATCAAGACCGGTGTTTGTTTCATCGCCTTCTTGACTCCCAAGTGCCTCTTTGCATATCGATGCCCACTTCTCCATCCCTACTCTCACACTCTGCTTTTTAGCCATGAAACTACGTTCTCCATGATCTCTTCCTTCTCTCGTTCGAAAAGTAGATCATGCAGGAGCCCTTCATACAGCACAATGTTTTTGTCGCTCGATGAAGCTTCCTTGTACAGCTTCATGGTTGCTTCAGGATCGGTTACTGAATCATCACTGCCGTGGAGGACAAGAAACGGCACTGTCAACCTGCTTAAGTTCTGCTGCAAGTATGCCGTTATCCTGAGAATTTCATAGCCCGTTCTTACTCTAATGGCTCCAGTGAATACTAGTGGATCTGAATACTTTGCCACTAATGCTTCCGGATCTCTTGAGACTGCAATGCCCCTCTTGTTTGCTGCCCTTAATTGGAAACGAGGAAACAAGAAGGAAAACACAGGAGCAAGCACCTGAAACCATGGAGGACATGCTTCATGCCAAAGCTACATATAAAGTTTTCCAGAAATATATGTGAAGGAACATGTGGTCACATTTGGCCAAGAATAGGTCTGTTAGGAATTAGGTTTGATAATTCGTTGTCTTTGATTCATCGATGAGTAAATGTCAAACAGTTGAACTTACAGCAAAAATTGGATGCGATGGCTGAACTCCTATGGCAGGCGAAGTCAATACAATGCCTGCTACGCGCTGTTTCACTTTTGGATCAAGTAATGACTGCATGTGTAGTAACATTCGTCGATTAGGTGTAATATTTAGAGATTCATAACTATTGACAGTATAAAATATCAATATCATATCCAAATATTACCTTCAAGATTATAGCTCCACCAGTTGAATGTCCAAAGCAGAAGCATGGAAGTCCTGGATTATCAGTTAAAACCTTGCTGAGGAACGATTTCTGTTGACCATAGAAGATGGGGAAAATCAGTAAAATCTATTACGTGATGTACGTATTTGCAAAACAGAGTAGATATTTGTGTACAAGTGAATATCATACCATATCACTAACTGCATCATCCAGAGAATGAACATAGGCGTGCAATCCATCACTGCCGCCATGTCCTGCAATAAGGTTTAGGATTGAGCTAATGAGGCATAGATCTATCACGTATACAGTACTTGTATTTTAAAACAAGCAAAATGAGCGCACACAGAAAATTTGCTGCAAGCTATCCACATACAAGTGCCTCACTCAATAGTCAATGAATTGTTGTTCAAATAAATGAAAGAACGGAAGTAACCTCAACACATTTACGCCAACGAATCACAGCAAAAACCAAACAACACATAAGACCAAAGTCTGAAGGCTGTGGACTGAGTTACCATGAAGGTGGTTTTTGGGTAATGGTAATTTTATTCATCAACAAAGACTGGCCTATTTCTTCCAGTAAATTGCAATTCCCAGACTTGGATAAATTCACTTAATAGGAGCAGTTGTTACATTGCTACATGCATTGGCCAGTGCGGTAATAAGTAATAGCTATGTATGTTTAAGCAGATATTCATTTCGCTTTTCCTTTTCTTGTAAAGTTTTCCTTGTCCAAATGTCAGAAGCGCGACTTCTTCCACCAATTGTTACATTTAAGGTAGATGTAAAGACTCAAATAACAAGCTTACTCATGAAGGAGCCTTTGCATGTTACTTTTAGGCACCAATTGCATCCACATTGAAAACTATTCATACCCTGCATCATCCAAATATATATGCATGGTTGAATTCTATTACTTCTAGATTCTAGACTATAAAACAGTAAAACAAACAGGGCTTTCACTGTGATCATCCAGTAGTTGAAGAAGGCAAAGAATACTTGTTGAAAAGGACTGTGAAAATTGTGAAATTCAGGAAAAAGATTAAACTCCACCTAGTGTTGAAATGATCGCATGTATCTTCACAGAAAATATGCAGAATGTTCTATTTGTAAAACAGCGAGGATGATAATTGTGTTCACGATCTTCATTGCTCTCTCTATCTCACACGCACATAAACAAACACTCAAAACACAAACACACACATATGCTCTAAGTTAATGCACAAAGGTCCATAGCTGACCAGGAAATACCCAATTTGACCAGGTCCTCAATGGCTACAAAAGGTAGAGAAAAGGTCTCCCTTCCCCTATTCGACAAGTTTTACTTTCTTACATTGGGAAGAAAGTGCCCAGAATGAACATGTTATATTTAAAACAGAGTTCGAGGAGATTGGCTGAACTATTTGAGTATAAGGGGCACATGCAAGATGCATCCTTTGTCATACCAAAAATGGTGTTTCTTGTTACACCACATTTGAGACAGCTCTCAAGAGATATCAATTTTACTAGCACAGTTAGATACCAGATCATATTAAAGGTAGTACAACATCTACCTCTGCTGTTATGTTCTTCTCGCGCCTTTGTTGGATAGCCAAAAAATAATGAGCATGAAGTAGAAACACATGGTATAGCAGAAAGTATGAAATATAGAAAATAGTAATCATTACTCTGCTCTTCCTTTTCATAATCCAAATTAAAATAGAAATTTTTTTAGTGCTACTCACAATGAAATTATTTCTGCATCATATCAAATCAATTCAGTAATTTCAACTCACCAATCCAGTCCATTCCATAAACTTTGAAACCATTTGCATTCAGTTTCTTGGCGAAAGCATCATATCTTCCACTGTTTGAAAATACATACAAACATTTAACACATATAAGGAAGATGACAAACGACAAATCAAAATGAAATAATATTGCATCAGACCCATTACTATGCTTCTAGAGTAAAGCTCAGACCTGTGTTCATTTAGACCATGCAAGAGAACAACCAGTCCCCTGCACATCAGAAAACAGACATGAAATATTCTGGAAACCAAGAAAAATGTTAGGGATACAAATTCAAGAGAATGTGTGTGACAGATGGAACCACGATTAAAGGCAGAAAGGTATTGCACCAACAAGGTGCAAGTTTTATCATGAAGTTATTAGTATTAGAATTGTGCACCATTACATGCAATTACCCCTTGAATTCATTTAGTAGTCATGGCGTGAATCATGTATCCCTGGCTATCCTCAACATGCTCCAATTAATAGAGCACTGAATTGTGGTGCTCATTCGATTTGTTTTCCTCAAATTACTAAATAGAGGAAATATGATATGTAATTTGAATACTCTATTGGTGCAGACTTACACTATGATGCTAATTACATTGGGAACTCGAGTTATCTACAACACAAATGTTACTTTTCTAAAGCTGTTAAAACTACAAGATCTTCACAATTTTAAGTAGATATTAGAGCCAAATAATTCAAAAATGCATGACAAGTACAATGATGTAAGACTGGAGTCCAACTTCCAGTTTGATATTAGCATCACTTTCTACCAGTCAACTAGGACCTGAGGAGTACAAATGCAATTACAGTGCAATGTATGTTGGAAATTCATTGTTAACATTTCCAATCTTGTTACGTTTTATAAAAATGATAGACTAGGACGACTCGGTCATGAAAAGACGTGTAGAACAATCAATTAATTAACACCACCAAAATCAGTGGAAGTGAAAACTATGTTAACAGCACGGGAGGGTTGTGACCAGCTTGTTGTTTTCCTCGACTCTTAGAAGCAGGATAACGTCATAATGCCAATAACAATTGCTCCCAAAGTGAAATCCCAGGAATTATTCCAAACAAATGAAATTACTTGGATGAAGAAAACAAGAAACATCATCGTAAAAGCTGTTCAAGATTATGCAACCTTGTGATATGTTAGGGAATAGGTGTTTAAATACATACAAATATTTCTGTTTCAGTATGCTGTACAATATCTTGCGGAAGAAACAAGAGACAGCCTCATGAAAGCTGTTTGAATCATGCAAACTCTAGGGATCTTGGATCATGTCGGTTAGTAGGTGTCTAAAAAGTAAAAACATGAACATCAGTTTAAGTATGTCTGTATCAATATTTTTCGGGGAATATTCTTGTTTTCAGTAACGACCTTTACGCATTGATATTTGCGATGACTTTAGAATCAACCCTGTTTTGTGTGGACAAAATATGTGGCGGACTTAAATTTAATGCTGCAGTTACCAAAACAAATGAAGCCTATTCTGTATTCACTTCTAGCAATAATATTCAACTAGTAAAATGGTAGCAGGCGGCAGCGCAAGAACGGCACCTGGAACAGAAGATTATTTCCTTATACTAATAAGTTGTTGGTTATTTGTAATTATTAAGTTTGATATTTTAGTTTCTTAATTAGTTAGGCCCTGGCACATGAGCCCTTATATTTGAGTTGTTTATTTCAATCAGTTTACATGTTTATCGTTTTGCCTTCGCTCTATCTAAAATGTGCATTTTGCAACATTTTATTCCATATAAGCATCAATTTTCACTCCTTTGTTCGTTAAAATTTAACTACCAACTGATATTGCCAATTTGCCATCAATGCTTTTTTACAGTCATGTAACTTTAAGTTATTAAGCTTCCAAAATAGACAGTGAAACTGAAATGGGTCCATGATTAGCTGATATTTTTTCTAGCAGCTTCAAATGCGACCACACTTCAAAGAGACAAGACAAAAAGAAAAATATCCAAGACAGGGAAGACAAAGACGTTAAAATGAAGTATATCCAGTAGAATTGATAATAGTATCAGAAAAGAAAAGGAAACAAACAACATATTCTTTCACTATCTAAACGTGCCCCATTACACTATGTTGATTGAATTGTTAAATTACATTTATTAGTATGTTTTTAATAAAGAATTAATATGTTATTAACTAAATTTGGTTAATTTTAATGATGCATAAATAGAAACACAATTCACAATTAATGACTGTACGCAAGCAAAACGTAAATCAAATCATTATATAAAGTACAATTCACATAGAATTTCAGCAATTAAATATACCTGACTTGAACCATGATGGGCGTCCATGATTGAGTAAAAATGGTGTCACTTCTCGACGTAACGAACAACGAATAATCCCTCGCCGTATCGCCGCCTCCATTATCCTCCTCCACCCTCTTAATCGCCAGCGCCCTCCGCGCCGCCACATCCTTGTCCACAACCGCCGCCGCGCTCTTCATCGGCACCATCGCCGCCGGCACCCTCACCACCTTACCCGTCGTAGCCACCGCCTTTTCCTCCCTCCCGCCGCCTTTCTCCGGAGACTCCGGCGAGGCCCCCACCACGGCGCAGCGCTTCCTCCCGCGGAACGGCAGGAGGAGGATCAGGAAAAACGCGCTGATCAGCCGCAGCACGCTCCTCAGCGCGCGCAGAGACAGCAGCGCGTTGATTCTCCCGCTCGCGCCCGAGGTCAGCATTACGGTGGCTCCGTCAGTTACTGTTGTCACCATCCTGGTTTCAACCACAATCACCTCTGGCCGTTTGAGGTAACACTTTTTCGTGATTAATGGAGCTTTGTTGAATTTTAATCTCGGATTTAAAATTGCGGTGGTACTTGATCGGGAAACACGATCATTCGGAATTGAAATTCTAGGTTTCGGAAATGCTGAGCAAATCATATACTATCAGAAAATTGGGGAGAAATTGCCGCGATATTTAACGAATTTTCAGATTCTAACGGTAGCGGACGTAAAAACAACGGATTTAAACACAAAAACCGAATTCCTCCTGTGATAAAATGCAGAGGAAAAAAAATGAGATTGATTCGGATATGAATGGAGAGGAGAAATCAAAATGTAAATTGATTTCTGTTTTTGGGGCCGAAAAAAATTGGGAAGCGGAATAAATAGGTGGGAGAGAAATGTGGGTCAGCATACCGGTCAATGGCCCACGGTCTGCCACGTGTACGAATTATGCGGCGGTCGGTATTTATTTTTAATTATTTTTATTGGAAAAAGGAGAAGGGTGGATTTTTGTAGGACACGTGGCGTATGAATAGTGGATTTATGGGGTTGAGGAGATGGTGCGTCATATCATCTCGTGGTGAGGGTTGAGTGGGCATGATTGAAATTTGATTAATAGTTAGGGGCATTATTGTCTGATACTGTATGTACATTTCTGTGGAACTGTCTAGACATGTTGATAAATAAAAGAGAATAGTGATTATCTAGCTAACTAACCTCACACTAATATTCAACCACACATAAACTTTCGGATTAATTGCTAGTATTAATTACTCAAACTTGAAAACAAAACATTTTAATCGTTGAAAATTTTAACCGTTGACTATCTAAAATGGCGAATGTAAATATTATTCCGTGGA
Organism: Salvia splendens; assembly: GCF_004379255.2. Classification (NCBI taxonomy): domain Eukaryota; kingdom Viridiplantae; phylum Streptophyta; class Magnoliopsida; order Lamiales; family Lamiaceae; genus Salvia; species Salvia splendens. The sequence continues at coordinate 26,712,282 of NC_056045.1, forward strand.
CAAATAAAATATACTATTTCCTTTGTCACATTTAAAATGAAATAATTTTCTTTTTAGATTGTCACATTAAAAATGAAATGTTTCTTAAAATGTAAACAACATCATCTCTATTTTTCCTCATCTCTTAATTTTATTCCCTTTTTATTAACTTACAACATAACCCTGCATAAAATCTAGTGGAAAAACAAATATTTATATTTATTGGGACGGAGTGAATATAATTTTAGAAAATGTGATGCTATTATTTATGAAACATTTCTTTTAGATATATGAATTTAGGAGAGATATGAACTACGGGAAAGTGATGTGAACTACGGGAAAGTGATGTGAAAAATAATTTAATTTATTTTATAAGGGTATTGTTATAAAAATATGATCAAATTTTAGATGTGAATTGTTCGACGCATTGAACCGTTTTTTTTCTCTTAGTTGTCCAACAATACTTTGGTGACTTTAGAGTATTAACGGTTAGAGTTTGTATACTAGAAATCACTTTTCATGTGATTGAATACATTGAATACTGTAAAACTCTATATTTTATTTTCCAATAGATGCAACATATTATTTTTATCATAGTGTTGTTATGTTTTAAATTTAATGAATGCTTATTGCATATTTAAATGTATAAGCAACGTAACAAAGTCTAAGTCTTTGTTTTAGTAGACCGGTTGTGAGCGTCGTCCACTTTAAGGTAACACGGTCAGTTCTGAACAACAAAAAATAAGAATTTCACAACCTAGATGGGCCTAGACTACCTATCGGGAAAGGTTGCAATGCCAGTCCGCATATTTCTAAGCCTTACTGAAATAAGATGACATTGGTGTGGTATATCATTGAATTGGATCTAACAGCTAGACAAGTCTTTATGCTATCTACTAAAAGACGAGGTCTTGATAATTAATTTATTAATCAATGTACGTTAGTATTGAGCATACGATATTGATTATGCACTACTTTGACTTACCAAATGATGTGAGTTTTTCGCAACCCAAGAATCCTGGTATATTGGGTAGTGGTGATTAATATCTAGCGGTGCTAGGATTGCTATTATATTGAATCGTGCGCGAGGTGAGTCTCGTTTGATAACATCCACAAGAGGATCTCGAAACAAGGTTTTATTATTCGGAACCTAGCTAGTTGGAGTTTGATCACTCTATGAATAATAAATAAGAGTTTCTTGCTAAGTCCACTCTTGAAGTTAATAATATGTTAATTTATTAAGTTCATAGCAGACATTAATTAATTAATGGACGTTTCTATCTTAAGCACGAGAAATGAACGACAAACAAATGGAAACTCGGAATACTTGTAATTTCAGATTTAGATGGACATTGCAATATTACTTCTGTAGTAGTTGCTCGTAATATTCCAATATAAGCTTATATTAAATTGTGGGTTCAATTTAATTAGTAAGAAGCTAATTGGGGGAGGCCATATCCAAATTCTTCCATAGATCATTGTCTGGGCCCAATATGTGACTTAATATAAATAGGAGAATGAAGGAGACAGAAAATACACATTATTTTCATTAAAATTTTCGTTCCCCTCTCTTTATCCAAGAGGGACGATTTTCAGCTTCCTCTGTGAGCAGTTTCCGTTTTCTTTATTTAAGTCCTAGTACTCTGGTGAAATCAGCACACACTGATATCAGCGTACAGTCCAGGAACCAGTCAGAAAATCTGTGGTTTAGTACTCAAAATCTTTACGTGGAGAAGGCACTAGCCATCTTCGATTCTTTGGAGAATCAACGAGGTAAATTGGCTAATTCCGTAGTAAGCATGTTTTAGGTTTCAATTACGCTAAAGCATGATTAAATTCAAGTTATGAGCATGATACATGTGAGAATTACGCGAATAGATTTTGTCTAAATAATCTACTAAATAGTTCAAGATATTATGTGATCAATTTCATGTACGCTTTTGCAGCCAACCCCTTCATTAACTAAGTTGGAAATGAGAATTAATTACGTGATTATTTGAACTTATTTGTAAAATGTAGACTTGTTGGCCTTTAATGTAAAGAGATGAAGTATAAGATTTGTGTTCTAAAATGTCTTTTTTTATTTATGCACTATATGATTCCGGTTAGCTCCGTGATCAAACCAGTTTAATTGCTTAAAGCATGAACGGATAGTTCCATAAATTTGTTTATCAATTGCATTTTAATAATATTGATTATTTTGAGTTTGTAAGTAATGGAATATTTTTAAAAAAACCTGTCCCTTTGTATTAACAGTCCAAAAAGAATTGATGCTCATTTTTATAATGGACTATGGGCCTCCATGATAGACCTCCATTTTTTTCGCCACTCAAAAAAGTGTGATTTAGGACGCATCTATAAAAGTAGCATCATAATCAAGATAGCCATAAAAAAGAGGAGATTTTATCACAATTTGGAATCATTACAATTTATTTTTGGAAATAAATAAGTCATAAATATAACTACAAATTTCCCATTCACACCATACGGTTTGGTCATATATATTCGTAGCTGCTTGGATATGGAACTAAAGATTCTTTTAATAAATCTAGCATTGATCGACGATTCATTTTAAAACAACAAAGGATAAGAATAAGAAATAATGAAAGTAAGAGGGAGAAGAAATGGTGATGAAAATTAGAAGCCGTCTATATGAAAAGACAATGAAAATGAGATTAGATAAATACTAGTAGTAGTATAAGAAGAATCGTGATCCTCATCCTATAATCTATTACTCCCACTTATGGGTGAAAAATTTATTGATGAGTGACTTTAGAGTACTCACAATCGTGTAGTGCAAATGTGCAATCTTATTCTTTAACACTTCTTTTAATTGGCGCCGTCCAAGTCCAGATTCCCATCCACAAAATAAAGGAAAGGAATCCATAAACTCCACTCCTTATTTAAGAAGTGATGTCTCTCTTTTTTTTCTATCTCCGTTCCGCTGCAAATGATCAACTTTATTTCGACTCAAGATATATAAAAATGATACTTTATTAAATTAAGCTGAGAAAATAAAATATGAGAATAAATAAAATATTATTTATTTTACTAAAAATGAAAACCAATCACGTAAGTATGATAACTCATAACTCAAATTGAAAAGTTGATTACTTAAATTGGACGGAGGGATTATCTCAAAATATTGTATAAACAACTTAGAAATAAATTCTTTTCCAATAAACTATTTTTAATGAACTTTTCTATTTAATCTATAATACTAGTAATTCGATTAGAGCATCCACATCCATGCTTTTCCGCAAGAACATGGACGTGGATCCGGACCCACATTTATTCATTTTTTACTCCATACTCTTTCGCAAGAGCACAACACCAAGAGCATGCTCAAGGGTCCCACCATTCTATTATTCAATTTAAATACTTCAATTATTAAAAATATTTCCACAATATTAAAATACATTAAAAATACCCGAAATACTATTACAAATTACTACGAAATTAAAAATTACAGAATTAAAATCCTAAAAATTAAAAAATACATAAGTAAATTCATAATGAAAAAAAAAATTGAAGTATGAATGAGAGATACTTTGATGTCAAGAATGAATGATGAATGTGAGTATTTATAGATGATTATGAGATATTTTTTTAAATAAAAAAATTGAAAAAATGGTATAAAAAAACGGCTATATTTTTTGGAATCTGGAATTTTTTCCTTCTTTTTTTCGAATTATTTTCGATTTTTTATGAAATTTTAAAAATAATAATATATTTAACAGAATAAAAAACGAGTCAATCAGGAGATGCCACGTAAGCGTACTCTTCGGCATGGCGGTGCTCTTGCTATCGAGCCGGGTCGTGCTGTCAGCAAGTGTACGGTAGCGAGCAGGGTATGCGCCGTGCTGACGGCACGGTGAATGCTCTTAGCTAAGAGCACTGCTGCAAATGCTCTTAAGTGGCAAAATGGCAAGTGGTGGTTTGCGAAAGACGGCTAGACAATATTATATGGTCAGTAGTCTTGATGTTAGGAAACACTTTGGTGTGGTCGGCAGGATATATTAATTAACAAATACTAAGTTACTTCCAACAAATTACTTATTAATTAGAATATGGAGTAGTTAACTTCAGAATAAAATTTATTTAATTAAACATTTTTTAATAAAATGGGAAAGTGGTCGGCAGTGTAGTAGACGGTAGACCATGAAATTAATCGTGCGCAATAAATTTTCCCTTTTAACATGAAACGTGGGCCAATTTCACATCAACCATAGTGTGTGTTTGTGTTTGTTGGAGGAGCCCAATTCATCAATTGGATAGACAAACTTCAAACTTTTGTGGTTATATCGTACAAAGCTTTTTTGTCACATTTCAGAGCTTATAAATATTGTCCTAGCACAAAATTTATGGACAAATAATAAACAGTCACGGTTAAAAAGAGCGATTCACTTTATGAAAAAAAGAGTGAATTAGAAACTGAATTAGATATTTATACAATCGAATGGAGTACGGATTTGAACATAGTCCACCTATGCAAAATCGCACCAAAAACGTCGTAAAATACAACTGCAACATCACTCGGTGATAGTTCAACGGACATGAATCCTTGCCCGTCGTAAAAGAATTCCAAACCTTGCTCGTTGGTTGTATTCACATCCCCCCTCCATGTTTTCGACCCGGCCCCACTTGTCAAAAATTGGATCGGACTGCAACAAAATCCAATGCAACACATAGTTATAAACTAAACAAGAATAATAACGAAAAATCAGTATAAAAAGAGAAATACTAGCTTATTTGGTCTTAAACCAAGGTATGATACAAGAGTCCTGTTACACACATTTGCTAACTAAAACATTATATGAAACAAATGATTTTTCTTTAACTAAATATAGATTAACATTTATGATTAAAATGAAATGAAATGATGAGTGTTACCTTTTGGTGTGGCTAATGCGCTGAAGACAATGATCATGTCCGTTCATATAAAGATCAACATCGTTGGCCTGTAGATTAATCCCAAAGTTAAGAGTCATCGATAGGTTAATTAATTAAGCAAGTGTGTCATTAATCACTAATAGCAAATAATTTACCCAATTATGATTCTTTTTCTATTTTTTTTTACCTCAAGAATAGGAAGAAGCTGATCCACAAGCTCTTGAGTGTCGCCATGGTGGCTCACACTTCGAATGGCATGATGACCCACCACAATTTTCCATCTTGCTTTCGAATTCTTCAATGCTAATTCAAGATCCTATTTTTTTCACCAACAAATAAAAATTAGCATTGGGCATTTTAATTACTCCACCTAATTTAGCCAATTAAAGGTTCACCCCATTTTTAGGCCAGCCTTCAAATTTACTAATGTTGGGCTAGATTCAATAAACGTGTCTATTTTTAAGAGTTGCGTGTGCCATAATTGGATAAGTTTAATTAAGCTAGATTCAATAAATGCATCATCCTAAACGTGTTGCGATTTAATACACCAATCTCTTAACTACTTTTGTTTACTTTGTTGCTAAAATGACACCAACAACAATTGAGATTTGTGGCGATGCCTAATTTCATTATAATAGGGAGTAAAATTCTATGATCGATACATAATTTAGTGGTATGAGGTGTAGCACATAAAGTTGATAAGATAAGATAAGATGAAACTTACTTTTAGTAAGTGGGAAGTATAGGTTTTAGGAGAGTACACGCCACGCCAATCATAGACATGATCACCTGGATTTGTGAAATACTCTTCCACAAATGGAGATGTGTCCACAAACAACAATTCTGCCACCTCTGTCCAAAATAAATGAAGAAAACATGTATCAAGTTAAATGATTTTATTTTCATTCTCACTTGATTTACTACACACCAGTATCTCTTAATTCCGGTGCCAACGAAACATCTCAACTATGTTCGAGAAATAATGATATAGATACGAAAATGTACCTGCATTAACAATAAAAGACCTCAAGCAAAGCCATCTTGAGTCGATTTTTCTAAGCAATGGGCTCAGTTGGGCCACAGCATCGCCTCTATAATCATGGTTCCCCAAAACTGCATACAAATTAAACAATTACTCTTATTAAACTATAAAATAAAAAAAGGCCAAATTATCAAATAAATCATGAAATATAGTTCTACACTAATCAAAACTTATCACCAAAGATGAAAATTTTTAAATCGCCCCCCATAGTCTTATTTTCAGTGATACTTGTGAAAATGTGCCAATCAATTTAAAAACATCACCAATCACATGAACGTGTATATTTATTTCGCAATTTCAAGTAGTAAAATAATAGAAATTGCAGTTGTAATAATTATTACCACTAAACCACTGCTTTTGGAGGCTCTTGGGAGTGTAAACATTTGTAAAAGAATCAACAAAGTTTGGATCTTCGACGCCTTTCAATCCATTATCGTAGAAATTATCACCAGTTGACACCACAAAATCTATGTCCATTTCTTCACCAATTCTTCCCATCTACAGAAATTTAACACCCCATGAGATAAATTAATTAAAAAATGTTTATAAAAAGAAAAAGGAAAAAAACATTGCATACCTGAAAAGCAACCTGTGATTGGTTGAATTCGCCCCTTCTTCCCCAATCTCCGACCACAAGAAATCTGAGCGTTCCGTCACGTTTTGTTGTCTGCTCAAATCTCTCCAAATCCGCTGAAACTCTGCACACAATTAATAAACTCACCATGATTAACACAGCCATGGTATTGTTGCAACTCCCCATGGATGTGTGTTTCTTTAAAAACAGAGGAGATATGGAAAGTGATTAAGTGAGGGTAACTTTTTGGTAGTTTTCTCTTCACTCGGAATTTATATACTAGTTAGGGTGTCCACGATGATAAGACGGACACCCCAATAGCCCACCCCAGTTTTTGTCCATAGCCCCAAAATTTTGTTTTCGCAATGTAAATAATTAGAAAACGAGGTAATTGAGGCCAAATATTTGTTGTATTGCAAAAGGGCCGCATCTTCTTGGGCGGCCTGATGTTGCACCTGTTGAATAAGAGCATTCCAAGTGTCTCTCCACAAATTGTCCATTTCTGACCATAAATTCTAGTGAGAGAAATTTTGAGTGATGAAGTGTTGGAATGATGTGAAAATAATGAATGGAATGAGGTGTATTTATAGGTGAATTAAATTGAATTAAAAAAAATCGCCCTGGAGTCGGCGCATGCCCATCCGCCGCCTACCGCCCCCATCTCCTCGTCCGCCCCGGGGGCTGACAACTCTTCCACTATAGATAGCCCCGAGAAAATTGGATTAGCAAAGCTTATTGTTAAATCTCTAAGCAAAAGGGAATCTTGAAGGAAAATAAACTAGAATCGTGTTTTATTTGTTTATTAATTAGAGTGTGTTTTGGATAAATAAATAATGTTTGATTGGTTTTAGGAGTAATGCGGGAATTGGATTGGACAGAGTTATGCGAATATGCGGAAGGTATCTCCAATTGGATGCTGCCAAAATTCGGGGAAAGATTCTCCGGATATTCGGATTATTATTTTGTTCAAGGATAGCAATTCAATTCAATCCAATTCAATGCATACATCCTATTTTTACTCTCCCTACATTAGCCTTTTCAATAATATTTATGTGTTTGAATTCTGTTATGATCGAATTATTGAAAATTTTTATTTAACATAGATAGATGAGTGATTTACTTTGGTTGTCTTCTTATAAATGTGTGATACTACTAAAGCATGGACTCGGAAACTTGAGTTCATTAAACCAAAATTTAAACAATAGTTCTTGAAAGATTATAGATAGAGTTTATTGATTTGGAGGAATCATATATGGACTAGATTATGCTTATTAATTAGGATTTTTGCTTTCTTATAGATAGCTGTTTTATTATATAGTGCATTATATTCTTATAAGAGAATGAAATGTGCTAAACTGAGAAAAAATGTGACATGTGCTAAACTGAGAAAAATGCAGATTTAATTTGTTATATTGTGATTATATCATGTGAGCAGTATGGGTTAATTATCCAATTATTGTGGTACATTCCTATCACGACTCAAATTAAAATTGTACACAACTCCATTGTATATTGCACGCAGCTTTCATGCAGATAGGCTGCAAATTTACTCAAAATTTAGTCTTCAATTGGTAAAGAAGAAAAAAGATTTACCAAATATCCCAAGCCATTTTGTCAATCAAAATAATGACCTTAAACCCTAAACCATTTCTTTTGGATACATAAATTAAAAAATTATGTTGAATGGATATGAGTGATGGAATAAAGTAACACTGATTAGATGTTTTGTTTATTGTTAAAATAAAATGACTTAATTTTGTTGGGCATCCCAAAAGGGAATACAATTAAACTTAGTTGGGACAAAGAGAATATAACTTTACACTATAATTTGATTTCTGATTTTGTAAATTATGGCATTTATTTCATTTTTTCATCGAACAAAAAAAAGTTCCTAAAAATGCTCAAGACTTTGATCTATTAGTTGAACGAGAAATATCTTATAAGTTTGTGTTTTACTGTGTGATGAATTGATGATATTGAGAGGATATATGTTAGAATTAGAAATAACAAATCATACTCCGAACACAGACGTCAAAGCGGAAAGTGGAAAGTAGGTTTTGGGGTAGTTTTCAATTTTTTGGGATAAAAATTCCTTTATACCACAACAATTTAGTGAATTATTTATCAATCAGAAAATAACTAGTACTAAGAGCATTAACAATGGCGCCCGTCCCGGCGGAATTCTGACCGGCGTGCTGGAAGTCTGTGCGGGACGTCCGTCATTGTGCAAGGGAAGCACGAATACGGACATCCGATGCGGACACCGGAGTTCCGTGGCGTTCCGCGACGTCCGTGCGGACGTCCGCCATTGCGTTGACTCCCACAGACGTCCCGATTATTGCATTAATTTCTTTTTTTAATAATTCTATAAATACGTATCGTTGAACTTCATTTCATTTACAATGTAATTTTTTAACAATGTAATTTTTTTTTAATAATTATGTATTTTTTTTAATTAAGTATGTTTTTTTTAAATAAAGTGGTTTCATTTTCCCCGTATTTGTGTCAAAATTTAATTCCGTAAATTGTTTAATTTGTAAATTTTTATGGTGGGAAGTCCGTCGGGATGTCCTTGGGGATGTTCGCCACTGTGCAGTGGGGTGTCCGTATGACGTGGCAGGAGGTGTTTTTGGAATGTCCGCGGGGATGTCCGCCGGGACATCCGCACCACTGCTAATGCTCTAATAGTCATTTAATATTAACGATCAGAAACTAAAAAACAGTAATCAATGTCAAATTTGAAACAATCAATTAATTATAGAATATTAAAATTGAAATTTAAAACTGAAAACATAATCCTGTTTGGGTAAAATGAACTCTAAATCTCTAATCGACAACACAAAATAATAAGATGAAATTAAAGAGAAGTATCATCACTTCGGCCGTGGACGTAACATAATTAGCAGAATAATTTCAACAAGAGGAAATTAATAGTAGTAACATTTACTACTAAATACTTAATCGGTCATTTTTTTCAAATAAACATAAATCTTAAAGGCCGTGCCAAGGTGTCACAGGCATTAACCACATTACCTACACACGCACACATACTTAATATGTTCTTATACCACTCTATCGCTATGCCAACACACGCACACGCACACATATTTAATCTATTCTTATTTTTTAATGAGTAGTGCCTCATACAAGCGTGCAAAATGAAGTAATCTCTTCTTTAATCATATATTCATCCACACCCCAAATTTAACTTGATGACAAACAGAATTGATGACTAAAGTAATGATTATTTTTTCTGATTACATAATGAATTAATGCATGCATTGTTTCATCACGAGTATTTCATTCAGTTTGCTTGCATTGTAAAAAAGTTTGAATCTTTATGACTTTTTTGTCTAAATGCATCCATTTTAATGTGCTTTTGGTGCCTATATATACCCTTAATTAATTATTGCACAAATGCATCAATAATAAACTAGTCATGCCATAATGGCTCATTTGTTTTACAACTTCTTATTCATATGGCATCTATTGTTGATGCCTTGCTTCTCTCTGAGACTTCCAAACAATGCAGTGGAACTTTCCAGAATCAAGCATCGTAGCAAGAGATACGACGATTCAATTTCGTTTTTGGCGGTCGGAGATTGGGGAAGAAATGGGAACTTTAACCAATCTATAGTTGCTACTCAGGTCCATTTTATATCATTCTTGAATTTTTTTAGTCTATAGTAACTAAATTTTGATTATTTTTGCAGATGGGATATGTTGGGAAGAAACTGGGAATTGATTTTGTGGTGTCAACCGGTGATAACTTCTACGACGATGGATTGAAGGGTGAAGACGATCGAGCTTTTAAAACATCGTTTTCGAACATCTACACTGCTAAAAGCCTTAGAAAGCCATGGTTCTCAGGTAAAAAATTCTGTCTTGATCTGCTGCATTAAGGCCTATTGCTTCGTATTTATGACCAATGTCGTTGCATCGAAGAACAGTGTTGGGGAACCACGATTATCAGGGGAACGTCGAGGCTCAGTTGAGTCCAGCACTTAAGAAGCGTGACAAAAGATGGAATTGTAAGAGAAACTTCATACTTGAAGCAGGTATAGATAGTGCTGGCTGGTTCTCTCTGGTTCATAATCTTGGCCTTACAAAGTACTTATAGCTCGTTCGTGTGTTAGGATCCGCGGATATCTTCTTTGTTGACACGACTCCGTTCGTACAGAAGTACTTCGACAATCCTAAGAAGCAAGTGTTTGATTGGAGAAATGTGTTGCCAAGAGACAGATATATGTCTTCCACCTTAAAAGTGAGTATGGCAGTTCTTGATGTTTTTTTCTTGGAATGTATAATAAACTTATTTATTTGGTTGATGTCAATTTTAGAATATGAATGTGTCACTGGAGCATTCCAAGGCACCTTGGAAAATTGTGGTTGGACACCACACAATAAGAAGCATTGGTTATCATGGTGACACTCAAGAAATGATAGATCACTTTCTACCAATTCTTGAGGTGCTTTCTTTAACAATCAATCACACAAAATATGTTCAAAGATTAGAATTTAATTTTTGAAACTTGTTATAGGCTCACAAGGTGGATATGTACATCAATGGGCATGACCACTGCTTGCAGCACCTCAGCAACGAGCGCGGGTATGTCTTAGAAACTTCTTACTTATACGCCCTCTCGTCTTTGACATGGTTGTCACGATGCAGGTCGATGCAGTTCCTAACAAGTGGGGGTGGTTCGAAGGCATGGAAGAACAAAATCCATTATGGATTGCACAATGACAGCAGCATGCACTTCTATCATGATGGCCAAGGCTTCTTGTCTGTGGAGATTGCTCGTGATAAGGCTAAGTTAGAATTTTACGACGTTTCTGGGAGAACTATTCATCGTTTTAAACTCGAAAAGTAAAAACAGAAAGAAGCTGTTTATCTAGTGCTGAAACAGATTTCACCTTCTGAAAAATAGATGTGTTGTGGTGAATGTCATGTGACATTGTTGTCTTGTTTGGCAGAAGTGGCAAAAAAAATTTCTTTGCAAATATCAAAATGTGATTGCAGATGTTTCCACCAACAGAAAATGGGAGGGAAATTCACAGAAAAAGTACATAAAAACAAAATTTGATGACCCAAAGCATTAAAAAAGAAAAATGCAAGAATAGTGCATGGACCAGTGATTAATATCCTTCACATGAAGCATATATAGCTGACAAATCACAAGAAGCTTTTATCAGCATCATGACTGAAACACACAGATATTCGATTCCTCTGCTTATGCTACCTTTGATGATAATTTGGCGGTGCCTAAGCCAAGCATATGTTTCAGCCACACTTGTTCAGATTCAACACCGGGTCGGAAACGACAACCAAGTGAGCTTGTTGGCTGTGGGGTAATACTAGTAATTACAATAGATACAAGAAAAACTTGAAATTCTACTATGATGGGCAAGGGTTCGTCTCAGTTCAACTTACAAGAACCGAAGCAAATGTAGCTTTCTATGACGCTTCTGGCAAAACACTGCGTAGTTTCAAGCTAAAAAGTAAGCCGAGTTAAAACTGAAGGCTCATCTCAGTGACGATGTACGGATAACTTTCCCTGTATCCATGCCATCACCTGTAGTAACAGCAAAAATAATACTCCTTGGAGAATATTTAGCTCTCCATTTTGCAATGAGACAACTCTCAGTTATATTCACTTGCTGTCACACTCACAATGCATAAGAGTAGATATATGAATGGAAACATAATAATTGAGACAATCAATTCCATAATCATAAGTTTGATAAATACAAAGCAATCAAGAAACATAGCAACCATACTACTTATTACAATCTCCATTTCTGCATGTGACAGGAGATGTGAAAGAACTAGCTGAGAATAGGATTTTGAATCCACAAACATTCAATCAATTTGGAGCAAGGTTACTATGTACAAGTCAAGTAGAGCAAGGCAGCAGCATCTCCACTCAAAGTAAAGCCATTTCCGATACCATCAGCCGCATCACCATCACAAGGCTTAGTTTGCAACAAAATGGTACCTTGAATCCACATAGCTCTCAACATCCCAAAGGAAAGAACCAAAAGTCACAGCTTCCAAAACAAGTCTCCTCAGGCCGCCAAAGCTAATTTTGATGGCTTCATCCTTTTGGGGATGAATGGTTCCTTCAGGTGTGATTGCGATCTCAGGCCTACCAAATAATGATTCTGCATGTTTCTCAATGATGCTAATATCCTCCTTAGATCTGATGGTTGCATATTTTTGAAGCGACTCTCCATCAAATGACATGACATAAGTTCGCAATCTGGATGGCTTTAACCCGTCAACACCAATACCAACACCAGCGCCTCAGGAAATGATGACATTTCTGGGTGAGGTTGAGCTTTCCTGCGAGACTTATTAATGTTGCTATCACTTGGTCTTGTTCCCTCCAATGCAACTTGTTCGCCAACATTGTCAATACTCTGGGGAAGGACTTTCATACTCTTCTCCAACTGAAACCTTTGGTCTATACGTTTAAGGAAATATCCATACATTACAGAGGCGGCATAAACCTGCCCAACCCTAATTCTGCTTATTTGAGCTACAGAAGTAGAGACAAGTGGTTCTGAATCATTTCGTACGCCTCAGGAGAGTGCAGGTGCTCCAATTTATCATCTTCGCCGGGCCACTTATCAACATGAGCAGGACCACCAGGCGTTGATGGAATTATAGTAGGAATCAGGGATACGCTGGCATCCATGAATTTCTGCACCACCAATGCATACAAGATCTCTTCCAGGGCCTTCTTTCTTTCATTAGCTTTAACCTCCGCAATTCTCCTACAGTCGAAAGGAAGCGATGCCATAATAGACATTCCACTTCAGTCTTTACTTAAGGATAATACCATAGTAACAATAATTTCCACACATGAAAAACTACTCCCATTAAAAATGAAACGTTTTTCTTTTTGGATTGTCCCATTAAAAATGAAACGTTTCCTAAAATGGAAACAACTCTCTCTACTTTACTTTACTCTCTCTTCATTAACTCACAAAACAACACTACACAAAATCCTGTGCCGATTCACAAATGTTTCATATTTAATGGGACGGAGGGAGTATTTGATAGCTTAGAAATCCATATTCTTCATGCTTGGTTAGACTATAAACAATTATGCATCGTCTAAAAATGGTAACATCTCCACAGAGATATGGCTCTATCATTTACTGGACAGCATTTTAAGTCGTATCAGTTAATCCTGTTACTTGTATAAAACAAGATCAGTTCCAGACGCAGATGGCTCTTCCTTCTCTCTCTGCCTCACGGTCGGTTTGCAGTTGTTCAAGTTGCTGTTCTACTGCAGCAGGAACAAGATGCGGGTGACTTGCTAATATCTGAGAGAGAAACTTCCCTATGGGGGACTCTATCTGTAGAGGAGCAATAGGAGCTTCCGAACTGCTAGAGTCGGAAGGTTGCATAGATGCTCTGGTTGCAGTGCTCCTCCTGCTCAAATAGCTCACTTTTTTGTTTCCCATCTTGAATTTGGAAACAAGTGGTGTTCGCTGCAGTTCACCATCCCAATTCGAAAATTTTACTTTGTCATAGAGTACACTAGTTCCTCAACCAAGCAAAAAGAATAACAAGACTGCACATTACTCTTACTATAGTTAGAGGATACCATAAACAATTTAGCATTATTACATAAAGGTGAGCTAAAACACAACACCCAATTCCCCAAGTTCTCATACAAAGCCAGATTTAACAGTAGATAGATAAACTTCTACTGTAACTACATCCATATAATTATCCAATACAGAAGGCCAGATAAAAGCATCACTTGTAAATCTATTCAGCTCGGCCCGTAAATTTTTCAAGCTCGTTTTCTGATCTTACAAATAGGTCTACCATATAGGTAAAACATAAATTTCCCCATAAGACATCACTCTGAACCAATGTAAAAAGAAAAAAGTTCACTCATTTCAACTTAATTACACTGATCAAATGATCCAAACCCCTCTCCCCCATTCCTAAACCATAAAAAAAGAGAGAGAGAAGAAAGAAGACGGGAAAAATGTATACCAAATCAGCTATTGCCTTATCATGAACAAAAAAATTGAAACTTTTTTAATCTACTTCTCAAAACAATTCATATTATTCATCCAATAAAAGTGAAAATCATACTAACTCGCCCACCCTAAATTAATCAAATCCCAGCCCTAAATCGTGCCTCACCATATCAAAATTTACAGTGCATATGAAAACGACCGATCATTACCTGAATCCAAGCGTTGGAGAGCACAGGCCTCAGCCCGACCCTGACATCGGGTCTTGTCGGGCAGGACCGGGAAGCCCAATTGGGGGAGATACTGCAAACAGAAGCCCGAAAGGAGCGGTGCTTAAAATGCCAAAATTTGTGAACCAAACGCAACAGCTATACTAATTTTTTTTATGTTTAATTTACATCATTTAAATACTATTTTATTCTATTAAAAGGTAAAACACAGGTAAAAAGACGTTAGCATATTAGAGTATTTTATTATATATGTTGACTTTAACAGTTACTCTTATTACTATTTTTTTAGTTGATGTTTTAATTGATATTTGTAACTGTGGATTAAAGGAGTGATCAATTGTTAACTCATCATTTAATTGCAAATTACAATTAATTTAAGTCCATAGAATTTTAGAAATCTTGTGGTCTACAATCAGCTACGTGTAATTTATCGTTTTTCATTTTTTTAATATTAAAAAGATAATAGCAACTATTAAATTTAGGGTTTAAAAAAACAATGTCAATACCGTGTATGAAATACATCAACACAAAGACATGACAATGTCAATACAATTTCATATTAACATTGTATAAACATTGTATTGATATAATATGTGTTGTGTATTGATATAAAGTTGTTAACGAAATTTATGAAAATTTTCGATTTTTTTTTTTAAATTTTGACATCGGAACATATGCAAGTGAGATCTCGTTAGAATCCTGATGAAGTTGTCTTTAATTTGATATATGTTGTGCGAAAAAATAATTTAAATCGAGAAAGATATATGCGTTTTAAAGTTATGAGATATTTTTCAAAAGATAGTTACAATTAATTTGTTGTAAATTGACATTAATACATTTATTGACTTTTTTTTATCATATTGACATTCCGGGGCTGATGATTTAGGCCCTATATTTGAATATCTAATGACTATTATAAAATTATAGTTAGCAATTAAGTATTGAGTTAGCAATATAACACTCCCCATTGATAGGAGTATATAGTTTACTTTTAATTATTTTTGCATAGTCCTTTTATTTTAAGAATAATAATTAATTGATTATTATAAGAACTTTCACTTATATACGGATTGTAGTGTTTTAGGGTTCTCACAGCTCTTTAGTATTAAGCTTCAAACAAATCATAGCCATTGGATCCTTGGCTTGAATGATTGTGATCAAAATAGCCGAGCTAAGTTAATTAACGAAAACTATACATTATTAGTCGGTGTATATTATTAGAATGAAAATCTACATTATTAGACTATAATGCTATATTATTATCCGAGCTACATTAATTGACGAAAAATCTACATTGTTAAATGACACATGACATTAATATAACCGTTAGATGACAAAATCGTGGGGCTGAGATTCGGTGGAATATTTGGACAATATTTGCATGTTGAATTTGAATACAAGTCTATACAAATTTCCTATATATATAATTGAATCATGATCGTTAAGTATGTTGGCACATCTTTTTCTTTAAACACTCAAAATACCTATAAAATTAAATAAAAATATAGGAATTCTATTTATAAGTAAAACTACTAATAATAATAACTAATTATGACCATCATTCCTCAAATAAAAGGATTAGGTACAAAATAATTTAATTAAATTTTAACACTAAGTCTAGCTCGTCTGAAATCATTAATCTTAAAAATTTATTAAAAAGTACATAATTATTAAAAAAAGCATATACAAATATTTCCAAGTGGAAAGTATGTTAGAATTTAAAATACTAAGAGGCATTTAAATAGATGTGAATAGGAAAAACAAAAGTTAGCTATGAATTTTACATTTAAATTCAGTAGGAGTAATTGCTAAAACATCAATTAAAAAAATATGAATAAGAATAAATGTTAAAATCAACATATATAGAAAAATACTCTAATATGCTAACGTCTTTTTAACTTTAACTGTGTTTTACCTTTTAATAGAATAAAATAGTGTTTAAAATGATGTGAATTAAATTTAAAAAAGTTAGTATAGCTATTGCGTTTGGTTCACAAATTTTGTCATTTTAAGCCACAGCAGGGGATTCCATCCTGAATAGCTGCAGCAACTACCAGACAAGAAATTGATCACCCCCAAAATCAAGTCAATCCGCAAGAATTTCCAAAAGGGAGAGGAAAATGTTGTACAGAATTAAATACGTAGGCTAGATGACTGACAAAATGTAGTATAATTAAATTGATTTATCTTTGCTTCGCTCGATTCAAAACAATGTTACCAGAATATCCCTATAATATGTTTTTTGTTTTATTTATTTATGATGATAATGATATGTTTCACAATTCACATGCAAGTCGTACATGTTAAAATGAACCTATTCATTTTTATAAATAATCCACATATGATATCTCAATACGGCATGGCATATGAATAGTTCTTATTTGTTAATATCCGAAAAGAATTATCCTTACCATGATACCTCTGACAATACATTTAACTCCAGCATTAAGTATACTCTTATATCATTTATTAATAAATGTATATGATACGTGAATAAGAGACCAACAAGAGCATTAGCAATGGGGCGCCCTAAGGCGCGCCCTATGACGCGCCACGTCAACAGTTTTATCCTCCTACCTCCCCACCTACAGTGGGGCGCCGGCGCCCTAAGGTACGCCCTATGGCGCGCCACATCATCATTTTATTGTTTTGTTTAATTAATTTAACTGTTTTCAAATAACAAGTAACGAGTAAATAAAAAATGGTCTAAATAACAAATGGTGAAGTTTTAATAAAAAAAGTTACATCATTGAACTAATAAAAAAAAAACTAAGTCGGACCAATTCCCAACTTCCGACGCAGCTCATCGAGTAACGCCCGGAGATATTCGGCTTCGTCGGGGTCGGTACACTTCTTGAGGGCCCTGTGCGTCTGCAACATCGTCCTTGCCATCGACGCTGTTGCTAACGACTCAAACGCGGTGGCCGTCTGGGTCGGGAGCTCTACCGGGACCGGAGCTTGGGTTGCAGCGGTCGACGATGAGGTCGCGGTCGCCTTCCCCTTGGCCTTCGCAGCCTTGACGCCGGGAGGATGCCGGAAGGACACCGGTGTGTCGGAACTCCCTTCATCCACGTACGTCCGGTTGAGGTCAATCGGGTGGTTGCCGCTGCCGCTGCTCGTGTAATCACCAGCTTCAGTGGTCTTCGTCCTCTTCGGCGCACCAGTGTGCAGAATTCCACCTTGGAACTTCTGCTTGTCCCTCAAGAGCGCCCAGATGGCCTCGTGCTTGAAGTCGCCGTACATCGACCGGTACGACAACAACGCTTTAGCGCGCACGTCGCTCAAGCTCTCGCCGCTCCCCTGTGCCCGCGTGAACTTCTCGAACTCCGCCGCGTACAAGTTCACTTGCTTCTTCACTTGATCCCAGTGCTTGCGGAGTTGCTCACGTTTGCGCTTGTACGCGGTCGGCGGCTTGACCTCATTGTAGAGGCCGGCGATGCGCTCCCAGTACGCGACCTGCCTCTGGTTGTTCGTGAAAATCGGGTCTTCAGATATATCTACCCAACACCGGGCCAAGGTGAGAGTTTCGTCGTCGTTGTAGTTCGTACGGCCGGGGGCGTACTCATCGCAATCACCGGAAGGCGGCAACTTCTGCGCTCGCTGCCGGTTCCGCTTCTTTCTGGCTGGGGCGGAAGAGGTCGCGGCGGGGTCGGGATCGGCCGCTGCGGTTGGGCGGTGCGGAGACGGCTCCATGTCAGACAACCCATACGATTCCGTACTGAAATCGGGATCGTAATGGGTGCTGGTGTCGAACGAACGATAATCGCCGGGTTCTGTACCCGGCTAATGCGCCCCTGCGCTAAACGTAGGACTATTGGGGCTTGAATCAATTTCGTAGTAATTATGTAATTGTAAGTTTTGAAAATGAAATCGAGTGAAATGAAATGTTACAAATGAACGGTATTTATAAAAAAACGAAACCGCGTGCCATCGTCCGCGGTTGATCGTCCGCGACCTCCACAATGGGGCGGACGATGACGCGGACGATGGCCATCGTCCGCGGCCATCGTCCGCGACAGCCGCAATGGGGTGGACGATGGCGCGGACGATGGCCATCGTCTGCGCTATCCTCCGCGACCGAAGTATAGGGCGCGACTATCGTCCGCGCCCTATGGCGCGCACCCGCAATGGGTGCGGACGATGGATGCCGCGGACGATGCGCGCCATGGGGCGTGCCATCGTCCGCCCATTGCGGATGCCCTTAAGTCCTAATCAGGTCTTATTCCAAAACAAATTAACTAATAAGGGGAGTGGTCCAATATTTAAATTGATTTTTTTTTACTTTTTCATTCATAATATGATACAGTTAATATATAAATATTTCAATATTTATAATAATATGGAATTAAAATTTGATTTTATGACATATTGAATTTCTTATTTCTCAAATCACAAAATACTTTTGAGGCAAATATCCCACCTTCACAAAGTAATCCCTTAATATAGCCAGTACAGGCCCAATATTAATTCTTATTCAGCCCAACCAATTATCCATTTATCAAACCAGCCCAATTTCATAATCAAAATTTTCAAAAGTTTTAAATAAATTTGTTTTTTTTTATGATTCCATCTTTTCTTTTCCCTCCAACAAATCGAGGCAAAAAAAAATCGGAAGACACTGAAAATTTGCAATGGCGTCCGCCTCTGCTCCGCGCAGCGGTGTACAGGGAAGAATTGCGTCGGCGGCAACAACGCTTGCCGCCGAGAACCAGACTCTTATTGCTGTAAGTTCGCTCAGTTTTGGTATATCCTAGCAATTTCACTTCTCGAATCCGTTTTATTCATCTATGCTCTTATTCAATTGCTTTAGGATATTAGAAGGGCTACAGTTATGATGAAAGAAGTTGGAGTCGATTTCGAGAGGGACAACGAATTTGACATGGTATTTTCGCTTAAACCCTACTATAATGTCGAAGTATTTAAGAATTTTTGGGATTTCCAGTCGTAAATTGACTACCGAACATTTACAAGGGATTAATAGCATTTCATGCTCTCTTTCGTGGGTTTGATTATGGAGTATTAAAATTGAAGTATAACATCACGAAAATTCATGACATAAGTGCTCATTCTTGCTCAATTCAAGCCAATTGTTGATGGATTAGCTCGTTTTGTGAGAAAAGTTATGCTCCAGTAATAAAAGTTATGACAAGTTGTCCCTTTTAAAGGATAAAATAATATTATTCATAATTTTCTAGAGTTAAGTTTGTATTTGTCTTGTGTTATTGAGCTCCCATGATTTTCTTCTTTCGGTACTAGTCGCTTTTTTTGTGTTCTTTGTATATTCATGTTGGTATGAGTTTTCAAGAATGCTTGTTTAATCAGTGGTAGAGAATTATATTGTGTATGGTTAAGTGGGTAAGATGTTTTCTAGTAATGGTCTAGTCTACTTTGCTTATGAGCCTACTTTGGTATAAGAAAAATGCCATTTGGTTGTGATGATGAATTTTTAGCATCCCTACATAAACTCGTCAAATTTTACCCCATTATGTCTGAATTTTTTGTATTGCATGAAGCCATCACGTGTTTTGTTTGGAAGAGGAAACCATCATATGTTAGCAAGTGTAATATGTGATCCAAATTATCAAATACAGTAGTATGTATTGTCAATTTGGCACTGCAGGTGAAGCAGCTTGAAGATGGAGTTGTTAACTTAGTGAAAGCTGCAGATGAGTGTATTCATCTTTCGAGCAGCATCCAATCTATAGGAAAAGATTACCAGCCTGCAGCTGAGGTATCATTACTTATGGAGTCCTTCGCGAGGGTATTAATTTTAATTTTGATCTTAGCTGTAAGTTATAGCTGATTTTGTGTTGTTTGACCTGTTTTTGGCGCTCCAGCTAACTAACTTCAGTAAGCTCTTCGATAAGAAAATCAAAAGATCAAAGGCTGATGTGTCATCTGTCTCACAGAGCCAGTTATGGTTACGGCAGTTCCGTGAAGCTATCTGGGTATGTTTACATGACCTGAATATCTACCATCACTAATTGTAGTGTCGGCAGTGAAATTAAGCATTTGCTTCAAAATCCTCGTTTGCATCTCCCCCACTCACTGAATCAATAATCTTGCCTCTGAAACATGCTTAGATTTGCCAAGATATTTCAACTTAGATTTAATGCACATTCCATTTAGATGGGTTTTGTTGTTTTCTGCAGAAAGTTCATCACGAAGGACAACCTATGCCAGGTGAAGAGCAAGAGGACATAATAATGACCAGCACAGAGTGCAATATTCTAAATGCTACCTGTCCACTGACTGGAAAACCTATCACTGAACTAGCAGAACCTGTTAGAAGGTAATATTAATCGTTTGATCACTTCATTTCTCCATTTGACGACAAGATGCTTTCAGCATATACTCTCTAAACTATGTGCTTGTGCCTAATGATGCTTCTCCGTTAGTCAAGTTGGCTCTAGAATTCTCTCTCAAATATTATTCCGGCATAACTTTTTGATATTCTTGATGAGACAAATGTTGCAAGCCTTTGTTTCTCTCTTCTCAAAATGTTATAAACCTATTTTCTTAATGGTTACCCTACTAATAAGAAAGTTTATTCAGCACAAACTGGATACTTTCTTTGAGCATCCATACTGATTCTTTTCCTGTATATTTTGCAATTTTCATAGCATGGATTGCAAGCACATATACGAGAAGAAGGCTATCATGCAACATTTAAGGACGAGAACCGCACAGATCCGTTGCCCGGTGACAGGTATATTTGCCACCTCTTCTTGATGAAATTTACCCTGTTATGAGTATAGTGCTATTGGATAGTTTGTGAGCTTGATGATGTTCTCCTTTCAGGTTGCCCGAAAAAATTGGTCGCAGACAGAGTGGATTGCGACCCCTTTTTACTGATGGAAATTGATGAAGTGCGATCACTTAATGCACAACGTGCCACAGCTGGTGTGATCGAAGATTTCACTCAGCTGGAACAAGATTAATCTGTTAAAAGTTTGCATCAATGGCAGCCGTTTTGAGACATGGAGACATCATCAATCCACAAAGATTTCTCCCCTTCGTGCCTTCTACTGCTAACGTAGTATTCACAAGAACATGTTAAATGTTCCAATGGGTCAAGATTCATGAGATGATATCTAAATCAAATGACTTAATAGTAGCATGTTTCTATTTTGTAGGAATTTATTTGTAAATTTTTGTGCTTTATTAAAGTACCTTACTATCTAAAAGATGCAACAATACAATGATTAATTATGCGTAAGTATTAGATTTTGTTTCATTGTATTAATGGAGCTGGCTAATGAGGTGACTCAGCTAACTGATTATAGAGTGAACTACATTTTTAGTCCATGAACATTGTTATAACATCGTTTGCAACTTCTATTCTTTAAAAATAATGTCACACGTTTATGATCTTTGATGTAATATTGCTGAAAGAACTTATGCATTTTTTGGACTTTGATGTAGTGTTGAAGCGCAAATGATTAATTGGGATTGTTTGTAAGTTGAGTTTTCTGCATGAGTAAGGAGTAATAATGTGGCATCACTGTATTTGTCAATCGGAGTTTCAGTGTATTTGGTAACTTAATAAATCGAATTTATATATCAATCTCTCAACTCAACTATTGTATTTTGTCACAACCGAATCAATTTATGTTTAATTAGTCAATAATGATAGCTTTCACGCCCTTGGGACCAATTACCAAACTCTTGACTAGTTTATACACATCAAATTCAATTACAAGCTGGCAGCTTGTAATTGAAATAAAAGACAACAGATTCTCAATTAAAGAAAAAGGCGGATAACTGCCCAAGTCTGACTTCATGGTTGATAAAACTCCACAACTCATAATGTTATCAAATACCAAAATTTCATACTATTACAGAAATTCCCAAAGAAGAGAGAGGCAATAGGTGAAACCTTTCCAATGAAAGGTGGGGATGGTGAACACAGTTATGCCAAAAACTCCCAGATTCACCCCAGATTTTGGATTTTCAATCATACTATTTCATTTTTACTCGTGCATAATCAATTCTTGCCTATTTATAACACAAGTTAATAAATTAAATTAAATCAAACTGAAATTGTATGCAAATTTTTTGTTGCTTTTTTGGCCTTTAAAAGGTTAAATTGATAGTTGAAGAGTAGATATTTTTGTAAACGCCAACATTTTGATATTCAACATAGTATTATAAGGACAAATTGTTAAATAAATCACGAAAGATTGTCAAATTCTTGTTCGTCCCGTACTTTTTACAACAGGAAAACTAAACAAAAAAAGATGAAATTTTGCAACTATCCTACCTGCCAATTTTCCATTTTTTGGGAGATGATGTGGCAGCCGATCTTGAATACGTGGACAAAACGACAACATCTGATTTAGTATACAATCATGTGATTCACGTATTCAAGACCGGCTGCCACATCATCTCTCGTTTTTGCCAGAAAATAGACGAGTGAGATAATTGCTAAATTTTCATCTTTTGTGATTTAATTTATAAATTTTGAAAAAGCATGAGATGAAACAAGAATTTGAGAATCTTTAGTAATTGATTTCTGCCTATGTGTACTATCATATAAGCATTACAAATTTGGGTACAGAAAAAAGCATGGGATTCAGTGAAAGGAATGATAGAAGAAGCTGTGATTGAGAATCTTGAGAGAGAATCAGTGTGGAGCACAGTTGGTATAGCAGATTTGGGGGGCCAAACACATTCTTCACAGTTGAAAATCTGATGGAAGCAGTGCAGAAGAAATGGCCTTCCAAAACCCTGGAATTCCATGTATTCTTCAACCACCACTCCGGCAACGATTTCAACACCCTCTTCGCCGGAGTGGCTGGGTTGTTCCACGGCCGACTCTTCCCCCCGTAACTCCATCACCGTGGCTCACTCCTCGCACGCCCTCCACTGGCTTTCCAAGCAGCCTCAGGATGAGGTGGTGATCGATACAGATATATTTATTTATTTTATGCATGAAGTTAGCTAAGAATCCGCATAAAAGAAATATTTATCCATCTCCTTTTAAATATCTTATTTTTCTAGATTCAAAATATATTGGTGGGGCACATATTTTAATACAAAATTGATAAAATATGAGATAACGGAGAAAATATAGTGAAAATGCACTAGTGTAAAGTGGGGTTTATTAGTTCATACTCCATTCATCCCACAATTGGAGTCACATTTATTGTAGGCACCAATTAAAGTGAGCCCTATTTGTCATATTGGGCTTAGCTCGTCTTGTAATCTATGGGTATCGTTAGTACTTGTCTCATTTCACTTTTACTAAGCAAAGCCATATCTCATTAACTCAATTTACTCATATTTTATTATAAAACTATAATATATAAAAGTAGGTCACGACACATTCCACTAACCTTTTCCACTTGCATTTGTATTAGGTGGTAAGGGCCTACTCGGATCAATTCAAAAAAGATTTTGAAGGTTTCCTAGCCTCCAGAGTGGTAGAGCTAGTGAGAGGAGGAGTGCTGCTTCTCCTCCTCCCTGCAACCCGCGAGGGAGTTCCTAGTGCAAACTACCCCACGGGCTTCCTCTTCAGTTATCTCGGACAAACCCTGATGGACTTAGCTAACGAGGGAGTTGTCGAAAAAGCTAAAATAGACGGCTTCAACTTGCCCATCTACGTTCCATCGGTAGGGGAGATGAGGAAAATGATAGAGAAGAATGGGTGTTTCACCATTGAGAAAATGGAGCTAACAGTGCCAAGGGGAAGTGATGAAGGACCAATCGATGTGCCTGAGTTGATAATGCATTTTAAAAATATATAAATTATTTCTATTTGTTTTATATAATAGTATTATATGTGCAGGGGGTTGTGGAGAAGAGTAAGATAGAGGAAGTGATAGAGAAAAATGGAGCTGACGAACCCTAAGTCGAATGCTGCCAATGTGGTGACTCACATGAGATCCGCAATGGAGGGAGTTTTCGCGATACATAGTAAATAGTAGTACTATTACTATTTACTATGTATTTTATGTGGTTTTATTTTTATTTTGTTATGATTTCTTCATGAATAATACTTTGTGATATGCGATATAATGTCTCGTTTTGACATGATATAGATTTTAAAATTTTAGTACTATCATGTTTTGACTTATGCAGAATTTTATTAATGTATATAAAAAATGTGAGTAAAATTGTTAATGAAATATAGTTCCACTGTATTAATTTTGTAATAGAATATAAATTTAATAATTTAGTTTATTTATTAAAATAGTAAAAAAATAAAATAAATGAGAGTGTTGATCCAATATGAACTATTCCTCTTATTCACAATCAGTGGTCAGATTTTTCATTTTGAGTATCTATGAAAATTAGTCACTTCTTATATTCAAATAATAGTTATTTAAATCACAAAGTTTGATTGAATTATGCTTAATTCATAAAGTTTAAAGTTTTAAATTACAGAGCTTTATTTAATATTAGCTGTTCCATCCGTATAAAACAACGTTTTTTAGTGATGCTCCAACCATGTTTCAATGTCACAAAATTCTGACTACTTCCATGAGCGTATAATACTTCTAATTATGCATAATCTTACTAATGAAATAACCGTATTTTGAGATTCAGCAGGAGATGTTTTCTATAAAGATGGTACAATTGAGAAAATTGATACTTCCTATTTTTTATTCAAATTTTATGTATTGGTTAAAGTTTGACCAACTAATATAATACTACTCCTCTCTATTTTTTTTATTTTTTAATAAGTTTGTCTTTCAAATAAATTAGATTATATATTTTTACCAACAATATCACTTCTATCACTTTATTTCTTCCATTTTATTAAAACATCCACTACCAAAATAATTGATAGTGAATTAATGAATGGAGTAGTAGATATGTGAAGCTCTTGTTTATACAGTAATTATACTTTGATTTATTCGACTATTCTGGATTAGGTATTCCTTAATTTACTTCTTACTTTGACCACTTTCGATGAAATGCAACACTTAGGAAAACATTATAAAACTACCAAGACTCCAAAGTTTTTCAACTATATCTTTAATATTAAATTGATTATACATAACTGAATGTTAGCTGGGCGAGATTTGAATAACGTCAAACTGTACTCATTTTTTTAGTAAAAAAGTTTATCTACTTACATCAAACTAGACCTTTTTTTTGCAACGATAACAAATTTTCAAATTCTCACTAGCTAATTTAATAATACTAATATTTAAAATTTGCAATTAAAAAAAAAAAAAAATACCTCTGAATTTTTAAAAATTGTCTAGAGCCCATGGGTCACGGTCAAATGTGACTCTTGGTTATAATTCATAATACAATTGATGGTAAGAAAAAGGTTTGGCATTTAAAGTGATTATTATTAGTATTATTTTTGTTGTCTTATTGGTATTAGCCTACATAAATTGGATAAGTAAAATAAAAATTATTCTTCTTATTCTTCTTCTTCCTCATAATTAATTTGATTGCCTAATTAATGTCATATAATTAATTTGATTTGTAATAAGCTAGGATTCAGGTCGGCACATGCCATTTCTAAAATAATATTAATGTACATGTAACTTCAAATCTTCAATAAAGAGATGAATTTGAAACTCATACCCCACCCAATATAGAAACATACAGTTGATTAAGCAGCCAAATCTGACTTTGGTGTATTAGTACTTCCTTAATTGGCGCTACTCTACTATACATGGAAACAATATTTGAAATAAAATAGTGAGTAATTAGAATTTATTGTGATGACAAATGTGATATCTTTTCCTATTTTGGATATCGCTTCGTTACAGGCCCTATATAAATGAGACAATGACACACCATTACAATATACTATTAGAGGCGAGCAATATAATATTAGTATACAAAAACAAGAAAGGTTGAATTAAGTAGAATGGCTAAATTATTTCTAGTTCTCTTCCTTGTCTTATCAGGTATATATATATATATAGATATATTTTCAGAATTTTAAACATAGTAGTATTTTTTATTGGGAAAAAATTTAAAATTTGTTTTTTGCAGTTGTGTTTGGTGCAGTTTTTGCAGTGAATGGGCAAAAAAACTGCACAACTATACTTGACAACAGAGGTTGTAGCTTTGCAGATTGTGAAGAAAATTGCTTGGCTGAATTCAAAGGGGAAGGATTTTGTGCTTCCGATGGAGTTGGTGGCATATTAGTTTGTAAATGCGAATATGATTGTGCATCTTTCTAAATTGTAGTAATTGGCTTATCCAATCTTTGCACACATTGTGTGACTTAGATTTGAATTAAACTTGAAATTTTATGATTATCGATCTTATCTATGTGATGTGAATTTAATGTGTAATTCTAGTCACACACTAATCATGCTAAGACGTTTTGATTATGGCAAGTACTTGTGTGGGATGAGAAAAATGCCTGAGTATCTGATCCGAACCGAACACATATTTTGGTTTTTCGGTTCCGTTTTCGGATATATAAAACCGAAAATAATTAAAAAAATCAAATTACCTTTTAATACTCCTTACATCCAACCCTAAGTGGTCAACTTTCCATTTTGGGTTATCCCACTACAAGTGATTGATTTCCTCTTTTAACAAAAACAAAACAATTTCACTTTCTTATTTTAGTCGATAGGATACAATACTACTCCATATTCTTGTGATAATTATTGAAAAATAATTTTTTATTTTTAAACAGTTTTTTATATATTGTGCAATTTTGGTTTTTCAGGTTGTTTTTTTTGTGTGTATTTTGTTGGATATATCTATGCAATTCGATTTTTTGGTTTGGGATCAGTTCTTATAATTCACATTTAATTTGGTTCGATTCAATTTTTATTTTCACAAAAAATTGATTTTTCAGTTCAGTTTGAAAAAAAAATCGAAAACTGAATACTCAACCCTAGGACTTGTTATCTTCCACAATCATCTTTCCTTAATTAAACTTAGATAAAATTCAAAGAAATAAGAAAACAATCTGATCTTCAAATGCTAGGTTGTCTTCTTGAGGAGTATTTGTTATACAATCGTTTTTACTTGTTGTTTATGACAAACTAGTATCACCCATGTGCTACGAACAAATAAATATATTTTTAAAGCATTAATTTCTAATTTTAAATAAAATTAGAATTAGTATTAACAATGAACAATGTGAGTAACAGTTTTAGTTATACTCCATCCGTCTCTCAAGAATATGCACTCTTTCATTTTTAGTCTGTCCCACAAGAATATGCACTTTCCAATTTTGGAAAGTCTTCTCTTTAATGAGGTGAAACTCATTCTCCACTAACAATACTTTATTTACTTTTTCTCCCTACATCTCTCTTACTTTACCAATTTTACATTAAACTCGTGCCGACCCCAAAGTGCATATTTTTTTAGGGACGGAGAGAATTAAAAATCTATACAACATTGAAACATAATAAATTTGAAACAAATCACAGAATATAATGTTTAAACATTAAATCATGGAGTTGGAAGATAAAAATCTATCACAATAAAAAATTAAACACAATGGATAATTACTCATTATTTTTAGTAAACTTTTTTATACACTACATTAACTTTAAACTTAAAATCAACCTTAATGATAAACTAAAACCTTACATATTACAATACATATAAATGTTGTCTCTATCAATAATCTTCTAGAAGATAAGATTAACTTTTGTAGTTTACAACAATTTACATATTACACATTTAATCTCAGACATAGAATAAATCTAGTATAAAATTAATCAACCTAATAATAATAAAAATACCGAAAAAGATTAAACCAAAAATGTAAATTGGGCATGCGTCAGCTGGCAGTAAAATGTTGCTACACATAAATCCCACCACATCATCGACCGTCGTCGACGACCCCACTACCGCATGCTCATTTATAATTTAATTAGCAACCCCAAGAAACGCCTAACTGATTTTGAAAAAACGCCTAAATCATTAATCATATCATTAATCATTATTTAGTCAAAGTTGGCTATAGTTTAAAAAAAACCGTGGATACTTTATAGAAGAAACGCCTAGAAAAAGTTATATTATGATTTAATTAGTGACCCAAAATTCATACTCCTAATATTTAAACTAAAAATTAAATATTTGTAACTGCTATGCCTAAATTATTTAATGACATTTATTTCATATTAATTACAGTTACTACAAATATTTTGATTTGCCCAAAAGTTTTAAATATTTAAATTTATGCCCAAAAACTAATAAGTATTTAAGATTAAGGCTAAAATCCGCCTTTTATATATGTATAGATAGATGACAGATAAAACAAATGCGTAAGTCACATTCTTAAAACTGGGGTAAGTTGAGTATCTTTCAATTAAAAAGTACATGGAAGTGTTGGAATTTCTTTTTCTTAATATTTATCATGGCATATTTTTAAAATAATAATGCTGCAGTGATGGCATCATGACACATGTCTTATTTTCAAAATAACTATACTATGTTGTCTCTCCGTTCCTCGTAGACATTTTTTTTCAACATGAAGATTAAAAGATAGATAATATGTTAAGTACACAGAATAATTTATGATATTAGAGACGAGTGCAGAAATGAGGGAAACATTTCCAATGAAAGGTGGTGAGTTATACCAAAAACTCCCAAGTAGCAGGTAACTAATATATCATGATATAAATTTTCACAAAATTAGTAATATCGAATCTCTGATCCCATTACAATTCCAGCGTCGGAAGCAGTGAAGGAAATGATAGAAGCAGTGTTTGGGAAAACAAACTTTGCGTCTAATTCTGCACAACTTAACTATATTTATTTGCAGAATCCACAAGTCACAGACCTAAAACAACATACGCAATACATGAAAAGTGATTTTTATTCTAATACTCGACGATTTTTTGCACTTCCGACGAACAAGTCAGCTTCTATTTAAAGAAATTTAAAGATCAGAAGGCATTTAGATCCAAAATTTTTTTAAAAAAAGTTTTAAGGGCAAAACTAGAAAATGTTGAAAGTTTGTGTATCCCTATAAAATATTTAGTATGTAGTTTGGAATACAATAACAAGTTGGAGCATCTTTTTCCTTGAATTTCGATAGGAAACTTGAATTCATCAATTTTAATAATCTTGCATATAGTGGGACAGGTTCACCTGGATTACCTTGAAGCAGAAGCAAATATAATTATATCTTCGTAAGCTTTTAAAATGGAGTTATATATGTTGTAAGAAAGAATATATGGTGATGGGTGGCTACTCTTCAAGCTTTTGACGCAAAGGGAGTTCCAAGAAGGCGAGTCGTTACTAGTAAAAATTGTAAAGATCACTTGTGAAACTCGGGATATATACACGGAGAGAGCGAAACCAAGAGGTCGTCGGATGTTCGGCAACACATGATCATGAACAAGGCCCCATTTTGTTGCAAGGCTTCCGGTCCATGGAAATTATATTAGTAGATATGCTGCTGCATGAAGCTCTACTATATGAGTTTACTTGACAAACTAAAATAACAAAATTAATAAAACAATGCATATTTTTAAAATAATAATGCTGCAGTGATTGGTGTACTTTATATTGTCATGGCATACGTCTTAAGTATTTTCTAAATAATTATGCTGCAGTCTTGAGATCTGTTCAATTATCTATTACGTGAAGATGATATAATGAACTTGACCATTCAAAGTTAGAAGATATGTTAAGCAGACAAGTCTGACTTTTTTGGTTCCTTCACACAATAACTACTTCTTTACTAGTATATCATAATCTTACATTTTAGATCTTGTCAAAGTAGAGAGAAGAGTGCAGAAATGGGGGAAACTTTTCCAATGAAAGGTGGTGATTCTGAATACAGCTACACCAAAAACTCCAATTACCAGGTAAATAGCTGTATCACCACAGATTTTCACATCATTTTACACTTAATTAGTACTGAGGATTCCTCTGATCTCATTACAATTGCACCGCAGAAACTAGCATCGGATGCAGTGAAGGAAATGATAGAAGAAGCAGTGATCGGGAGCCCCTAGACGCAGAACCAAGGTCGACCAAAGTGGCGATAGCAGATTTGGGGTGTTCGGTTGGGCCAAACACGTTCTTCACCGTTCAAAACCTGATAGAAGCAGTGCAGAAGAAATGGCCATCCGAAACACTACTGGAATTCCAAGTATTCTTCAATGACCACCTCGGAAACGATTTCAACACCCTCTTCTCCTCCCTCCCACTGGAGAGGCGATACCACGCTGCTGCAGTGCCGGGGTCGTTCCACGGCCGCCTCTTCCCCCGCAGCTCCATTACCGTGGCGCATTCTTCATACGCTCTCCAGTGGCTCTCCAAGAAGCCTCAAGGGGTGCATAACGAGGGCAGAATCCACTACTCCGGCGCGGGCACAGATGTGGTCAAGGCCTACTCGGATCAATACGAAAAGGATTTGTCATGTTTCATGAGCGCGAGAGCTGAGGAGATTGTGAAAGGAGGAGTATTGGTTGTGGTCATGCCGGGAACCCCTGACGGAATCTCCCATTCCGACCACCCTGCTGGTGTCCTGTTCAATTACTTTGGATATAGCCTAATGGAGTTGGCTAATGAGGGAGTTGTGGATAAAGATAAAATAGACAAGTTTAACTTGCCAATCTATACTCCGACGATGGGGGAGATGAAGAGGGTGATAGAAAACAATGGGTGTTTTAGCATTGAGAAAATGGAGCTGTCCAAGATGGATGGACCCATTGATGTAGCTAAACTGATAATGCACATGAGAGCTGGAATGGAGGGGGTCTTCTCAGCTCATTTTGGAGATTCTGTTGTTGACAAAATGTTCGCCAAGATGTCAGACAAAGCTCAAGATATGTCGCACTTTTTCGAATCTGGGTATAGTAAGTCTACTCAACTGCTTGTTGTACTCAAGCGTAAATAGAGGGTATTCTCTGTTCTTGTGTAATCAACTTTTGGTTCACCTTCTGCCCTATTAATAAGGATTCAGCTGTTGTTTTATATTACCAATTCCTAGTTTTGATTTGAGCTGTTGTTATTTTGTGGCTTTCATTTTCTGATTAGGTAAAGCTAATTAATTCATTTACCTAATGTGTAATCAATTCATTGAACAAGAAACTCATAATTCTATTTGGTGCAGTTTCCTTCATCTAGTCAAAAAATATGTTGCATATCTGCTGTCTTAGTCTCTGAGGTTTCCTACTTCCGTACCGGAGTAAGATGGAACCTATACGACACGACCAAAACAAATGAGCATAACTCAACAACTCTATTTATCTGCAGAATCACAATTCATGACACAGAGATAGAGTAAGATGGAACCTATACGACACGAGCAAAACAAAAGTACGTCTAAATGAGCATAACATAACAACTATATTTATTTGCAGAATCCACAATTCAAGAGAGAGAGAGAGAGAGAGAGAGTAAGATGGAACCTATACGACACGAGCAAAACAATACGTACGTCTAAGTGAGCATAACTTACAAACTATATTTATTTGCAGAATCCACAATTCATGAGTGAGAGTAAGATGGAACCTATACTACATGAGCAAAAAAAACTGTACGTCTAAATGCATAACTTAACAACTACATTTATCTGCAGAATTCACAATTCATGAGAGAGAGAGTAAGATGGAACCTATACAACACGAGCAAAACAATCTGTACGTCTAAATGAGCATAACTAAGATCTATATTTATTTGCAGAATCCACAATTCATGAGGGAGAGAGTAAGATGGAAGCTATTTGACACAAGCAAAACAAACTATACGTCTAAATGAGCATAATTAGCAACTACTCCCTCCGTCTCATCAAAGAAGACTCACTTTCCTTTTTGGTTAGTCCCAACCAAGAAGACCCATTACTAAAATTTGACACACTTTTATCTCTACTTTATTCTCTCTTTCTTACTTTACTCTCTTCACTTAACACACAAAATAAAGCTGCATAAAATCTCATGCCGCCCAAGGAAGGGGTCATCTTCCTTGGGATGTGGCAGTATGCCAATATATAAATTTAATTGATTTAGTATTTAAAGGGAAAATCATAACCACAATAAATAAACTATTAAGAGGAAAAGAGATGAGTATGATATGTTGTCTCATTCTTTGTTTTATGCGTTTTGGGAACAACATAATTTGCTGTGTGTTGTGGAACAACAGAGGATCCACCCCTTTTAAGTGTGTGTTAAAGTAGAGTGGAACCCCTGTTAAGTGTGATAAAGGACCCCTGTTAAGTGTGATAAAGTAGAGTGGAAATTGTGATTGCGCATTTTAATGAGGAGAGAGAAGATAGATTTATTTCCATATATAAAAAATGGAAATCTTAAGTGGGACGTAAAGAATAATAGATATGCTGCTGATTGGAGCTCAATTGTATGAGTTAGATAAATGAATTTAGAAGTTAGAACTGACTAATGACAGATAAACAAATGCAAAAGTCATATTATTAAACTGGGTTGATTGGCTCTGAGGTATTGTAGTATTGTTTACAAGTACATACTTATATGTCATGGGCCTCATGGCATATGTCATTCTACTATTTTCTATATAATTATGGTGCAACCTTCAAATCTGGTCTATTATCTATTGATGATATACTGAATCTGACCTGCCAAAGTTGGAAGATATGTTAAGCAGACAAGTCTAACTTTTGGTTCCTTCACACAATAACTACTACTTCATTACTAACTGCCTCTGATTCTTAATTACTCATCATATGAAAGATATATCATAATCTTACAGTTTAGATATTGTCAAAGTAAAGAGAAGTGCAGAAATGGGGGAAACTTTTCCAATGAAAGGTGGTGATTCTGAATACAGCTACACCAAAAACTCCAAATACCAGGTAAATATTTATTTCGCCACTAATTTTCATATCATTTGCACTAAATCAGTAATATCGAATCTCTGATCTCATTACACTCTATTTCTGGCACAGAGACAAGCGTCGGATGCAGTGAAGGAAATGATAGAAGAAGCAGTGGCCGAGAGCCTAGATGCTGAGTCAATCCCAACCAAAGTGGCAATAGCAGATTTAGGGTGTTCCGTCGGGCCAAACACATTCTTCACAGTTCAAAATCTAATAGAGGCAGTGCAGAAGAAATGGCCTTCCAAAACCCTAGAATTCCAAGTATTCTTCAACGACCACCACGGCAATGATTTCAACACCCTCTTTGCCTCCCTCCCACTGGAGAGGCAGTACTACGCCGCCGCAGTTACGGGGTCGTTCCACGGCCGCCTCTTCCCCCGCAGATCCATCACCGTGGCACACTCCTCCTACGCTCTCCAGTGGCTCTCCAAGCAGCCACAAGGGGTGCCTAACGAGGGCAGAATCCACTACCCCGGCGCACCCGAAGAGGTCGTCAAGGCCTACTCTGATCAGTACGAAAAGGATTTATCATGTTTTATGAGTGCGAGAGCTGAGGAGATTGTAAAAGGAGGATTTTTGGTTCTGGTCGTGCCGGGAACTCCTGACGGAGTCTCCCATTCCAACCACCCTACTGGTTTCCTGTTCAGTTACTTTGGATACAGCCTAATGGAGTTAGCTAATGAGGGAGTTGTTGATAAAGATAAAATAGACAAGTTCAACTTGCTTGTCTATGCTCCAGAAATGGGAGAGATGAAGAGGGTGATCGAAAGTAATGGGTGTTTTAGCATCGAGAAAATGGAGCTGACAGATCCAAGGTCCAAGGTTGATGGACCCATTGATGTAGCTAGTTCCATAATGCACATGAGAGCTGCACTGGAAGGGGTCTTCTCAGCTCACTTTGGAGATTCTGTTGTTGAGAAAATGTTCGCTAAGGTTTCAGACAAAGCTCAAGAAATGTCGCACTTTTTTGAATCTGGGTATAATAAGTCTACTCAACTGCTTGTTGTGCTCAAGCGCAAATGAGGTATTCTCGGTTCATGTTGAATCAGCTTTTGGTTCATCTTCTGCACTACTTACTAGTTTTGATCTGAGCTGCTGTTATTTTGTGGCTTTGATTTTCTGATTAGGTGAAGCTAAGTCATTTACCTAATGTGTATTCAATTCATTTTCAAATCGGGGGAATAAGAAACTCACAATCCTATTTGGTGCAGTTTTTTTACTGCAAAAAGTGTTGCAGTGTCTGCTGTCTATTCTATAGTTTCCTAAATCCATACCGGAGTAAGATGGAAGTTGGAACCTATCCGACACGAGCAAAACAAACTGTACACCTAATGTGTATTCAATTCATTTTCAAATCAGGGGAATAAGAAACTCATAATCCTATTTGAGCTGCTGTTATTTTGTGGCTTTGATTTTCTGATTAGGTGAAGCTAAGTCATTTACCTAATGTGTATTCAATTCATTTTCAAATCGAGGGAATAAGAAACTCATAATCCTATTTGGTGCAGTTTCTTTACTGCAAAAAGTGTTGCACTGTCTGATGTCTATTCTATAGTTTCCTAAATCCATACCGGAGTAAGATGGAAGTTGGAACCTATCCGACATGAGCAAAACAAACTGTACACCTAAATGACCATAACTTAACAACTATATGCATTTGCAGAATCCACAATTCATGAGAGAGAGTAAGATGAAACCTACACGCCAAGAGCAAAGTAAACTGTACGTATAAATGAGCATAACATAACAACTATATTTATTTGCAGAATCCACGAGTCAGACAAACTATAGAACTAAACAACAGACGCAAATATATGAAAAACTAGCATAGAGACATTTGCAGCCTTGTATCTAAGGGCATTTGAAAAAAAAAATGGATGGAGAAAGATATGTACTAGTGATCCTTGTTCCTCTTCTCGACTCCCTCAAAGTGTTCAATCTGTTTATTATAACAGCAAACGCGGAAGATGCACCTGCACCAAAAATTCAAAGGCAAGATGTAAATGTAACAATAATACTATGCAAGACTCAAGCGAACAAACTCAGAGCCATGAAGTTGGGAGTTTACCAGTAAAGGAGGCAGGACGCAACGCACAGCACTCCATTCCTCTGAGACTTGTACATCTGTAATCAGTCATTGACAAACACACAGTTACACACATCGAGTTTTTGGCCACATCCATATTTAAATTAATTCCTGATTCAACAGAGGACTATAGTCTATAGTCATCAACATACATGAACATCAATAAGCGTATTCAAAATGTAATTTCCAGAACGAGCATAGATTCATTCGAAGACGAAAAGTGAGAGATATTATCAAATAACAACGGCTTAATCTCACATAAATAAATTACTAATTCCGTAATTTCCTGATAAAAACACTGATCATCCAGCGCACAATCAAAAAAATTCAGCGACAAAAACAATATACCGATTTCTCATAGCGATTCCTCTCCGCGGCGGTGCAGACCTCTCCAGTGCACATCAACCGATGCTCATTCTTCCAGTATATATCTACCAAAAATTGCAATGAAAATAAACACGCAATTGAATTCGATCACGAAAATCGACAATCAATCGGGGTGAAGGGGAAGAGAAGCATACCGAGAAGCTGGAATCCGGCAAATGGTATGATAAACAGTGCTGGCTTGAGAATTAGCGAGACGGCCGCCACAATCCGAGATCGTATGGCTTTGGGCGAGGGCAAAGTTAGGACAACGGCCAGCACGGCCTCCGCTGCCACCAGGTACGCCATAATCATCCACTGCAATGCCATTTCTTCTCTGGTATTCAATTCGTCGTGTTGTATTAGCCAAACTTCTCGACGATCTTCGATGCTTTTTCGGTGCGTTGAGTCGGTTATGTTTATGAATGGAAGTGAGATATAAATATTCTCAATTTGATCCTTAATATATTGTGTTTTTTTTATTTTGGCCAAAAACATTATTTTTTAAATTATTCAGTCCCTCACATTTGAAATCAGATCACATTTAGTCCGAAATGGACGTTCCGTTAAAAGGTAATAGTCAACAAAATTTAAATCAATTTTGACCGAATTAAGAGTTATAATTATGTTTTATTAAGGGCTAATATCTAATTAACCTAAAACTTAAAAATTTAAAATATAAAATAATTGAAAATATAAAACATGGAAATAAAAAAATAAAATCAAAATGAAAGGTGAAATGCCAATCGACGCAGCGTCCATAGCTCCGCCGCCGCGACGACGGGGAGGGGATGGCGGAGGCTAGTGTCTGGGAGCAAGACGGCAGCGACTGGGGGAGTGACGGTTGCGGCCACCGCAGTGAAGCTGTTGGAGCTACTTTCAAGACCATAATTCAATTGAAATCAAACGAGGAATCGAGAGGCAAAAAGGAAGGATCAAATCAATCCCTTTTCCATAAAAAGATAAACCAAAAAAAGGAACATTTTTCAGCAAAAAAAATTTCGTTGATTCGAATCAGGAAAAAAGGGCAGAATCCGTCAATCCCCAAGTTTCAGTTGCGCTCAGCTCAAACACAAATCCCTACAAAATGAAAAGGAGAGAAAAACAATCAAATTGAAGTTGAAATGAATCAAAAGCAATCATTCCCCATTTCTTATAATCATTTCATTTTCATACGTAAACACAACCATTAAAAACGGATCAAAGCTACGCATTCCGAGATGAATCGCATAAACCAATTTACTAAAGCTTCGAAGAGGTAGAAAAAGTCACCGGAAATAGGACGAGCGCCGTTGCTTTGCTTATCAGGAATGAAGAGAATGTGAGCCAAGGCCTTTAAATACAATACCCAAATATGCAAAATGATAATAACAGCACACAAACAAGAATAGGTGATGTAGGTGATGAAATTGTAAGTTATGGGATGGATGATTTTGATGATGTATACAACACCTAAACAAGAACAAAATGGTAAGTCATCTTTGCCATTCCTCTCAAACACGCTTCACTGTGGTGGCCGCAGTCGTCACTCCCCAATCGCCGCCGTCTTGCTCCCAGACACTGGCCCCCGCCATCCCCTCCCCGTCGTCGCGGTGGCGGAGCTATGGACGCTGCGTCGATTGGCATTTCACCTTTCATTTTGATTTTATTTTTTATTTTCATGTTTTATATTTTCAATTATTTTATATTTTAAAATTTTAAGTTTTAGGTTAATTAGATATTATTAGCCTTTCATAAAACATAATTATAACTCTTAATCCGGTCAAAATTGATTTAAATTTCGTTGACTGTTACATTTTAACGGAACCGTTCATTTCGGACTAAATGTGATCCGATTTCAAATATGAGGGACCGAATAATTCAAAAGATAATGTTTTGGACAAAAATAAAAAAAAGAAATAATAAGGACCAAATTGGGACTTTAGTCTAAATATTAATTTGACCACTCGAGTTTATCTTATTTATCTTTTTCGACCTATATTTAACAATTGGGTACAGAGTCACAAATTGGATAAGCTTCACAAAGTTTGTAGGCTTGGGATTTCGTGTAAATGAGACCTTTCTATTCGTTTTATTTCCGGTTTTAAAATTTTAAAACGCTAAAATACGGGTAAATTCAAATTGCGCTATCAGATATTGTTTTGGGCCGAAAAATGCCAGGAATAACATTGGGGCCTACCAAATACAACTTTGGGCTTTAAGCTGAGGGGAGACTTTATTGGATAATTGAGTATATAAAAATAGTTCTAGTTTTTCTACTGAAAATTCCTTATATTTCTTTACCAAGAAAAAAGAACCTCAATACATTTTATTTTATTTTATTATATAAATTATCGAATCGGAATATTAAAAAATCCAAACTATATATTCTGCATTTTATACTTTTTCTACTAACTAAATTGCTATTTGTCTGATGTTATTTCTACAAATAGAGGTATCATGGTATTTTTTTGCTCGATATATGATATGGGATAATTAAGCTCTTCGGGCGATCAGGGGTCGGGCATCACCCTAAATCCACCATTGAGCTAAACCGAACAAGATACTTATATTTGACTATTGTATCTTTCTTGTAGCTTGGAAGTCTTAACCTAGTGAGTTTAAATAGGAGAGTTTAATTTTTTTCGATGAGAAACAGTGCATGCGTAATTATCAAGGTGTCATGTACCAACATGGACGGAGCCAGAAATTTGTAGTAAGAGAGGCAAAAATATATATGAAAATAATTTAAACATTCAAGAAGGGGCAATTAATGGAAGATTAATACAAAAAATGCTATATCAAGTTATATTTATATATATGTAGTTAAATATGAGCATGGGCATTTGCCCCATCTATCAATAAGCTAGATCCGTCCCTGTGTACCAAGACGACTAGCACGTCACACACAAGAAAAAAAGAGGTAGTATACTTGATACAATTGCACCACCTACTCTCCCATATTAATTACATAAATTATTTAGAGGATAAGGTTCTAAATTTTTTTAAGGAGATTTAAATTTTCAAGATGAACAATTTTAATCTGTCATATAGTTACAAAATTTGTTACATGTTTTAGTGTAACAATTTCTTACGTTTATGTGTCACAAAATATTGTAGATGGTGTAGCGAATTTGTTACATTTCTCATCGCGATGCTAAAAATTATGTCACTGCTAGACATTTTGCTGTAGTGTCATGAATTATCTTCTTTATCAAAAAGAATAAATGGGGAGTCATTGGATTATATCACAAATTATTTGGTCAATTTTTACGAAAAATTGTCAACAAACATTCAATAATACTAATAAACATGTTATTGATATTGTACTGAAAAATGTCCTCGCCATTATAATCATGCAATGTCAGCGTCATTATTAATATTGTGGTCGTCGTTTTCTCACCAGTAATATTCTGCTTACAGGCTAAATTATTCACACATAATTATGCCCTAATATTACTGTTAAAATAATCAAGATTTTATAACTCGATTGAGCACCTCCGATGTGATTGATATGTTGGGTTCGAGTCTACTCAAACGCTGCCTTTAAATTTTCAATTTATTTAAATACTCTTAATTCATTTTAAATCCCTAAATTATAAAATAACTGAAATTGCACAAAATTCATACGTGTGCTACTTAAGAAAAGTACACCACATGGAACATAGAATTAGTCATTAAAAGTGAAAAAGAGTGAATAATCACACACGTTACATCACCTTTTCTAAAGTGAAATAATCAAAGATACTGGCATTTATAATACTATAGCCTACATCTTTATCGTAAAGTTCATATATTTTGCATATTTCTCTAAGCAACGATTGGTGATCTATTTTCCAAGTTATTTATATAGCCTTTTACTTCCTAATCCTATGAATCAAATTCCACCCACTTCCTTCTTCGAGCGCTGCGCATATCTCCACTTTCGGTTCAAATACCAATAATCTTCATGAACCGAGTTTAGTTGTCATGAATAATTATCATATGTTAAGTTATTTAGAATTAAATTGTAAAATTCTAAAAAAAATTGTCAAATTTTAGTTCAAAATCTGAAAAATAAATTTTGACAGATGAAATTTTTGCAATTATATCATCCTGCACTTTTTCGACGATCACGCACTGATATGACAACTTGTTTGAAACAACATTGGACACAATGACACCGTTTAATTAAGTTCGAAACAACATGTTTTAAACCGGTTGTCACATCAACGCACAATATGATAGAAAATGGAAGGATGAGATAATTGAAAAAAATACATCTTTTGTGATTTAATTTTTCAAGTTTTAAAAAACGTGAGCTTTACCAGACTTTCATTATCTCTCATGATTTATTTAGCAATTTACCCTAAAATTTATACTTTAAAACCTAGAAGTATATGCTATGAGAATAGAGATACTACAAAACAAGCCAAAAAGGATTCCAAACCACGATGCTATTAGAATAGGGACACTTACAATCTTGATAAAAATTTCTAATATAACTTTTCACACATGGAAGGTTGGAGAAGAAAAATCATTTCTTAAAGAAAGCCAAAACAAATTGCTTGGTATTGACTTAACTCAATGTCTAAAATCACTTCTCATTTTAACACACACACACACACACACACACAAAAAAAGAATCATAACGTTACATTCGGTTCAATCTTCCTTTTAACTAATTTCAGTTGTGATCCATGTAACGCATCACCTACTGAAGGGTGGCTTTCTTACATCTGATCCACCAGCAAACCATATTGCTTCACACAAAATATTTCCAGTAGTTGTGCTGCCCTTTTCACCATAATCATATATATCTACACCACACATTTTGTAGGCTTAATTATTAGCCTTGTTCAAATTTAGTTTCCTTGTAAAATGAGGGTAAGAGCTCTAAATCTGAAGCTTCTCCTCATTATAGTGACCATATCATCTCTCCTCCTCTTCATTCTCAAACCAACCCTGCCATCATCATCAACATCCCCGTCGAGGAAAGGCGGCGCGGGCTGCTCGCAGGGGAAGCTCCCGACGTCGGTGGCGGAGGCGCTGGTCCACTACACGACGTCGAGCATCACCCCGCAGCAGACGCTGAAGGAGATATCGGTGACGGCGAGGGTCCTCGACCGGGCGTCGCCGTGCAACTTCCTGGTGTTCGGGCTCGGCCACGACAGCCTCATGTGGCACTCGCTCAACCACGGGGGACGGACGGTGTTCCTGGAGGAGGACGCGGCGTGGATCGAGCAGATCCGGCGGAGATTCCCCATGCTGGAGTCGTACCACGTGGCGTACGGGAGCAGGGTCAGCGAGGCGCGCGGGCTCATGGAGGCGGGGAGGGGGCGCGAGTGCACGGCCGTTGCCGATCCGAGGTACTTTCTATACACATTCTTGTCGTCTGCAGCGGAAATTACAAACATAAAAAACATCTATATTTAGAGTAACAGATATTGTATGTTGACCATCTAAACACAAGAGTTAGGGAACTTACCAATTGCTTGGCTTGTTTTCTATGATTGATGAATCATGATTCATGCATGTGAATTCAATACTAAACAATTCCAGCTACACAAATCAATTGGAGAAAATTATGAAGTCTTTAATTAAACATACATATTATTTTTTTTTGACAAAAGAATAATTATGAAGTTCTAAACGGTCTAAGTACTCTATTTCTCTATATTAGAGTACTCCCTCCGTCCCTCAATACGTAGCCCGTTCCGACCAGACACATGTTTTAAGAAATGTAATAGAAAGTGTGTTTGAAAAAATTAGTAGAATGTGAGTCCTATTTTTATAAACTACTAGTTTTATAATAAAATATGAATGAAAATGAATTAATCTAAGATGGTCCATTAGTCTAAAATGGAAATGAGACACATAATGGAAGATAAAGGGACGGAGTATATATTAACAAATAACAACATTATAGGCTTTGGGCTATGACCTTACATCCTTTTCATCATAGGTTTTGGGTTATGAGCATGCATCCTTTTGTCTATGCTAATTAATTAAACTTCAATTATAATTAATTAAAGCCATATATCTCAATTCAGTCCATATATTTTTTAGGTACTCGATGAATTATTTAAAGTTCAAGTATAATTAATTAAAGCCACATATCTTAATCCAGTCCATACGTCTTTCAGGTACTCGATGTGCCAGTTGGCGCTCAAGGGGCTGCCCAGCATTGTCTACGGCGTGGAGTGGGACGTGATCATGGTCGACGCGCCCACAGGGTACTACGATGAGGCGCCGGGGAGGATGTCGGCCATCTACACGGCCGGGATGATGGCTAGGAACCGCGGCGGTGGAGCGGAGACGCATGTGTTTGTGCATGATGTGAATAGAGAAGTGGAGGATCAATTTTCGCGGGAGTTTCTTTGTGAGGGGTATATGAGGAAACAACAGGGGAGGTTGAGGCATTTTCTTGTACCCACCCACAGGGATCATCCCAATACACCGTTTTGTCCTTTAGTTCGAACAGCCGCTTGATTTTATCATTTTTTTTTCTTTCTTTTATTTTTTTTTGGGTTTTGTGGGTCTATGTAGAAAGAATTGAATTTGTTGATAAATTTTGATATATAATGGGAGATGAATAAAGCATAAGATACGCATAACGTGGTTGAATTGCGTATAAATTCTAGTTCATTTAATTTGTATCTAGTTAATTAAAAGTTTTAATTAAAAATAAAAAAATACTAGTATTACTTAAATCATTTTTCGGTGAAAATAGTAGTAGTGTGGAAACCGGATTTTTCGACGTTCTTCAAAAGGTTATCGTTTAGGTAAATTTGATATGGCATCGTTTTCATTAATTTAATAATTTTTTATTTTTTTATTAATTTGCGACATTAATGCATGTATTTTAGCACTTCGCTGTTCGGGGTTTACAGTTTCAACTCACGACATTTACAACTCGCTATTAGGTAGATTGAAGTCGGATTAGACTTCACAACTTCTACACTGTAATTTGGGTATTAACACTTCTACTTCGGATCGAATGGAGTATAAGGGCACCAACAACGTGGCTCGTTGCTGGCTTAGACTCGTGCGGATTATCGTGTCATCCGAAAATTGTCAGCCTTAGCCTTACCGTTAATATTAGTAAATAAGTCACTATACAAATTAGCTTGACACGACACGATAACAACCAGACAAATGATATTACATGATCAAAACTTGTTACTAACATAATTAAAACTCTATTACGATTTAAATATAAATAATAAAATTAAAATATACTCCCACCGTCCACGAAAAAGACTCATTTTGTCATTTTGAGATATCCACATAAAATAGTCTCATTTCTAAAAATAGAAACTTTATCCCTCTTATTTTACCAATTTCTCATTAAAATCTGTGTCATCCACAAATGAGACTATTTTTGGTAGACATTTGGAGTCATATTTTTAATTAATGTAAATAATATCCCATAATTTTATTTCTTATCAATAACCTAATCTAGCCCATAATCATCATGTTTTTATTGGGTCATATTTTATTCTGTGAGGATTCAATTCGTATAAAAAATTATCAGCCATATTAGTATGTTCAATAAGAGTGTCCACTATAAGGCGGACATTCC
This sequence comes from Salvia splendens, assembly GCF_004379255.2. Classification (NCBI taxonomy): domain Eukaryota; kingdom Viridiplantae; phylum Streptophyta; class Magnoliopsida; order Lamiales; family Lamiaceae; genus Salvia; species Salvia splendens. Next base: position 26,755,747 of record NC_056045.1, read on the forward strand.
AATAGCTCCGCCTCCTTTTTTGTCCACAGCCCCAAAAATTTATTTCCGCCACTATAGTGGACACTTTCAATAGCCCCAAGCTTTTTTTTCATTTATGTTAATTCAATTATAATTAAATTTATCGGACTATACGTACTTAGAAGAAAACGGCTATACGTGAAGAAATTAAAATTAAACACTAAATTTTTGTCGTATTAAAGTACATGAAAAATTATACAACGAAAATTTAATCTATTGAAAATCACAAAGGTGTTCACACTGCGCCGCCTCCCCTACGTGTCCAAACCTCTTCAATCAAATCGGTCTGGAGTGTGGTATGTGCTGTGGTCCTGCGCATATCAGTGAAACGTTGGATCAAATATTTATTGCTCTGTGGTACGCCCATCTGGATCGGCGCAGAGGCAACACCGTGACTTGTACTTGCCCTCTTCCGGTGCCCAGCGCTCTGCCGCAAATCCTTCATCTTCTATTATCATATTATGCAATATGATACATGCTAACATAATATTCGCGACATCATCTTCGTGCCAAACTCGTGCCGAGCACCGTATAATGGCCCACCGCGATTGGAGGACACCAAAAGCCCACTCAACATCCTTCCTAGCACTCTCTTGTTTGCGCGCAAAATATTGTTTCTTCGATCCAACCGGTTGGCGAATTGTCTTGACGAATACGGGCCACCGAGGATATATCCCATCTGCCAAATAGTATCCCCTACTGTACTGCGTGCCGTTGGCAACGAAGCTGATTTCTGGACCCTCCCCCGGCACTCATCGTTGAAGAGCGGCGATGACTGAAGAACATTGATGTCGTTGTTCGAACCTGCCACACCGAAATACGCATGCCAGATCCGCAAACAGTAGTCAGCAACGGCTTCCAGAATCATCGATGGATGTTTGCTTTTGAATCCAGTTGTGAACTAGCCTTTCCAGGCCACCGGGCAGTTCCTCCACTCCCAATGCATGCAATCGATGCTTCCTAACATTCCTGAGAACCCGTGAATCGAACCGTGCATATCCTGCAGTATCTGACACTCATCAGGGGTGGGCTTTCGTAGGAACTCCCCACCGAATATTCCCACCGTCCACGAAAAAGACTCATTTTGTCATTTTGAGATGTCCACATAAAATAGTCTCATTTCTAAAAATAGAAAGTTTATCCTTCTTATTTTACCAATTTCTCATTAAAATCTGTGTCATCCACAAATGAGACTATTTTTGATAGACATATGGAGTCATATTTTTAATTAATGTAAATAATATCCCATAATCTTATTTCTTAGATAACCTAATCTAGCCCATAATCATCATGTTCTTGGGTCATATTTTATTTTGTGCGGATTCAATTCGTATAAAAAATTATCAGCGATATTAGTATGTTCAATAAGGGTTTGGATCCACATCACTTTCCATAAGCGTTTTGTTTGGAAATGAACACGTCATGCGTAGCAGCTCTAAAATTCTGCGCTAATCCATATATATTTTGGCCTTTGATCCTTTATTTGTCTGCTTGCTCTTTTTCACATTGGGAATTGTCTTGCTGGTTTGATGCATAAAATTTACTCACTTTTTTTGCCTAAAAGCATCTCATTATTATGTACACATTTATTACAGCTAATATAATTATTATTATTGAATTAAAGATTTGGAAACCGAACTTCGATCTAATCATAAATAGAATACAATTATACTACCAATAAATTCAGAAGTATAACTGAAGATCACCAAATATTTTCTGTATAGTGCAAGAGCAAAAAGTTTAAAAAAAAAGCAAAAAAGAAGGAAAAAAAAAGAAAAAGACGGAGCCAGCAGCGAGACAGCGTTGCGGGCTCCGCCTCGTCCCCAGTCCGTCCCCATCCCGTCCCGTAACTCGTCGCGGAGAGACATTTGGCGAGCTGTCTCGCCACACGCGTTGGCGACGTGGGGAGCTGCGGTTCGTCCGTGACGCCCACTAGCTGGCCCGCGAGTGGGCGTCATTTATTTCCGTTGAAAATGTATTTTTTATTATTTTTTTTAAATTCAGAAAAAATTCAAAAAATAAAAAAAAAATCCCAAAATTATAATAGCCGTTTATAGCCGTTTTTTATAATTTTTTTATTTTTTTTGAATTTTTTTTAGCCCCCAATCACGTCTATAAATATCATATCATTCCCACAAATTAATCCACAAAAAAAACTATCTATTCTCACTCAAACACTCTACATTCTTAATCTCAAAACATTATTCTTCTCCCAAATTTAATCCATTCACGGGTCCATTTGAGCAAATGCGTCGAATAATGGAAGAATCGCTAGCAGAAGATCGATGCCGGGAGGAGGAGGAAGCCGCGGCGCCTCAAAGGCGATACCGGACTTACATCCATCGTAACCGGGAGGAAGCCGCCGCAAGGTTGGTACGTGACTACTTTTGTGACAACCCGGTATGGGGAGAGACCTACTTCCGTCGCCGTTTCCCCATGCGGAAACGGCTATTTATGCACATCGCAAATACATTGGCAGCCCGGGAAGAGTTCTTCCAAGAAGGGTTTGTAGGAAAACACATGTGATAATTTCAAAAGGCTAGGCCTTTGGCTTTTCACATGGTGTAACCTTTATGAGGTGCCCTAATTACAAGACCTTTCACTTGTGTTTCCTAGCCTATAAATAGGCTTGTTTTGAGGAGAAGAAGACACAACCAACAATCATTCTCTATTCTCTCTAGCTCAAGCATTCTAGTGTATCTTAGGAGCATTGCATTGCTCGGTTCTCGCCTCCAATTCAAGTTCGCCGGAGCCTACGAGTTTGAGGTGCTTCAACTCGATAGGAGGAAAGTCGTTTCATCTTTGGGGACATTACGCCAATCCGTGAGCACTAGCCGGGGCGTATTTCGTCTTGCGGAGAGAGGGTCACCTCGACTCGACTTGAAGAAGACTATAGTTTGCATCTTGATTCTTTTTATTGTATTTACTTTGTTTCATTTACCTTCCAGTTTTTGTGTTCTTTGTAATAGCAAGGGTTGCCCGTGTAAAGGCTGCAATATTTCCAACAATCGCAAGACGAAATATTGTACTCTTGTTGAAATCATGTCGACCGATACTGGAGGAAACATGAAATTCAAAGCTGGAATAAAGCAACGAACGGTCGCAATGTCGATGCACTATGGAGTGGTTAATTCCTTGAGATCTATTCTCTTGAGAATGATGTTTATCGTTTGTCATTTGACAAGCAAGACCAATTTAGATTTGGTAGTAGTAATTGGGATGCATGGGTTGATGAATATACCAATGCACATTTGGTTCAATATAATTGTGTACTTATTGTTGGAAACAATACTGTACAAACTATTTGAACGTGTTGTTATAAACAACAAAGATCACGAGGTGATCGCAGTGGTCTCCGACGTGGACCATGGTAATAATCCAAATGAATGGTTTGTTGATACGGGTGCCACATGTCATGTGTGCTCCGAGAGAAGCGTTTTTTCTACTTACAAATCTGTTGGAGGTAGAAAAGTACGTATGAGAAACCAAGCCTCTTCCGAGGTGGTTGGTGTGGGTAATGTGTTCCTAAAATTAGGATCCGGAAAGGTTCTTACCCTCAAGGATGTGCTGCATGTCCCAGACATCCGAAATAATTTGGTGTCAGGCTCACTTCTAGTAAATCATGGATTTTCACTAGAATTTGAGTGTGAAAATGTTATATTGACCAAGTATGAAAAGTTCATAGGTGAAGGTCACCTAGTGAATGGGCTTTTTGAGCTGAATGTTACGGTCATTCACCGTGGAAAAGGATTAAGAAATAAGGAAGATGATGCATCCTCCTATTTGCTTGAGTGCTCTGATTTATGGCATAAAAGATTGGGACATGTAAATCTAAATGCTATAAAAAGATTAGTAAATCTTAATTTACTAAAAGTAGATAAGTTTAACTCACAAGAAAAATGTGAAGTCTGTGTTGAAGCAAAAATGACCAAGCTACCGTTTCGCTCGGTAGAACGGAGCACAAAACCTCTAGAGTTAATCCATACAGACGTATGTGATTTAAAATTTGTGCAAACTAGAGGGGGTAAAAAGTACTTCATCACATTTATAGATGATTGCACAAGGTATTGTTACCTTTACTTATTAAGAAGTAAAGATGAGGCAATTGAAGCGTTTAAAGACTTCAAAAATGAAGCCGAAAATCAACTTAATTGTCGAATTAAGTGTGTTCGAAGTGATAGAGGTGGTGAGTATGTAGCCCCGTTTGCAGAATTATGCCATGCAAGTGGTATAATTCACCAAACAACGGCTCCATATTCTCCCCAGTCAAATGGAGTTGCTGAACGAAAAAATCAAACACTTAAAGAGATGATGAATGCTCTGTTGATTAATTCTGGTTTATCCCAGAACATGTGGGGGGAGGCTGTGTTAACAGCGAATCATATCCTGAATAAAATTCCACTAAAAAATAGGGATGTGACTCCTTATGAGTTGTGGAAAGGGAAGAAACCTTCATATTCATACCTCAAAGTGTGGGGGTGTTTAGCGAAGGTAGAAGTGCCACCTCCGAAACAAGTTGCAATAGGGCCTAAAACAGTCGATTGCATCTTTATTGGCCATGCACTTAATAGTAGTGCCTATCGTTTCCTAGTCCATAGGTCAGCTGTGCCTGGCGTGGCTGAAGGAACAACGATTGAGTCAAGGAATGCTATATTCTTTGAGAATGTATACCCTTGCAAGAGGCAAGAGGATAGTTCTAGTGAAAGAATGATGGATGAATCCACTAGTTCTAATCCTCCAAAAAGGACGAGGTCAAGTCCTGAGGATGTTGAACCAAGACGTGGTAAAAGAGTTAAAGTTGCTAAAACATTTGGTCCTGACTTCATAACTTTTATGTTGGATGACGAACCAAAGTCATTGGCGGAAGCTCTGTCTGGCCCAGACGCGGCGTGGTGTCAAGAAGCTATCAACGGTGAAATTGAATCCATCATGAGAAATAACACTTGGGTGTTAGTAGACTTGCCTGAAGGCTGTAAGCCTTTAGGGTGCAAGTGGATTCTGAAAAGGAAATATAAGCCCGATGGTACTATAGATAAGTACAAAGCTCGCCTAGTTGTCCAAGGCTTTAAGCTGAAAGAAGGGCATGACTTTTTTGATACCTATTCACCTGTTACGAGAATCACTTCCATTCGAGTGCTTCTTGCGATTGCTGCTTTGCACAATCTTGAGATTCACCAAATGGATGTGAAAACTGCGTTTCTGAATGGTGATCTGGAAGAAGAAATATATATGGAACAACCCGAAGGGTTTGTTGTGCCTGGGCAAGAGCGTAAAGTATGCAAACTGGTAAAGTCATTATATGGGTTGAAGCAAGCACCATTACAATGGCATTTGAAATTTGACAACGTGATGTTGGCAAATGGATTCACTATCAATGAGTGCGATAAGTGTGTTTACATTAAGAACACAGATAACGGTTTTGTTATTGTGTGTCTGTATGTTGATGATATGTTGATAATGGGCAGCAATAGTGTCATTATTAACGAGACAAAAAACATGTTGAAAAGAAATTTCGATATGAAAGATATGGGTCTAGCTGATGTGATTCTTGGAATCAAAATATTGAGGACTAATGAGGGAATTGCCTTAACGCAATCTCATTATGTTGAGAAAATGCTTAAGAAATTCAACTCGTTTGATTGTAAGCCAGCAAAGACTCCTTTGGAGCTCAATGTCCATCTGAGCAAGAATATGGGTGATTCTGTTGCTCAAGAAGAGTATGCAAAGGTCATAGAAAGTTTGATGTTTATCACAAACTGTACTCGACCTGATCTTGCTTGTCCAGTAAACGAGTTGAGCCGATTTACGAGCAACACAAGTAAGGAACATTGGAAAGCTCTGAGTAGAGTTTTGAGATACTTGAAGTATACTCTTAACTTTGGGTTGCATTACACAAAATATCCCCAAGTACTTGAAGGGTACTGTGATGCAAATTGGATCTCTGATTCAAAAGACTCATTTTCTACAAGTGGGTATGTGTTCACTGTGGGGGGTGGTGCTGTCTCGTGGAAATCAACGAAACAGACGTGTATTGCTCGTTCCACCATGGAATCTGAGTTTATCGCTTTGGATAAAGCAGGGGAAGAAGCCGAGTGGCTTAGAAACTTCCTAGAAGATATTCCATGTTGGAAGAAGCCAGTGCCGACAGTAGTGATACACTGTGATAGCCAAGCAGCTATAGGTAGAGCACACAGTGGCTTATACAATGGTAAGTCTCGACATATTCGTCGGCGACATAATACCGTCAGACAATTGATCACAAGTGGTGTTATCACAGTTGACTATGTAAGGTCAGTGGATAACTTAGCGGATCCGTTAACAAAAGGTTTAAACCGTGATCAAATGCATAAATTGCTAAAAGGAATGGGACTGAAAACCACATTTTAAAAGATGAGTATAGTGGTAACCCAACCATACGATTGGAGATCCCATGGGATTGGTTCAATGGGAAAACGAAGCTATACAAATCTAGCTGTAACACTCAGAAGATTTTAATCTTCGCCCATTCTTTAGAAAGCTTTGAGTGTTGTAACCTGCAGGTGGTAAGAGGTTAAGTCTTTTGACTTTTAATGATTCTTGAAATCTCAAGGAGATGCAGTATGGCAGGATACTCATGAAAGAATCACCTATATAAGTGAGAAGTGAGGCCGCTTCGTGTGAGTAAGTCACTTATGAATTCCAAAGAGGTGTTCCACGGCCGAAACGGACACAAACGTGAGAACTGATGGAGTTGAGACAATATTGTGTTAATGCTATTGACTAGGCATACACCAAGGAGGAATAGTTCAAGGCATCGCGTCCACTAGTCCGCCGGTATGTCCGATAGTGTTGACTATGGAAGGTTCAAAACCACAAGTTACCTCTCCAAATACAGTATCGTTTCCTGAGAACTGAGCAAAAGAGTCTGCATACATGCATACATGTCTAGTGTTGGTTTGAGCTTGCAGCGCTCTAACCAATGTGGGGGATTGTAGGAAAACACATGTGATAATTTCAAAAGGCTAGGCCTTTGGCTTTTCACATGGTGTAACCTTTATAAGGTGCCCTAATTACAAGACCTTTCACTTGTGTTTCCTAGCCTATAAATAGGCTTGTTTTGAGGAGAAGAAGACACAACCAACAATCATTCTCTATTCTCTCTAGCTCAAGCATTCTAGTGTATCTTAGGAGCATTGCATTGCTCGGTTCTCGCCTCCAATTCAAGTTCGCCGGAGCCTACGAGTTTGAGGTGCTTCAACTCGATAGGAGGAAAGTCGTTTCATCTTTGGGGACATTACGCCAATCCGTGAGCACTAGCCGGGGCGTATTTCATCTTGCGGAGAGAGGGTCACCTCGACTCGACTTGAAGAAGACTATAGTTTGCATCTTGATCCTTTTTATTGTATTTACTTTGTTTCATTTACCTTCCAGTTTTTGTGTTCTTTGTAATAGCAAGGGTTGCCCGTGTAAAGGCTGCAATATTTCCAACAGGGTTCGACGCCGTTGGCTGTCCCACTCACACGACGCTGCAGAAATGTACTGCAGCAATCCGTCAGCTTGCTACTGGACAAACGGTGGATGTGTTCGACGAATACCTGCACATTAGGGAAAGCACTGGGTGAATGTGTTTGATAAACTTCTGCAAAGGCGTCCGGGCAGCCTTCACCGACGAATTTCTCCGGAAGCCAAGCACGGCAGACTGTCAGTTTCTGCTCCGATTTCACGAAGAAGTGCAAGGATTCCCTGGGATGCTTGGCAGCGTCGATTGCATGCATTGGCAATGGAAGAATTGCCCTGTGGCGTGGAGGGGGTCATACACGAGCGGCCACAAAGGCACCCACCCCACCGTTATACTCGAGGCCGTTGTCGACTATCGGCTATGGATTTGGCATGCGTATTTCGAGGTCCCGGGATCGAACAATGATGTCAACGTGCTCAACCAATCCGACCTCTTCACCGAAGTTTTGAATGGTAAAGCGCCGGCCATCAACTTCATCGCTAACAACTGGCAGTATAAAATGAGGTACTATCTTGCCGACGGCATCTATCCGAAGTGGCCAACCTTCGTGAAGACGTTCAACAGGCCGGTGAACGAAAAATAGGCTCTTTTTGCGCAGAAGCAAGAGGCCGCTCGCAAGGTACTATCCAAGCTCGCTTCAACATTATCAAAGTCCCGACTTGTACGTGGTTTATGGAGAATATGATCGACATCATGTATACGTGCATAATCTTGCATAACATGATTATCGCCGACGAAGGACCTGAGGCGGAAATTGGTTCGACTCTGAAATCCCGGGAAGCTCTACCGCAAGTAGTCCGCCTTGCAGTGGGGGTGCATCCGCCTATGCAAGATTGGTTGTCTGTTCGGGCAAGGACACGTGATTCTACCGCCCACGCCCAACTCCAGGAGGATCTAATGGAGTACATTTGGGCTAAATTTGGCAACTAGTAGACGCACATGATCGCCATTAGACAACTCTTTCTTCTGCTTCTTTGAGTTTTGAGATTTTGAATTTAGAGAGGATGAGCGGAAGATTTTAAATTATGTATTTTTTATTTTTTTAGGATTTTATTAATGTGGTTTTTTATTTTTTTTAGAATTTTAAGTTGTAATTTTATTTTATTTAATGAAGTATGTTTTTATTAATTGAATTTGTTGGAAATAAAAATAAAAATGAATGAATAAGTAAGAAATGAGATGGTTAAGAGATGGAGGGTTACATGTACTGTCTCTTAGTTAAACATTTGATTAACGGGCGCCTCCTCGTCTCCTATAATCTCTTATCGAAGATTTTACGTAATACTATATATATATATATATATACATAAAAAATCGAAAACAGAAGCATCATGTGAGTTGTAAGCTGTTTCAGCTCCGCTGTTGACATTATCACAAAATCATTAATCATTATCAACACGTAATCTTCACATCAAAATTCTCACAAATTAATCTCTTAACATTATTCAATTCAATACAGTCCAAAGCAATTAACTTTCTATAATCGCAACTCCGATTCCAGGATATTCATCTTGATCGCCATCTCTCCATCTTCACTATTCCAACCAAAACAAAAATGGAATCTCTCAGATTTTCTGCTCACATCAGCACTCCAGCGGCGTACTTTGCGGTCACTCGCAGGGCCGTGCTCGCTCCGAACCGGTTCGGGTTCAGAGTATCCGCGCAGAGCGAGGCTGCTGCGGAGCCTGATCTCAGCGTGACGGTAAACGGGCTCAAAATGCCGAATCCCTTCGTCATCGGGTCGGGTCCGCCTGGAACCAACTACACTGTCATGAAGCGCGCCTTCAACGAAGGCTGGGGCGCTGTTATCGCCAAAACGGTACCGTTTTTTAGCTCTGTTTTACTAATTGATAAATTTTGCTTTTCGATTTTAAGTGTGATGTGAAAATTCATTTTTTTGCTGATTTTGTGAGCTGTGTAAATGATTTTTTTGAGAAGTGATAGTACTCGTATTAGATTGGGATAACAAGTTGAAATAGCTGAATCTGGATTATTTCGTAGTGGACAGTGCAATTTCTCGATTTTTTGTGTACAATTATGGATGGTAGTTGGAATTGATTGAAAGTGGGTCATCTAGATTTCGTTCTCTAAAAGTACTACGCGGCTGCTGCGTCAATCATTAGATTTGCACCAATATTGTGTGTAAAATGTGTGTTTCTGGTAGATCGTGAATTGGTGAAGATGGAAAAAAGGCCTGAACATGGACATGTGTGTATAGGTGTCACTGGATTCTTCAAAAGTTGTGAATGTAACCCCTCGGTATGCTAGATTACGGGCTGGAGCGAATGGATCTCCTAAAGGGCAAATCATAGGGTGGCAAAATATTGAGCTGATAAGCGACCGGCCTCTAGAGACTATGTTGAAGGAATTCAAGCAGTTGAAGGAAGAGTATCCGGACAGGATACTTATTGCTTCGATCATGGAAGAGTACAACAAAGCTGCGTGGGAGGAGCTCATTGACCGAGTTGAGCAAACTGGAATTGTAAGCCACTGCTTATCTGTCAGTTTGATCTTGTTAGCAAGTTGATGGTCTCAAACGTGATGTTTCTTTTCGCAGGATGCTTTTGAAATCAACTTTTCGTGTCCTCATGGAATGCCAGAGCGTAAAATGGGTGCGGCTGTTGGCCAAGATTGCGCGCTTTTGGAAGAAGTTTGTGGATGGATTAATGCCAAAGCAACTGTCCCTGTTTGGGCAAAGATGACTCCAAACATCACGGACATCACGCAGGTTTTGTGTTTTCGCTACTGCAAATTATGGCCAGTTTTGTACTTCTTAGAAAACGATCTCTGCTGGTTTGTTGAAAACAAACAAATATGCACAATGTTTATTCTTGGGAACCTGTTGCTCAATATATTTAAGAACAAAAGCTTTAGTTTCTTGGTAGACTTAATTTTTAACATTTTTTGGGTGATCTGCATACATGAGCTCTAGTATCAGCATTGTGATTGTTATCTAAATCTGCATATATAATTGCTGGTTATCTGTGTCGCGATTTCTTGAATCATGTTCCTGACATTGGAAGATTATGCTTAACTAAATAATGTAATGTGATGTTAACTTTCCTTCGTTTTTTGCTGCAATCTTCTTTCTTTGTACAGCCAGCTAGAGTGTCTCTGCAAGCCGGATGCGAAGGGGTTGCTGCGATCAACACAATCATGAGCGTCATGGGGATTAATCTTGACACCTTGCGCCCTGAGCCTTGTGTGGAGGGGTAAAATCTACTCTTTTTTACATGTTTCAACCTTTTCTGAGTGTAAACTCTCCCCACGTCTTCTGAATTATCGCATTGTAATTTGTATGTGAACTTTAGATATTCGACTCCCGGAGGCTATTCAGCCAAGGCAGTCCATCCCATTGCACTTGCAAAAGTGATGAGTATTGCACAGATGATGAAGAAGGAATTTGCTGATAAAGATGTCTCGCTTTCTGCTATTGGAGGAGTTGAGACGGGGAATGATGCAGCCGAGTTCATACTTCTTGGAGCCAATACAGTTCAGGTTTGTCAATAATTGATTTATGATTTGAGATCAGGTGCTAGGAATAAAGAGAAAGCAGATCAGCTGCTAAAACGATTCATGATTTTTTTCAAGGTCTGCACGGGCGTGATGATGCATGGATACAGTCTCGTGAAGACGCTTTGTTCTGAGCTGCAGGAATTCATGAAAAAGCACAACTTTTCATCCATCGAAGATTTCAGGGGGTATGAACTTCAAACTTTCTCAACAGCTTCACATAGATGCAGGAGCCTTGGTATTTGTCTGTGACGATGTTCTTCACTTTTGCTCCTTTATGCGCACAATCAGGGCTTCTCTTGACTATTTCACGACCCACATGGATCTGGTGGCAAGGCAGCAAGAGGCGATTCGCGAAAGGAAGGCCACTAAGAAGGGGTTGCAATCTGATAGAGATTGGACGGGTGATGGCTTCGTGAAAGAATCGGAGAGTATGGTATCAAACTGATGACTCTTGTTCAAATGTGATCTCTCTGTTCAAATCTGTACCAACACAAAATTCAACAATGGAGAGCTCAAGTTGTTTTTTAATCTCCTTGTTTTGTTGTGTCTTGTATTTAGCCTTCATGCTACTGCAATACAATTCCAAATCATACTACTATACATCAACCAAATGGGACATTGAAATTGGATTTGGTGTTTTCAAACATTTGAATTGTTACATAAAGATAAAGACATTCGAAATCCTTATTGTATTTTATTTAGATAAGTTGTTACATGAAGTCAAGTTGGTGGTTATCATTTGGATATGAAAATCAATTGTGGATCCAAAAAATAGAACTCAGATCAGATATAGTAAAGAAGGTTGTCAACGGCGTCAGAGGCGGTAAGTGAACCCCAATCGCAAAGGATTAGGGCAAAGCTGGCGCACCGTGAGGCCAGCGACAGCTTCACAAAATTGAGGTTTGAACCGTCATGAACTGCCGGTGGAGTCGGTCGCCCCGGCCCATGTGGATTTCGAGAAAACAAGAGTATCATATTTTATAAACTGTTCCAACTTCCAAGAGAGCAGCATTAGGAATGTTGAGTGCAACTGGAGGCTCCCTACAGTTCTTATCAAGAAAAACATAAGTCATTACCAGCAGCCTCTTGAACAAATTTGAGCCCTGCCTCGCCATCAAATGGGACTGCCCCAAGAAATACGCAGTCCCGCTTTCCCGAGCGTCGATCATTGCCCCGAGCTCCTGCGAAACCGACACTCGCATTTCAGGGCTCTCCGGGGGCAGCATGAATCGAACCCGTTTCCTGTTCCCGCTGCTCGATGGAGCATCCAGGAGAACACGTTGAGATTCGCCTACTCCCACGGTCGAAGAGCATTCACTCGAGCTCATATCTGCGACGGTGATCAGACCGTCCCCGTCGTTCGACGGGGTACCTAGAACGATCATCCTACCTTCGGGCGAATTTAATGCTTCGTGGTCGTATTCCTCCCTCATGATAAACTCTCCGATCGAGCGGATTATATCATCCTCGAAGTCATCCGTGTCCCTGACATTGTCGTGGTATCCATATCGCACTATGCAGCGGTACATTTTGTACTCTGTCGGGCCGACTCGGCCTATGAGATACCGCCTGCTCTCGTGGACGTACGGCACGGGAGAAGCCTTGAAGGTCACAAACACCACAACTTGATGAAATGCAGCAATATTTGAGATGAAATGAGTGAAGAAGGCAGGGATTCCCGTGTCGACATCGGAGTAGACAAAGCCAATACCCGGCACCCTGGAAACACCGAGACGAGGACTGTAATCCGTTAGCCACTCGATCGATACCTTGTTCTCTACATCGGATTCATACTTCTTGAGAGTGCCGTAGTGCCAGGCGGCCATGATCGTCATAAAGAATACGAATAGGATGAACAAGCACCACGCGCCACGAAAGAAACTCGTCAATGTTGACGTAAGATATATCGCCTCAACGGAGCCAAAGAAGAGCAGAAAAGATACTGATGCAAACAGATGCTTCTCCCAGTACAGAGCAATCACGAGCGACATCAAGCAAGTCGTTACCAACAAGCACGTAGTAACAGACAACCCTGCCATCAGAAACGACAACAACAACGAGTAAGAAAAAGGTCGAGTATCATGCAAAAATGCTACAAGAGCCCATACCTGTTGCTCTTGCAAGCTTTGATGTATCATGCAAGCCAATGGTGAATGCTATGCTCAAAACCATAAACAGCCAGTTTGCGTCGGCAACATAGACTTGCCCGAAGATTTTATTCGACGTGTGAACAACTTTTACTCTGGGGAAACAGTCGAGCGCCTGACACTGGTGTATGATTGAGAAACCAGCTGTAATGGTAGCTTGGCTTCCGACAGCCGAAGCAAACAGCGACAACACAGCAAATATATGCTCAAGATCCCCTGAAAAACGATCGTTTCAATAATAAGAACCGACGATCCAGCTATCACAGAAGGAGATATGAGGAAAAAGAAATCTTACTATTAGGTATGGATTCACTTAGATGAAATGCACCATCAGCATGAAGATTCTTCGAGATAAATGCAGCTTGTCCAGCATATGTTAACAAAAGGACAGGATATACGAAGCAGATGAACGTAACCTGCATTAGTGGAAGAATTCGTTGTTCAACTACAAGAGACCAGTATGTATCCAAGTTACACCTACCTTGATAGATTTCTTGGAAAAGTGGCCTAGGTCAGCAAACATCGCCTCCGACCCTGATAACACGTGATCAGAAGGAATAATTACTTCAAAATGGATTGTCGAATGGAAATAGAATGGTGTTTCAGTAGACTGATCAAACCTGCAATGCATAAGACAGTGCTGCTTAGGAGTTTCCCGTGTCGGAGATTAAATTTCCTCAAGAACCTTAGCATGTACACTGGGGAGACAGCACGGAGGATCTGGGCATCATAATGAATAATATTATAGAGGCCGAACCCGCTGATGAAGAGAAGCCATGTGATGATGATTGGGGCAAAGAAGCACCCAATTCTCTTCGTTCCGTGATGCTGCAACGTGAAAAGGCCAACCAATATGGCACATGCCACAGGAGCGGGCAAATCTGGATACATACGGAGAAAATCAGGATGTTGGATGGATATCTTACAAAGTTGAGGCTACTAATGTTCGAATCGAACCATGCAACGACTTACATTTCTTGAAGGCATTGGTCACATGGTCCTTCGATTTGTCTGAATAGAAAACTGGTGAAAACAGCTAACAACTTTTAGTTCAAAATATTAATTTCTTGCTTCTTCGTTTGTATGCACCAAACTCTTTACCTTTTGATATTTCCGCCAACGAACGTCCAAGACTAGACGTTGCTGATAACACTGCACTTGAACACGATTCAAGATTAGCTTTCCAGTCTTATCAGTAGTATTATTTCAATGACTTTATCGAACAAAGGCCAACCAGAAATTGCTGGTCGAAGAACTGCATCGCTTAATATCATGCAAGCACCGAGCAGAGCAAGGAATAACAGCAAATAGTGGCAGCTTTTATACTTCTCTATAGCCTTTCTAGCTTTGTTTTCTGTTTTTTCTTGAGATGGTGACGAAGAGATCTCGTCTTCTTCATGATACAACATCTTGCTCGAACCGCTATTGGATGGAATCAACCCCACTTTAGCATGCCTACAGAGCAATGAATATAACGAAAATGGACCACCTGCAAGGATCAATGAAGTCTGAGTTTCAAAAACGCTATCCCGACTCTAAACAAGAGATCAAGACCGTTACCTTCTCCATCGTCATCAGCCTTCAATACGATGAAAGAATACTTCAGCAAGGGAATGAGGGTGAGGGTCCAGAAAATAAATGAGAAGAGTTCGTGTATCTCTTCTGGCGAGGAAATGTCTCCTGCGTCAATTGTTTCAAATACATACAGGGGAGCCGTGCTCAACCGGCCATATATTATACCAAGGCTCTGAAACGATAAAATGAATGTCTGCATCCATGTTTCTTTCTGCATATCCACGATAAACAGATAGATAGTTAAATTCCAATACTAATACAAATCACAAATCATAAGAAACAAATACAAATCACAACAAGAAAGGGAAACAGACTTAGTATCACATATGAAAATATGTCGTATAATTCGTACTTACAGTTACTTGAAGGTAGCTCCTTCCCATTTATCTTATGATTCATTCAAATATGTAACATAAGAAACACTGTATCATGTAATTTCCTGACGATTTTCAAGAACGAACAAGAAATTTATATGCTCATCATTCAGCTATATATGCAAGTATATTAAGGTGAGATCCTTTATCAACTCCAGTAGATATTTGATTGGATATAGGCATACTCGAAATTTCTATACCTAGAGATGAAACCTATGATCCTAAGGTGAGCCAAAATTTAGTACTAATTGAGGCAGAAAATTAAATTGACTACATATATCAATCTCATGTCTCTAACAAATCAGCAATGAAGTAAATTAACACTATATCTACTCTGATTTTCCCAGCAGTTAACTATTATACAATAACTTTAGCAATGCATAATCAATAATCATCGACAATAAAAAGGAAATCTATGCTTGCATATGCACACACATCTGGAATTTCTTGCAAAAATAAAATCTTTAAAATGGGAAAGAATTCTTGTAGAGAAACTCCCAGAACAAGTTACTATAGAATCAAGAAAACAAAAAAAGGGTTCAGCAAACTTATCACCATAGCATCCATTAATCACATAGACAATAAAGATTGGAACTTTATTGCAAAAGAGAAAAGCCCATAAAACAATTCAGCCAACTTTCTTCATCCAACTATTTTGAATTTTTGATCTGACATCAAATGTTTGCTTATTGAGCTAAAATGCTTATGCTTTTTAAAGGGAGGGAGGGAGGAAGATATAGACGAATATATATATTTATGTATGCGTTATGTTTAGTTTTTTTAGTATTGTTTTTGTTGTGTCTATATGTGCATGCATGACAATAGTGTAAGGTTGACTAAAGAAGAACATTAAATGTAACCAGATAGTGCATATCTGGTTTTTATTCTTGTAGATACACATATTTGGGCTTCAATGTCACACGCTTTTATTAGAACGGCAAATAGTTTTTATTTAAAAGTGACAAAATTGATTTGAGGGAAAAATTCAATAATTACTGTCTAGTACTTTACCTAATTTATATTCTAAAAATTAAATTTCATTAAATCTATAAAATGTTGGGATACAAGAATTGTTTGACGAAAATTGAATTATTATTTTCACTATAATCACTAAATTTTGACTTAGAAGAAGATGCGTAGTCATTACTCATTAGGTTCATTAGTAGTACTATTTAATTAGGATTAGGAACGAAATTAATGAACAAGAGGTAGTGCAATTTTGCACAATTTGAGATAAGTTTCGAATATTTATTGGAGAATAAAGTAGCAATTAACTACCTTCAAATATACTAGCAACTCGAATTGTGTAGCATATTTTCTTGATAAGAATTATCTACATTTAGGATTTATTACTATATCTATAGTATGATTATTTAAATAAAAAATTATCTACATTTAGAATTTATTACTACTATATCTATGCCGTGGATTGCTTTGTTTGCTTTATATTCTTTCCCTTTTTTTGTTTTCTTTCTCTATTCATTTCACTTGCTTTGAGTTTATTGTGAATTTCCACTTTTAATTTATGATCGGCATTGTTTTATTCGTACCATTTAAATATTAAGAACAAAAATTTTGTTATATTGTTGGCAAAACCTTAAAACAAAATTTAATACTCTCTACATCTGTGAAAAAATGTCCGATTTTGGGGGTCCACAATTTAAAGTCTTATTTACCTTTTTTCTATTTTAAGTAAGTGAACACGCAAATTATTACATTTACATTCTATTATAAAATCAATATATAAAAATAAAGTCTATGTTCCACTAACTCATTTTCACATTTTTTTCACAAAGACAAATAATTTCTTAAAACTCATACAGAGTTTAAATGAGATTATAAATGGTAGACTGATACATTGTGATGATGGAGACTTTAATTTAGCATCATATTAATCGAGGAAAAATTTGGTTTAGGTTTTCCCACAATTGAAATTTAATATTATCAACTTAAAAATTGATGTTAAAAGACAAGATATAAGAGCTACATGCATTTCGACTATAACTAATTCCTCTTCCTTTTATTGTACAATCTCTCTCTCACATCCAACTCAAATCAATTAGACTATACGCATATAAATTAGATTGAAATTTTAATTTACGGCTATATGAATCACCTTCAGCATTAAATTACCAAAAATGGCATCTCTATACAGTAAAAAATGGATGACGTTGAGATCAGCAAAACATACTCATCTCAGTTATATGTAACTATATCATTCTCCTCTATATAAAAGTCAAAGAATATTTTCTTTTCAGCCAAAAAAGGACTCTACCAATGAAATTTTATAGTTTGTCAGTTTCCGGCAGTGTGTTTCTACTCCGAGGTGATGAGAACTTTCAAGCTTTTTTCTTTCGGATTTCGCTGCGAATAAGTGCTACAAAGTCCGCATATGCAGCTCCGCTTGGCATACGATCTTCCACCATGTTCGACAAAAACATCGCCTCTGCTAAGAAATAAAACAAACATATAAATCTCCAAAGATGAAGCGTCTTATAATTCCAAAATATAAGCAGTGTTGTTTTCTGGTAAGAAAAAGGGTCATTGAACGAAGGAAGCCGAGCATTTCGGGAGCAGGGATTGCGTTCGCTAACCTGATGAATCTCCCTTTTTGCAGAACTTCAATCTGCAAGTCGGAGAGAAGAAAAGTGAAAAAAGTGCATCAAAATGAAATAACGCATCAATTCCCTCAGACAAGGATAAGATATGTTCGTACCGGAGGTAGGAACACCTCTGACGCCTGATTTCGTTTAGAACATCATTTAGCTTCTTCGACAACTGATTATCATATTGCTGTAACATGAACTGAAAATGGGAAAAGAGACATAAATTTCTAGCAAATAAATGGGGATTTTAACAGTATAATAATGTACATATGCAAAAATGTATATTCAACTATCAAGCATGTAAAGAATACCTGGTTTGAGATTTCTTCAACTGATGATATACCAAAAAGCCGTGTCAAAACATTTTGCTGAACGGAAGCGCCAACATATACTAAACAGTCTATCCCATTCTCAAGAAGATATATTCCCTCATCAGATATGTGAATGCTGGAGAGTGGGATAATAGCAGGAATAATAGAATCCTCCAATTCCTGACATTCAATCATTAATAAGAAGTGTAACAAATTATACATACATATATATATGTGAAAACATAATGATACAAAATAAGGTAAATACAAACCTTTTCATCAAGGTCATGAATGACTATCATCCTAGGGTAAATCAATGGAATGACAGAGGGAGTGGGTAGAGGTGAAACATAATTTAACCAAAACGATCTCTCATCAATTCTTCCATCAGAGCTCAATCCATGGCTTTTGAGTAAAGCTGGAAAAGACACAATAAATATATTATACATCGCACTCTCACACAAAATGGCTGGGAAAGGAGTCAGAAGAGAAGACTTTGATAGCATATATATGGTCAAATTTAAGCAAGCAACAAAAATAAGTGATTCTGTCCACATGTTTATGCCGTCGTCGATTGGTATGTATTCAGTGGTATCCTCATTCATATTCTCTTCTTCAAATTCATAACATTTATCTATATTTTATAAACTATTATCCATAATTAGCAGTATATCTTCTTTTAGTATCTTCCTTTTCTCAGACGTATCTGAGAATTTTAGGATAAATATATGCTAGTTGTAGTCCCGGATGACAGGAATCTTACCTAGGGTATAAAGCGGCAGAAATTTAAGTGCTTCTGGCATAAGTAGTGCAGAAGATGATTTGGTAGCGCAAAACATGCTGTAGGAATGCAAAATATTGATACAAACTTTTGTTGCTTTATCTTTAACTCGAGACAGAGGAGCTGAAGTCATTTCCTTGGCCGCTGTCATATTAGAAGAATAAGAATAGAAAAGTCAGCAAACTATATTGATGGTTGTGTATAATCTATGAGAACCAAAGATTTACAAAGTGCATAGTAGTTTAATGTACCATACGGAAGGATGAAAGGAAAGAGCAGGCACTTAGTTGATACTCAAGAGACAAACAAGCAGAACACGAGATTCTTGCAAACACAAAAGAAATAAATAAAGAAATAAATAAATTACCTTGTTTCAAGATGCAAGAAAATAGGGTGTCCAAGTCGGGAGCTACGAACAGACTAGTGAGGTTGTTGGTGCATGGCAGAAACAAAGTTGAAACTCTAATTCGCCTTTGGCCATAAATGGTGGTGTAAAGAAGAGCACACTTAAAAATCAAAATGATATAGTGATTAGATGAGCCTAGCTTTTCCAACCAAGAACAAAAAGAGAAATCTAAGGGGGGATTAAAATACCTGAAAAGAACACCCTGATTCTTCCCGCAATTTGTCATTGTATTTTAGGGACACCATTATAGTTTTGTCACAGTCAATCTGCAAAAATAAATTGATGAGTCGAAATCGTTGAGTATTTGTGAGACACTGTAGCAGCAAACAGAATCTCTATGTACTTAAAAAACAATCCTCTAAAATATACATGATAGAATTGTCAATTTATCATGCCTATCCCATCCAATATGCGAAGAATGAATAAGCAGACACTGGAAATTGAGATGGAGATGGAATGTTGATATTATGTTTTTTCAATTTTCAGTTGGATAAGCCAGGACATGCAACGAATTTCTGATCTTACTTGTTAATCACCACCAGGACCAGTAAAGAAAGATGTAAAGAAAGAGAGATGGATATTATATACACAATTTATCTACATGTTGAGAGAGAGACATACAGCAGGAAAATCCACATCAGCTGGGTTGCGATTGTTGTAATTTCCAGAATATTCCTGAACTTGAATACCCTACTCGGAAAATACAAATTTGCGTTTCCTCAGAAACTTTTGTATGACAAATATGTAAATCAAAGTTCAAACTGACTAGAAACTAACCTCACTGCATCTCAAACGCATTACTGCTTC
Source organism: Salvia splendens (assembly GCF_004379255.2). NCBI lineage: Eukaryota > Viridiplantae > Streptophyta > Magnoliopsida > Lamiales > Lamiaceae > Salvia > Salvia splendens. The sequence goes on from NC_056045.1 coordinate 26,775,786, forward strand.
AAATCCTTGAGGCCTTGTGACATTCCACCGAAGATCATTAGAAAGCTTAGCAAGGTCAGAAAGAGCCGAGAAAGGATAATAGTAGTACACCTGGAGAAGTAAAAATATCCATTAAATATTTTCATCTCTGTAACTTCTGAAGAAATGCATCTCAATCATCAGTATTGCAAACAAAATGGTTGTGAGGACCTATGAGTTTTATACTGGAGTTATAGATTATATGATTGTTATCTATAGAATGATACTCAAGGTACTTTTATACAAATACAATATGTTTTTAATCTAAATATCTAGTAACATACCTGCCCTCCTGTGGTTCTTGGAACAACAGAGAGAGAAGCAACATCTACATATGTTTGAGTTGTGATGAACAAGTCAACACAGACCTGAAAATGTTAAGTGTTAAATGCATGATAAGGACAAAGATGTAATTGGTTACAATTGCCAAACAAAATCTATGGTAGTATTTTGCTGACATCGTTTTTGTTGTTGACAAATAATTAAAAGTTACCTGGTACTCTGCAAATTCATCGGCCATGGTTTGGAGAGTTTTGTCCACTGGCTGGAGTAACTTGTGAGGTTCCTGATATTGGAAGAGGAATGCAAGTCATTAATCAATTAGCAAGTGGATGCACCACATATGTACTTTGCGATGCACCCAGACAGATAGAAAGCCAACCGACAGATATGAACAAAACACCAATGCATGTTCTTATGAATTAAGCAGCAGTTGAGTTGCCTAAAACAAGATACAGAATGCTAAAACTTGTGAACATTAATGTGTAGATGTCTGCGCAAGTGCAGATGTATGTATCAGTACATGAATCTTGAGAGAACAGAGTGCTAATGAAAACTTTATTACGGCATTACCTTTTCTCCAGCTGGTGTATTACTTCTGCCTTCAGCGTCTCTTGCAAAAAGGGATCCAATACCAATTGATGGCAAGACTGCAGCATAATGAACAATTATATTAACCGAAGTTAAAAAATTACTGATACAACATATTGGAACCCTCAAATGAACCAAGACACGAGAAATTGAGCAGAACACTAGTAATGCAATAATGAAAATACAGACACACGCATGTCTATGTATTAACAATAATAAAATGCATACAAGAGTCTAACAATATAAAAGCAATAGTAAAGTAGAACATGAGTACAAGACAATATTTCACACATCTTCACCTAATGTTTGTATTCACGAATATAAGCTTACTTGATTGGAAAACAAGAAGTTTGCCTCCAGTACTTTTAATTGCCAGGAAAGCAGCCTATGGTAAGACAAAACAACAAGGTTCATTTTTGTGGCCACACTTCTGAACAGAAATCATTTGCCACATACAAAAACTGAATTACGATTTATAACCATCTCATACCTTCGCTGCAGCCCCAAATGCTGAATCAGTAGTTCTATTATCCTGAAACATTCCTGGTATGCTATCCAACAATATCTCCAAATGTTCACGGCACTGAATTTAAAGAGAGATAATAAGAAGCTGAGAGCGGAGTGCGGACAGCTTTTTTGGCCACATGTAATCCACACAAATTTGAAAAGGAACCAACCTCATCAAGTTGAACAACGATATCACTTGTAAGAGGAGTATATACATCTTGTACATCAGGAACTATGAGTATAGATGGCTGCACGGAAACAGAACAGATAAAACTGTTAGCATATTTAGCAGAAGCCATTAACTCAATAGTGATAAAACCACTTATCTGGCTCAATGGTTAAACCAAATTAGTAAGCCTAGGGGATTTCAAAACCGGAAAAGTGATAGACCATATAACACTTGCCAATTATGTATAAAGCAAACCTCCAAGGTAAAAAGGCATGAAGGTTTTTAAGAAAAAAAGTAGTATATTCAACTGATAGGTAAAGGCTGGTAACTCTTAACAAACCTGCTGTTGTGCACATTTTAATTTGTAAAAGTGGATTGTGGAGTCAAATGTAGCAATGGCCACCATGGTTCGAGGACCCTCCTGCAAGAAAAGGCTAATTAATGCCAAACCATGCTCGTTATTCTCTTTCTTAGGGAAGCCAAAATGTAACAAACCCAAGTAGTCTTCTTATATCTCAGTGCAAAATAAAGTTCTATCTTAGCCACCACAATATCTTGGGATGGTTAACTAGTTATGTAGTGAGATGGCAAAGAAACTATTTAATTGTCCTAAAGCTCTTGGGAGTTTGTAAGTTTCACATGGTCATTCCCTTGCAACCACTTCAATTTCTAAAGGGAACATTTGGATAACTACCAACAGCAACTAACCAAATAGTCCCTAGCAAAAAGGCTGTTGCAGAATTTGCAAGGTATTAAGACAGCTTGGAGGCTAAAACAGCACATAGGCACCAAACTGGGTGAGCCTTGTTCCCTTGGCCAATGTGTTAAAAAAAATTTGACGTTCTAAGCTAAATTTAAGTTACTTTCACATTTAGAAGCACAATGTTACTTTAAATGTTAGTTTTAATCAGTAATGCAACAACTATTCAATATTTGTGTCTTGGTACTTTCTTATACATCCTTCATGACAACGAAAAACAAAACAAAATTAATCAAATGAAAACTTTAGAGATTCCAGAATTCATGAAAAAAATTTGAGGTTTCAGAGTTCATAATAAATCCAAAAGACAAGATCACAGCATCATGGTAATTTTGTTGGGGCAGCCGATTTCTATAGTACTATTCCTTTTCCCATTTAGAATTGTAAATACCAGTTTCATGAATTTCAGATAAAACCGTAAACGCAAAACTTATGCCAAGTTAGAATGAAACAACACATAATTAGACTCATCAAATGTTAGATGCCAGATAGAGAATGTCCAAGAGTGAACTTACAGGAAGATTGGGTATAACTTGGCTAATTGCACTGCAAGCCGCTGCAGTAGCACCAGTCTGTATGGCATGCATTGATACGTCAACAAGGAAGAAAAACACTGCAGGCATTGGATCTCGCACCTGAATATGTCGGAAAAATGCAAATGGCAAAAAAAATTTGTGGCTCAAGAGAAGTGGTTTTCAGGATCTCAGCAAAGTTAAATAAATGATGAAGTAACTGTCACAAAACCAAGTAGATGGAGCATTACAGGGTTCAAAATGTCACAATTTTGAAGTTGCAATGGAAATGGTGGCCAGGCCGCCAGGCAATGTAAATTCTATAGTTTTAAGTTTTAACTAATATATGCATGTTCTTCAAAAGTGCTCTACTTGAGAAACAACATCCAGCCCACTGCCATATCACATCTCATTATGGAAATAAGTAGCTCTTTGATGACCAAAATTAATGCTTCATTACAACTTGAGAAAGATGTGCAAAAAACTCAGGCGCATCTGAAGGAGCTTTTGACTTGGATATTCATATTCACACAGAACAACAAAATGGTTATTTTAAGCATCAGGTATTATAATGGAAATACTTTTCCAAAATGACTTCTACCATGAGAAGGACCTTCCAAATGATTTTCGCAATTTTCCAAGAACTAATTGATCTACACACTAGCCCTATTGCTGATGTAGCACAAGCAGAAGGTAGTTGACAGGAATATTATCAAGATCAGAAATGCTCTCTCAGCACCAGTGTGTCCCAATTGTTACTTATTTAGTCCAGAACAATTTCTCTGTCAAGGGTGACACCAATGATTCTATGGCCAATGTATAACTAGTTAAGTAGGAGTACATTTTATTATCACATCCATATCAAATATCTTGCTAAAAAACAGTACAGGTCTCATATGCCTAACCATGTATTCCTCAGGAGCAATGAATTCAACAGTTCCCCTGCATAATTCAGGTCTTTCGTCAGCATCTCTCCGACGACCATCTGGACCCAAGTTGCATTGATACTCATGTGGAACTTCACCAGTGAATCCTGCCAAAAAAAGATATTGTAACAGTGTAGATCCAAGTATTATAAGTTCGCATTTCAGCCATTCACAAATGATAAGGTGAAAATGTCAATAACTGCAGTCAGCAATTAATTACATGCAACCCTACAATGGAGAATAGAACAAAATAGCATAAGGATAAGGGTCGATCAAAATAGAAAATTTACTTTTTTGAGTAAATAGCAAGATAGCATACTTAGTACTCCCATTCGTCCCATAAAATATGTGAACTTTCCATTTCCGCTCGTCCAATAAAAGTATGGGCATTTCCATTTATGGAAAGTTGTCTCCAACTCATTATCCATATATATCAATTTATTTACAACTTATACCATTAAGGCCCATCATTACAGCTCATTATATAATAATAATAATAATAATGTGGGTCCCACTATCCAGTATCCACTAACACTGCTTTAACTACCCTTCTTCTCATCTCTCTTACTTTACCAATTATGCATGAATTCTCGTGCCATTTCAATTGCACATATTTTTATGGGGAGGAGGGAGTATCAAACAAACATTCAACAACCATGTTTCTTACCACATAAGTTACAAATGAAGCGTTTCCCTTGATCGATAAACTTCATGAAAGGATTGATGTAACCCTTGCAACGGGAACATCTAACAGGACCACTTTCACCAAAATCAACAACCTAGCAAAGCTTAATCAGTGGGTAAGCTCTGGATATAAGTAGGGACAAGAAAATTGCGCAAGAAGTTCTACTACAAGTAGACCAACAACCACTAAATTTGGGGGATAGAAGTTTGGTAGATTAAAGAAAATTTCAAGCATCAATAAGCCTGAAAACAATGAGGATAATAATCAACACACTTCCAAACCAACTGGTATGTACAAATCTAGATGTGGATGGTAAATATAAGAGTTTCAGTTTACTAGATGGATGTTTTTAAGCGCCATTGACATAAAGGAGTTGGCAGGAAGGGTGAATGCATTTGTTCTTAGATCTCCAGTCTAAAACCACAAGGGCCACATGGAACGTGTGAATGACCATCTTACTGGGCCCCTTTTATATGAGATTTTGAGAAGGTTACTCTTTGGAAGCTCAGTAAGATGATAAGTTAAAAGCTATATTGGTGAAAGTTAATGTCTAATGATGGTTTCCTATGGCAGGCCAGTTGTAAAACATACTTTGTTCATTACATGATGCGATTGTTGCAACTCACACAAGAAAACTAGTCTTTTTGCCACCATCCACTACAAAGAAAAAAAGAATGAAGCGCCAAATATTATTAGATAGAGTAAGAATTTTTCTTACATGGATGGGCTCCTCAGACGGATGTGGAAGAGCTAGGGGCTGGACCAATAAAGCCAACTGCATTTTAGACTTGGACAGAATATCTACAGTACATGGAACCTAATAAGCAGAAAACACAGGAAACTTTTTATGTGCAATATAATAACAAGGATAGAGGACCAACTATAACAACTAGTCATGAAGAAAACTTATTTTTAGGGAAACTAGTAGTGAAGAAACTAATGATAAGATAAACAACTAATAAGTCATTTTCAATACCTGATTTAAAGTACATCTCATGTAACGTGGGCTGCAATTCCCATTGTCTTTGACTATGTAAGTACTTGTTGCGGGCTTGACAAAGAAAGGATCAAAAATAGAATTAGATAAAACTAATTATATCATGGGTAAACAAATAAGTATTATCACTTAAATCAAGAGATGTCAAATTGCTAGATTGGACAGTAATACTAGACCTAAAAAGTATAGAAGAATTTAACAAGAAATTGCTAGGTATGCATAGATAACAACTAAAACATACCGGAGGAGGATTTGCGTGATTATCCATATGAGTCTCATGCTGTATAACAGCAGAACTTGAGCTATAGGGTGGTATGTGATTGGCATCAATTTGTGATGGATCTGTTTGACCCATGGCCATAGATTGATTTGGAAATGGTGGTGGGCCTGGTGGCATCCCAGACATTAGCTGCTGCAGTTGCATAGCACCATGGGTAGGACTAGATAGACCCACCTACAAAAAAGACTTAATTTAAGGGACAACTTAAGCAATATTTAATAATTTAATGTACATTGTATGTAGTATAATACTATAATTTAGTTGATATAGACAACCACATTATATATGGTAAACCTTTCTTTAGTTTTATCCTACAATAAAGAACTGATATAATGGTCACATTGAGACAATATATTGTCAAAAGCTTTATTAAGTCACATAAGTGCTCATACAACACATTTAATTAGCATCAGTTTACCAAAGTATGACTCTTCAGGCTATAATACATAAAATAAAGAATATTGAAAGAATGATAAATAATAAATCTTCTTGAAAGGACAAGAGTATCAAAATACAACCAATGTATAATTCAAAAGGTCACCTGTGGCAGTTGCTGCGGCCACGACTGCATGCCATGAAGATGGCCTGAAGATTGAACTGTTCCCTGAACTGGTGGTGGAGTCAATGGACCTGGAGGAGGTGGCATGTTTGATGAACCTGGAAACATAGGACCCCGCGGGAGGGTTGAAAACGGGGGACCTGGTTGACCTACAGAAGACGATACAAAAGTGGGTGGACCACCGAACCCAGGACGAGTTTTTAGAGGCTGAGAAGGCGCCTGAGATGACAGCATAGTGGGGGGAGGAGGCCTTTGCAGATTACTCACTGGAGGAGGAGGCCTTGACCCACTTTGCATCATCCCAGGGGCAAATGCAGGTGGTCCGTTACCAGCCGGTCCATTGGAGAACATTTGGAGAGGAGTTGGAGGACCTAATGGTCCGGGACGAGGAGCAGCAGGTCCTCCAATGGAAGATGGCAACACCCCAGATGGGGGAGGTCTTGAAGCAAAAGAAGGAGGCTGAGATTCTAGTGTAGGGCCAGTTGGTCTAGCAGGCATCGCATCCGGACGCAATGTACTTTGTCCAGGAGCCACAGGAGGTGCTGAACCCATCGGTAACACCCCAGGTGGGGGAGGTCTTGAAGCAAAAGGAAGAGGCTGAGATACCGGTGTAGGGCCAGCTGGTCTAGCAGGCATTGCATCTGGAGGCAATGTGCTTTGACCAGGAGCCACAGGAGGTGCAAAACCCCTCTGAAACGCGTCAGATGGGGGCGGGCATGGTTGGCCAGTAGCAAAAGGCGGTGGCTGTTGACCACCACTACTGGCATTACTCAATTCCTGGCGATTAGACAGATTAATCTGTAGGTTTTGTAGGTTATTAGCAAGTGCATTAGGGTTATGATTGGGAGGAAAAGCCCCCGGTCTCGGCCCTCTCGGAGTTGCCATCAATTCAGCAATATCCTAAAACTCTAATCAGTAACAAAACGACACTATCTCACACCAACTGAATCTGAATCCAATCCAGCTCTACACACCAAAAACAACCGACAAAAGTTAGCTAAATTAAGAAACAATCTCCACAGCAATTCACAATAAAATCAAACAATGTACCACCAAAATAGCCAAACCTGCGACAGGAAACCGAAATTCTAGCCGTTGCAAACAGAAACAACAGCTTCTCCCCCAAAAAATCGATCTGCCAAACTAAAAAAAAAAAACAGAATGATTGAATGCAGCATCAACTAAAAATCCAACTGAAAAAAACAATGCAATTAGCTTCCATCAAGTAGGTACCGTAGTAGTGAACTGCAGCAGTTGTCTCTTCGCCGGAGAAGGGTTTGGATTGAATATTGATTAATCGCCGCGGCGTTACGGACAGACAACGGAAATGCGACAGCGGTAATATATTTTCCTGATACATGAAGAAATATTTCAACGAAATTGATGACTACTATGTATTTCAACTAAATGATGACGTGCGTGTCTCTGATTGGTGGAGGAAAGCCCTCTGACCTCGAAATATATTTTATAAATAAAATTTGAATAATATGGATTTACGTATTAACTGCAATCAAATAGTAGTAGTAATAATTTAAGTCTTCTTTCCCTTTTTAAACCAAAATTGCGTAATACGAGTAATTGGATTTGTAAGATATTTTCTTAATTATTCTCAACGACGCGTTGTATTGGTCAAATTTTTTATAACAAAATGTGTAATAAATAATTAATCATATTTCACAATAGACAATAGTGGTATTTTATTTGTTTTTGTCTTCAGATATTTGCATAGCCAAGCTTAAACAATTTTTTTCACGTGAAATTCGAGATCTAGTGTTGACCCAATAGAAAGTGAGATGATGGACTATAGTGAACAATAATTAATTATAACCAAAGTCACAGCAGGAAATATGCCGGTGTATATGCAACACTCTTTCATTGACTGAAAATTTATTTGAAATTATATAAATACCACATTTTTTCTTAAAAAATGGAGTATTATATTATCATAATTTTATAAATAATACTCTCTCAATCGAAAATAGTTTATTTTTTTAATCATTTTAGTATGTGGGCCTCATTTTCTACCTACAATATTCAAATCACTTTTTTCATTTTATTACTTCCTAACTTTAACAATTTTATGTTAAATTTGTTTCTTTTCCAAATTCTCTCTTTTAAAGGAATAACAGGATTATAAAATTATTTAATTAATAGATTATGAATCAATTTTTGATTAAATAATTAAATATGTACTAGATTTAATGTAAATTGTTATGAGACTATTGATCTGATTATGTTAACACAAGGCTTGAATTTGGAGTACTTAAATGAGTGTATAATTATTTTCAAGCATACAATAAGCTATGATTTCATCGTAAAATTTTATGATCCGAACCATGATTTTTAGTTTATTCTATTATAAAGCTCATTTTAGTTTACCCATTCCGTTATTATGTAATAACGGAATAATCATACTTCTAGGATTATAATTTAGTTTTCGGTTTGTAGCTCAAAGTCAAAAATAGCAGTCCAAATTATAGGGTAAATTAGTTAGAATGGTAGAATTAGTGAGCGAAGGCGCAAATGGAGGAGATAAACAGTTATCACCCTTGATATTGCAACCATTTATTACCACCAATCCATGCATATATTAACCAACATTTTCCTCAATTAACATTCTTAATTCTCTACGATTAATCAAAAATGGTGTTCCCAGATATCCCATCTCAGCAACCATGGATCCCCAGTTTCCTCTACCACACGCACACGCACACACACACGCCGACACCGCCAAGTTCGGCGGAGACCAAGAAAGCGCCAACCCCAGAGAAGAGCCTGGGCTTCATGATCCGGGCGCCCAGTGACAAAAGGATAGCCATGTTCTCGCCCCAATACTACGCTGCGTGCACAGCCGGTGGCATTTTCAGCTGCGGCCTCACTCACATGGCCGTCACCCCACTCGATCTCGTCAAGTGCAACATGCAGGTCCATCATCCAATCGATCTTATTTTGTGAAAACGTGCCATTTTAAGTGAGACGTCCTAAAAAGGAAAACGAGTCACTTTAGATGAGGCAGATGGAGTTATCTCTAATGACATTTCATTTGCAGATAAATCCTGCAAAATACAAGAGCATAGGCTCAGGCTTTGGAGTTCTACTAAAGGAGCAAGGAGTCAAAGGCTTCTTCAGGGGATGGGTGCCGACACTGCTCGGATACAGCGCGCAGGGAGCCTGCAAGTTCGGCTTCTACGAATTCTTCAAGAAGTACTACTCTGACATTGCTGGCCCGGAAAACGCTGCCAAGTATAAGACCTTCATATTCCTCGCAGGCTCTGCCTCAGCTGAAGTCATCGCCGACATTGCCCTCTGCCCCTTTGAGGCTGTCAAGGTCCGCGTCCAGACTCAGCCTGGCTTCGCCAACGGCCTCTCCGATGGCCTCCCCAAGTTCATCCGCGCTGAAGGAGCCTCGGGCCTTTACAAGGGGCTTGTTCCACTGTGGGGTCGCCAGATTCCATGTAAGTGTCTCATCATCATTAGACATGTCGAGCCTCTCCCATTTGATCGATCAAACTGCAGATACGATGATGAAGTTCTCCACCTTCGAGAACATCGTTGAGGCCATCTACAAGAACGCCATTCCACTGCCCAAGGACCAGTGCAGCAAGAAGTTGCAGCTCGGAGTCAGCTTCGCAGGTGGATACATTGCAGGAGTATTATGTGCTATCGTTTCACACCCTGCTGATAACTTGGTCTCCTTCCTCAACAATGCCAAAGGAGCAACAGTAGGCGATGTGAGACGCCACTTTCATTATCCCATCCAAACCACATCATCATATATTACTTCTGTTGCAATAGTTTTGAGCATGGTATTCAATTCCCTGCCTGCAGGCTGTGAATAAACTCGGGATAATGGGTCTGTGCACACGAGGCCTCCCTCTCCGTATTGTCATGATCGGTACTCTCACAGGGGCGCAGTGGGGCATCTATGACGCGTTCAAAGTCTTTGTTGGACTGTAAGTCTCCCTATCCATCCTTCCCCATAGTGATACCCTTTTTATCTCAAAACATCCGATAAAGGATACATGGTTTCTCATTTCAGGCCTACTACTGGTGGCAGTCCAGCTCCTGCAAAAAAGTGAGGGCAATTTAAGTTAGATGGAACTAAAAAAAACAATTTTTTTCATCTTGACTTGTTATTTTCCGGAGGCACTACCAGTCTTTCTTAAAGCAACCGAGTAGTAGTAGATGGATAGATAGATAGATTCTGAATAATTTTGGCACTTACAAGCTGGCAAACATGATTCTTGCAGCTTCTGTAAGACCACAAATCGCCAATTTTCTGTCAGTATTAATGTATTGAGTTACAATTCTCTGTTCTTAACCATGTCTACAAAAACTCGATCAAAAAGATTACAAGACAGATCCCAAGCAACATTTCAAAACACGAGAGAGACGACTGATTCTGGGCGTGCGTGACAATACAACCAAACCAACATTCTAGAAAATTGAAAACAAACAATTCATGCTGTGGTGAATATAATACTTTTATATGCTTTGAAGCAAAGAATTGAGTTACAAGTAACAAGAATAATACATAAAGGGAACTCGGAACCCAGTTAATGAACACCCAAACCAGGATCAGGATAGCCTTTTGTAGCGTCACAATCCTCAAATGCAGAATTTCAGCGACTTCCTTGTTTTGTCGGGCTATTTGATGTGCTACTGTTGCTTTCTCTGCACTCATTTTTGGGTCTAGGCTAATCATCTATGTACTTATCAATTGGGTATATGGTATCAAATACTACTCTTGCAAATGTGTGTCTAACTTCCTTTAGACTTCCCATAGCTAACAACTCATAGTCGATCTTACTACCATTTTTGGGTACAAATCCCTGCTCCGCCCCACCTCCAACACATTCAAACATCTTGCAAGCCTTCAAGTAAAGTGCCACTGGGAAAAATACCTACAGAAACAAAAACAAAGGTAATAAGGATTTACACCATTTTCCAGATTAAGAGAAATAACGATGAAATTGAAGAAACAAGATTAAGAGGGGCGCTGTGAATGCATGGTTGAGCACAGAAAATTGTCTACTGTAGCTTTCACTGAAAGGGGAAAAAACAAAAGGACACAAAAATTATAAGGACCGAGTGCTTACTAAATCTGAATACGGAGCTTTTGGATATTTGGCCATTGCCTGGGAGACAAAGTAATCGTCTGTCATATGGCGAAGGGAACTTTGAACAGAAGCTGCTAAATCTTTAACCTCACCCAACAACTCTCTGGATTTCATGTATTTTGGTTCCAATAGTTCATCAAAACTTATTTCATGTTGTTTACTGATACGTCTTGCAATGCTTAAAGCTTCTGATAGGTCTCCGCCGTTGTGGACTGCAAGGCTGAATGCAGCAACCACAAGAGGGTCCCTTGGTTGTGCGGAGAGTGCTTCATGAAATGCTAGAATAGCAAACCTAATAACCACAAGATTCTGATGGCATCAGATATCAAACTATGTGGCCACATTTGTCTTTTTCTCAGAAATGGGATCTTACCATAAGCTACTGTGACATGGTCTGTCAGGGGCAAGAAGTTTATCAAGGTTGGAGAATAAAGACTGCAAAATAAAGGGTCAGATACTTTTCATACTGAAAGACATTTAACCTCCAAGTTAATGAAAACACAACAGATAAGATATCTGAGAAATCTAATGCCTCAGCACCTCATAATTCTGTGAAAACAATCAAACATTGAACAAAGCATCAATCAAGTAAATAACAAGACTGCAGAGTACTGCCATAATTACCAAAAGCATGTTAGAGCGCTTGTCACGTCTGCAAAAACCAGTTCTGACAAAATAGGCCGCCTGCAAAACAAAGCTACTTCTTTTATTTCCATAAAATGGCAGGAATACATAGCATGTCTTGAAGTAATATTACGCCTAATCTATTGATATTCTTTAACTAGGATGTAAAAAGGAGATGAATGTTTGCTGGCGCCTACCTGAATAGGCAGAAGTATTTCCAAAAGACCAAGCTTCCACAACGATCTTAACGAGGCTTCTGCAGAACCATAAGCCAGCATGTAGTTGACTTCCATGAGAAGCCTTCCCTAAAACCATAGTTGATTGAAGCAAAAAGAACACTCAGTACATCATCCAGAACAGTTGAACATATTCATGAATGGATAAAACTGTAGCAGATAAAAGCCTTTTGGATACCCTAAACCCTAAACCCTAATGGATAAAAGCCTTCTGGATACCCGATCGAGCCTTAAAACTGTAGCAGATAACTTTCTCACTGCTAGAGCAGTCTCCCTTGAAAATCTAAAATCCAACCGAGCCGCAATTCTGACACCACGAAGAATACGTGCTTTAAAAATAAAAGGAGAAACAATTAGTAAGCAATAAATTAACCAGTACAGTGGCAAATGGCAATAACTGCCTATGTCAGAAATAAAGACACCGGATGCAATCACTGACATAAAAACAAAGGAATAATCCATTTGAAGTAGAGTTACTGGCAAGGAAGTAACAAATACAACTTACCACAATCCTCGGTCAAGGAAAGATTCGCAGGTTTGATGGTCCGGATCTTCATATAAAAAATAAATCTATAAATGTGTCATTTAGCAGTAAAAAATAATTTATTTAATGGTTCTAATTGCTTAGAGATACATGCTCACTTTAGCTTTCCGGATGTCATTTACTCCACCAGTGTAGTCATATATCAACTTTGCATAAGGGTCAAACATCAATCTGAAAAAAGGAAAAAGCAAATCAAGATTTGACCAGTTAAAAAGAAAATGAATATCAAGCTTATGGGGTCAAGTGAGACCCATTTATCGTGAAATCACGCTGAAGGCAGTTTCTCCAGCGAATATAGTCTTGCTCATCACAGCCAACAGGCTTCACAGGTTCCAAACTCAAGAACCTCCCAAACCTTGTTGCACGGGTGCTAAAGCTTGAAACCTAAAACATTTCAGAACCTTATCAAAGTGGTATCCAAAATCCAACATATCAGTTGAACTTCGGCAAATAAAGATGAACCAAAAGGAAGCAAGGAGTGGACAAATGAAATGACACAAGAAGTCAAGGAAGGGAACAAAGGAATGACTAGTGTTTAATCAACAGCAAACCAAAAGGAAATTCCAGACGTTAGAGAACATGCATAAGAGAAATCAAGCCGTCACTTATGAAACCATAACTAATCCGAGAGACAGACGGAAACTAATACAAACTTAGTATTAGGGTCTAAAGTGCAATACATACAACAATAAGAATCTAATCATCTAGAGATCTTTGAAGTTTGAATATGACATAAAGCTAACAAACCTCCACAATAGTATCATCAATGTGCACATGACAGATAGGAAACCGCCTCCCAATCATCTCACATCGAGAAAATGTCCTCATCACCTGTAAATTATAATAATCAGTGATGTGTGATGCCGAGATTCTTAGATTCTTATTGTGGTGTATACAGAAGCAAAGATGCTCTTGTGAGTGTAACTTTTGAAGTTCTGAGCATGGGGTTTTCCTAGCTCGATGTCGAGGTCCACCGGACACTTATATTATATTTATATTATAATATATAAATATAATAACATCCAAAAGTTTGCATGTTCAAATATTATATTAAAACATGAATATGGAAATTTATTACAGTCTATGTATGCAATTAATCAACGAACCTCATTACACTGCCTAAGCATGTCATCATAGCCATGTAATAATATCTGCATATATCATATTTATATATGGTATCAAGGTATTTATTCTTATTAAATGTACATTATATTTAGTTTAAATGAATGATTTCTAAACTAATCAGATATGATTGTATTCTTAATAGTAATTACTTGTAACAGTATAACTACCTCCACAAGCATTCTATGTTCATAGTTTATGCAAACACATTGAACAAATAATTAATTTAACTGATTAGCAAGCTATACCAAGGTATGCTAAACTTTAAAATTCAGTGGAAATTAGGGTTTTTTAACATATTTTTCCCCCAGGATTCTTTTTCTTAACTATCAACAATGCTGTAAACCATAACAAACTGCAACGGGCAACAATTATTTAGCTTGGTGGGTAATGTTGCAACAGACTGGTATCCAAACTGCAAATTTAATACCTTTAGAACAAATGGGGGTATAATGTAGACTTACGTCTTTAAGTTCAGCTGAAGTTATTACATCAAAATCTTTAGGAACTCGTTTCAATATTAGATCCCTTACACATCCTCCAACAAGATATACTTCAAAGCCTGCAGAAGAAAAAAGAGTGTGGCCAAAATTTGAGAGATTAAAAAAGCTTCAAATAAAAAGGCAGGAAATCTCATGGAATCAATATTAAGTTAAGTTGTAGGGGCATGGTAGATCTATGAATCAGAAAGCTAGTACAATATTTAGTGAGACGTTGATAGTAAGTTCAAGCAAGGATAGCAATTATATAAGCAAAAACATGATATCAGAACAGAAATGAACCCCTTTATGAACAATTATTTATTGAAAAGCCACTAAGGGGCAGACCAGTAGGATTCATGTTGCTAGTACTTAAACTGCCCAAACTGACTCAATGGGAGAATATCAGTATATGACAACACCAATAATTTCATTTGATAAGCTCATATGCACGAAGTTGGCCGTCACAGTAGGACATGAGGGTATTGGAGCTAAGGTTTGCATGTGTGCTACTTTTTGGAAAAAAAATTAATGGCATCCACAGTTAGCAAGAAAACTACACAATGGTTTCTTGGCCCACAAAGAAACTAACAGACATATAAAAACACAGACATTGTTGCAGATAACTGTTATAGCATTCCCCCCAAAAATACGGCAATAATAGCAAAATGCAATACATAAAGAGTGAATCGAGTACCTCTTTTCCTAAGACCATTAAGAACCACTCTTGTGGGCCTCGAAATTTTTGAAGTACTAACTCCAAGGTCTTCAGACTTCAACTTCTTCCAATCCTGACGACGTCCATTACCGCCACTCAAATTATCAAATGCTGCATCTTCATCCCACCACCGAAAAAACAAATGAAAATTTCAAAAAATGGAAGAAATTAAACTACCAAACCAGAATCCCCAAATTAGATAACTAAAGATTGAATACTTTCAGTGCCTTTGTCGTTCTCCGTATCGTCAAATGCTTCAACCGAAGCAGCAAAGCCAAGCCTAACCTAAAAATAGTTAAATGAAGAAAATAAACTAAGAGTCAAAATCAAAAAATGAAAACAGATGAGCAAACCTGAAGAGCGCAGTGGCGGAGAGGATAACGGAGAGATAGCGATGGAAGTCGAGATATGCCGAGGCCGGTTGAGATGGCCATTGGAAGCTGAATCACATGGGAAATTAGGGTTTATCACTTCAAATTTTTGACATGGAAAGGATATAGACCTTAAAATTACTGGGGTTTAAGGAGATGAGATTAGACCAATCATCTCAACTAAAGCGCGTTTCAAGTTGCTGAACGCTTTTTGGATCAGCGATTTAAAATTTTTCCTTTTTTAGCAAGATTGGATCACTTACTTTTGCGGTGTCACGAAAATGGGCTTCAATTGGCCCAATAAGAAGAGGGCCAAAATGGGCCCATTTAAAATACCACTCCTATCAATGATTATTTTGCACTTATTCCAATTTAAAAAAATTCTTTTATTTTGCAATAAACCCATCACGCAAATTTTAATGGAAATATTGATGCATTATGAGCGTGAAAGGGGTCTCACCTTAACGTAATACTAGTGTGGTTAGAAAGTGGTGGATCATGTAATAAAAAAATTTATTTATTGAGAGAAATATAATAAATGAAAATTGAGAAGGAGCATTTAACGTTGAGTAAAAATCACTGACTCGTGCAGTTCTGCAAAAAATAACGACAATTAATTTCAAAATCCGTGCAGCTCAACTTGTTCTTTCATTTCATTTCATTTATTCGGACTCCAAAAATTTATATCATTCATGACAAGAAACTGATAGGATAATTATTGAAGTACTAGCATAATTACAAAAAAATTTACGTTTGTGTCACAACAAAAATACTTTGGCATCCAGGCGATAATGTAGCATGCAGGTGAATTTAATTTCTCGTATATATGTCGGCAAATATGACGTGGAGTTCTTGCAAAAATACTTTATATCATTTACAGTTGATAACTTACGCGTGAGATTCTAATATAAAAGTATGCATGGTGAATAATTAAGAAATGTCACATGTGAATTTTGAAGTAAAACATAATCATTTGAGAGCTCGATATTTTCTATAGGGATATAATTGTGAATTTTTGAAAACGTTGAGATAAATATGAAAATATGCATGGTGAATAATTCAAATTTCTAAATGTGTCAATCTCCTTTTTTACATTGAAAAAATCGATGGTATATGCAACTTTTATTTATAATTTATAAGATATATTTAAGGCAAGGTACTAGAATGGTGTGTCACCTCTCTCCTTGAATAAGAAACATATAAATATTTATCACTTTCAATTGGAATATTTCTCATACATTTTGTTATAAACTTCAGTGCGAGAAAATTTGTCCCGCATCTATTATGTAAAGTAACAGGTATGGGTTTATATACCAAATAAGTACTCTCATTTATTTTAAAGATTAGTCTTTTGAATTTACTTATTTGATAGTACAGCATGTAATATTAGTATTTTCATTGAGAGCCCGACGACTTAGAGCGGTAGCCCATGAGATAATAGCCTAGGGAAGGAGTTAACTGTGACTAATACTGACGTTACACAAAATAAGTTCTCTCTCGATCTACTAATATTTCGAAATAGATTCTCTAATTTGATGTTTAATCTATGTCCTTTTATTTTGCTTTAAACACTGATACATCATTCTCAATATTGTTAGTCATTTTAACCATTCTTCAAACATTGATATTGCATTAAGAGTGATTGTGAGTTCTCCTTGGCTTGTAAGAAAACAGAGAAAAGATAAACATTGAGTTAATGCAATAGGGACACTTTTGTTGACCTAGTTTCTATATAGGGTTGATGTGAACTTGTACAATGTGGATCGACGGTGGTACTTTGCAGCACGGAAACATTGCTATCCTCAATTTTGTGACACATCGAAACCGACACATTTTCTGATTTTTATTTTATTTTTTGAAACTGACATATATGATTTGAGATGACAATGTCATGCGTGATTGTGATTCACTCTAACAATTAAGATTTACGCGTGAAGAGATAGATTTACAAATCAAATTTTATCAAATCTCACGTTTACAAATTATGTAGTGGAGCATATGTTTTTGTTCGCTAGCTAAATCGAATTTGTGGATTAAAAATCTTGATTAAACTTAAAATATAGGGTAAATGGACGATTTTGTCACAGAGATATTTACAATCGAAATTACACGTCGATTACCCAATTCACACATTCATTGCCCAAAACTAAAAATTGATTGTATACTAAATCGATGTAATCGATGTGTAATTTTTGGCTACCAGACTGATATTCCGATCGCATGTAATTGAGAAAAGATGGGTCCTATAAATTAGGGATGGCGTGTATATATGGTGATTTTTCATCAGAGAAATGTCGTTTAGGTTGCAACAAAAACTGCTACGTCCATTAGAATATGGATTGATATAGTATGGCTCTTAATTTGTTTCAATTAATCTCTTTAAATTTGAACCACACCCCCAATCTCATTGCATTTAATATATACGGCCTACTACACTACTTTACCACTCAAAACGAAACTCGTGAATCCCGGGTTAGAATAGTTAGATAATGAAAAAGGTTGTTGTCAATGTCGGGAGGCAGATTCGGTGGCCATAGTGAATAAAGGACGAAAAATGAAAGTGAACCCCAAAACAGAGAATGATGGGCCACACTGTGGGTCCGCGGCGAATACAAAGACAGATTAATGCAATATTTTTACCCTCATGGGTCGACGAAGCTGAATCCGCCATTATATAGACACACACACATACACGTTAACTACTGGATAATTTTCTTGTAAAGTCCTAAAATGTCGCCAAATTATGATTTTGGATAGCAACTTTAAAATTAGGCTGTAAATTACTCATAGAATTATCAATTTATATTAGTTTACCACTAATCAATATAATTTGATGTTGATATATGGCACATGGCTTGATGACGTACCTACGTGCCACTATCAGACAACTAAGGTAGCGAGAAAGAATGAGATGGAATGGAGAAAACAAGAAAAAATGAGATGAAATTAAGAAAATGAGACCCCGGATAGGAGAAAGTACAACTAATGAAATTATTTGACATAGATAATAGAATGTCGTATCGCTACATACAATGTAAAGTCGTTTTAATGAGCGTTTGATAGTGCGTGCGTCATGTATTTGTATAACTATTTAGCTAGCGATAATTAATTATGCTCACCCGTATCCTCTAAGGTGATCTTTGGTTTCCTAGACAAGATAGTAACAAGGTACAATCTATGATAGAGTTGTGAGATTATTTTACTCATAGGGGGTTAGCTGTGACTAATTATTCCATGATTATCCATCTAAGATTGAGTTATGATATTGAATCTCATGAACCAAACACACTACATATTTAATCTCGGATACAATCTTGCAAACCGAACACTCCCTATACGCCGTTCATATATTGTGCACACTTAGTAATAAAACAATAGTAATACATTAGTGAAATTTGTTGAGTTACAAACCCGTCCCACATCGGATGAATGAGGAAAGTTGGAAGGTGTATATAATTCCTGTCCAACCCAAATTAGTTTGAGGCCTTTTGAGAGTGACCTAAAAACAAATCCGTGCGGGCTTGACCCAAAGCGGACAATATCAAACTAATGTTACAGTCGACGATACTAGCAAGTGGTATCAGAGCCCAGGTGGCTATGGGTTGTGCCTGGATGAGCCCCGGTTAAGGTCGGGCCCTGAAGGACTCGGGTTAGAGTCGGGCCCAGGATGACCCAGGGGCCAGGGCTGGAACGACCCATGTTCGTGTCAACTGCGTTCCCGATGTGGTCTCGGTTTGAGGGGAGGTTTGTTGGGTTACAAACCCGTCCCACATCGGATGAGTAAGGGAAGTTGGAAGGTGTATATAATTCCTGTCCAACCCCAATTAGTTTGAGGCCTTTTGGGAGTGACCCAAAAACAAATCCGTGCGGGCTTGACCCAAAGCGGACAATATCAAACTAATGTTGCAGTCGACGATCCTAACAAAATTATCGATCATCATTAACTACTTCAAAACTAAATAAATGTCATTAACATCAAATTGTGGAAATGGAGTTATGTAACATAAACACACAACAACACAATGCAAATTCAATCAAACTGTAAATAGGAATTAAAAACGTTATGTTAAGCTCAAAATCGTCATTCAGTCGTTGTATTGCTGGTGATTCAGTACAATTCGTCGTTTTCGAATCATATAAATTATTTAATTATGTCACACAAAATAAGGAGTATATTGGCATACAAACATTGGAATAATTGTGAAATCTAGTGTGCCAAAAAAAGGGCCAATATATAAAAGAAACCCTAGAAATCTATGGATCTAGCTAGGTTAAGCTAGGCGCATGACTTCGATGTTTCAATGAAACACAATTAAATGGTTACGCAATGACAGTTCTCATACATGTGTTTTACACTTTACAAAAGAATTCCATTCAATTTGAAAGCTACGTTACACACACCAACACATACAGTACTCTTTTTTTCTTTTCTATTCGTTTTCTCCCATTGATTTTGTCGATGTGTGTCGATTTATAATAGCCCAGGCCTTGAAATTAATTAATCCCATTAATAAATCATGAAGTTGTAGTAGTACTATTTAAGAGCAAGATAATTCATTGTTAGTAAATTTACTCATGTAAACAAGAGTTGATTTCACAAAGGCTATACAACTCCAACGTAAAAAATACTCCCTCCGTCACATTAAATATGAAACGTTTATTTTTCGACACGTGATTTTATTTAGAGTTGTTTTGTGAGTTAAGGAAGACAGAATAAAATAAGGGGGAAGGAAAAAGTAGAGATGATGGTATTTGCATTTCAGAAAAATAGTTTCTTTTTAATAGGACAACCCAAAAAGGAAAAAAAGTTTCATTTTTAATGGGGCGAAGGAATTTAAAATGTTTTTTCATGGGATGCATGACTAGACAATTTCTTAATCAACATTCATATACCCTTTTGTCTCACTCTAAGTAGAACATTTTCTTATTCGGGACATAATTTTATGCAGTGTTGCTTTATGAGTTAAGTGGAGAGAAAATAAAGTAGAGACAATGATGTTTCTATTTTAAGAAGTATGTCATCCATAATGTGACTTCTCAAAAGGAAAATAAGTCACTTAGAGTAAGATGAAAGTATAGAAGAAAGAATTCAAACCACGCATACTAAACCTAGGGCTCATAATGACGAGGATGGTCACGCTTGATTGGTTAATTTGCGTGGTTTGAACCGTTAAAAAGAGGGTTTGCATGGTGCATATGACCGGAATTTCATCGATGGAGTGAAATAAATGAACGACTACAGGGAGACAAGAGTATAACTTCGATATCGACGCTGGCGATAGCTAGACAATGTTGAAGACAGAGATAAGAGAAACATATAGATAAACATGTTTATATATATGCCTCTTTGGTTCAAAGTTGGTGGTCAAGTATTATTTTTTACTATCTAAATGTGCTAATTTGTGCCATTAATTTACCACTATAGTACAAAGATGCGAAGAGAAAGTAAATGAATACTGCTAAATTAAAAAAAAAATTGTGCATGTGATTGAATTAATGCATAAAATCACAAAGACGTTCAAGATTCTTCCTCATGTGTCTTCCACAATTATTTTCATTTTACTTTTGTTCTTAAAATTTCAATGTCTCATCTTAATCAAAAGTGGGCTCATCGTCGCTCTCGATCGTCCATATATACAAGAGCAACTACCTAGCTAGCTAAACTTAAATAGTGAATTTTCACTGTTTATTCATCACCAATTAAACCATAAATTAATTTCTTATTACTTGTTGAATTAAATGGCAAGATAGGAGCCACAAGTTGTGCCTTTTCTTTTCTTTTCAATCAACACTATTCATGTTTCTCCAGGTCCTTCTGGGTTGTGTTAGTTATGTAATAACGCCACATACATATATACATATATATATATATGTGTGTGTGTGTGTTCTTCCTTCTTCTTGCATGTGTATGTGTGTGTGTGTGTGTGTGTGATTTGACATATGTAGAACAGTAATAACACTACTACTTTTTATCGCAGTTCATTCGTCTCTTTTCTTTATAATGGTGTCTCCATCATAAGTGGCAAAAATCTTGAAGCTCCCCTTCGTCAATGGACAATGACTCCACTTCCATTTTTATGTAAAGTAGTTGATAATATCATGTTTTATTTGGTTTAATTTGTTTATTTTCGGAAACATTGTTTCAATAAAGGTTCTTTAAGCATGCAATGTAAAACCGAAATCCATTTCGAGGCGATCCATTGCTAGACAAGATCAACTTTTGTGATCGATAATTGTGCAACACAATGTAATCTTGGCACTGCGAAAGAGACAAGCTTTGATGCATCGTCACGATCCGGACTTTTGAGAAAAATGACAACCAAACAAGGGATGCGAATATTCACCGAATAAAAAATTCCAGCCAACCGACGGAACTGAAAAGTCACAATCTCATAATGACTTGAAATTCGCACGTAATTTGTGAAAAATGCAAAGAAATCGAAGATCGTTTGAGGGGCAAAAACGTCATTTTACTTTTTCCGGATATTTGTTATATTTGATTCTTTTTTCTATTTCCATTTTATTAATTTCCTTTTCGTTTTAGGATTAAGGCCTCGGGAACATTGTGTTTGCCGTCAATTTTTTTTATATTAAATTGATTTTAAAGAAACTAGGGTTTCTTTGAATATTTGTATGATTCAATCATTGATTGCATGCCAATTGACATGAAGAAGAGATGGTATGAACTATGAACGACCCCATAATATTTATTGTGCTAGGTCCTTCGCTACTTAATTTCAACATTTATTTTGTAATCATACATTAATAAAATTACAAGTGTATATATGCCATTAATATACATCTATTTAAACCAAGACATAGATATCAAATCACACAGTTTCCAAACACGTTGCAAAGCAAGGTGCTACATGCATTAATGTTTGCAACCGGCCTGTCTTGGTTTGTAAACACAGATATATTTGACATAAATAAAATTTGGTAATTAATATCTTTCTGATCATTTTAGTTTATCTGATTTGTTGTCTTTATATGGCTTTTTGAGGATGTTAATTCAACCTAAACATGAATTGAAATTGGCTTATAAATTGGCCGAGGATAAACTAGTTTTAGATTGACAGATTTTATCTTACATAGCTACTAGCTAGCTAGACAGCTAGATTCTCATCCAATCATGTGACATCTTTTTCCACTATATATATTTGCATAATTTAATCAAAAAATCATGCTATTAGATTGTGTGTTCTTAGCTTAGCTTGTTCTAGATGCTGAGCAATTTAGATGGTACAGTAGGGTTTTCTTGTTCATGGGTTTTTTACATGCAAAGTTTTACCTAGCTATGCTTGTTTTACCCCTTTATGAGTGATTCTTAGAATGTGATTCTTTTATTTTATTTTTGTTTTTTCTATGCTTCTTCTTTTTTATATTTGAGCAACATAATTTATGAAAGAAGTTTTTTTGCAGTAAAAATCACCTGCATTGAAAAAGATATATAGGAATTTTTCGCTCTATCGAAGATTCAAGCTGGGCTCTTCACTCATCGAGCAAGTGAGACATTATATCCATCGCAAATATTCATAATCCAGTAATCGATCACGATTTTACAATAGAAAAATTCTCAATATGATAAGCTTACTAATTACTGCCTCCATCACACAATAAGAGTCACATTTGGTGTGGGCACAGATTTTAAGAAATGTAAAGAAAAATGGGTTAAATAATTTAATGGACTATGAGTCTTGTTAGGATATTTTGAGCCGATAAAACACTCCAACAATTCAAGAAACTTGATTAAGGGGATTCAGTGATGATGTAACTTGATCAAGGGTGGCGGTTGGAAGTTTGCAACAAAAAAGTCAGTTGCAACGATTGGTAAAGAGAGGTTATCAAGATGCGGTTACTTGAAACTGATCTTGAAGCATTGAGCTCGAATTACTCTTCCTATAAATACTGATGCAAGCTGCAGAGACCAGCAAGAGAGAACAACTTCATCACAGAGAATACAAATTGCAATTTGTGCTATGTGCTCTCGAAACCAAGTCGTGTTTCGAGCGAGATTGAGGGAGAGAAAATGAGTGTTCATAGTTCCCGTTTGTATTCGATATGAGAGTGTTCTTCTTCATTGTATCCATAGTTGATCATCAATGAATTCCTTCTCCTTCTGTCAGTGGACGTAGGCTTACGCCGAACCACTTAAATCCCTCGTGTTCTTGAATCGTTTTGATCTTGCTCCGATCTTGATTTCCAACAAGTCTCACTTATATATATATATATATATATATATATATATATATATATATATATAGGGTTTTGATCTATGCAAAACTGGATTTAAATACAGAAACGCAGAACAATATCATAATTAGGGCACTTTTAGGTCATAATTAGGTAATTTGTAGGTCATGCTAACAAAGCATGACCTAAAACGATCTTAGTATGACATTAAATCCAAATATTATAATATGACCTAAAATTGCTTAATTATGACCTTCCGTGTTTTTGGTTAATTATTGACCATTAGATCATCTAATCCTAGGGCTGAGATTTGGTCTGCATTTCTGGATTTAAACACATACTTATTTTGATCATCTCCCTATATATATATATATATATATATATATATATATGTGCTCTCGAAACCAAGTCGTGTTTCGAGCGAGATTGAGGGAGAGAAAATGAGTGTTCATAGTTCCCGTTTGTATTCGATATGAGAGTGTTCTTCTTCATTGTATCCATAGTTGATCATCAATGAATTCCTTCTCCTTCTGTCAGTGGACGTAGGCTTACGCCGAACCACTTAAATCCCTCGTGTTCTTGAATCGTTTTGATCTTGCTCCGATCTTGATTTCCAACAAGTCTCACTTATATATATATATATATATATATATATATTAGTTTTATAATAATATGTTAGTGAAATAAGTTGGTGGAATGTGAGACTTACTTACCATTTATGGTGAAAGTGAAATGTAACTTTTATCGTGGGACATGCCGAAATGGTAAAATTTGACTCTTATTATAGGACGAAGGTAGTACTACTTTTCAAAATACAGAATTTAGGAAGCAAATTTTGAAATATGGATACGTGGCTAGAGCCAAACTTTCCCTTTCCACCAAGACTAAGAGCATCCACAACGGTGGTGGGAGTGAAGGCCGCCGTCCGTGCCAGCGGCGAGGACGAGGACCGCCGCCGCTGCGCTCGCGCCGTGCCAGCGAGCAGGCGACGTGGCGGCTTATGATTGGGCAACGGCATAGCCGTTGCCTTTGAATTATTTTTTTTATTTTAAAAATCATTTTTAAATTATATAAAATGATTAAAAAAAATTCTAAATCCCAAAAATATGGCCGTTTTTTCTGAATTTTTTTGAGTTTTTTTTATTATTATTTTTCTCCCAAAATCATCTATAAATACACACATTCATCATCCATTTATCACATCAATTCATCTCTCATTCTTAAAATTCTCATACAAACTATCAACACATTCATCCCTCATTCAAAACCTCAAATGGATTTCACCCATATTATGGCGGAAGCAGAACGCGAAGAACAAGAATACTACGAACAACATCGTGCCGCTTACGAAGCATATGTCGCGGCGAATACCCCCGCTCCTCCTCCTCAACGAACCAGATCAAATCGGCGCTACATCCATCGTGATCGGGATGGAGCCCACGAAAGGCTCGTTGCCGACTACTTTGCCGACCAGCCGCCGTTTCCGGCAGATTACTTCAGGCGCCGTTTTCGCATGTCAAAGCGCTTGTTCATGCGAATTGTTTATGTTATTTATGTTTTTTAATGTTTATTTTTTTTAATGAATTTATGTTTATGTTTAATTGAATATTAAATTATGGAAATGTTTTTTTAATGAATTTTAGTATTATGGAAATGTTTTTTTAGTATTATTTATGTTTTTTTAATGAATTTTAGTATTATGTTTTTTTATGTTTTTTTAATGAATCGGCGCTACTTTGTAATATTATTTATGTTTTTTTAATGAATTTTAGTATTATGGAAATGTTTATGTTTAATTGAATATTAAATTAATTGTGCTCGTCCTTGCGGAAGAGCACAATTGTGGGTATTGTGCTCTTGCCAGAGAGCATGCATGAATAGTACCGCCCGAGCCCACAACCGTGCCACTGGCAAGAGCACGGTTGTGGATGCTCTAATGTTTGAAAATTTGAAAAGCATAAGAGAATGGCAAGACCCGGGAATTATAAGGGGAAGAAGGGAAGCCCAAATATGGATCCTTTGCCTTTTTAGAATTTTGCTGCAACACAATTTTAGATGGGGTCGACTATGGCAAGTATGTTCTCACGGGTATGTTATCTTTATCTAGGGGACTTGCGAGTCTAGGTTGTTGATTGCAGTATGATTGGTTGTTGCTTTTTTTTTAAAGGAGGATCGACGATGGTTCCCCATCTACCCCCGAAGTGACTCGGACCCCCGGCCTAACAGTCGGAGGTGAAGCGTCTTACCACCGAGCTGCGTTTTGTTGTCGGGATGGGAAGGAACGAGTCAGCCAACCTTTCCTCAAAGCATGGGTTCAGACCAGTTAACTGTATCAACCCAATCAAGGGTACCAAGTTAACCTATCTCCCCCAGCGCCTGGGTCCCAAGCACGGGTCAAGACTAGTTAACTGTATCAACCCAAGCACGGTTGTTGCTTTCTGTTGTCACTTGGTTGTTTACCTCTTTTTCTCTTCTTTCATCGTGCCTTGGGTTTGCCGGGGTGCCTCCGGTTTCGTTGTTCTTGGATGTTTATGGGGTGTTCTTGCTTGTGGATGTTTTGAGCATTTTGCTTTTATAAAAAAAAGGAAGCAAATTTTAATTGAGAATATTTACAAATACAACTACTCCTATAAAAAGTAAAACAAAGAACAACGAGACTATTAAAATGATTATTTTTGGTGTATATTTGGAAAAAAGAGAAAGAATAATTACTTAATTTTGTTGTGTTGTAATGATTAATATCAGAGCAGAATCGTATGCACAATGCTCAATCGGATTCACTGAATTAAAGGTTATGAAAAAAGCAAACTGACATTTTGTTTAACTGTTCATCACATTTGGACCAACTGATTACTCACATTGACTCATCTATGGATCTAACCCATGGCCCCCAATCAAATTATTTCACATACATATATAATCATAGAATATGATGAATTAAAATGAATATATTAGTAGATTCTTGATCCAAAATATATAAGTTCAATGAATGAAATAATCCATAATAAACGAAAAAAGAAACAATTTATTTGGGGAATGTTTTGTTTGATTTCAAACTGGAAATGATGGAGGAGGAGATATTATTGATCATGTCATGTCTATTGATTTACATATGATTCTTCTATTTAATTATAATGACTAACAGCAATAAATAAGTTTTGTAGTACTACCAATTATGTTTAATTTTGATCACAATTTGTGTCCTCCATTTTCAATATTTTCCAAAAATAACGTCAACTTATGTTTTGTTTAAAAGGATTCTTCAATTTTGGAAAAGTTTGATTTATGTCTCATCTTGCAGAATCTGTTGACGAAATGACGAGTCACTTCGTTGGAATTTTAGTTGGTTTCTTAGGGTTTCGAATTTTTCTCCAATTTAAAGTGCAGATTTTTGGCTAGGTGATTCAATATTAGTAATAAATGATACTCATTTTAACTAATAAAATAAAATATTGATTAAAATATTATTAATTGTAAGATGGATAAATAGTACTCATTTTGTCCAAAAAAATATTCAAAATTTTCTATTTTGGAGTATCCAAAAATAATTATTTTCATCCAAAGATGAAAGTTTATTAAAACTATTCTATCTATATTTTCTCCTTTTTTTTATTACTTTATTTACTTTTTTTTCTTCTCTTTCTTATTTTACCGATTTCTTATTAAAACTTTTTCTATTATTTTTGGTGGATGGAAGGAGTAGAAAGATGCAAATAAGAGAGAACGACAAAAATGATGGGATGTGATACATCTAAAACTGAAAAATTTTAATTTTTATGAACATATATCAAAATAGAAAATAGACTATTGGGTAGTACTTCCTCAGTCAATTTCTTTTTTCATTTCGAGCCATCATCTAAATTATTTTTTACTGCTGCGTGCATACATTTAGTAATTAAATAAAATATAGATATGTTAAATTATATATCTCTCTCTCTTCTGGTCCCCAGAGGTTATAATTATAAGTATATAAATACAAGTGAGCCCTCTGGACATTGTATCAGAATCAGACCCACAATATTCTGATATTATATATATATCAATCTAAGTTAATTTTCTCCCTCCATCCTAATCATCATAATAAATCATACCCCAATTCTGCAGAATCTCTCTCCCATCACTTTCTCACAATTTCCTTTACTCCAATTGCAAGCACACAACAAACATTACATGGCAGCCTTTTCCTCAACCTCCTTTCACCACCACCACCCTTTCCCCCTCTTCCTCCCTAGCTCCACCACTATTGATGCCACCACCATTGACAACAATTCCTCTTCAATTGTCACTCATAAACAAGAAACCATGGATAAAAAGAGGAAATGCAACCCTCACTCTTCTCCAAATTCTGCTCAATCCAAGGTTACTATTTTACTATATGTATTATTTTCCTTTACATTAATAATCACATGATTTTTTTTTTATATTAGTGCTAATTAATGTTGGTGTGGTGAGATAGGATAAGAGAGAAGGGAAGGGAAAGAAGCAGAAGAAAATAAAAGATGATGAAGAAAAGAAAGGCTACATACATGTAAGGGCAAGGAGGGGCCAAGCTACTGATAGTCACAGTCTTGCTGAGAGGGTATATACTTTTTTTTTTAACTTTTTTTTTTTACTTTGTGAAATGACATAGTTGTTGTGTTATAGGTAAGGAGAGAGAGAATAAGTGAGAGAATGAAGCTGCTGCAGACTCTTGTTCCCGGCTGTGACAAGGTGAATTCTTCAACTTCAATAATTTTATTTGTCCCAATTATATATAAATATAATTGGCCAGTTTTGATTTGGTTTGGGATAATTTTGTTTGTTTAGATGTATTTTGTGTGACAGCTCATGTGGTTTTGTGTGACAAAACAGGTCACTGGAAAGGCCCTCATGTTGGATGAAATTATTAATTATGTCCAATCCCTCCAAAATCAAGTTGAGGTGAATATTTTTTTTATTTATTCTCAAATTTTTCTTTTAAATTTATGTAATTAATTACCATGCTAAATAATTCATTTTCTGCAGTTTCTCTCAATGAAGCTTGCTTCTGTAAATCCCACGTTCTATGACTTTGGGGTGGACTT
The DNA here is from genome assembly GCF_004379255.2 of Salvia splendens. Lineage (NCBI taxonomy): Eukaryota > Viridiplantae > Streptophyta > Magnoliopsida > Lamiales > Lamiaceae > Salvia > Salvia splendens. The sequence goes on from NC_056045.1 coordinate 26,804,539, forward strand.
AGAATCATTCATGGCTAGGCCTAATCAGGTACACATATATGTTTATTTCTTTAATTCATAAACTATTGATTTTATTTGTTAATCTAAATATGATAATTAAATTTGCATGTAGGATCTTAGTGACTTGCCATCCCCAATGCCAAGCATGCAAGAATGCAGTCCCACAACAGACAATAACACTAATTTTGTTGAAAATCCTATTTTGTTTCAACAAGCCCAACTTCCACAGGTAAATTATACATCAACTTTATTTCGTTTACATAGATATGTATATAAAATTTTACTCCTATATTTTAATGGAAGATGGACAAAATATATCATTTTCAGGGAAGCAGCCAGAGCTTGTGGGAAGTGGATGAGCATAGACAAAAAAATTTCAATCATTCAGGATTCAACAACAGCCTGTTTTCATTCCATTAATTAATAGTATATATTCCAGCATCTGCCCTACAACCATCTGGTTAGCACTTATTCACTGTCTGAAAAATAATTTTATTTATTATGTTAATTAATTAAAAATTACTCCATTTTAATTCATACAATGGATTTGAAAGATTTTATAATTTCCCATTCATTAATGCCTTTGAATTCTACTGACTATATATAGAGTTAGGGATGTCAATCGGGCCGGCTCATCGGGTTGCGGGTCAATCGGGTGCGGACTAATCGGGTTGTGAATTCTTTCGGGTTGTAAATGTTCAATCCTAACCCTAAAAGCTCGGGTTTCGGGCTAACCTAGCAAGTTAATCAGGTTGCTACCGATAAGATTAACATGCGATCAATCCAATAAATAATGATGAAAATTAGTTATATTCATAAAATATAAAATATTTAATTATAATAAATTTGAGATATATGGTCAAACTCAATCATAAACATGATCAAATACTAATATTTGAGATATTTCATGAAATTTTAATGCATGTTTTAGAAATTAAAATATATTTTTAAGTGAATTTGAAGTTTTTAATTTATTTATCAATTATTATATTAATAAAAATTCAATAAATAATTTGTATATTTAATATAAAATTGAAAGTTATTTTTTAGTTATCTATATTATAAAATTAATCAATGAAGTGTCGAATTAGGAGTAAAAAATAGAATAATAGAAATTTCATCGGGTTTTCGGGTCTAGCCCTAACGGGTCGCGGGTTAATCGGGTGCGGGCTAATCGGGTTTTAATTTTATCGGACTAGAAATTTCCAGCCCTAACCCTATAAATTTGGCGGGCTATTCGGGCCAGCCCACGGGTTGCGGGCTACATTGACATCCCTATTAGACCTATGCTTGTTTTACCTTTTCAAAGAATCATGTACAATTAGTAATTACCATTGGTAAAGAAAGTAAATTAACTACATCGTTTGCAGATCAATTAACATAATCAAAACCAATTAATGTATTTTATTTTGAATATGTGAAACGTTAATCACAAGGAAAAGGAAAATGATACATTAAGCCCATAAAATAAAAGAATATGCTTCATCAGTTTCAGTAACTTTTTATATGTGGAGTATTGATTTTCATATAGTACGTATATTACAAAATTAATTTTCTAATTAAACTAGTTGTGGCGAATCATAAAAACGTGCATAAATCAATTTATAACCAATTAACATATAAATTGATATTTATTTATTCATGCTGAAATTTTTGTTTCTTTATTTACTCAACATATATATAACAATTTCTTTGTCTCCCGTGAATCATTATCAGGTATGTTGAAATAATTTGATATTGATGGAGGAAGAAGACAGTCAAAGCTAATGCTCATAATATTTCTAATTAAAGAAATTGATGGGGAAAGTTCAAGCTGCTTCGATAGATTTTGATGAGCATAAAAAAGGGCTTAAAGAATAAGTGGATATAATTAATCTATTGACAGATTATAGTACTCCATCTATATCAGATTTAACTCTCAAATATGGGAGCACATTTTCTAGTGCTTGTAATTTTAGGCACAAATTATGTAGAAGGAAAAGATTAATTAGCATTTAATTTCCATGTGTTGGGAATATATATGTATTGAATGTTGTGAATTTAAATTTAAATTAGTGCATTTTAGTAATTCAAGTATACTACTCATATCTTATTTTCACCGACATTTGGTCATATTCAGTTAATTCTACAGTGACTTTCTTGTCCTTGTCGACTAACTGATTTAACCTTTTAACCATGGTTTGATTTTTTACTATACTACTAACTGACATGAATTGATGGGTTATATATGTAGAGGGATTTTATAGTGGAAAAAATCTCATTTGTTTACCATATAGATAAATTTAATTACACTGAATTTTTTTTTTACTAGGCTTCCAATTTGTTTCAAATAAAATAGAGAACTTCATCAAAGTGATTAATAGTAGTACTTCATTTGTCCCTTATAAATGTACTCAAACTTATTTTTAGCATGAATTTTTGTAAATATTTGGTCTGTGTGTTGATGTACAAGCAAAAATGGTCCACATTTGTTAGAGCGTACATATTTAACTGTAAATGTTAGAAAATGCGTGTGCCATGCATAATTTGAGTACAATAAATTGATGTAGTGCGGATATAATACAAGGAGATAAAAGCTGTGGTAATTTTCAAAAATAGAAGTGGACAATTTTGTTAGGCATACTAAAATGATAAATTGGGATTATAATCAATGTTGTACTAATTTCTAGCGCAAACCATCAAACCCTTTATTTTTAGTATGTTTTAGTTCATTTTTAGTTCGTTTTAGTTCATTTTTTACAGAGTTCATTTTAAGACCGTTTTACTTCATTCTTTCTATAAAGTAAAACGATCTAATAATGAACTATTTGTTGGTTCGACAGTTCGGCGATAGGAATTAGTTTTGCATATATTACAGCCCTGATAAATTGACCATATATACACCCTCCGTTCCTCCTTAATAACTACATTATTCTCTTTTTTACATTACCATTTCTCCACTTTAACTACTTTATTATTATTATTATTATTATTCTAAAACAAGTATAGAAAATGAAACGTCTCTATTAAAGAAGAATGAAGGAAGTATTTATTAAGGATAGATGAAATCTGAATTATTGAAAATTATTAATGTATTAGTATATAATAATCCGAATTTAGTTGGGCATAATGTGGCAAATTGCAAACCCGTTTTAACATGCGAGGGCAATGATTCCCTACATTGGATGAATGTAGATAATGTATTTGTCAATAATTTCTAAACTTTTTGTCAAATTCTGATTATATATACTAGTTGTAAAATCAATTTGTAAATTTGTTTTTCTGCCAATAACGACTGCGATACATATATGACTTGATGATTTGTTTACAGGATATTATCGGATCTTAACCAAAATAACATCACATCAACATTGTAGACATCGAAACAATATCATAATATACTGAATTAAATAATTTAATTTGGCTTCCTATAATGTGATGTCGTTTTAATTAACATTTGATAGTGCCACGTAATTGAATCCTAAATCATAATAGCTCCATTGCACCATCATAAGTTCAGAACCAATCAATAGCTTAGTTGTAATATACAGTAAGTAGTTATACTTTACATAGATTTTCAAGCAGATATGTAAAATTCCAAAAAACCAGCAACTTGGTTATTCTCTTCATATAACAATATTAATAACAACAACAACAACAATAATAATAATAATAATAATAATAATAAACTTATAATAATAATAATAATAATAATAATAAAAATAAAATTTAAGTAACAGCGAGCACACCCACCCACCCACTGACCCACAATATATTATACTCTTACTACATAAAAATGACTTGGGACTATATATAATGAATAAAAAGGCTAATGAAAATCTTAGAAATTATGAAGAAACAGGATGTCTTTAAAACGTAATACAAATGGAAGTTTGGGCTAGTATAATTAAATATTGAGCTCCAAGTTCACAGAATTAAAAACACAAAACCAATGTCTGGCTGCATTCATGTGGAGGCAAGGCATGTGGCATTTATGAGGAAATTGATCTACATTTGATTATATAACTTATCACTTATAATATAAACAAATAGATATCCATCTACAACCCTTATCAAGCATATGAAATACTCTAGCCGTTTGACTATTATGTGTTCCACTTTGACTCTATACAAATTTTATAAAATTGAACTAATGTAGTTTTAAAAAGTTAATACTCGTAGAATATTACTTTTAAATGTGAGTTTTAATGTGAATGAAATAAGTAAATGAAATCTAGAATCGACTTACTAAATATAGTAAAAAAAATAGACGGGACATGCGATGACAAACATACCCCAAAAAAATGAAACACATATTATCGGGCCGGGGGAGTACTACTTTACATAATAAATATAGTCTAAGGTAAATTAAGACATGCAATGATGCTAAAATGAAAAAAATAACAAATATTTTTAGGCGAAGGAGTACTACTTTAATAGATCACCCATTTGAATTATAATTTGTTTAATCAATAGTGAATTATGTTTGACCCCAAGTTTTGATTATTGCCCTATCTTGTTACTCCATCAGCTAACATATAAATTTATTCCAGTCAACTTTCCAAAAAGAGAAAGAAAAGACCTAGTGGGATGACCCACGAATTCTATTTTATTCATATTTTGGAACAATAAATTATTTAAATTTGGACAGCTTTCTCTAGAAGTGGACACTGTCATCTTTATGTCCATATATATGTGCTCCTCAAATTAATATAAATGTCTACACTTATCACATGCTACAATAATTTTGGAAGAAGATTTACAGATAAGGTATAATGTAGAGTTAGGTTGATGTATATACACGTTTTTTATATTCTTATGAAATGCAATAGACGTTTGTTTGTGTAATTTTATTTGGTACTTGAAATGTGTTTTGTGTAGATGAATATCAATGACATATTATAGCTTGTGAATTTAGGGGACATTTGCTAAATAACACAACTTATATTAAATTTATTTGATAATTGTCACTTTATAAAGTCAACAAATTTGAGAAGAGTGGACTTTTATATGATTTTTTTTCTTTTAATTTGTTTTAAGGGGAATTTGTTTTTTTCTTCTTATATTCCAACAATTAGCAAAGTTAGTTCAATTGCTCAAGTCTTGCAACTCATTAAAACGAACCGATATATATTTTCATATCAAAATTACATTTTGTATTTTATTTACAAACTCTTTCTGACCAAATATAATAAAGGCTGCAGCAATATATCTTGACCTGCATATTTATTAGTAATTAATTTGTAAAAGTTGGTTATGGAAAATTATCAATACAAAAGTTAATCTCGAAATTCCGACTTTGAGATTTGACAATCTAATGATCAATAATTAAAGAAAAATACAAAGGGTCATAATAAAGCAATTTTAGGTCATATTATAAAATTCTGGTTTAAGATCATGTAAAGATCATTTTATGTCATCAGTGCTATAATCACGTAAAAATAAGTTTACGATGAATTAAAAATTACCTCCGTACACTTGGTTCTGCATTTTTGTATTAAGAATGAGTTTTGCATAGCATAGTTGGTTATTCTCTAATCTTTGTATAGGTAGCCAAATATTATGCTAAATATCTAAAATATCTTTAATGAGCACCATCAGTAAGCATAATCTTCGTTTATCCTTAGCATTATTACTTTATTTTATTGATACATTTAATTTGGTCTAATAGCTTAAAAATTGTTATTGACATCACAATTTACAAATTACACAAAACTAAAGTTCGATTTGTTTCATTGTTTTTTCGCTCTTTCACTTTGTTGTACTATTATTTTAGTATATATAATTATTAGAATAGCCATAAACAAACCTTTCATTGCAACTTGCAAGATATTCGATGGGCTATGTTGTTTTGTGGAAGAAATCACAAAGTTCGTTTTCACTCAATTCTCTCGTCTTTTTCTTGCAATAGCTACATCTACCTTGTCATTTTCCGACCTGTTTGGCTCCACACAAACACTACTACTACACATTCAATCACATCCTCAATTTACAATTTACATACCTGTTTGGCTCCACACAAACACTACTACTACACATTCAATCACATCCTCAATTTACAATTTACATACCAAACGACGAATGCATCATGGATTCGAATCTCATGAAAGGCAAGACTTCAAATTTCTTTCATGCAATCAATTCCACAACGAAATCAGTAACTTCACACTCTCAATGGAGTGGATCTCATGTTCTCATGAAAAATATAGTTTTCACGAGAAAATAGTGAGTGGTGATTCTTTATTCAAATAAGTCATTTTATGTTATCCACATATCAAGTGACAACGAAGGATCAGTGATCTGTGGCTTCTCATCAGCATCTCCATCAGATTCTCTCATTCAGACTGTCAAGATAAGTGCAAAATTGGCAAATCTCTATCTCTGCACTATGCAACAAACTCGTAAAATACGAAGTTAATCATAGCATGTGCAATGTTGTCTGTGAATTAAGTAAACATCACAAAGCAGTTTGCATCACTCTTATCCTTTCTATATTCCACATCTCTACTACTGTCGATTTGCCAGCTTGCGGAGATGATGCATTTCCATTCCTTTTCGCGACATGTTAACTCCGTATTCATGTAATCTAGCAAACAAATCAAAGGCTAACAGTATCTACTTTGGTTCCATCTTTCATCAAGAAAGCTGTTGGATGTCAGCATCCCAGCATCAAGATGACAAATCGGTTCGCTTATTTTCATACCAATAACTTATTTGTAGCTGATAAATAAAATCCGATAACTTATTCCTTGCTGATTAATAAAATCCAATTTACATCTGTCAAAACACAAGTTCAGATGACAAATGTTTGGGATTCACAAGTCCAGCCGGCATGCAATTACAGAAAAATAATAGGTGAGAGTGTTTTACAGGAAGCACATGCATCTGAAGGAAGAAAAGAATAGGGCAATATACTAGTATACTGTATAATACAAGGATAGAATGTCTTTATTATAGCCAATAAACCAGCACAATTGATCGCAAAAGGGACAGTGACACTTCAGCGTCTCACCTTAAATAAGATTAATGGTGAATGAGACGTAAGGATGAGCATCTGCTTCGCCTGCACCAAGGCCAACCACTCCTCCATCGTCCTCAGTTTTCCAGAACGTGCTACAGTAACACAGAAGATAATGATGAAACAGAAGAATTCTTCAGTTGAGTATTCTACTGATATTTGAGCTCAAAAGGAATTGTTTGGTTTTGTTAAACAGACACAATGCATCTGCTTCGGATGCATAGGTGACAATCCACAAATTCATGAGGTGACAGAGCATAAATCTACTCGGAAAACATTCATCCCAGAAAACTAGACAGCTTCAGCAAAATCTAGTTGGAGTTATGGTCCAACATGATCACAGGCTTTGGGGATTTTTTTGTCCAAAAAAATAGTCTATAGAAGTTTCATGAGAAGTAGGAAGAACTAAAAAGCACATCAAAAGTATTACCTGTTTGAATTGCTACACATTCCCTCAAGAATGGAGCGAACTTTCTTCTCACTTTTTACTGGAGGTGACAGTACAACAGACTGAGAAAAAAAAGGCGAAAAAGAGATGGTTAGAACAAGGTCCCTACATAGCCATTTGACAGAAAAAGCAACAGAAGTACAGAACTGAGAGGCAGTATAACTACCAGAAAAGATGGTGGCAGGCCATATCGGAGAATGCTTTCACTAAATACTCTTACCGCACAGAAGTGCATCCACGAACTAAAAACCTGTAATAGAATGAAGCGTGTGAAAATTATAACGGATCAAAGTAAACTTAAGTCACAATATAAGAAATCATATCTAATAGTGCAGACAATTTTCTATTGTTTCCATCTAATTCATTGAGACTTGGAGAACATAATTCACATATCGCCACACATATACATCTGAGGAAACTAATTTCAGAAAATTATAGAAGGGGGAATAAGGACCTCTCCATAGCTAGTATAGCACCATTGCAAAAGGGAGCTTCTCATTGTCTCCTGGTCTTGCATCAGTTTTTCAAGCTCCTGCTTGCGACTGTCTTGGGTCTCGGGATTATATTCAAAATCACGAACCTATATCAATTATTAGTGAATGACAAAAGAGCATCAGTGGCGTGTCTTACTGTCTTATTAAGTACAACTTTGGAAAACTACAAATGTTAACATAAACCTGTACAATAGTTGCAAGGTATACTATAAAACCAATTAGGGAAGATCAATCAAATAGTAAAAGAAATGAGGTTTACCATTACTTACTTGAAAATTTCTTTCACGCGCCTTCGTTTTAAAATTATCAACATCACGACTGAATAATGTCACAGTGTAAAGAGCATATTCATTATCCTCATGTAGCTTCTTCGAAGATCTGGGGACCTAATCAAAAAGTTTAATCAAGAAATAGTATTTTCCAAATCAGAACTGAATGTATATATTTAAGGCAACTAAGATAAGCTGTTAAATGCAAACAACCGCATTTTATGTTTGATGAGATGCTTCTTTATTCTTTTGCACTTACTCTATACAATCAGTAATGAAAAAAAAGGACAGATAGGCATTCTACTGCAGTCTAAATGAATAATGAGAAAATCTCCCATCTAGTAACTAGAGTGATTACCACATATGATGTAAGAGACTCGTAGCTTGATAACCAGTCTTTCTGAGAATACTTTGAAACAATGGCAAGAAGGGTAGTCAAGTGTTCCGAACTAACAACATCTTCTGGTTTTACTAAATTTGAGAGATCACGAACGGCTAAGCTGCATTTAGAAATCATTTGATACAGTGAGTTAGAATACATTCATACTTGAATAAAGTGATGCTGAGAATGCTATCATCACCAAAAAACTTCAACATGTTCCCACAAACTGCATGCAAGCAACTGTGTGTGTGCTGGCATGGATGTGCTTGTGCGTAAGAGAGACAGAGAAGACCATTCTCGTTGCTAGCAAATTGCTAACACATGAACACCAATCCTCCAACCACAAAGTTCCCTCTTTAACAATATATTATCTAATGATAATTCTGGAAGCTGTATTTTTCTTAAAAAAATCCAGACTAAGTCTTCAAAGGTAGAAATATCTAAAATACCTAGTGTATTGTTCCATGATTTCCATCTAATAAGCATTGAGGGTATTTCCCAAAAAGTATAAGGGAAACCTCACTGTTAGACTTCTAGTGTTCACAACAGCATTTCAAGACTCGAGTAATTTGTTTAAGATAGAAAGGGTATTCAGAAGAACAACTACCAGAAGTCAATTATGGAGACAGAATTACTGGAATGTAGATAATAGATAATATATAATAACTAAATTCATTTTGCCCATTTTTCAGAATTGTAATTGGATTTGGATTTATTTCAGAATATAAAGGATTTATACCAAGTAAAGAACTACAGCCATAGCTCAAAAGAAGATATTGCATCATCTGTATAAGTTGTACTATTATAGACTTACAGTCCTCAACCAGGTGCATTTCATAAATGGTTCTTCAATACACCAAAGCAACTTTATTCCCATTTTTTATAGATACAATCCTTTTCGTGAGTGAGACACCAAGCCATTCACACCTAACAGCCACCAAATTGAGCAAGCAGGCATTTGTATCCAAATTCCAAAAAGCAGTAGTGCAGTACCAATTACCAAGACAGTCATTCACAGGGAAAATAAAACCCGATAGAGTTCATAGCAAATGGACTTGCAAGAACTATCCCACAACTTGTGTCAGCATGTATTAAATTAGGCACAAGTGATTATGTTTGTCACTAACGAAAAGCAATGAGTATACATACTCACAACATTCGATCAAGACACCAGCAGAAGTCGAATTCATTCTAAACAATATATAGTTAAATGGTAGGCAAACAACAGCTTTATGGCGTTTACCTTAATCACAGAGAATAATTTTTTTTATTCATTCACTAATAATTGATTTCATTCTTAAAGTTACCATACCACAAGCCCCAGAAATATCAAAGCTTAAACTACTCATATACCTTCCAGCCTGCTTTCTGTTGATTGCATTCAGTTGGCTGCGCACATTGCTATATTCAGCGACGCGGACCTGTAAAGGAGATCAACCATCATGCTAATGTCTCCAAGCCCAGATACTTGAGACATTCAAGACCATACGTAGATATATACAATTGTTTTCATAAGAAGAGACAAAAAATGATGGTTGAGCACAGTAGTAAATTAGTAATGCACTCAAAGGATTAACTTTGCCATCAAATCTAGACAGAACATCTATTTAAAAGATCTTTATTTTGCATGACATGTCAAAATCCATAACAAAAACATTATTTAGACTTATTGACCATACTGTCCTTTACCAGGTAGCTGACATAATCGTACAGGGACCTGGCATGTACATCAGCATTGGAATACTATGATCCACAATTGCTTCCGAAATTATAGCAAAAAAAGTTTGTTGTTATTGTATCATATTAATATTTTATTAAATTATCAATTTGAAATTTTACTGAAGTATATATGTATCAAAAGTTACTACTTTTAAGAAGTGAACACTTTTGGCAGTTTAAGTTACTGCAAGCATGCAAGACGAGAATAGAACAGAAAAATTCGCAACATGACCAATAATATAAGTTTTAATTGTCTAATGATATTTCTCTAAAGCTGCTTAGAATCTTTCTTGTGCCAGAAAAACATTAGGGTCAGAGGGAGTTTAGCTAGATAGAATTTATCATTAAACTGAAGAGGATTCTCCAAAGGATTCTAAATAGTTATGGTAACAATGGATTATGATTGGCCAGCATTAATATAGGTTTCTGGGGCCAACATAAGTTACACAACTAAAGAAGCATATGGGAGATAACCGTCCACTAGAGAGTAACCTAGTAACTTTGGTTGTTTGAGCGCAATCAGCAACAAAGAGATTAGATAGATGACACGATTAATCTCTCAAACATTTATGGTATTGCTGTACCGCAAAAGCTTTGTTTGCTAGTCTAATTTGTTTGACAAAATCCATATTGAAACAAAATATTAAAAGGATTCTAGTATATAAATTTATAAACAAGCTGGTATTGAGTGAGCATACCTTGAGATCATCCTCAATCTTGGCAATTTGTATATGAATTCCGTCCACAATCTCCTTGAGCGGCGACATTGTTGGATACTTTGCCTCATCCCACACGAATCTAAAGAAATCATAAACCTTCAGCCAAATCCAGACGCTAACAAACATCAATTCATAAACAAAGATTCGATAATAAGCATCTAATTTTGCCTGGTAAGATAAGAGTCCACGGGAACCCCGTCCACAGTAAGCGAGCTACTAACAACACCGGACACCCTCTCCAACTCCTCAATCTGACGCCGGATTTTGTGTGACACTCCCTCGATAAAGTTGTTTGCCTGCCAAAACAATAAATCACACTCCAATTAAAGATCGGGAGAACAATTTCAACAAAATCAGTAAAGGTTTGTGAAGAACTCGCCTTCGATAGGTCGTCGCTGAGAGACAAGAGCAAATCCAGAGTGCCTACTCGCAGATTCGGAATGTTGAACTGAAGAATTCAAACAAAAACAACACAATTGGGCGAATCAGGATTTGGAGGAAAATGCGAGGTGTGGAAGAGATCTGCGAAAATACTCTGTAGAGAGAGGTGTCGAAGGCTTGTTTGGAGATGGATTCCTGGAGACGAGTCCATACGGAGGAGGCGGAGGCCCCTTGACCGACGGGGAGAGACGCTACCCAGTAACGAGTCGCCATTGGCGCCGATTACAGATTGATCAAGCGATTCGATTAAGCTTCTGATTCCTCTTCGTGATCTTTCTCCTCCTTTCCTACGTGTCACATTTGCTATTATTGTCAATTTGATAATGTCTCGACATGTTGACACGATATACTATTCAAATCTGAATCCACAATCATGATAATCATAAAATTTGTGATTACAAAAATATACTACGCTATTTTAAGTTTTAACATAAATATAGTTTGAAAAAGTATTAGTACCATAATCTAAGAATGAGAAAATAATACATATAGGCAAAAAAAATGAACAAATTCAAGTATGTTAGGATAGCATTACAATGTTTTTTTTTTGTTTTCGTATAATCCCATCATTCAAAATAAAGATTTATATAAAAAAAATTGTAATTTTAATCACATTTTTTTGTTGAGTATAACTTTCAAAAGTAGCATATTAAACAATAACTTTTGTATATTTCACAATTGTCTTGTAGTACGATTCAATAAATTTTTAGTTGACTTCTATATAAATTTGGTACTATACTTTTCCATTGTGATAAGAAATTATACTACTATATAACAAAAGGCACCATAGTAGTAATAAATTTAATCAAAATTTTGCAAAAAGTTAAAATTTAATTCAGTATTTTAAAAAAATAATGGCAAAAAAGTTATTCCCTCTATCCCACTTTAGGAGTCTCATTTGAGTTCAGCACGAGTTTTAAGAAAAATAAAGGAAAGTTGGAGAAAAAAAATTATGGAATACGGGTCCTACTTTTATATGGAGTATTAGTTTTATAATAAAATGTAATCGAAAAAAATTAGCGGAACATGAGACCTATTACTATTTATGGAATATTTTAATTGAGACTCTTAAAGTGGTACAAAGGGAGTATAATATTAATGATAACTTTCCTATTACATTAATAGCAATAGATATATAATTTTTTTTGCCTAAATCAACGTATAATGAATGTGACTTTTATCCTTTTCCAAAACCAGACATGAATATAATTTAATTTAAATAAGTTGACTTGTTCCTAAATCAATATTCAGTGAACGCAACCTTTTTTCCTTTTCCTATGTTCACTTGTTTGCCTAATTTAATATACTTCTACAGTTCTACAATGTGTACCTCTTTTTCCTTTTCCTAAACCATACATGAATATAATTTGAATAAGTTGACTTGATGATTTTAGCAAAAATAGAAGTACTACATGATATTTTGAATTCCCCTAATTAATACCGTTTCATAAACATTCCACAATTTATATAGTACTCCATTTCTCTAAAAATTATTCCCTATATTAAAAAGTAGTAGGACCCGTTTGGTTTGTGTGATATGTCATGATAGTGTTTTTTTATCTTAGCAAAACAGTGTATATCGTTTGGTTTGTGAGTTAGAGCCCGTGTAACTTTTCAAGGCCCGTCTCGAACCGCGTAATTTCACCGTTTTTGTGGGTTATCACCCGTATTACAATCGGCCAAATTTCCTCCGATAAAACACTATTTGAGCAAGTTTCCAAGCTATGCACTTCTAATTTGGGTGAGAACACATAATTATGTGTTTCATTCTAAACTCTTTGCTCCCTTTTCTATCCCTCTGCATCTCCTATTTCAAATATAAGGGAGACTCGCTCCAAATTTAAGGTCATCGATTTGTGCATCAATTTGGGTGGTGGTTTGACCACCATGGCCGCCAATGCACCTCCCCTTTCGCTACGTCTTTTTTCAACTCTTGTTTCAGATCTGAGGGGTTCTTGCTCCAAATTCAAGGTCGTCGATTTGGGTTTCGATTTAGATGGTGGTGCGACCACCATGGCCATCGTCACCGCCTTGGCTGCCGATTGGAATCATGCCATCGGTTTTGGGGTTGTGGTGGTAGAACATCAATCTGAGCCTAGATTTTATTTACAAAGCTCCTCTTTTGAATAATTATATATCAAAGTTCACTGTGTTTAATTGGGGATATTTTCTACTAGTTTATAATTCTAGGAAAAAAAGTATCGATATTGCTTGTTTGTGGAACTAGGTCCACAATAGTTTATTTGATTTTGATTTTTAATTTGGCTAAACTTTGCTGTTAATGAATGACTAAATTAAGAGATTGAAAATTTACTATAATTCGCCTAATAATCTACATAAATTAGAATTGATGACTATTCTTAATTAAGAAATTGAAAATTACACATAATTTGCCTCATGATTACAAATCGGGATGACTAATCTAATTTGAGAAATTGACAACTAGTACATGTGTTTTGCACAATAATTTGCAAAATCAAGTGGTTAATTTACTAAATTAATTTTTATAATAATTAATCACATTTTTATTCTTAAAAAAACATATAAATGTAAAAATAAAGGGTAATTTTGTTATTTCAACTACTATTAAACACATCTCCCATATACCAAGTAACCAAACCCCATCATAAAAACCGTACTTTTTATACTATCTTACATTATCATTATTTCGGCCCAAAAACTTTATCTCATCACCACTATCTTGTTATATCGTATCGTAAGACCAAACGGGTCCTAACTATAAATAGAGCTCACACGCACACATTCCGCATCATCATACACACTGAACACTGAACTCTCTCTCTCTCTCTCTCTCTCTCATTACACCGCCTCAATTGATCCACGATTCTTACTCTCTGTTGCCGAAACCCACTAAATTGTTCAATTTTCTCCACACAGAAAAGCAGCTGGTACGTAGCGGAGAGCAATGCAGCTCAACGGCGACGAGGCGCCGCAGGAGAACGGCAAGCGGATGCGCCGCCCAAGCGTGAGATTGCACCAGCCCTACTACGAAAACCCCGCCCCCCGCAAGATACAGCAGCAGTGGAAGCCCGGTAAGGCCGCGCCCACACCCAGAAAGCCTCGAACCGCCAAAACCGCGAATTCCAAATTCACCAAGAACGCCGCCGCCGATGAGCGTGGCAAGGGCGAAGGAGTCGGGAAATCGGATTTGGAAGAAGATGTGGCGATTGGGAGCTGGAGGAGTTTCAGTGCCGCTAATCGGGATAGAGATTTCCAGAGAAAGAGGGTTAGGTCATCCAATTTGAAGAGTGGGGTTGTGGAAAAATCTCGGAGGATTGGGGATCAGGAAATTGGGGATTTTGGATTGCCTAGTGATGCTGAGAGTGGGGAACACGATCAAAATCAACACATAGTAGGCGAGGAAGAGGGGGATTTGGGTGGTAATCGGATTAGTGGCGATTTAGTAGTCGAGGATTCTGATCCGTCTAGCCCTAATCATTCGTTTGATGACGATGATAACGAGAATCTCAAATTGAGTGGAGATCGTGACAATGTAGGTGGAAAGCAGAGGGGATTGAGGGAGGATCGACATTCCCATGAAATGGGAGAAGATGGGGATAGTAGTGGTTTGAGGATGTGGCTTAATGATTTGGGGTTAGGGAAGTATGTGACACTCTTTGAGGTTCATGGGGTGGACGATGCGGTGCTGCCATTGCTGACTCTTGAAGATCTTAAGGATATGGGGATTAATGAGGTTGGGATACGAAGGAAACTGTATTCGTCTATCCAGAAACTCGATAAATCGTTCCCGTGAGCTTTGTCGATGGAAAGACTTGTTTGGAGGAGTTTTTGGATGCTCATTTTGCTGAAAATCGTAGTGCATATACGAACTCGGTCTATATCTGTAGTTTAGGGTATGTTGATTAGTTTTCTTGCTGCTTTTAGTTTGGTAAACTTGTACGGTTTGCATAGATGGTCTGTCAGCTTGCTGATTGATCATAACCTACTACATGTACACTTATGCTCTGATTGTGGCAGTTACTATCGCATGATGCAGCTGTGGTTACAGTGTGAATAACAACTTTTGGATCTCTTTTTGAAATGACATGAGTTGCTGTGTCACTGAGAATACTCGGCGTTTGTTGTTATTCCATGTCTTATTAGTTCTTGAGAGTGTCTTGTTTTGTGCTGGTCTGATTGGTAAAATTTGCGTCTTACCTTGTGAAAACTATGTATATGCCTCGTTTTACTTTTCATTATAATGACTAGGTGAACTCTATGTATTTATCTTAGGGGTGAAGTTATAGCTAGTGACGAATAGCATTAAGCATAGACAAAGGTGATCATTTTCAAGATTGGTTATTTTTAAAGCCTTAATCATAGGTGAACCTGGTTGGCCGCCCCGTAGGTTTTTTCTGAAGAATCGATTTTAAAACCTTGAAGAATCGATTTTTTCTGATTCCCGTCATAGGTTTTTGATATCCTCGGAGACTGATTGATTGCTTTGGCATCCTTCCTAAGTTCTGTTATATCTACGATGTTGTTGACGGCACATCTCAGGCGTTATCGACACAGAGATGAAACTGGTAAAACTCGAACCTTTTATGTTCTACAGTTCTATCTTTAGATGGAACTATTTGCTATTGGTTGCTGCTGCTAATTTAACTGTCGAATCATCTTAGTTTTAAGATTGAGTAGGATTGAAGTCAAAAGAGTTACGTAGGTGATCTCGTCTTCCATCTTAAACATCAATCATCTCAGTTTTAAGATTGAGTAGGATTGAAGTCAAGAGTTACGTAGGTGATCTCGTCTTCCGTCTTAAACATCGTAGAATATAAAACTTTATACTTGTCTGGCTCTATAAGCCAGAATGGACATGCAACGATGACTGGAGGTTTTGTTGTTGGTACTGTTAGAAATGTTCTCTCAACAGATTAGGATATGTAGCAGTTTTTAATAGGGAATATAGCATAATGTTGTGCAGAAATTAGGATTGTGTGTATCTTAAATATCACCAGAAATTCCTTGCTTCTTCTGCAGTGACATATGGAGTATTACTCTTCTGTCTTCTTCTTGGGAGCTTGGTCGAATCGGAACTCTCTTATAGCATTTCCTTTTAGTTCATGTGTTTCGATTTCAAAAATTTTTGGGGCCTATGAAATTATGAGGTTATGTTCTATTGAGCCATTGGTTTTTTCACCAAATGTGCGTATGATGAATTATTCGAAATGGACAGCAAAACTAAATACTACTGTATGAGACTTCGTAAAAAAAATGCAGTCCCAGATCAAACACAATTAGGAGATAAATACCAAAGTTGATGACATTTACAATTGCAAGAAGATATTATCCCAGAATTGGGGGGTGAATATCACAACAAATAACTAAAGTTATGCAACTCACGACGCCACTTGCATAAATCACAACACCACTTTCATAAAAGCAGCGGCAACGATATTCCTATATAACCATTCTAAATTGGCTGAGAAACTGTCACGATTACGTTTCTTCAATCTACCTTCTTAACCTGTCCTACCTCCACTTGTTGCTTATTCGGCTCGGCGGGAAAGTATTTTACACCCACCATATCTCCTACAGTGCTGATAACCTGCCAGTCTCATGCAGTTAGATATTGATCACCCAATATTTCCCTTACAATCAAATCATGCAATGCCAATGTGAGCACGTGCAAACGACAGTAAGACTAACCTCTAAAGCTTTGAGAAGGTCTTCTCTTGAATGAGAAGCGGAAATGCAAATGCGAGCACGGGCCAGCAGTAATGGGGTGGCTGGGAAAGCAACCGTCACCACAGCAACCTATAATTCCATGATTGAATTAGATTGTGCTAATGATGAGAAACATGGAAGAAACAGCATATGAGAAGAAAACAATGCTTACATTCCGTTTGAGGCACTCTCGTGAAAAGGCAGGAATTTTTGCCGGATTGTAGAGCATTATAGGCATTACAGGGGAATCGTTATCACCTAGAACCTCAAAACCCATTTTCTGCAATTCAGACCTGAAAAAGTTGCTGTTCTCACGAATCCTAGCTAGTTTCTGAGCCCCTGTTTTGACAAAATGCCCAAAGTTGTAAAACTATTGGAAGATACATGAAGCTGAAAAGTTGAGTCGCAACGAGGGACAAAAAGGTCTGACCTCTGCTAGAACCATCTTCTCCAAGAACAACCTTGATGGAAGAAATAATTTGCTGAGCAGCCGGTGCTGATATTGATGTGGCATAAAGATGAGCAGGGCATGTGTATTTCAGGTATTGAATAAGTTCCTGGGAGAAGAAAATGTCGGCATGCATCATTGCAAGATCAAGAAATTAACAGACATCTCCATGTCAGCATGACATGTAAAAGAAAGTAAAGAAACCATCCTTACGAACATCACCCTTAGCAAACAAATGCATTATTCATGCCAATCAATTGACACTACTTATGAGATGGCATGCCATTCTCGGAGCTAATTTTGCTCACTAGCATAGTTAGATGTCGAAAAAGAGGGCATAGAGCCCGAAAGCTTTACAGTGTACCATCTTAAGTTCTTCTAATGAAATATTTAAAATCTTGACAGAGTACTTATGGGATGCACCTTGGATCCTGCAATATAACCACCACTAGATCCAAATGATTTAGTGAAAGTTCCCATCATTATGTCCACATCAGCAGTATCAACTCCTAGGAGTTCACAAACACCTCTTCCACTTTTACCAACAGCCCCGATGCTGTGAGCTTCATCAAGATAAACAAATGCCTGTTCAAAAGGACAAAAATGTGAACAGGTAACACGGATCAAATTGGATCTCATGAAAGAGCCAGAACACGTAAGGGAAAAATAACAAAAATAAAAGTACCAAAAATTATAATTTAAAGGGCTTGAAAAGCAGATCCCAAAGTTTTATTTTGAAATAATTACACCAGATAGTCATGTGTATTTATTCATATACACTCTTTATAAAGAGAAGCTAGACACAGAGGGCCTGAAAATCCATCTGAAGATTCGGAACCGATTAATGCACTAACTATACAAAAGAAAAGAGGGGAGAATGCTAGCAACCAGCAAATATGGAGGTAGCAATATCTTGTATTGATATCTACCTTGTATTTCTTGCAGATAGAAACAATTTCGGGGAGCTTGCAAAGTTCCCCTTCCATACTGTAGATTCCCTCTACCACAACAATAATCTTTTTCCAGGGCCTGTGTGTTCTAGGTTGACCATCTGCAATTTGCTCCCTCAGAACACTCTCCAAATGGGATGGTGCTACAAAGGATATCCAGAGAATCAAATGATGGCATAAAGATATTATTGTTGTTGTTATTAGTATTAGTATTATTGTTAAATTATCTAAACATTAGAACATACTGTTATGCTGGAAAACTCGAACAGTAGCCCCAGATCCACGGGCACCATTGACTATAGAGTTATGGTTCAGAGAGTCACTAATGATCAGGCCTCCCTGAAAAATTCACAAAGTGAGGACTATACAAAATAACAAAAAATTTCAAAGTTGAGTTAGCCAACTAATTCTCTGTACCTTTCCGATTAGCACGGGAAGAATGGCCGAATTTGTTACATAACCCATCCCAAATACAATAGCAGCTGGCTTTCCCACAAAATTGGCAACACACTCCTCCATTTCAGTATGCAATATTGTTGTGCCTGATCAAAGCGTTTTATTCATCAATATACACATAAGTAGATACATACTTCAGTGTGGCAACTGGCAATTTAATGAGGACACACATTTACCTCCATCAACACGAGTACTACAGGTACTTGGGGTATATTTCTTCAGGCACTCAATTACACGAGGTGTGCAGTATTCATCTGCTGCAGCAAATCCTAGATAGTTATAAGATCCCAAGTTCAGACACCTATTAACTTTTGTAGTTCGCCTACAGAAAAATACCAATAGAGGATTGAATTCAGAGTGAGCTCCACACTAAAAGACCATGATCCTGAATTCATATGGAAGCTAGAATTTTTCATTCTACTTGAATATATGGTGATTGGTCTCTTATAGTGCTAAAGTATAAAATCAAAAATAGAATTTATAACTAAGTGATTAGGGACTTCGGTTGTGATTAGTGAGTAAAAATAAAATAAAGTAAGAGGAAGATTCTTACTTTAGTGTTTTGTTGTTATCGTTGGAGACACGCTCCACCACATCAAACCAAGCATCCGGAGGGCTTGATATTGGTCTGTTGAAGCAATCCTGAAAATCACATGTGATTTACACAGCAAGTTCATTCCTCTGACAATGTAGAGAGACTATTATAGAATCCAACATGGTGAAATCACGGCCATCCAACCACTATTTACGATTAACGGAATCAAATCTAGCTCATCTGTTTAAGATAAATGACCAAATGTGTTTACACTGATTACATTATATCATAGACGAAAGGACATCATTACCTCTTTCCTTGCTATCAATTCAATCAACTTTACATACAACAGGCAACCTTTTCAACTTTAGCACAAACAAGCCATTCCCAAATTCCTTACGAAGTTCACTAAGCATACGAAATGACACCAATTGACATAAAATACGAGGAAAATGCCATCCGTTCATAAATCATACTAGTAATAAATCACAAAATACTTAAAACATTGACGACGAAACCAAAAAAGTAACGAGGAAAAGCGGATGTAAAACACGAACCTGAATTCTCAAATAAAGGCGGCGAATGTAGAAATCTTCAAGCCCCAAACAGATCGGCGCATAGCCCTTCCATAGCACAAAAACGCATTGATAATCAGATTCAGCGCCTACAGGAGAAACAAATCGAACAAAAATGCGTATCGGAGAGCTCGTACCTGAAGGGTGCTAGCAGACCACCAATCGACAGACTTGCGGAAAAAATCACGCAGCTGGCCGAAGGCGAAGAGTAGGCCGTAGCTGAAGTAGGTGGTTAGGGCGGTGAGATAGGGGATGATCATCTTGATCTAATCCGAACACGCCGGAGCTGTGTTAGAGGCAGAGGAGATCCCAATGGTGAGAGAGAGGGAGAATGGTGGAAGGAAGCAGATTGAGTTTGACTCGCTCCCCTCTCTCTTCCTCGCTTTTTTTCTTCGTTTCCGGTTTTATTTTGCGAAATAAAGTGAAGCTTTTTATTTGTAAATGCTACGTGTAAATATGTAATTTTATTATTCCACAAGTTTTGCTAATCTTGTCCAATTTTGTCATTCAATTCATTGGCAAAATATTATCCACTTTATTTTTTCTTTCATTTTTGGTAAATGGAGCTCATTTTATAACTCAACACACTCAAATTTTATTGCTATAAAATTAATTTATAAATATGAAACTCATATTCCACTACCTTCTTCCACTCATTTTTCATCACATTTTTTAAAACACATACTGAATCGAATATGAATAACATTTGGCCGACGGAGGGATTAAATTGACCAAACTATCTCTTACCTTATCTTCTCTTATTCCAACACAGATCGAGAGGATAGATCCAATTGCAAGCAAATTACACACAAAAATACATATCAAGCACAAATAGCACAAATGCATTTGACATTGCCAGTCCGGAGGGGTGGCAGGAAGAAATTGTGAACTTGTTGGTAATTGGATCGATCCCCCGGTCTGTAAACATATAAAATATTCACATCACCTATAACTTGTGATTCATTAATCATTAATTGCAGTTGATTGTTCCCACTGCCTGCCATGTAAGAGTTGAAAAACTCTATTAAATTTGGTAATGAAGTCCTACAATGCAACAATTTACCCCAGCTACATCGAGGTTGGAGTCACTTCATCATTCATCCCTAAGATGGATGCTACATCACTCGCCCTTCAAAATCCTTCTTCGCTCTGTTGAACGTCATAGCATTTGTCTCCTAAATCTGTCATTGTTTATGGGAGAAGGAAGAAGACGGACTGGCATGATAAAAGAGAGGGAGTTTGGATAGCCACAGGACGATGCCTAAAAACCATATTAGTTTCATATAAATTATGAAACCTATAAAGAATATAGGCAAGTCATCCTTGGCTACCGAACTTCACTCTGCTATTTCATGCAACACCGCTCTTCCCTGTTCTATTCATCTTGGTCTGATGATGAATTTCATTGCAAACCAACAAGTATTTATAGAAGGTAATGGGTGCAAAATTGAGCCACCCTTGGACACGATTCAATCGGTTTTTCATCTTTTCGAGGGAATAGAATCTTGCAGCATCAGAGAGGGACCAATGGACCATACCCTTTTTTGCATCTACTTTGATTTGCATTCAATTCTTGAAAAAATGCATAAATAATAAAGAAATACTAGTGTGAAAAAAATTGAGGGGAAAGTCGAAGACTCGAAATCATGTTCTTGAATAGTTGAATTAAACTTTCCGTCTTGAATTAATCAATATTAGTTTTATCTTGAAATTTTTTCACAGTTTAAAATCTCGAGTTTAATCGTCAAATACGTCATTAATGATTCATAGTTAATGACAATATGTCCCTTACAAAAATAAAATAAAACAAATATTAAGGACACCTAATATATATGCGTATGTGTGTCTCGATCAATCCATGCCATTGAGGCATTGAATTATATTTATAGCAATGAATTATTAGGTCAATACACCCCAATATTACTCCAATATTAAATTTTTGTAGGCTCTTAATGAAATTTGTGTTTGTATTAGTCACTTTACGTGTCTACTCCGGACTAATAGCATATCGGAGTTAAAATGTGACATTTGTTCGACTTATTTTAATTATTTGAGAGTAATTAATAATTATAGCATGAAACTACATAGCTCAATCTTGATTAAATCATAAACCACAAATATTATCATCCTTGCAAAGAATAGATAAAGATATTCCCACTGTGAGGGGACCTCTACCATTTCCACATCAATTTCATTCATTTCAAGAAAAATAATTATTAATTTGGACACTCTAATTATATAATATAATCCGATGCATATTTTCAGTCAAGAACAAAACTCACTTAACATAAAATCATAAATGGGCTCATTTGATTTGGGAAGTGGCATTATGAATTTGAATTATACCTAGTTACTGTCTTTTTTAGACAAGACACACAAATTCACTATTAAATTATTAATTACTGACTTATGTATATAAATTAAGTAGACATGTATGAATGTTGACTATATTGATTTTCTCCATCAACATCACCAGGTGTCGTGCATGAATTATTGTAAATGTCAATGCATGCAAAGGAATTGATTCAAAAGTCAAGCCAATCTCATTTATAAATTCCCCAAACCATTTAAATCATTTTAATTTGACCTATTTACGTATTCCATATATTCCTGCGGTATATATACCCAAATCAATCCTTATTTCCACTTATTAGAAACAATGTCAATTGTCAACTCTGAATGCTCAATTTTATTTTATTCTTTTATCACTTTACTTCAAGAATTATTCTTTTTTGAAATTGAATTAAAACCAATTACTTGTTAATCGTATTATTTGCGCATATATTAAAGTTATAAACTCTTACAGTGCGACACATATTTATTTGTTTTTAGGATAAATATTCCATGGAATACTACATTTATATTGTTCCAGTCTTAATGCATAATCAAATAAGCAAATATGTAGGTCATTTTAGATCGATTTAATTCATAACATGGAGATCATTACTAAATCATTTTAGTTCATATGAGTGTATATCACTCGTATCAACTAAAACGCCTTACAATGACCTAATTGACATATAAAAATGAAACCTTTGTATTTTCATCATATCCATTCATTTTTTATTTAATATTTCAGTGTATTATAATGCAAGCCCAGAGTTAGTTAATTTGGTTACCTTTTAATCTCTAATTATAATACACTGAAATTTGGTTACTTTTTAATCACAACTCGCGACACATATATATACATATATTTAAATGCAAGCCCAGTTTTATTTAATTTCAGTGTAAGTAGTCTGAACAAACTATAAGTTTTGACATTCAGTTCTTAGCCCAAATACTTTAAGCCCATAATTTTCAGCCCAGTTTATGATCCCAAGCATAGTAGTCATTTGAATAATACTACTTCTATTTTTTTTAATATAAAAAAAAGACTTTAAGTCATTTTTATTTTTATTTTAACTATGAATATTGCAATGAAAAGTTAGGGTCTTCAATAGACCCACTACTTTACTTTTACATCTAGTATTGATAAACTAAACTCTTTTCCTTTCATCCAAGTACAATAATTACTATAAATTTTCCAATTTTATAATCTAAAGGAGCACGGTTAAAAAAATTAAAACATATGGTATTCGTCTACATGATCAAGGAAATATGATTAGTTATTGTTAATTATTTCATTATCCATCCCTAATTATCATACTAAGTAGAGATAGAACTTTATTTAATAAAAGTAGTAGTATTAATTATTATTAATAGGTCAATGGCTTAACTTCCACATTATTCAAGTCTGCATAATTGGTCTATCACATTCACGCCAAGACTCACAAACAGTCGCACAAATTTCGCCTTTGAGAGAGGATCTTGTTTAGGCCCTGCAAAATGCAAATGGACCAGCAAGAAGAAACTATTTCTAACTTGCCAATTGAAATGTGAACGAATCAATAACTAACCCAATAATTATTATTAGGTCGCTTAATTAAGTGATGTGTTGACCATTGAAAATTATATATATATATGGATGTATTCATTTCCTTTTGTATCTTTTGTTCTTTGTTCTTTTTAATCTCAGCCCCACGATTTTGTCATTCGACGGTTAGATTAGTGCCACGTGTCATTTAATAATCCAAATTTTCAGTTGAATAATGCACACCGACTAATAATGCACCATTATAGTGTAATAATGCAGATCATCTGGACCGTTGATGAATGAGATCCAACGGCCCATATTAAGAAGAATAAATGATCTAAGGGATGAATAGGAAAATAACGCTCTCCTATATATATATATATATATATATATATATATATATATATATATATAGGTGTGATCAAATACAAACTCTCTATAATACAAACTATACAAACTGATGTCAACGGAGTGTACAAATTATGTCAATGGGGGCTGATGTCAACAGAGTGTACAAATTCTGTCAACGGGGGGCTGATGTCAACGGAGTGTACAAATTCTATCAACGGGGCTGATGTCAACAGGGTGTACAAATTATGTCAACGGGGTGTACAAATTCTGATTGTTCGATGTCAACGGAGTGTACAGATTTGTAGGAAATGTTGACATTAGAAAAATCTCTTATACTAACCGTTGATTAATTGTATTAAGTGAGTAGGATTAAAGTTTGTATAGTTTGTATTATAGAGGGTTTGCAGTTTATCACACCCCTATATATGTGTGTGTGTGTGTGTGTGTGTGTGCGCGCATGGTGGGATGTGATGAAATGCAAACCATATATCTAATACAAACTTAAAACTATAATCTTAGCCATTAATTATAATAGATCTGTGGTTAATATTGCGTAGAATTTCCATCTCAACAAGAGCATGTATTTTGTCAACAGATGGTATTTTTGTAAGTTAAGTTTCTGAACGGTTCTTGCGTTCCTAATTTCTCTCCCACCTTCCAAAACTGAAAATATTCACATCTTCGAAAGGATCTTAACACCACTGTAATTGACGTCAAAACTTTATTCTGAAGACTTAAATTGATTTCTTTGCCGGTGTATTCAAAAATTTATTTTATGATTGTACCGTCACCGACGTAATATTATCCGGCTAAATCTCATATTTCATAAAATCAATTACGGCGTATTCTGTGTCACAACAGTTTTTTATTATATGGAGGGTTCTAACGCTGATAAAGGTAATTTCAAGGAAATGAGAATTATAGGTTAATCTTAATGCCGCATAAGATTTTTGATTTTTCATTTCCAGATTCGTGTTTTCTATATGTCGAAGATTGACACATTCGTGATTCATAATTTCCATATGTTGATATGTCGTATCACATGGCTGATCCTATGTTGACATTTGTAAGCTACGGTTGATTCTACGTTGCTATTCGATTGACATTTTTGTTGATTCTATATTGATATATAGCTGTTGTGCGAGTCCATTTTTTTAATTCTCTGTTGAGATTTGGCTGTTTTGTGTATCAGTCTCAATCATTCCAGAAGCAATTCAACATGATTAAAACAATGGATACAAATTCAACAAAAAATCTACAAAAAATCAACACAGATTTTAGAATCAACATAGAATCAATACGATTTCAACAAAATATTCAACATTAGTAGAACAAAAGAATCAATGCAAAAAATCACCAAAATCAGAACAAAAGAATCAACGAAATTTCAGTGCAAAAAATCAACATAGATTTCAGAATTCAACAAAAAAACAACACGGTCGATTCAACACAAACTCAACAAAAAATCTACAAAAAATCAACACATATTTTAGAATCAATACGATTTCAACAAAAAATTCAACATCAGTAGAATAAAAGAATCAAAGCAATTTCAACGCAAAAAATCACCAACAGCAGAACAAAAGAAGCAACGAAATTTCAGCGCAAAAAATCAACACAGATTTCAGAATTCAACAAAAAAGCAACACGAGCGATTCAACACAAATTCAACAAAAAAACTTCATAAAATTAACACAGATTTTAGAATCAACACGATTTCAACACAAAATTCAACATCAACAAAGAATCAACGCAATTTCACTGCAAAATTCAAGCAATTTTTTCAACAAAAGGCGAAAAGTTGGAATGAGGGGGAGTAATTGAAACGGCTTAATTAACATGAATAGTGGAGGGAGAGAGAACGACGAAATTGAGATTACACAATTATTCTATAATTAAATTATTCATTGTATTATGAAAGTGTCTAATACATCCTCTGTTGATAGATTCATAGAAGTTATTAAAATTTTGTTCTGGAAACATAATAAGCATTGATCTATAATATTTAGTGGATAGGATTAAAGTTTTGAGTTTGTATTAAATATATAGTTTTCATTATATCACTACCCTATGCATGGTTTTATGGTCTACTTAGATAGAAACGCATGATATTGGTTGCTTTTTTCACGAAATTATAACGGTATTGGATTGAAATCATAAATTATATATGTAAAAAGTAAAATAAACCTTATCATATCTTCTGAAGAATTTTGCATATTTACTCACTCCGTCAGTCAATAAATGTTCCATTTCACTTTTACTCCCTTCATCTCATAGAAATAGGTCATATTTCTTTTTTCGTCCGTCCTATAGAAATAGTCCATATTCATTTATGGTAACATTTTTCCTTCTTTTCTTTTACTTTATCATTTATGGTCCCACCACCTACTACACAATTTCAACTACTTTTTCTCCGTCTCTCTACTTTACCAATTACACATCAAAACTCGTGCCAACCCTAAATGGCCTATTTCTACGGGACGTAAGGAGTACTATATTTGGTAAATAGACCATATATTCCACTAACTCATTCAACTCACATTTTATTATAAAACTAATACAGTACATAAAAGTAGCCTTCACATTCCACTAACTTTTCTACCCACTTTATTGCATGAAGTCAAACAATTTTTTAAAATCCGTGTTGATCAAATACGAGGGATGGAGTACTACATTGAATCGTATAAAATTTATATATATATAGAGAGAGATTTGATATACGAGCGGCGATTGATTACCACCACACCACCTCACCTCACTTCTCTCTTTTTTGTATGTGAAGCATCTCACATTCTCTATATCTCTGTGCACATTTTTTATCACATACCGAATTGAATAAATATAATATAAGAAATTAAGAATGGTGCAGTGCACCTTTACCCATACAAAAAATGATAGTAAATATACAATAGAAAATTACTCCCGTTCTTGCTCTAGACTGTCCGATTAGTGATTAACAAAATAAGTAATTGCGTAGAAATAGTAGTTAGGTGTAACTCTCATAACTAATTAAAATAATCAATCGCTGCCATTTGTGCATTCCTCATAAATATACAAACTTTAATTTGTACATTTTATACCAGCTGACCCGGGACCATTCCGCATACCCCCATAGTATAATAATACACACTTTTGTAAATTTTACTTTCATTATTATGTTTATATATCAATTATAATATTTTATTAACATTTTTTTATATCGAAGTTAATTAATCTCATAAAATATTTTATAAACAACCTCCACAAATCAATTAAAAAGATATATAAATTAAATAGTATTTTAATAAAAAAATATACACCGAAATGAACGAGGATTGGGTATTGAAATCTTTGTTCTCATGCGCACCTCCAGCTTTTCGCCCTATAATATTTTGTCCTTTTTGCACTTTTCTCCCCACCTTTATGGTTTATCATCCCTTTCCCTCCATATTTTCCCTCCCTTTTTCACTTTTATTTTTTTAATCTTCAATTAAGTTTTGAATTACCAATTATAGGAGTACAAAGATAGTAACCCCGATTAAATAAAATAATGACCCCATTAATAAAATTTCAAATTTTATAGTACTACATATTTCACATGCCAATATCTTTTGTATACCCTTTAATACCTTTTGTACAAATCTTATTCAGATCAAGATTCAAGATTATTCCAAATCCTCTTTTCCTCACTGTCAATTTAGTATTGGCTTTTAGTGTTTAGAAATTGAAATAAATTAAAATACGAGTACGATTTCATTTGTAACTACTTGTCTACTTATGGCATGCTATAAACTATACTATTGCATACCAAAACAAAATAAATATACCCAAGATGTTATTGTCAATTCTGACTTTTTCTCTTGTTTTATTGCTGTTAAGGGAGACTTTTTCTCTCGTTAAGTGTACGTCTTAATCAAGAGCAAAACATTTGAGTAATAATTTATTGACTTGATCATAATGTAATGTTAGTATTTATTAAAGTAGAAACAGTTGCCGTGTTGCGTCATTTATTTAATTAAACTAGGATTAGCTCTTTCTATGATTAAGCAATAAATCACTAAATTAAAATAATGTATTGATTATATAATGATTTACCGTAATTGGAAATCGAGCGTTTGCATTTCCCGTGTATTCACACACAGCCCTTCCTCCGCCGCGCCGACGCCATGAAGGAAGAGCCGATCAATTCCGCCGTCGCCGAAGTACAGCAGCAGCTCCACTCTCTCTTAGACTCCGTCTCCCGCGTTCAAATACTCAAGGGCAAATGGTCGCTCATAGCCACGAAGCTCACTACATTAAACAACCGCCTTTCCAATCTATCCACCGCCGCCGCCGCCAATAACCCCCTCTCCTCCGACCTCCTCCGCTCCGTCTCCTCCACGTGCTCATCCGCCGCCTCCCTCTCCGCGCTCTGCCACTCCCCTACTCCACCCGCGGGAAAGCTCAAAACGCAGAACGACGTTGACTCCTTGTCGGCGAAGCTCGACGCGCACACCAGCGATCTCGAGGTCATCGTCCGCAGCGGCGTGCTCGCGGAGAACGCCGATGCGGTTATCAGCAGGAGAGAATCCGCCCGTGGAGAAATCCGGTACTTGATTACTCGGCTGCAGATCGGGTCAACCGAGTCGAAGAGCTCCGCCCTAGAATCGCTCAACGGTTTATTGCAGGAGGACGGGAAGAATCTGCTGATTGCGGTAGCGCAGGGGATAGTTCCGGTGTTGGTGCACCTTCTCGACTGCAGCAATTCACCCGAATTGAAGGAGAAATCGGTCAGCGCGATCGCGAAAATCTCGACCGAGGATTCGAGCAAGCACGTTTTGATGGCGGAGGGTTTGGTATTGCTGAACAATTTGATGCGTGTGCTCGAATCCGGGAGCGTATTCGCCAAGGAGAAGTCGTGCATCGCGCTTAGGGTTTTGAGCAATTCGAAGGAAAACGCGAGGGCGATTGGATCGAGAGGAGGAATCTCGTCGCTGCTGGACATTTGCCGAGAAGGCTCCCCCAATTCGCAGGCGCTGGCGGCTGGGGTTTTGCGGAATCTCGCCGTTTTCGAAGATGTGAGGGAGAATTTCATCGAGGAAAACACAGTATTGATACTGCTAGTATTGTGCGATTCAGGTACAGCGTTGGCGCAGGAGAATGCGATTGGATGCTTGTGCAATTTGATGGCGGAAGACGATGGTTTGAAGCTGCTAGTTGCAAGGGAAGGTGGAATTCAAACGCTCAATGATATCTGGAGCTCTTCTCCAACTGCTCAGACTCTGGAGGTGGTTGTGGAGATGGTGAGAGCAATGGCTTCCTGCCCGAACATCGCTGAATTCCTAGTTGCAAACGGCTTCCTAAGCCGCTTAGTTAGTGTACTAAGCTGTGGCGTTTTAGGCGTTAGGATCGCAGCTGCCAAAGCTCTGTCTCATTTGGCTTACAACACCAAAATAAGGAAGGAATTGGGGGAAATGGGGTGCATTCCTCACCTTGTGAGCATGTTGGATGGTAAGGCAGTCGAGGAGAAGGAAGCCGCGGCTGAATTGCTATCAAATCTCATGAATTATCCCGGAAATAGGAGGATTTTAAGCAAGGAAGACAAGGGGATTGTGTGTGCAGTTCAGCTACTGAATCCTTCACTAGACACCTTGGATAATAAGAAGCATGCCATGTCGATATTAGGATCGCTGCTGCAGAGCAAGAAATGCCAGAAACAGATAGTGGCAGCTGGCGCCTCTGCTCACTTGCAGAAGCTCGTGGAGGCCGAGGTTGAGGGTGCTAAGAAGCTCCTCGACAGCCTTGGACGGGGGAAGCTGTGGGGCATCTTTGCCCGCTCTTGACAATGCCACCACCCACCTGAGGTGATTGTGTCTCAGTCTCTCTATGTAACATAATTTATCTTTCTTTTTTGCTCTGTGATTTGTTTTTTGGTTCTGTTTTGTTAGTTTTCTTACACTTTGTTTATAAACTGTGGTTAAAGTTTGTGGTAGGAAAGTAAATGTGGTTAGCTGATGAAAGTTTGTGGTGTATAACTAACATGATTAGTTATTTGTGTTCCATCACAATGAAATGCAATAAACTAAATTGACATGAGGCAATGGTGTTTCTGCAATCCTTTTGCCGTTTGGGTTCGTTTGCTTCGTTGGAAGCTATAGCTTTGCCTTCGTTACTCGGGAACTTGCTAGAGTAAGCAGTTGCATCTGCGCATTTCTTGAGCTGAGAGGTGAGTTTTCACATTCCCAGTCTGGAAATTCCATCATGTGCTGTTATTCTGTGATGGAAATAATTTGGATGTTTATTGATATGTATGCTTCAATTTGTCAATGGATTTTATAAAATAAATTGGTTATGTGATGTTAATTTCAGTTATGGGGTGTTGTTGGCTGTGACAATGTTAATTGAGGTTAGTTGTGTGATGTGGACCAGGGCAGGCTGTGAGTTTTATGTGTTGCATTGCAATAATTCTATGATGATTGCTCATGTACTGAGATATTATTTATATGAGATGAGATATGGTAGTACTATATTAGCTCAAATAATTTATGGGAGAAGCAACTTTGATCTGAACTGAGAGAGAGAAGAGCGGGCGAGTTTGTGATGATGTGGATATATATATTTTAAAATGTTAGCTGATACTGAAATGCTGTCATTTTAATCGAAATGCATCCTTTTATTGCTGTATAGTGTAATTTACATGAAATATTTATTTCTCTCTATTATTTTTTGTTTATAATCTTCAGTTATATATTTTGTACTTTGTACTTGCCACAATAATGTCATGTATATGTAGCGGTTTGTATATTGATAACGCCAAATTATACTACTATGAAATAAATTAGAGACGTATGAGACGAAGATCGTCTCTGTTCGTAAACCTAGGGCTTAAATTAGAGACGTATGAGACGAAGATCGTCTCTGTTGGTAAACCTAGGGCTGGGGAAAATATTGAAAAAATGATATATCGCTCGTATCGTATTGAAAAATATTAAAAAATTATCAAATTTTCGATATATCGTAATTTTCGATACGATACGATACGATACCGTATCGTAAGTTTTCGATACGATAACGATATGAATTTCCTTATATCGCGATATATCGTTTTATATCTAATATACGATATATATCGATATTTTCGATATATCATTTTATATCGAATATACGATATATATCGTATATATCGAAACATATTGAAATTCAATACATATTAAAATTATAAATTATAAATATATATAAATCCATTTAATTGTACTTGTTTGTATTGTATTTTGATTATGGAGATAAGAACACTATTAATTTTATTGTGTTGAAGTTTTATTAATTTTTGTGTGAATTTTAAGTTTTGAAATTATAATTTTCGATATACAGGTATTCGATACGATACCGATATTGATATTATCCATATCCATATTAGGACCGCCGCCACCATCACCGTGTCGGTCAGCTTGGGAAGGGAGACAATATTGGTATATGATGGTCCCGGCAAACTTGACAAGATTCTATTGCATTCACCCAATCACCCACGTCCCTCACAAAGCAGTCAAATAATACCTAATAATTGATAAATAATGTATACTACTAGATAGACAATGTACAGATTCAATCAAATAATGCGCACATGTATACTGCACTGACTAAATCTCTCATGTACACAAGCAGTCAAATAATGGATACTACATGATAAATAATGTGTAACAATTATTTAATAATGTACTCAAGCAATCAAATAATGCACAGGAGAATTTTACATTCACCTATCCACCCATTTACAAGATCTGTCGAAGAATGCACAAAGGAAGACTAATTGATGTACAACTACTCTATGAATTTTACATGCAAATGAAATAGATTGGTGACCTGCAGCCTGGGTAGGTTGAGATCTTGACGGTCGGCCTCTTTTCGTCATGTTAAATCTGTGAGACGAACCACAAATCAAATCATAAAACATTTCATCTAAATAATCGCACAATACACAATTGTAAACCAGTAAATAATTACACATTCCATACACGACAAAACCCTAACCAAAACGAAAACCCATTTGTGATTACATAAATCGCGACCAAGGCCAGGTTAAAAACATTGAATTTTTGGATGAAAATTCGGGATTCGACTTGTAGACTGTGAATATCGGCGTTTAACGGTTGCCATTACTAAAATTTTTTTTTTCAACCCTACCTTGTCGACGCCTTCAACAATATGGTCGCGCGCTACGGGAGTTCGATTTGAACAGTGAATCTGATGAAAAACGATCAATTTCTGGAGATACCCGGTTGCTTCCAGTGGCGGTTAGGGATTGGAGAGTGAGTGGAATTTGGGGAGACGATTTGCAGAGACGTGAATTGAGGGATAGACGTTTGGAGTGAGAGAGAGAGTGAGTAGATGAAAGGTTGTATCAAAATCCTGCATAAATCTCGCTCCTTCCGTTTTGGACGGTTTTCAATTTTGATGTTTTACTAGTTTACCCTTATAATGCACAGAATCCCCCCTATAATGCAACACGGGATCAAAAAATGGGATTTCATCCGGTCCCTCCATCAACCTAATCTAACGCTCCAAATTAAGAAGAAACTTAAATCTAAGGGAGCAATAGGAGATTAATGCTCTCCTATATATATAATATATATAGGGATGTATATAAGTGGGGAGCAGGTATGTATTAAAAAATTTAATAAGTTGGGTGGCATATTTGTGTAAAAAATGTTAATTTTTTCAGAGAGTAGATATATGCACCATTTAATTTAAATAAACTAGCTAGACTAAGAATGTTAATATATTAACCATTTAAAATCATAGTAGCAAATTAGGAAGGTTAACTTGGCCTCTAAGTTTACGAACATACTTCTAATGGCTTGTGACAGAAAACCATGTTTGGACGATGAATCCTAGCTGTTTGACTAGAGCGTAATTAACAGGTTAACTTGGCCTCTAAGTTTACGAACATACTTCTAATGGCTTGTGAGAGAAAACCATGTTTGGACGATGAATCCTAGCTGTTTGACTAGAGCGTGATTAACTGCACTAGATGCCTCATTTACGAGCCACTATGTTAATAGAGGATCGTTCCCGTCTTGCTCTGTCAAGTCGGGGTGGTATTGCAGTTGTTTGACAAACAACCCCAACTTGGCCTCTAAATTATAGTCCAAATTCACATTGAAAAGAGCTTAACTAATAGATCGATATGTCCAACAATATCGGATGAAATAGTTACAAAACTCTACATTCATAATCCAGCACAAATTACAAATTAATTCTCCAATATCAAGTCCCATCTTCATTCACAATAAACTAATTAATGAATCAAATGTTAGAAAGCAATGTGAAGACCAATTAAGCTCGAGAGGTGAAGTTAAAGTGGCAAGCGATGAAAAGTTGCATGAAGTTGATTAGCTGATGAAACTAATTGTAAACACTAGCTATAGTTTGTCCGATGAAAAGCTGCATGAAGTTGAAAAGCTGCAACTACTCCCTGCAAGCTACTTTTCCAACTGATAATAGATCCATACAAAGTGAATAGAAACCCAGATTGAGATCTCCTGGTGTCCATGACATCAGAGGCTCCTTTTAAGTACCTCATTAACCATTTCAGTGCAGACCAATGTTCTTTACCATGATTGGACATGTATCTACTCGTCACTGAAACAGCCTGTGCCACATCAGGCCTTGTGCTAATCATAGCATACATGATGCTACCAATGATGCTAGCATAAGGGATATGTCGCATTTCTTCTTCTTCAGCCTTACATTTAAGAAGGGTGTATTGCTGGCTCATAGGAACTGAGACTTCCTTAATGTTACTCATCTGAAACCTCTTGAGTACTCTCTGCACATAATCAGCTTGAGTCAACATAATCTCTATCCTCTTCCTATCTCTGAGAATGGACATTCCCAGAATTCTTTTTGTAGGACCTAAGTCTTTCATCTCAAAAGCACTACTGAGATCAGCCTTAACCTTTTGAATTTCTTTCAAACATGCCCCAGCCAAGAGCATATCATCCACATATAAGAGTAAGTATGCCACAGCAGCTCCACCTACACTCTTAATGTAGACACACTCATCATAGCTTGACTTCAGAAATCCACTCTTAATGTAGACACACTCATCATAGCTCCACAGCAGCTCCACCTACCACTGCCTACTTGCTTGTTTCAGACCATAAATGCTTATTTTCAACAAGCACACCTTTCCATCATCACCCGGTCTTACAAAACCCTTTGGCTGTGCCATATAGATGGTTTCTTTCAAGTCTCCATGCAAGAAAGCTGTCTTGACATCAAGTTGTTCAAGCTCCCAATCCCTTCTTGCAACAATAGCCAACAAAATTCTGATAGAGGTATGTTTCACAACAGGTGAAAACACTTCATCATAGTCAATACCATGTTCTTGTGTGAAACCCCTAGCAACCAATCTTGCTTTAAATCTGACACTTTCACCATCAGCTCCTTCTAACTTCTGTTTGAAGATCCACCTACAGCTCACTACCCTTCTACCATTGGGCCTTTCCACCAGCACCCAAGTCCCATTTCTGAGTAGTGACTCAATCTCCTCAACCATGGCTTGCATCCATCTTTCTGCCTCTTTACTGTCCATAGCCTCTTCATAAGTGTTTGGCTCTGAGAACTCTATTTCCTCAGCTACTAGCAGTGCATAAAACAGGAACTCAGCATCAGAATATCTATCTGGTGGCTTTATGATCCTTCTACCTCGGTCCCTAGCCAGCTTATAGCTTCCTGGCTCACTTGGTGTAGCTGGTGTCTGTATTGGCTTGTCAAGATCAGGGGGATCAGGGATTTCAACTTGCCTTTCATCTTCATCTTGCTGCTCCTGCTCAACTCCCCCAATCTCCACCTCAAACTCAGAACTACTCACTGCAGCCTCTGAATTCTTCTTGAAAGGCAGCTCACCTTCCCAGAAAGTTACATCCCTACTTATCACAACCATTGCATTCCCTGGTTCCACACACCATAGCCTATAGCCCTTCACACCTGATTGGTATCCAATCATAACACATTTCAGAGCTCTGGCTTCCAACTTTCCTTGCTTCACATGAGCAAAAGCTTTGCAACCAAAAGTTCTCAAACCATCATAGCCATTATGCTTCCCATACCATCTGAAATCTGGTATGTCCCCTCCAATGCTAGAAGAAGGACATTCGTTGATCAGTTTCACAGCTGTGGATGCAGCCTCAGCCCAGAACTGCTTCTCCATCCCAGCAGCTAAGAGCATGCACCTAACTCTCTCAAGGATAGCTCGGTTTGCCCTTTCTGCCACTCCATTTTGTTGCGGATTTAATGGGACTGTTCTATGTCTTTTGATGCCCTTTGATTTACAAAACTCATCAAATTCTTTAGACAGAAACTCCAACCCGTTATCTGTCCTCAAGCACTTCAAACTCAGCCTCTTCTCTGCCTCAACCTCACTGCACCAAGTTTTGAAGCAGCCAAAAGCTTCTGATTTCTGCTTCAGTATGTAGATCCAGATTTTTCTAGTGAAATCATCTATGATGCTCATATAGTATCTGCCACCTCCAATTGAATTCTCTTGTGCAGGCCCCCAAAGATCACTATGGGCATAATCTAGAGGCATTGATGTGTATTTTTCGAGTTTAAATATCAAGTGTAAAGCTCACACAAGTTTAATAAATTAACTCTAATATTACAAAGAATCTGTAAGAATACAGAGTCGAATGTAGTATTTCGAGTGTCGATCCACAGGGAAGGTAAAGTTTATTTAACTCCAACACAAGTAAACGACATACTAAAATGGATTTTTGATTGAAAGGTTTTTGACTTCTATAAGCTAATGATAAAATAAAGCTACGAGTTAATTAACGAAAGACTATTCGAATGGGAAAATATGTCACTCCAAGTTGCTCACTAAGCTTGTATGGTTCTACACATATATCAAAAGCACATATTTGGGATTAATTAATCTACCTAATCGCTTGCACTAAACATGTTTGCGACGTATAGTTCATAGTCAGCTGAACACTTGTTCCATGAACTAATCTTCAATGTTTACAAACTCCTACGGAAGCGCTAGAGAAAGAAACATCTACTATGATCACCTACTTAATCCACTATCAAATTATCCTTTGAACAATTCTAATTCAATAGCAATCCAACAATCAAACACTCCTAAACTATGTTAAAGAGACAATAGCATAAGAAATAACATCACTACATTATTAGCCAAAAACATAGTGAATAAATATTGAGCACATTGTTGGACACAAACATATGAGATCAATGGTGTAAAAACATTCATACAAAGCCTAGATTACAATTTGGAGCAACATAGAGAGTTTAGCCTAAACACATGGTGAAATTTGCAACTAAAACCATATGAAGCATGCTCTCGTTGAGTGGAATTGGGATTCATAAATGGAGCGTCGGAATGATGGCCGAAACTTCTCTGAATTCGTCGCCCACCAAGTCAACTCTCTTTCCTCAATTTTTGTTGAATAATTAATGCTCCCCTTCCTTCACTGTCACCCTCTTTTTCTTTTTCTTTCCTTTTTCTCTGCCCAAAACTCCTCTTCTGCAGCCTTTTCTTTTCTTTTTTTTTCCATCATGAAACTGCCCGAGAAACCGCTGAAATTGCAGTTAGAATGAACTACCCGGCCGGGTAGAATTTTACAACTACAAAATCACCCGGCCGGGTGGCCAATTTCTTGAACTTGCTGGAATTTTCGCACAACTTTTTCACCATCCGAGCTTCATTCCTTGTTTCACCGTTCATTCATCTTCCTACACCACAAAACATACTTTTGCAAGCATCAAACTATATAAATCATGTAAAGTTAGGGGAATAAAAATGTACAATTTGATTCACATCAGGCATTGTTGAGGAATGTGTGCCCTTGGGGTATGGCAATTTCTTAGCCTTCCCTAATACACACTCCTCACACTGAGTTGTATCATCCTCATCTGAGCATCGCAATACACCCTTCTTAATCAGCTCCTTTATACTTCCATTTGCTGGATGTCCCAACCTGGTATGCCATAGACTCAAAGAGCCATCAACAGCATTGTGTGCCTCCCCTAAAGTCCATCTCTGAACTGTAGCTATCATGTAGTATAAGCTGCCTTTTCTATCTGCTCTCAAGATAACCTTCCCAGCCTTACTAACATGCATCTGCCCACTTTCAGAAACAAACCTACACCCTTTTTCTTTCAAGAGAACCTAATGAATCAGGTTCCTCTTAACATCAGGAATGTATCTAACATCACTTAGGGTAACAATGCATCCATTCTCCACCTTCAGCCTGATGGTACCTATGCCCTTTATTAGACATACCTGGTTGTTGCCTAGAATAACGGTTCCATTTGTCTCCTTAATGTCATTGAACCAGTTGGACTCATATGGAAGCTACATCCCGAATCCATTATCCAAGACTCCTTCCCCTTTTTATCTATCACATTCAAAGCAACAGAAACTTCATCCTCTCCACAGCCTTCTGCTGTGTTGACAGCCTTTGCGCCTTCAGCCGCTTGCTTCTTTTTCCACGCGAAGTAGTCCTTTTTGAGGTGCCCTGGTTTCTTACACCAGTGGCAAGATCGAGTTTCTTTCACCTCGGAGCTTGAAGGCTTAAACTCATCATACTGCTTTTTCTTGAAATTCTTGTTCTTGAATTTCTTGACATTGAGGCTCTCGGCCTGTGTATCCAATGCCTTCCCACCTGTCAGTCGCAGCATCTCTTTCGCCATCAACACAGCATGAACCTCGGCGTATGTGATTGGCTTATCTCTTCCGTAGATTATAGCGTCGCTTAGCTGATCATATCAACTTGGCAACGCATTCAAGACCAGTATAGCCTTGTCTTCATCCGTGATCTTAACATCCACGGATTAAAGATCATTGATGATCTTGGATCCGTGGATGATCTTGGATCCAAGATCATCAATGATCTTGTTAAAATCTTCCAATTGTTCGACGATTGACTTTTCGGCTACAAAACTGTATGAATACAGTCTCTTCTTCATATAGAGCCTATTGGCAAGGGATTTTGCCAAATAGACCTCATCTAACTTCGCTAGCACCTCAATCGCGGTGCTCGCTTCTTGAACCTCCCTCAGAACTTTATCACTGAGACAAAGGATAACCGCACTGTGAGCTCTCTGTGTCATTTCATCGAACTTCGCCTGTGCCCTCTCATCAAGAACTGGCGCTTTCTCCTTATCTATCGGAGCCAAAGCCGCCGCTAATCCACGATCGATCAGAATCGCCTTCATTTTCATCTTCCACAAGCCGTAATCGTTCTTGCTCGTGAATTTCTCAGCCTCAAGCCTTGTCGCCATCGAGATCGTTTGAATCGTCCGCAAATCAACCTCCCCTCTTTATCTCCTTCCCACAGACGGTGCCAATTGTAAACACTACCTATAGTTTGTCGAGTGTTGGAAGAGATTATCAAGACTTGAATTCGAAAGAGAAATCTTATTCACTGAAATCGGAAGCATGAAAAACAGAATGAAGAAGTTACAAACTAAGAGCTTAACAAACTGTTTAAACTCAAACTAACTAACGGATATTTTTTATCCAACGGCCCAGATTAAAAGATCCAACTTAAAATCCATCTGACGGCTGCTGAGTGCTGAACGAGACATCAGCTATGATCAGCTCTTTCTTGTTGACTTTGCAGCTTATACATCAAACTCTCACACTAATTAAAATAAACAAGACAAAAAAGATGTTACCTCAAGTTGATTTCAGTCATGAGGTGTTGTTGAATTGAGGTTAGTTTGTGTGCTGGTCATGTGGAGTAGGGAAAGCGGCTGTGGATTTTATATGTTGGCTTGCAATAATTCTGTGAGTATTGCTCATCTACGTAGATTTATTAAAGGAGATATGGTGGTATTATATTAGTTCAAATAATTTATGGGATAATTGCTGCTAAAAGATGCAACTTTGATGTGAAGTGGGAGGGAGAGAGAGAGGACAGAAGAGATAAAAAAAATATGATAAAGTTATTGGTTTACGATGGTATTATTGATGTCTGATGAAACATGAAAGTGTTTATTTTACCGTGATGGAGTATATATAGGTTTCTTCTCTTAGTTTGTTAAGTTGTACAACTACATCTTATTAGTTAAGCTAGTATTAAACACTTATAAATTGAGTGAAATCAAATTAGGATATTGTATGTTAATTAAGAAAGAGATGAACTGTTTGTTGATGGAAGAGCAGTTCAGTGCTCCCAAATAACTGGCACCTTTGCTATATCGAGGCTATATATAAAGTTAGATTTAGAAATTGGTTTATTTTCAAAATAGGAAAATTCTTTAAAATCTACTAAATTGGGATTTATTAGGGTAACTTAAACTATTACTAGGCGTAATATTTTTCAAATAGGAGGTCATATATAAAGTGAATGAATAGAATTCTTTTTACATTTTTGCTATTTGTTTTTTAAAGCCCACATTACTTTTGGAATTATGGGAATGGGATGTTGCATGGCCCAAAATCATAGTACTACCTTATTTAGTTTGTTACGTTATCTTTTTATTATATTAAATTAACAGTCCTGTTAAAAAAATTACGTTTGTATCCCAACAAAAACATTTCGGCACTGCGATGATATGCCACACTGGAACAGTGGAATGTAACTGGCATTTCTTATGTATAAAAAAAACTTTGTATATTTACAAGAAAAATAATTCATGATATAAATGTCTATAATATATTACACATATGCAATGTTTTAAAAACCAACCGGACCGACGGTTCGACCGCGAACCGAAAAACAGTCCAGTCCGATTTACCTATTTAAACCAGTGAGATGTTGAACCGTCAAGAACAAGCTGAACTGGCTGGTCTGACCGGTCCAACCGCAAACAGGAAATCAATTTTTTATTTTTTGTTTCAAAATTTTTAAAAATTATTGTTGAAAGGGTTTGAACTCATGACCTCCCATCAAATTAATGAATGCTCTACCACTCCACCACAAGGCCCTCATGGGAAAATATAAACACTAAATATTCTTATACCTAAATTATTAAATTTTTTATTCACACAAATTAGTTCGTTTCATTTTATATTTTGTTTATGTAATTGTTAATCATGAGATATATAATTATCTTCCTCTAAATTTTAATTCTACTTTACTAGTCACTAATTTTATTACTTTTGTAATATTTTTTTATGTATTTAGTTATAGTTTAATACTATTTACTAAATATTAAAATTTTGTATAGTATATATTTAATTTATGTACCCTATCTATTGATATTAAAGTATATTTTCATTTAAACTAAATAATACTAGTTTGTATTTAATTATATATACTCCATTTGTTAGTATAGTATTACTCTACCCATACATTTTTTTGACTTAATATAAACTTTATTTATATACATAAAATATTATAATTTTTATCTAACTTAACTAATAATTTGTATATTTTATTATATTCACTAAATTTTGATATTTATATATACTAAATTATCTCTAACATTTAACATTTTTGGAGACATATAATTAATTATTTTATCATTTACTAAATTCATAAAATATATTATGTATTATATATTTAATTATATATATTTGGTACAGTAAAACGGTTCGACCAGTAGTTGAACCTGTCCGACCGGTTGAACCGTGAACCAGTAGCTTCACCGGTTCGCTTACCGGTCCGATTTTTAAAACATTACATATATGTCTATAGATATCGGTTAAACCACGTGACTACAGAGTAAATGAATTCATTATTTAATGTCTACAAAGTAAACTCCTAAAACTAATTCTGTATCTTAAATATAGAAATTAATTATTTTTCGGATTGTTTCTTTAAAATAGAAACTATTTTAATTTTAGGTTGTCCATTAAAAATAGAAATTTAAAAAAAAAAATTATTTAGGACGTAGACATCATAATTCATTAACACTAGTTTTATTTTTTTTTCTCTTCAATCTTTCTTACTTTACTAATTCTTCTCTCTAACTTTATCAATTTTAATTAAAAGTCATGATGTTTCAAAAGTTTTTATTTTTCAACAATGGATTTAGTATATTTTTTTCTGGCTAACTTTCTTCTTCATATACGGATACATAATTTTCATCATATTTTCAATAATCAATCTCTGATGATCATATACTGCTAAATCACCAAAATAATCAGACCTCATGTTTCTTCGCACAACACGTGGGGTCTAAACTCAATTAACAATAACATGACAAATTAACCACATATATATATATATCTAAATTATCACCTAAACAAACTGAAATTAGCAAAAACACACACAATTATAATTATAGTAGGGGAGTGTAGGAGCATACAAAAATATATCAAACGAAGGTTTGGCGCGACTTGTTTGCGGAGATGACAGTGAGAATGAGGTAAACAACCAGAGCAAAATACGAAATCGACGAAGCAGCAGTCGCCTTTCTGCAGAATTCGCCCAAGTATCCGCAAATCTCCACCCATCCGGCGTGGCTGTTGCCGTATTTCCCTACGTACCCCACCGCCGTCGCCGCCGCGCACGCCGCCATCAGCAGCACTGTCACCATCTGCCCCAATTTTTCCTCCAAATTAAACTCAATTTCGACCATTATTAAACGCACGAGACTAATTTTACCAGATCATGCAGGAAGATGTAGAAGAAGTAGACCGGATCCACCGCCTTTTTGCCGACGTAGGCGAAGAACAGCGACAGGATCGTGAATGCGAAGACGATTAGGTTGGTGTATGCGAAGAACCTAAAATCAATTTTGAAAATTGAGAAAATAAAAAGAGAAATTGAAGGAATAATGTATAATATCTTACTTGAAAGCGGGGGAGTAGCTGTAGCGGGCGTCGACTTGGATGCCGAAGACGACGGAGGTTTGTTTGGCGGTGAGCATGATCCATGCGGCGGCGAGAGTGGCGGCGGCGGCGAAAATTCGAAGGGAAAACTGTGATACGAAGAAGAGTTGGTGAGTGTTGCGGGCGGGGAGGTGGAGGGATTTCTCTGCTGCTGTCTCCATTATAGATGAGATGAAGCAAACCGTTGGGACAAAGGAGTGATGATGGTGGTGGTGGGTAGTTTATAGAGGAGTTAAGATTGAAATGCAAACGTGGTAAGAGTACTTGAATTCCTTTGGAATAAGGTTGGTTTGGAATTTAATACAGTACTATTCATTAACTGCCACGGAATTGAATACATCAAGTGGAGATGAGATATTATGAAGAGATGACTACACTTACTTCAGACTTAATTTACCTATTAATACCATTCATCTTTAATCAAGATTGGTTAAACACAAAGACATTTAGTTCCCTTGTTTACACGATTCATCCCTAATCTATTAACCACTTTCCGGAAGTAAAGAATTTACGGAATTAAAATTTCGACGCGAATAGGGAAAAAATCTATTAAAAAAAGAAAAATACATTTCACCAAATAAAAAAATACATTTCAATAATTACAAACTACATCAACGACGACCCCTACGCTGCCACACTTCTTCAATAATATCGTTTTGGAGTCGTACGTGGGCTTATTTTTGGCGCATGTCGGCAAATGCACGGACTCGATCGACGTCGTCATGGGGTATCCCCATGCGTACATTGCTCGTGGCCACGCCGTAGCTTAGACCCGCAGCGTCAGTATCATCATTGGCCCAATCGATCAGTGCTGGGCCTTCATCTTCGACGATCATGTTGTGCATGATAATACATGCGTACATGATGTCGGCGATGCTGTCAACATACCACAGCCGTGACGGACCCTTCACTGCTGCCCATCGAGCTTGGAGCACACCAAATGCTCGCTCCACATCCTTGCGCGCTGTCTCCTGACGCTGTGCAAAGTATACCTTCTTCTCATTCGTTGGGCATCTGATTGTCTTTACAAAGACGGGCCACATCGGGTATATTCCATTCGCCAAATAATAGCCCATGTAGTGCTAGTTGCCGTTGGCGACGAAGTTGACGGCCGGACCGACGCCCATGCACTGGTCGTTGAAAAGGGGCGACGACTGGAGGACGTTGATGTCGTTGTTCGCCCCGGCTACTCCAAAATAGGCGTGCCAAATCCACAACTGGTAGTCAGCTACCGCTTCAAGGATCATCGTAGGATTCTTGGCCTTGAAACCGGTAGTGTACATCCCTTTCTAGGCAGCGGGGCAGTTCTTCCATTCCCAATGCATACAATCTATGCTGCCCAGCATCCCCGGGAAGCCGTGCTGAGACCCGTGCATATCCAGCAGAGCCTGACAATCTTCGGGGGTAGGCTTCCGAAGATACCTATCCCTGAATATCTCCCTCACTCCCTGACGAAAATACTTCAGGCAATCGCGGGTTGTCGACTCGCCGATGTGGAGGTACTCGTCGAACATGTTCGCCGCACCTCCGTACGCCAACTGCCTGATTGCGGCAGTGCACTTCTGGATCGACGTGTGGCCGGGTTTACCCGCTGCATCCTCCCACACCCTAAAATACCCGTATCGACGCTCCAAAGCACCAACGATACGCATAAACAGCGGCCGATGCATCCTAAACCGTCGCCGGAATAGGTTCTCTCCAAACCGTGGCTCCGGCGCAAAGTAGTCATCGTACAACCGACGGTGGGCCGCGAGATGGTCGCGGGATACTATAGTGCGACGATGGATGGGTCGAGGCACCGCCGGCGCCAAGGCCGCTTGTTCCTCTCTCGCCGCGACCTCCCGCACATGTGCCCAAATCCGAGCCATAGGGTCTTCGTGATGGCCACTACCACTACCAGCCACTACTATTATATAAAAGAAATTTAGAGAGAGAGAAACTTGTTAAAACAAGTGGTGCGAATGAAGTGAAATTCAACGAGCCGTATATATAGACATTACAAAATAAATAAATAAATAAATAAATTGGAATTCCGTGCGGAATTCCGCGCGAGTCGACGCAATGGCGGACGTCCCTGCGGAATTCCGCGGAAGGCCGCGGACCTGCGACGTCCTCAACTCAATTCCGTATCCGTGCCATTCGTGCCTAATGGCGGACGTCCGCCACGGAATTCCGGCACATCCGTGGGAATTCAAAACGCACATTAAC
This sequence comes from Salvia splendens, assembly GCF_004379255.2. NCBI lineage: Eukaryota > Viridiplantae > Streptophyta > Magnoliopsida > Lamiales > Lamiaceae > Salvia > Salvia splendens. The sequence continues at coordinate 26,848,839 of NC_056045.1, forward strand.
TCGGGAGAAGAGGAAGCATTTTTCATTGCAGTTTTAAAACCAAGGGATATGTACATGCAAGTAGCATGGCGGTCCTATGATCTTCTTCCATCTACAAATATTATGTTCGTAGAATTTAAAAGTATGAACGCAAAAAAAAAATTTAATGAAATTTTAAAATATGAATTGGAAAACAAATTTTTCATTACTTACTTGCATGAGTTCGGCTGCCAATCGGGAAACCTCTTCCATAACATCTCGACGACTAGGTCGTCGAGATTTTGAGGGACGCGTAGTACTTTGATCTTGGGCTATTCCCTTGCCCCGATCACCACGTACCGATCCACCACGAGAAGAAGACATATTGATAAATGAAAGTAGTATGGACTTGTAATGAAATATGTATGAAGTATAAAAGAAGTGGTAAATTATGAGCACAACAACAAATATAGTAGTGAGTAGAAAGTGTAGAATTGAAACGTAAACTTGCGCAATTAGAGAGAATGAGAAGAGAATAGAGAAATGAAGATTGAGAATGAAATCCTTGTTAACATAAGAATGGGGTAAGGAAATATGAAGGAGAAGTGAGGTATTTATAGGAGTAAAATTGGATTAAAAAAAATTTGAAATTTGAAATCGGCCGAACCGCCGGTTTACCGCCGGAACCGCCGGTTCAAGCATAAACCGGCGGTTCGTCCACGGTTTGCGTCAGAAAACCGGCAGTTTATGACCGGTTTTGCAGGCCTAAACACTGCACCTACGACCTAGCCTCTGAAAAGTCACCAGAACCGGCTGCCAAACCGGCGGTTTCTGACCGAAAACCGGTGGTTTCTGACGAAAACCGCCGGTTTCCCGGAAAACCGCCGGTTCCCACCGAAAACCGCCGGTTTACCTAAACCCTACCTGAACCCCTAGCCTACTTTACACTGTGCGACCCTTTGAACCGGCGGTTCGAACCGCCGAACCGCCGGTTCACGGTTCAAGATATTGCCGAACCTGAACCGGCCCTTTCGACCCGCCGACCCTTCTGCCGGTTCAACCCGCCGGTTCCGGGCCCGGTTCCGGTTCATGAACCGGCGGTTCCGAACCGCCGGTTAACCGGCGGGACGGGCCGGTTTGTGCATGCCATGTACGTAATTAATCAATAGATTAGTATATTTTCAAAATTTCAAGGATTGCGGCTTTGCTTGGTGTTCGCACTATTAGTAATAATCTGAGTTATTTTTATGTGTGTCTTATTTTGGAAACCACAATCATAACATTTTAGTGTTCTTTGTCATAGTCAACTTTTTACACTTCTTGATCGATCATCTCATTTTCTTATTTCAGGATACCATAATTAATGCCTTAAAGAACAAATGGTGCATTCTACATTATTGATTAATTTCATGGATAAATTAAGCCTAAATATCATGTGGAGGTCAACTCAATAGAATTAATCAATTTAATACCCATATGTTTCAATTAAAATGAGCAATTATGTAGGGTCTGAAGTGCTAGTATTCAATTAAGACACTTGAGATAAGTTCTAAATGCAAATTTAGAGCTAGGAACCTCATTGTGTTGCCTTTCAATTGAGAAAACTAGATTTGGTAATCGAAAAATAAAGAGATTTTATTTTTAATATTTTTTGGGGTACATAAACAAGGTCAGCTTCAACCAACAATTGATGACCTAGCTAGCTAGGATTGAGGGGTTCTGAATCTTCTACATCGAAGTGGGCATCATGAATAAGCATATTTATTTCATAAATTACGTTGATTTTGCACAATTTATCCATTTTTCGTGAATTAGTAAAACAAAATAAAATATAAATCCCACTACAAAAGTAGGAATCCAGATCACATAGATAGTAGGCCTTTTATGCGGGCCCATCATTATCTGCTTGGGTATCAAACAGTTGCAATTGTATAAAAACTGGGCTTTTTCTTGGCTTTCTCACTCTGGTGAATCAAGAATTTCGGAGGCCCAAATTATGGCCCAAATACTATCCAATCGTAATACTGTTTAGAGAAAGTAATCAAAAATCCGATTAAACAAATAGCCCAATTTCGAAGAAGTATTTTGCCAAGAATATGTAACCAGCGTTGAATATAATTTTAATCTATAGACTATACTAATAGTCATTATACTCTCACATCAACATAGCTATTATATTTTTGTTAACCAATTATGTAAGATATGGGGTAGATATATTAGGTATTTTTATTTTTATTTTTCATTGAGTATAGGAAAATGATGTGTGTTGAATACCAAACAGCATTCTTTATATAGTAGGGCCCCCTGGGTCTCTTGCAGTTGTAAGCATTGACAAAAGCAAAACATATTTCGACGAGTCACTAATAATCAAGATATGTACGCAAATTTTCAAAAGAAAATTGGGTATTTTTCCTGATGTTTTTAACAATTTGTTGGTTTCTGGGGATTACAAGAGATAAAAAGCGGGTGTAATACAACCCAAAAGAAGGAATACAGAATGGAAACTGAACTAAATGAAATTACAACGGAAATTCGAAACAGATTAACCGTGAAACAGTTGTTAGCCGAGTCGAGGAGGCCTCTTCCCGCAAGACGAGATACGCCCCGGTAGTGCTCTCGGTTTGGCGTGTCGTCCCCAAAGGTAAAACGGCTACGTCTCTTTTGATGCAGCACCGCAATCAGCAGAGCTCCGGTGAACTGGATGGAGGAGAGAGCAGAGCTTCGACAGAAAGACAATGCAGAGAGAGAGAGCTTATGCTGTAATGCTTGTGAATAGTAGTGTCTAATGCAGTGGAATGGCTAGCCTATTTATAGGCCAAGCCACCATGCAGGGTCAACCAAGCCATGAAGGCTCGTCATGGCAGATTCGTAACCGTCGACGGTTACGAGCGTGTGGCAGGAGTGTGCCTTTCGCGTGTAGAGCGTGTGCTTTTCTCACGTGGCAGCTCTGACTGTGCCACGCTTGATGACGTGTCAAGTCACTTGGATTGCTGACTCTGCGGTGGTATAAAAAGATTAAGTTTGGGCTAGGGACAAGCCCAAGCACCAAGCCCAAAGACCACCCAAAGACCAATTGCCAAGATCAAGATCGGGACCGCGGCCCGCGACCGCGACGTGCACGGGCGGGCGGGCGGCGGCGCGCGCGTGTGCGCGCATGTGGGCTCTTTCACCCATCTTGGTCCACTATAATTATTAAGTAACATAAAGTCACTTAATTTAAACACATTAAAAGATGTGTTAATCCTCCAATGTTGGATAATTAATACTAGTTAATTATTCCCTAAGCTCCAACTCCAAGCTTTAATTAAAAGCTAATTATGCTCAACTTTAATCCACTATTTCTCACTCACCGGAAATCGGATTTGAGAAAGTGAATATACTACATTTATCTACGTAAAGTGTAGATCGACGCTATGTCATTTAATTTCACAAAATTAAATGTCTCGTCACATTTATTATTTGGTCAAAATCCATTGACCGGGCATATTTAATCCATGATTTTTACACAATTATCGGATAAAAATTAGAGTAACACAGAACTATCACTTCATATTTCAGTGCCGTTATTCACATGTAAAAAAAACTAATCATTAACAAGTTAATTATGGAGTACTATTACATATTGGTAATTTAGGAGTGATGTAATAAATATTTTAATGAATTCACTAATTCAATTTATATATTTAATTAATCTCTTATAGGTTCTTATTCCAATGAGTCGACTATTACATAGTACTAGGAGCCAACAACTATTAATATACAGTCCTAGACTCCTAGTCCTAGTCCTAGTCCTAGTCCTCTCAAATAATTCACATGATTGACTTGAATTTTGCTACTAATGGTCTTTGAGTTCAATCTCATACATGAGTATTAAATTACACTAAAAAGCCTATTCTGACTAGAATACTATGCTTCTGAAGATAATTATTTCAATCTAATCAAAATTGGTAGTATTACATTATTCAGACAAGTCCGTTTTTCTGCGCATAGAAAAATCTTTGACTATTTCAATGAATATTTGAGTATCGTGAGCTTTTTTTTTATTTATTAATCAAGACATACTCAAAAGCGTAGCTATAATACTAAAAAAAATAAGAACAATAATTGGCGGATATTTTCTACTACTATATTTTCGAATTCAGTTTAATTTTTTAATGTAGATCACTACTATTTTTCGTAGATTCATGATAGCAGTAGTATTTATCTCATTTTAAAAACATGTTGATATCAATGTGAATGTTGAACTAATTAAGTTTGGGAAATACAGTATAAATTAGAATAATTAATGGGTTTTGATTTTTCTCACTATCGTCAAAGTAAGTCGAACTTCCAAGTCTATGCATAATTACTTAATTACAATAAGAAACTTTCTCTTCAATAGAAATCATGATGATAAAGGAGCATAAAAAACTTCAGTATCATCATTACTAAAAAGAAAGCCATATTCTTGATTGTCTTTGAATACTTTAGTAGTACTATAATTTTTACAAATCATCAAAAATTTGATCCCAAATTTACAATTTGTCAATAATTGTATATGTACCTATATATGACCCACCCTTGTGACATGATTAATAGTACTATAGTAGTACTTGAAAGTTGAAAGCAATTGAAACTTTAGTTGCTAAAATGATTAGCCTTCTCAATAATATATGTATGATATTATATGACTTGGATGCTTTAATAGGACCACACACACTCATTAGTACATTATCACCTTCACTCTAATATTTATATAAGTGACGGATCCAGAAAATAATCAACGTGTGGTTCGATAAATTAACAATAAATATAATATTTTAAAAATTGTCACATATACAAACACAAACATTAGTTATCAAAACTCATTAACTAGCATTCCCTAAACAGTTTAATAGTCATTAAATGCATTACCACTTTTCAAGCAATCACAAAATCACAATTCAAATAGACAACATTTATACATCAAAATTTCATAATTCATTTACCTATTTTAGCAATCTTAGCTCAATTCTTTGGGTGCCGCCCAGATTCAATATAATTTTGGGGTCAACGGAATCCGAATTTAATAGAGTTTTTCGGTCCGAACCATATAAATGCAGTGCTAATTAATTCGTCCCATCCGAAAAACGATCACTTCTTTTTCACAATTTTGAATTTTTTTCATACGCAATGGGAGGTTGAGAGAGCTCGATTATGGGGTGTGTTCACGGAAAAGGAGCCGCCAGCCATAGTAGTAATACTCGCCGGAATCGGAAAAGCGATAAACGGCGGGAGGAGCTGACGATCGAAGAGGCTCCCGCTGCCGCTGACAGACCGGTGGTGGTGCCGGAATTCAGGCTGAGAATAGGCGCGGACGCCGCCGTGACGGAAGCGTGGCCGCCATGGCTCGTCGCCGTCGCCGGCGACGAGATCAAGGGTTGGAAACCGCGGCGGGCTAACACCTTCCAGAAAATTGCTAAGGTATTAAAACAACCCCGTGAATTCACGGCGTTAATTTGTTAGTTTTGATCAGTTACTACTTCTTATCCTCTGTTTGTAAAGTCACCTTTTGCTGATTGTAAATGTACCACTTTCTATACGTTAAGTACAACCAATACAAAGATTCTAGGCATTTCAAGTTGTTGAAGCTTTGTGTTGTTAGTGGAAAATGAGAAAATTTATTATAAATAAATAGAAACTAATTTTGGCGGATGATTCGAAATGTTAAAAAAAAAACATGACTGTTTTTTGTGGATGTAGGCCGTGCTAGTCAATAGTCATTGTGTTTTTAACTAGAGTTGAATTTTGAAAATGGTGGGATTGGGGGATAATGTTGCACAGATTGGGCAAGGAGCGTATAGCAATGTGTATAAAGCTAGGGATTTGGTGACGGGGAAGGAGGTGGCGCTGAAGAAAGTGAGGTTCGATAACTATGAGCCGGAGGCTCTGAGGTTCATGGCGAGGGAGATACTTGTGTTGAGACGGCTACACCATCCGAACGTTATCAAGCTCGAAGGTCTTGTTATTTCGCGGATGTCAAGCAGCCTTTACCTCGTGTTTGAGTACATGGAGCATGATCTTGCTGGCCTTTCTGCTGCTCAATCTGCTAACTTCACCGAGGACCGGGTAAGTAAGTATGTCATATAGAACGAAATCATATCGGTTTTCACTTGTGTAGTCGAGCAGTTTTATCTACTTGATCATGTGTGTTTGATCATGGCTTAGAGTGTTAAAGGCTTTCGATGTGGTACATGTGGCTCTATCGCGTTATCTTTCTTCGAATTATGCAATTTTTTTGGATGTTGTTGTTTGTAGGCAACTGATGGTACATTTCTAAAATCCGAAGCTTACACTTGTTGATCATCTGATTTCGTGATGCTCTGTTCTGTTGCGTTGAATGGATTCGTGTACTGCTCCGTGTTCTTATAGTAGCCAGTCGTCGTTTGCATCTCGATATGCAGGTCAAGTGCTATATGAAACAGCTGATCTCGGGTTTGGAGCATTGCCACAGCAATGGTGTCTTGCATCGTGACATTAAGTGCTCGAATCTGCTGATTGACAACCAAGGAATGCTTAAAATAGCCGATTTTGGTCTTGCTTCTTTTTTCAATCCCGAGAGCAAGAATCCTATGACGAGCCGTGTGGTCACCCTCTGGTATCGCCCTCCCGAACTGCTGCTAGGCGCCACTCACTATGGTGTTGGTGTCGATTTATGGAGTGCCGGCTGTGTTCTGGCAGAGCTTCTCGCTGGAAAGCCAATACTGCGCGGGCGAACAGAGGTAATTGGTGACTAGTCCTACTTGTTTAACGAAAAGGATAGCTTTATAACGTCGATTTATGGATGCTTTCGCGCATTAGGTTGAGCAGCTGCACAAGATATTCAAGTTATGTGGCTCTCCTCCTGAGGAATTCTGGAAGAAATCGAGTCTGCCTGATACGACTCTCTATAAACCGCAGCATCCGTATAAATGTTGCATAAGGGAGACGTTTAAGGATTTCCCGCTGTCGTCTCTTGCTCTGATAGAAACTCTTCTAGCAGTCAATCCTCGTGCACGAGGCACTGCAGCTGCAGCGTTGGAGAGTAAGGTAAGTAGCCGTGCGTGGTCCAATTAATACCCGTTGCTTCTGGTGATGATTTTGAGTGTTTTTACCTGATCTTGATTTGCTGTTTTTGGCCAGTTTTTTACAACTGAACCATTTGCTTGTGAGCCATCAAGTTTACCTACATTTCCTCCTACCAAAGAAATGGATTTGAAACTGCGAGATGAAGCAGCCAGAAGGAAACGCGGTGTAGGCAGAAAATCGAACATCACGGGTGGCCTTAGGAGAACTCGTGCACACAATAAGGCCATCCGTGCAAATCCGGCTCTAGAAGCCAACGCAGAACTCCAAACGAATTTAAGCGTATGTCGCCAATTTCTTCTTTCAATTTTACCAGTAAATAGACATTACGCTTGAGGGGGCGATTCTACTAAGAACATTTTTAAAATGAGAACTTTGAGGATTGAAAATCGCAGTTTCCTCTCATATCATAATAACATATCAGTTCCTTGAACTGATATAGTTATGTGTTCTGACTTTAAGAAAAGTTTTGAAATTGAACCATCTCCTTACACGTGATTGAGTATATGAATGATAAGATGATCAAACGATGCTTGTTTATATGGTGCAGAGGCTGAGAGTCGGGAGAGGGAGGAGCGAGAAGTTCCCACCACCACACCAAGATAGCGCAGTTGGCCACACAATGTCGTTTGCTGATGATGCTTCGTTCGCTTCCTCGATCTCTGATCCCAGGTCAGTGACAAGGAGTGCAGCTTCGAGAAGGAGGAATGGTGTGAAAGAGCCTCACAGCGCACCTCCTCCTCGTTGCTTCATCAACGCCTTATATCAGCCCTCTGTTGTTTGCTCCGTGGACTTCAGGTTCGGTCGCAGATGAACGCTTTCGACATAGCTATAACTGTAACCATATCTTCAAGAATCAATGCTGCTTATCAAATGTAAAGGTCATATTTTTGTGTACAGTTATAGACGATGAGGTTTTTGGAGAAATTTATATTTAATTTTATTAAGAGAAATTAGCAAATTTTGGTAAGTGTTTTTGGTTTTGTTCTACTATACTTAGTTCCATTTTGCAGTGTACATTTATAATTCAAAAAAAAACTATAGATATTAATATACCAAAATCATTTGATTTTGATGTAGATTTACCTATTTAATTGTGAATTCTCATAATTATAATAAAAATAGTTTTAACAATAATAAAAAAAATCAGTACCCCTAATTAACCAATGGTCGAATTAATACTATATAGTATAGTAAATAAACAGTTCTAGATTAGATTATTGAAGCAGTAACGTTAACATTAGCAAATTAAACTATAATTTACATACAACATATATACATACAGATCACCAATATATATATATAGGTAGATTAATGAAAACCCTAATTTAGACTTCCATTTGAACCACTCTAATTATTGGCTCATGATCTAATATTACAACTTGAGTTACTACAACTGCAGCTTCTGGAAGCTTCTGCTTACTGCTCATTTTCTCCGCATATTTATACTTTACATACACTCCCATTTGAACCACTCCAAAACTGAACCCTACCACATTTGGAACCTATACATATATAACACAAATAAATAACAACATTAATATATTTGCAAAATATAAATATTACTATAAATAGGTATGTATATGAGCTTACTGCAACGTTGTAATCATTGATTAGAAGCCCATAAAAAAACCACATGACGGCGCTAAGTGTAAGGAATAGTGAGAGAAGAAATGGCATGTATTCAACACTCTTGCTTTGTATCACCTTTTTCTGCATTTGCAAACATTAATTATTTATACATCGAATTAATTAATAAAATACTAAATTTTAGACTATTTATGTAAATATGCTGACCAGAATACACAATGGGGCAACGAACACACACAGGGAGAAGACCAGGCAAATCCACCCAACCACCGTCGCACGCTGCGGCGGCTTCACCAGGTAAATAGTCGACGCGACGATTAATCCGAATCCACAAATTATAAGGAGCACAAGCATCTTTAGGGTTTGTACCTGCATTTCAATTATAAACATAAATCTAGACTGAATATATTGTCGAAAAAATCATGAAATTTGATCAACCACTAGTAATTTTAAAAATCAACTAAAAAAACTATGAAGTTTAACATTGTTCGTAACTGTCTCCAACTGAATCTTCATATTCAAAATCTTTATCAATTTGACAACATACTTAAACATATATTCAATAACGTCATCAATTACATGCATGTCCACATGAGCAACATCGGCAATATCTTACATTTCGACAACCTGAGTATTTCACTATGGGATAATTCAGAACAATGTTAAACTTCTTAGTTTTTTCAAATCGATTTTAAAATTGCGGGACGAACCAAAATTTGATTAAATTTCGTTTTAACGATTTGACAATCTATATATCATCGAAATAGACAAATAAATTACCCTGGCCTTGTTGGGAGCGTAGAAGAGATAGAAGCAAACATAAATGGTCTCAATGAAACAGCCAAAGGCATTTATGGTAAGGATAAGAGTGGCATTGGATGACTTGAGAAGTGCATACAAAATCCAAAGCATTGAGCTAAACAATGCCACCACATAAGGAAGTGATTGATATCCTTCACTTGTTTTCTTCTTGTAAATTGAATAGAATGTTGGTCTGCAATTCACCATTGATTAATATTAATTCAACAAATATATATCAACTTAACAATTTCTACAAAATAATACATCAACTTAGTATAATAAACTTACATTGGAGAAAGAAACACCATGAACGACACAATATTACCTGCAATTGATATATTACATGGTTAATATAAGCACATAAAAGTCTAAACAAGTGAGAAATCAAAGTAATATGCACTTAATGAACCTTGCAATGAATTTCTTGGCTTTTCATTCTTATTCTTGGTTAATTAATCTAAATCTAATCAAAGAGAGAGAAGACATGTATATACCAAGGAGTCCAAATGCTAAAGCCCATTGCCAAGAGAAACCTGCCATCAAGCCTAAAAAGAAATTTTTTGTAGCTATCTTATTATACATATGGACAGTAGTGAATTATTACAACACCTATTTATAAGCCTAGAAATTATACATAGGACACAAGTTCCCAAATTCTTGAAGCTTAGCCAAATGGGATTATTTTATAGTAGTATATAATTGGTAAAGTGAAGTGATTAAGTGATAATGATAACCAACTTTCCATGAGATATTAGTACTACAATTTTCTGTGTGTTAGGGGTTTATTAGTCATTTAAGGGCTGCAATTACTTGACCTTTGCATTAATATCTAGAATTTATTTTCTGATACAAATAGAAAAAAGTGAATTAAAATTATGTATCATCTGTCTCAGTAAATATATCCAATCTCTATGAAAAAAATATAAAATACTCTCAAAAGGGAGATGTCGTTTTGCTCTTGAATGATCAACTAGTGTTGTTAGAAATGCTCCAAAATTAGGGAAAAATCATTTTTTTAAAGAAAAAAGAAAAGAGAGGAGGATATAGCTTATCTAGGACTGGTTTGTTTCATTATTACTTAAACTTTCACAATTAAATGAGCTCTAATTTCGGATCGATGATTTAATTTCGAGAATAGCTAAACTTTTCGAAGGTTATTATGGATCATATGTGTTTTGTGTTTAGAAATGTGACTAAATTATGGATCTCAAATTTTCCTTTGGTTTTGGAATTTGGATCTCAAATTTATAAATTTTGTTTTTGACAGATTAAATTTGTAATCTGTCTTATTTTCTTGAGCTGATATAATATTAATTTGATGTATTCTCTTTTGCGGCGAATTTTGTAGTTTGTTGGTTGGTAGCTTCCCTTGTGTGTGCTGTATAATATCTTAATTGCAACAATTTATAGTACTGCATCTGCAACATTGCATAATAATCTAATAATACCTCAATCATGCCTTCACGACTATAAAATTTATAATTTGTGCCTACAAATGTTATTTTTGTAAAGACAATATAATAGCCAGTTATTTTATTTCTACCATCTTCTATTAAATACTCTTATATGTATTTGTTTTTAAATGTTTTTATTGAACGACTCGCATCTATGTTTTTCTTTTCGTTTTTTAATTTACTTGTAAAGATGCCAATATTGATGCGTTAATTAATCAAATTTATCCTGATTTTTCATGGTTTTATAAATTAGATTCCAATATTTAAAGTATATCAAATTCATCTCTAGTTTTAATAATTTATATCAGTTGTGTCTCAATTTTTTTACGTGCTATTTCTATTTCACTTTTTCGACTTGTATCAATATATTAGCGAAATTTAACTTCAAACAATGGAAGCGTGACATGAAGATTTCTTCCCACAAACAAAAATCATTACTAATACTATTTTGTTTTTATTTTTAAAAAATGATATCTTAAATGATTGATTAAATTAATATAAATAAATTAGTAAGTTCAAAATATGGAATATAATTGATACAATCACTAAAATTAGAAATAATTTATATATTTCGAAATTGAAATAAAATTTTTAAAGCTTAGATAGATTCATAGATTCGATCTTTGACCATAGAGATGTTTGAATAGATAAAAATTGGTGCTATCCGATTTTGCAAAATCTCTTTCCCGATTTGCCCGTATTTTGTATGTTTGCGCTGATTGTGGAATCTAGCAAACACACTAGTTTTATTTTTTGAGAAAAGGTAAATATACATAAATTGTACATGTCCATAATATTTTAAAATTTTCAAATTTAAGTAAATTTAATTAAAAATTAGTTTTATTATTTATTGTATTATATGTAGCAACAAGAAAGAAGTGATATAGGAATTTTATGTCGAATCGTAACATAATTTCGAGCTTGATTCGAATTAAATATTCAATTGTTAGTAAGAAAATATTTTTTTTTGCTTAAATCTATAAATATTAAGTTAAAATTTCAATTTTTTTCAAAGTGTTGCAAAATGATTAGTATGAAATTTATTTTAAATTAATTAATGTTTATAAAACGATTTTTAATGTAAAATGTTAAAAAAAAAAGTTTGATTATGTACGTACAATTATGTACATTTATCATTATCTTATTTTTTTAGTTATTAAACCTAGGATATTCATTGACAGACCAAATAATTATTTCTCGAGCTAACTTATTAGCATCTTGAAAAATAAGATAATTATTTCTCGAGCTAACTTATTAGTATCTTGAAAAATAAGATAATTGATCCAAAAATTTAAGGTTGGTAGCAAAAATATGAATCAATCTCCATATTATTTGATCAATAATGGACAAGTTTGGAAGTCTCGTACTAAAATAAAATAAAGAAGGATAATTTTTGGTGTAAGATGGGATGAATGATATGTGGCGCAGGGAATGATGTATTAGTGTTATTCGTCAATTTACTATTCTAAATTACTACAGGCTGAGCCTCCACGTTGTATCTATATTTAGACAATAGGCTTGTCAATTTCAATTCGATTTTTGCTCACTTATTACGTTCTATATATATTGTAATATTGATGATGGGTACACCATTAATCCCTTTTAAATTATATAATTAATTGAGAAAATATAAAATTTTGAAAATAAAACGACCAAACATGCTCAATTTTTTTTTATTAAAGTAAATAATAAATTAATTTGAAATAATTTTTATTAAATTATCGTACGTACCACCTAAACTACAAATCAAGAATGCGTGAAGGTGTCCAAAAATAGTGTATAGATAGTTTGTAGGTTTGACTGGTCATTAAATCTTTTCTTCATCAATTAATAAACGCAATAACTTTGGTAAACGCAATAAATTTGGTGCAATATGGGTGATTTTTTTAAAATTTAGATTTGACTGCTTTTTTTAATGATGACCAACATGTAACATAGTATTATACGTATACAATTTTAATTATAAATAATAAGTGAATCTCATCTTCTAATAATTCATTTCAGTCATATTTCTATATTAAATTGATATATAAAAATGAGATTCACATTTTATTAATTTTACTTATATATTCACTTTTCTTAAAAATCATGTTAATTTCAAATTGGACAATAAATTGAAGACAAGGTGAGAGTAGTAATTAATAAAGATGATTGGGATTTTAACTCTTTCAAATAAACTGGGTACAACTACAGAAGCTATCAAAGACGTGTTACGATAATTTATTTAAATAGATTAAATTAAAGATTTCTTAATACTTTATAAAATGGAAGAGGCGGTGAAAATTTCTTTTATAACTTGTAGGATTGGAAAGATTCTAATATTTTTCCCCCATTAAAATAGTATTCCTCCCATAATAGATTCATATCAGACTTCACAGTTAAGATTCCTACTACGATTCCCCCATTAAAGTGGAGTATTTGAATAGCATAACAATATGATTCGTATTTTTCTTTAGTACTATTTGGTTATATACTTTTCACTTCAATATTCACATTGCAACATCAACTAATATTATGTGAATCATTTATAATTATATTATATTTTTTCGAAGTTCGTCACTTCCTAGGCTTATATTTCGCTTCTAATAATTATATTCATTCAATTATTATTATTATTATTATATTATTAATGTGAAAGACTTCGTAAGAGGCACGTGTATAATCTAATTCTAGTTGTAATAAATTAGGTTCACAAAATTATTTTCCCCTAAGAACTGGTTGGGCATTATGTGAAGCTGGAATTGGGCTTTTTAATTCTTCAAAACACATGGGCCCAATAAGCCCAGCCCAAAATTACTCCACCATTGATAATTTCTGCTCAAAACCAACACTGCCATAAACCCAAATTATAAGTTGAACCCTAATAATACTTTGCCCTTCTTAGGTAAAGTATAATTTTTTATACACTGCCATAAATATAATTTTTTGTATTATTAATTTATAAAAACCATAACTACAGCACAAATTACTAAAATTTTAATTTGCAAATTTTAATTGACAACATTAAGCAGTTTCATATGTAAACAAAATAACAAAAATAACTATAAGAATAAAATATATACTAGTATAGCTGGGGAATTCCTTTTCAGAAACACCCCTCCAAAAAATGGCGTATGCCGCTTATAGGCGACGAGCACACGGTATTCTTTAGTAAAAGGCGAAAGAATAGTTCGCTATGTGCTCAACACGCGGCTGCGTGATTTTATAGAAGTATTTGCCTCCTTATTTTATAGTAGCGCTTGGCTACGCTTTTGTGTGTCGCTTCCGATGTGGGATATTTCACTCTTCAAAGTTCAAACCAAATCACTCCCTTCAAAGTTCATCGCCCCATTCATGAATCACAGACTTCCCATGGCGATATCAGCTTCAACACCTCATGATTCGCCTTCAATCCATCAGCATTCAACATCTTCTTCTTAGTGGGATTTCGATGCATTTCTTGTGTTGAAGATTGATTTTTTGCAGTGAGTTTCCAGACTTGGAACATTTTAGAAAAGTTTGCAAGCTGATGTTGATGTTTTATCATCACTCCCTTCAACTCATCTTGTTTCCAAGCAATGGATTGAAAATCAAATTCCATTTCATATTTCACCAAGTGGATTCCATCAAGATTTCTTCACCGAGTACTATTAATAAACTTGGAATAACATCTTTAGGCTTTATCTTTACTGATTGAATGCAGCTGAATGAAGATGGTTTTCTGGTAGTACATTAATCTCCAGAGGCTCCGGTTTTAGGTAGCGTTCAGCGTGCTCAGATTCGCCTCTCGTGTTCAACAAGTAATGGAATCAGATTGCAAGAAGAAGATTGAAGGGACTTACATAGTTACATTGGTGTGGCATCTATCTAAGGATGTGTGGGTGAGGACAGGCTGAAGCATCACCGGATGTGTGGGTGTGCATCAAATTCCGTTTCATATTTAACCAATGTGGATTTCTGCAAGATTTCTTCAAACCAAATCACCTCTCGACTCTCTTTCAACCAACTCTGATTTCCCCATCTTCATCGTTCAAATTCCATTTAACTAACATCATTGAATCCATCATTTTTCTTGAACCTTAATATTCAGTTTCGCCATTCTCTCCCTCTCATCTTCTTCCTCTGTCTCTACGGTTATCGTCGGCCAAGATCTCCGAGATTCTTTGTGGCGGTGGTCTCAACAGGCAGCAGAATAAGATTGCTGAGATAGCAGAATAAGATTGCTGAGATAGCAGAATTCTTGATGCTACATTTTTCAGAATCAGATTTTGAGATACAAAATGTGAAAAAACTTCAATATATTGCAGGGAGTTTTCAGAAATAGAATCATTTCAAGAAGAGTTTTGCAAGCTGAGATTGGTGTTATATCAACATTGACACAAATTCACATTTCACAAAAAATTCAAACTAATATTGTTTGCGGCCTCCCTAGAAAGGAAGATCCCTCCAAAAAATGGTGTATGCCACTTAAATGCAACGAGCACACGGTATTCTTTAGTAAAAGGCGAAAGAATAGTTCGCTATGTGCTCAACGAGTGGCTGCATTAATTCGTTAGATGATTCGCCTCATTATTTTGTAGGGGAACTTGGTTACACCTTTTTCTCTCAGGGTCGATGTGGGACATATCAGTCGAACAAGAAGAGGAGATGGTAAATTGTTGATGTGATGATGTTTGGGGATTTAAGAAACCATCACTGATCAAAAGCAAAACAGTGTATTTTGTTTTGGTGTTGTTTCAGGAAAGGGGAAATGTGTATGTAAGAAACATTTTAGTCAGATGCTATTGATTGCTATACCAGCCAGGAAAATCGATGCATAGAAATCAGATCATGAACGAGAACGATGTGAAGCTGAAGCTTCCGAAAGTATTCTTGTTTTGAGTTTGTATTTTTTTGGTGCAACTTGATTGCAAAAGGTCTCACATTTTTCATTTTGAGCTAAATCAGTTCTTAAAATGTTGTTTCTTGAAGAAAAGAACATATGCATTTGGTAAGAGCTTACTGTTTTGATGTTGCTTTCATGCAAAGATCTCAAAAGTTTTATTACTCCATATGAGATTTTCACATTATTAGTTTTTGCCACTTTTCATTAGGCTCACTCTGGAACTAGTTTTTGAACGAATTAAAACTAGTATTGCTGGGGGGTTCCTTTTCTGAAACACCCCTCCAAAAAATGGCGTATGCCGCTTATAAGCGACGAACACACGGTATTCTTTAGTAAAAGGCGAAAGAATAGTTCGCTATGTGCTCAACGCGCGGCTGCGTGATTGTGTTAGGATATTCGCCTCCTTATTTTATAGTGGCAGTTTGGTATTCCTGTCTCTAGCTGTCGATGTGGGATATTTCAACTCTAAATAGTAGTTGTTTATACTGAAGAAGGAAGGTCCAAGGATAATGGCAAAACAGTTTAAGATTGTTTTTGAGTTGTTTTTGTTAAGAGTTTCCTAACTTCGTTGAGTTATTAAAAGTTTTCTGTTAGGAGTCGAAGCATCATCATCACTCAATCTGTTGGAATTGGAAGCAGCAAGATAATGTTGTGCAAAAAGGTCTACGACAGTTTCCACTCACTTCCAGAACTGCAAGCTACCCAAGCAAATCGATGCAAAGAAATCAGAACATAAACGACGTGAAGCTGAAGTTTCCGAAAGCATTCTTGTTTTGAGTTTGTGTTTTTCATTGTGAGCTAAATCAATTGTACTTGATATGCTGTTTCTGGTAGGAAAGAAAACATAAATTTGTAAGCTTCTGTTGATGCCATCATATGGTTAGTCTTCTTGTCATTGTTATGTCTTTATTCAACATCTATTCTTTCCCATTTTTCAATTGTTTGGGAGCAAAATCTTGATTCAGCTATGCCTTTTAGTTATGCCTTCTGTTGGTTGCAATGTTTTTATAACCTAGATTTTGACACTCCTGACTGAATTCATGCTATCAAAGTAGAAGGTTCATATGTGGACAACAATGCTTCTTGGGGATAATTTAGCAGAAGACTGAATTTGCTCATTTACTTTCCCTGTTTGGCGAGTATCAAGAAATTGTCACAAAATAAGGCATACGAAGCTCCTCAACAGCGAGGCTTTCAACGCAGATTAGCTAAGCCTCTATGGTAATGTGAATTACATGAACTTATTCCAGGTACGAGAGGGAAGACGTATGTAAAAAATGTAATGTTGACAAAAGAAAATGTAGAGTGAAGCGTTGCCGTGATCCCATCCTTGTTAACTCTAAGCAGTTGCGGCCAAAGCAGTTGATCTGTAACAAGCCCTCTTTGCTGCACGGACAATATCCTCAACCTGACAAGCACGGCCAACACCATCAGATACTCCACAGCTATTTTAGTAGCAACAAGGATCGACAACAAAAACAAAGTACGGATATTTCCATAGTTTAACTAGCCATTGTCTAAAAATCTAGTAGGGCATTGAGACTTTTTTACACCTACAGCCCAAATAATCTTGAGTAAAAACAAGCACATTTTCTGTGGCAACTTTAGTGCACGTACTAGTTGACGGGACTAGGGATGTTGATCAATTACACACAAGAAAATATTTGGTCAGTTCTTTGTCTCTGTGACAGCAATTAACTTTACTCAAATAAAGCTAAGAAAAAAATCTAAAGTCCAAGAAGAGAGCAGATAGGTATACCTGTGGGACAGCCATCCTCTCAAGATTTGCAGCATATGGCATAGGAACATCAGCCCCTGAAATCCTCTCGACAGCTGCATCGAGATACTCAAAACTATCTTCAAGAACAGATGCGCTGAAGAGCCAAAAAGAATCATAAAATAAGTATTAAGGCTTGAAAGGATAGGACTGAGTTAAAAGAGAGGGAGAGAGAGCCAATTAAATACCAGATCTCAGCACCAACACCATGTTGAGGGAATCCTTCCTCAACAGTCACCAGCCTGTTTGTTTTCCTAACCGAAGCATTTATCGCAGCTCTATCAAGAGGGCGGATTGAGCGAAGATTTATCACCTGCACATGCAAAAGGAGCCCCAATATAGTTGTAATTCCAACTTCACTCTCCGTAAGAATGTATAAATGGGATCTATTGAAACATTTTAGTTACCTCAGCACTGATTCCATCTTTTGCAAGAATGTCAGCAGCCTGTGCATATTGATTAAGAGGAATACAAATGGGTTAAGAATTTATACACAGAACTATTTAGTTGGACCGGACTTCACACTCCTAGGAATTAAACATCCAAGATGCATTTAACAAATAATGACAGACCTGAAGAGCAGAGCCAACTATCTTCGAGAAAGCAGTAATAGTTACATCCTTTCCTTCTCGTTCTATCTGCCAAAAAGTTAACAAACTTTGAATGAATAATCACTAAGCTGCAAACAGTAAGCACATGATGTTTTAGAGAGGCGTGCTGTACCTTGGCTTTCCCAATAGGAAGGCAGAAACTGGAGTCGAGGACTTCAGCTGAAACAGGAAATGATTCACCATACCTGTACATATATGGTTAATCCCCCAGAAAATAAGCATTAATTCAGGAGCACACTAAAAGCATTAGTACCAAAGTAGTAGTACTCACAGCAACTCATTTTCCAGGAAGACAACGGGATCTGGATCCCTTATTGCAGCCTTAAGCAGACCACGAGCATCTTCTGATGAATAAGGAGTTAGTACCTTTAGCCCTGGGATTGCACCGAACCATGCTGCATAGCACTACAAAGGATACAACTTAGTTTTGCGCTGATAGACATATTCATATCTAATTCTAAATGCATATGTGGTGTAAGTGACTAAGTGTAACAATTTCCTTCACCAGATATTACAAGAAATCTATTCAGCAACTAATTATTAATCATGTAAAATTCTGATGCCAAAATGATCTATCTTGCATCAAATACCCTTCCATTGCGAAAGACAAAAAGCTAATTAGCCACTCCATGACTAATTGGTTACGGGAACACCTTCTGTGACATTCTGGATGACACAGATCATGATCATTTATTCAACATGTCAGAGATTTGATATATGGGAATAGTGAGCAACATCTGTTATGTTTTAGTAAAACCAAATCACAGATGAGACCAGCTACTATACATCCACATCTGTTAAATACATGGGCGTGGTTCTACATTTAATATGCTCACAAATGTGAAATCAAGAGACAAAAACACCATTCAAAAATATTTAAATGAACACCTCAGAAGCTCAAGTTTAATTATTTGTATTTGAATTTGTTAATTTGGAAGCACAATTGAAGCTCAAACTCCAGATAAATTGGTCTTCATATTAGGGAGGTAACCATATGACTATAGTATGAATAATTCATATCGTTGAAATGATGTAGCATGTAGAATTCAAAATAATTAAACTTCAATATAACTGCAGTTGCAATAGACAAAATGGTATTGTTTGAAGTGACAGTATAAGGTTTAATTTTTTTTCTTATTCCAATACCTGAGAATGTTGAGCCCCTACACCAGCAGCAGCACCATTTGGGCCTCTGAAAACTATGGGCACTGATATTTGACCAGCGGACATGTAATTTGATTTTGCAGCAGAATTAATAATGTGATCAATGGCCTGCAGCAAGAACTTGTCAGTTACCTCCACCGCTCAGCCTAGCACATTTTGTTGCAAGAAGTAGGCTTAAGATTTTACATATGCTTTTTTAGGGAGATTCATGCTGAGGTGTAGCTTAGAACATATCAATACTTTACATATACTCTCACCACCAAACAAGAGAAAGAGAAAGAGAAAGAGAAAGAAAGGTAGAAGAAACTGCAACTATGAAATCTTACAATACATGCGAATGGTGGTAGAAGAAACTGCAACTACGAGCAGTTGCAATTTTGAAAATGGACTTGGAAAAACTGACACAGATTCTAAATATACAAATTTTCTGAAGCTAAAGCATTGTGATGGGAGAAACCTAACCTGCATTGAGAAGTTGAATGTCATGAACTCAATTACGGGCTTTAGACCGTAATATGCTGAACCAACTCCAATTCCAGCGAACCCAGCCTACACAAAGTATTTAATTGAGAATTATTTTCAACTTGATCAAATTTAAAAAAACTCATGTGCGCAGGAAAAGAGCCAACCTCAGTGATGGGTGTATCCAGCACCCTCTCAGGACCATACTTGTCAAGAAGCCCTTTTGTAATCTAGTAATAAATGGATAGCAAATTAGTGATACTCAGTAAATTTCATTTCTAGGCTTCACCAATGAACCAAACCTCACCTTATATGCACCCTGATACTCGCCAACCTACACAACAATAGCTTAGTTAACAATGTGGCAAAACCAGCAAATGTCAAATTTTAAAGTAGATCACCATCCACATATGAAGTGATTTAATGTTCCGTGGACAGTGATACCTCTTCACCCATAACATAGACTTTCGGATCAGCTGACATCTCTTCATCAAGGGCCGAGTTTAAAGCATCACGAACTGTCATCGTCTAAAAAAAGCAATAACATCATTAGACATGAGTAATACATCTTATAAACGTCAAATATCTCAACAACTGACTAATCACCAAGTGAATATGCTGGGCAAGAGTCAAAACAGAATCAGATAAACCATATTCACAGGCCACATGAAATGGCACAGCAACTAAAGTGTAACAAAAAAAACATAAGAAAATTAGAGTGGGATAACATTGGAAACATAATTTCCTATAGCAACCCAACATGAGAAGCCTTAAAAATCTACTATAACTTCATAGAATCTTTACAAAAAAGGTTTTTCAATTAGTTATTAGTCATTTCATCCGTTATTACCTCCTTTGCTGAAGACGAAAAAGCCCTAGATGCAATCGCTCGAAGTCCTTGCTCCAAACCCTTCCAACCCAAAATCAAATCCGGAATCAGGTCAAGAGCAGTGAACAATCAATTGGATGAACCACCAATAAACGTAAGTAAATTAAGGTGAAATTAATTACCCAAGCATGATTGGCTCGGCAGGCAACTTTGCTCCTCAAAAGTCCCAACATATCGCCTTCTCTCTACAGCTCCCTGATCAACATCAAACAACACATTCAAATCCACAATCTCATTACTCAGATCAAATCTGGCAACACAGAAATCGTTGACAATAACTTAAATCCAACAAGCTAACACAGATATACCAGCACCTACCCAAGTTCAGTATCTGAACGCACAAAAACAAGTGCAAATAAGAAAATCGAACGAATATGTTGAAAAATCTGTGCTAGCCGAAATGAAAACAATACTTACCTAAATAAATACAACGAGAGAGAGAGAGTAGGAGAGAAAATCCCGATTGGTGAGCTGCCTTTAGAGCCTCCACAATAGCACCTAGCGCACCGCCTAGCCGAGCGTCGGCGCTAGGCGGTGCGCTAGGCGAACTATTGCAGCCGCCTAGCCGATTTCGCGGAAAAAAACCGCCTAGCGCTCGGCGGTTCCGCGGCGCTAGGCGATCCGCTATGCGCTATTGCAGCGTCCGGATCGCCTAGCGCGAATTTTTAATTTTTTTTTATTCCGAAACACTATATATACGCGACTTGCCTGTCATTTTCATTCGCACCACTTGTATTAACGAGTACTCTCTCTATCTAAATTTCTGTACAATATCAACAACGGTAAATGGATCTCAACAACGAGCCTACTTCAGGAAGTAGCGGATCTCAAACTCCCCCGATCCCCGTGGGAGGTGGATGGAGTCAGATGCACCCGAGTCAGATGCACCCATACTACAACATGTACCTGTGGCAGCAGATGATGCCCGGGATACCAGCGGGGGGGAGTCCGCCGGGGGCGTTTCCGGCGATGTCGGGGTGGGCACCCGGAATGCAGATGATGCTCGGGGGGTACCGGCGACACAGGGGACGCCGGGGGACGTCTATCGCCCCAGTGTTGATTTTTCGACTGGTTCGTCGCACACATCGACGAGAACGGAGGCTGCGCCTCCGGCCCAGTTTGACACTTTCTCCTTCGATGACTTGGGGATAGATCTTTCCGATATTCCGGATGCTCCCGTTCAAACGGGGGGCGCAGGGCGGGGTCGGGGCGCCCCAAAGAAGAAAGGCAGGGGGAAAAGGGTCGGCGAGTCCTCGCAGCCGGGTGAGGACGACAACGCGGTACGGAGGAGGTGGACGAACGCGGAGAACGTCGCGCTGTCCAAGGCGTGGGTGAGTGTTTGCGACGATCCTCTCGTTTCGAACAACCAGAGGATCGTCAACTTGTGGGGCAAGATAGCAGCAGCCTACCAGAGGTTTTGCCCGGAGGGGAGGCCAGGCAATGGGGAGGATTGCCGGAAGGCGTGGGACCGAATCAGGGTTGCGGTCTCCCAATTTTCGGGCTTGTACACCAACGCCCTCCGCATGATGAGCAGTGGGCAAACTGAGGACGACTGCAGGAGGATAGCGGAGAAAGCCTTCCCCCTGAAGGGGGTGTACAAGGACTTCACCTACTGGAACTGCTATCTTGTGCTGAACGACTCCGAGAAGTTCCGAGTAGGTGTCGACTCTGGCTGGCCGAAGAAGCAACGGCTGAACTATTCCTGTGATTTCAGCGGCAGTAGCGGTGGTTCCCACGACTTCCCTGAGACGGCCCAGGAGGTCCCGACCTCTCGTTCGTTTGCTCGCCGTACTCGCCCGGTTGGGCACAGGCGGGCTCAACGGGAGGCGATGGGGGTCGCCGGGGGTTCACAGGAGGTCCAGTCGGCATCCCCCCTTGGCCAATCCACAGCGGATCTCAAATTCTTCGCGCGTCAACAAACGCGCGCTCAGATGGTCAAGACGATGGCCGAATGGCGGGCGGCGGTGGACCCCGTGGAGAAGAGTTTGCTTCAAACATTGCTCCTGAGCATGCAGGAGGATTTGGAGGCGGCAAGGAGGGAAGCTGCCGGGAGTAAATGCGACGGCGACGGAGGCAGAGGCGATGGTGGCGACAGCGACGGAGGAGACGACGACGGTGACGAGGAGTGAATTATTGTACTTTTTTTAATTATTGTACTTTTTTTTAATTATTGTCATATTTTTAAATTATTGTACTTTTTAAATTTTTAATCGTATTATTAATGTTTCCCGTATATGTCTCGTAAATTAAATTCCGTATATTGTGTGATTGTTAATTATGTCATTTTATATAATTGTTATTAGTGATGTGGTTATTGATGTGGCTGGGCTATTTATGATATGGCTAGGCTATGGCTGGGCTATTTATGATGTGGCAGGAGGATTTTTAGTGCTGATGATGTGGCAGTGGCTAGGCTATGGCTGGGCTATTCCTATTGTGGATGGCCGCGGCGGAAGAATTATCTATTACACTTTTTTTGTTAATTCCGTTTTGGCAGTCCTAGGTCAAACGTCAGAGTACAACTCCTTGCAACATAGGTTCTGTAGGCTAGAAGTTGGTGGTGCTCTAGTAGGTTGTACCCTAATGACGATGCTGTCCTTAGAGCATGAATAACGCTACGGGCCGGGCCACAAATCGCGAGTCCCGGCCAGTCCCACGCGTTACACGGATAAGCGGCACGGCCTGGGCCGGTCCCGGGGCCGCGTTCCCGGCCTGGTGACCGTCCCGTGGCCCGGCCTGGGCGCACGTTACACGACGTGGGACGTGACGCGTTGCGGCCAGGCCCAGGGTTATTTGTGTCCGGGCCGGGCCGCAACCTTTTTTTTTAATTCGAAATTTTGTGTCTATAAATACGAGCCTTTTGTGCATCACTCTTACGTGCATTCCATTTCAATCCTCTATTATACCATTTGTTTCGGCGTCAATGGATTGGTTCAACAGCGATGAACGTCAGATGGACGAGTTCGTTAACTCGCAGAATTGGTACATACCGGGGTCGCCACCATCGCAGCCGACGCCTAGTCCGAGAGTCGGTAGCAACGTCGACGTAACATCGTCGGTCAACATCGAAGAGTTCGAGCTCAGTGAGATGGAGGCCGCCCAAGAGCGGGGGGGCAAGGGCAAGGTCGACGAGGAGGATGGGCCGAAGAAGTACAGTCCGGAAGAGACAATGTGGCTTGCGAGGAACTACGTCGACGTCACCAAGGATCTTATCATCGGCAACCAGCAGACCGACAAGGCTTTCTGGGAGCGGATTGCCGTGAAGTATAACGCTGGCCGTCCTAAATGGTCGATCGAGCATAGCTACGTGAAGTTGCGCAAGCATTGGGGCCGGGTCCAGGCGGTTATGAGCAAGTGGAATGGAAAGTGGGCCAACGTAGTCCGGATGTGGCCGAGCGGGCACAACGAGGCGGACCTCGTCGAGAAGGCGAAGGATGCGTTCTTCACTGACGGGAAGAAGGCCTTCAAGTACTCCGAGATTTGGAAGCTCGTCGAGAAGAGCCCGAAGTACACCAGCGGTGCCGAGCCGACGGCAACTGGGGCGGCGAAGAGAACCAAAGTTTCCGCCTCCGGAAACTACTCTTCGAGCGAAGGAGGTCCGGCGATCGACCTCAACGTGACGGACGACGACGTCTTCGGCTCCTCTCCTAGCATTCAGAGCCGCCCGATGGGAACAAAGGCGGCCAAGAGGAAAGCAAAGGGGAAGGCAACTGCGAGCAACTCCGCTATGGTGCCACCGCCGATCAATCCGTCTCTAGATAAGATGTCCGAATCTTTGTCGGGGATGAGTGTTACATGGCGGATGAGCCAACTGACGGAGTTGACATCGAGGGATACTTCGACGATGTCGGAGTTCGATCTCGAGTTGCACCGTGAGATGATCGCCTACCTTCGTGCCCAAATGAAGAAATAGTAGTCGTGGCCCGGGTTTCTAGTATTTTAAATTTGCTTCGTCTAGTAATGTAATGTTAATTTTTAATGAACAATGCATTCCCGGTTTCAATTTTTCAACGAATTGCGTTTACGAGTTACATATGTTGAAGTTGTGAATAGTGTCATTTATTAGTTGCGACCCGAGTTGCGGCCTGCAGGGTTAGCACAGTTGGTGCCTGGGCCGCAACTGTAGAAGAATGATGACGTGGATGGGACTTGAGCCGGAAATGGGGACGAGGTTATTCATGCTCTTACCTCTTTCGAACTTGGAACAGTGTGAGGAGATGAAATACTGTATGAAATGTATGCGTTGGAACCAATGTTTTAAAAACCGGACCGGACCGGCCGGTTCGACCAGTTGGACCGCGAACCGGTAGGCAGTCCGGTCCGGTTCACCCCTTTAAACCACCACTGCATTGAACCGCCGTGAACCGGTGGAACCGGCCGGTCGGACCGTGAACCGGAAACCGGTTTTTTATTTTTTTTTCAAAATTTTTTAAAATTTATTGTTGGTAGAGGTTGAACTCATGACCTCTCTTCTATTTAAGAAGACCCCCACCACTCCACCACATGGACTCATTGAACAATTTGAACATTAAATATTTTTATACATTAACCAGTAATTTTATCTACAAAAACTAATAATTCATTTTAATTTTATTATTCTTTAATATAATTGTTAATTATAATATATATAATTATCATCCTTTATATTTTAATGATGCTCTACTTACCACCTATATTATTATTAGTACCATATAAGATTCATTATTACTATAAATAAATTTTTTATATTACATACTTAATTTATATACCCTAGCTATTGACATTAATGAATAATCTTATCTAAACTAACTAATAAGTACTTAATTCGTATTTAATTATATATTATTTTAAGAAATAAATTTTCTTAAATTAATATAAACATTATCTATTTTAATACATGAAATATTAAATTTTTTATCTAGACTAACTAATATTAAATATATATATATATATATATATATATCTAAATATATTTACTAAATTTTAATATTATTTATATTTATACCTCACTAATTATCTATAAGGTTTAATGTTTTGTGATATATTATTAATTGTAAATCATTTACTAAATTTAATATATTTTTATATATATTTGCAACCGTAAAACGGTTAGACCGGTGGTTCGACCGATTGGACCGGTTGAACCGTGAACCAGTAACGTCGCCGGTTCGCTTGCCGGTCCGGTTTTTAAAATATTGGTTGGAACTGTAGAGGAATCTTGCTAGTGGGAAAATATTAATCCATTAATAAATATCTAAATTGGCTGCTTTGGTTTGGTGGGCCAGTGGGACCATTTTTTTAATAAAATTAAATTGGCATAATTTTTATATGACCCTATCGGTTTTGAAAGGGGTGGATTTAGTGGTGGAGAATTTACCAAATATTAAATCAAGTTGATTTTTTTATTAATTTTTTTATTTTTAGGATTTTAATTTAAAAAAGCATAATACTTTGTTGAATATTACTCCGTGCTTGATTTTTGAAATAATGATATTATTAGATGAGAGAATTATACCAAATCGGTGTGAGATGGATTTAGAGATTTTAACATTTCACGTCAAAATATTATAGTTTCAAATTTTGAATATATGAATTTTGTTGCGTATATGTTTAGTTGTTGCGAGTTGGTTAAAATGAGGGAGGGAGATGATGTTAAATCACAATTGATGTAAAAATAATTTAAATATAGCTATTCTAGTAAATCTTATATGGACGTTTTAAGTGGAGTATCATTTTTTTCTTAACATTGAGCAAAATAACAAGCATATTTCAATATCTCAAAAAAAAGCCAAGTTTGTATATCCCAAAAATAGTTTTTGAATAGGCATATAAAAAAAAACCACTTTTGTACTCTCAAAAAGAGTTTTAAAATGTTTAAACATTTATTGTAATGCTACCAGATACGCGACTCAATCTTGTTATCACAACGAGATCGATTCCGGAACGAGAAGAACGAATACTTGATATGAAAATGAATAAGCAAAAAAAACAATTCTTGGAGAGTCAATGGAAATCTTGTGTTTTATTTGTGTGGAAGATTACAAAACTCATGGATGAAAAATTCTCTTCTTTTTCCACAGCTCGGCTCTATTTAACTAACACTTATCTAACAACTAGTTCAAACCTAACGGCTTTCATTTAAAGCTAACTAACTAGTCGCATCCGACGACGTGCATCAGTTAATAACAACTGTCAACTCCGAACTCGTTTAAGTTCGGCCAACACCGAACACCAACACCGAGCACCAACACCGAGCACTGAGCACCGAGCACTGAGCACCGAGCTCAACACCGAACATTGAGCTCGGTTAATCCCTGAGCACGACTACAAACTCGACCAATCACCGAGCATGATTGCAGTTCGTCAGATCACCGAACAGCATATCGGTCCCTAATCGCCGAACAGCATATCGGTCCCTAATCGCCGAACTGAACTGATTGTGCAGTTTTGCCCCAATCCTCATAACAAATCTCCACCTTGGGACATAACTGGACAATCCATAGATTTCATCCATCTTCCACAATCACTCCAGCTGAATCAGATTCACCAAATCCATGCAATACTTCAACTTAAGTCCGGGCAACACTTTTGTTAGCATATCAGCTGCATTGTGCTCAGTAGCTACCTTTTCAATCTTCACTGAGCCCATTTCAACTTCATCCCTCACAAAATGAAGCTTAACATCCACATGCTTGCTCCTCTCATGGAATGTCTGATGTTTTGACAAACATATGGCACTATTTGAATCACATAATACAGTCACAGCTCCTTGATCAACTCCAAAATCCGAGCAGATTCCTTTCAGCCACATGCTCTCCTTTACGGCCTCAGCCATGGAAATATATTCTGCCTCAGTTGTTGAGAGTGCCACCACAGATTGCAAACTCGACTTCCAACTTACAGCAGCTCCATACATGCAGAAAACATAGCCGGATTGGGACTTCCTTGTGTCAATGTTAGTAGCAAAATCAGAATCACAATATCCCAATAGAGGCTGTGCATCAAAATTCTTACTTCCATCAAACAGTATGCCATAATCCTGAGTACCATTCAGATACCTTAGTATCCATTTTAAAGCATGCCAATGCTCCATACCTGGATCTGCCATGTATCTGCTCACAACACTTATGGCTTGGCTGATGTCTGGCCTTGTACATACCATGGTGTACATGATGCTTCCCACTATGTTTGCATATGGGATTTTATCCATCTCTCTTCTCTGACTATCATCTTTAGGGCACTGATTTACACTGAGCTTAAACTGCTGGCTCAGGGGCACACTCACTGGTTTGCTTTTATCCATCTGAAATTTCTTGATCACATTCCTGATGTAATCTTTCTGAGTTAGCCATATCCTTTTCTTGTCTCTATCCCTTATGATCTCCATTCCAAGGATCTTCTTTGCATCTCCAAGATCCTTCATATCAAATTCAGATTTCAGATCACTTTTCACTAACTCCACCTCTTCCTTATGCTCTGCAGAGATCAGCATATCATCTACATACAATAGTAGATATGCCACAGCAACTCCACCTCTTCTCTTGATGAAGACACAATGATCATACAAAGACTTCTCAAAACCGATCTTATGCATGAACTCATTGAACCTGAGATACCACTGTCTTGAACTTTGTTTTAGACCATACAAGCTTCTTTTCAGCAAACACACCTTTCCTTCATTTCCTGGTTGGACAAAACCAGGAGGTTGCTCCATGTAAATTTTCTCTTCGAGCTCTCCATGAAGAAAGGCTGTTTTGACATCGAGTTGCTGCAATTCCCAATTTCTCTGAGCAACAATGGCAAGTAGAATCCTGATGGAGCTATGCTTTACCACAGGGGAGAATATTTCATTATAATCTACTCCCTCCTTTTGTGTAAAGCCTTTGGCCACCAACCTGGCTTTAAATCTGATTTGATTGTTGTTGAAGGCCTCAATTTTCTTCTTAAAAATCCATTTACAACCAACTGTTTTCTGATCAGTTGGCCTCAACACCAAAATCCATGTGTGATTTTTGTACAAGCTATCAATCTCCTCCTGCATGGCTAATAGCCACTGATCCTTCTCCGGACTCCTTATTGCTTCCTTGTAATTTGAAGGTTCATGATAGTCCATCTCCTCAGCTATGGCCAGTGCATAGTGCATCATATCAAAATCCTGAAATCTGGAAGGGAGCTTGATCCTTCTTCTGGTTCTGTCTCTTGCAACCAGTCTCTGTGGAGTCTTGATGTTACTTTCATGTTCAGAGGATCCACCAACACTGGTTTCTTGTGAATTTCTCACAGTATCTGGTGGACTTCTTACAGCATCAGATGAGGATTCCCTCTGACCCTCCACCTCAAACTCAACAGTCTGAACTTGCTTCATGAAGAAAGGCATTTCAGATTCCCTGAAAATAACATCCCTACTGATGACAACCTTCTTATTCCCTTCCTCACAGCACCATAATCTGTAACCTTTAACTCCAACCTGATAGCCTATCATCACACATCTGAGAGCCCTTGGTTCCAGCTTTCCTTGTTTGATGTGAGCATATGCTCTACACCCAAATGGTCTTAATTTTGAATAGTCTCCATAAGATCCATACCATCTACTATCCGGAGTCTGATTTTCAATGGCAGCAGAGGGGCATTTGTTGATTAAAACAACAGCTGTGGAGGCTGCTTCTGCCCAAAATGGTTTTGACATTCCAGATGCTATCAACATGCATCTTACCCTTTCAAGAATGGTTCTATTTATTCTCTCGGCGACCCCATTTTGTTGTGGGTTGTGAGGCACCGTTCTATGCCTTTTAATTCCTTTTCTCTTGCAAAACTCATCAAACTCATGGGACAAAAATTCCAGCCCATTGTCAGTTCTTAGGCATCTCAAAGGCTTCCCCTTTTCTAGCTCAACTGCAGTACACCACTCCTGAAATTTCTTGAAGGTCTCTGACTTTTCTTTCATGATCATTATCCAAACCTTTCTTGAAAAATCATCAACAAATGATAAGAAATACCTGCCTCCTCCAATGCTATTTACTGGTGCAGGGCCCCATATGTCACTGTGAACATATTGGAGAGGTTGTGTTGAGTTATGTTTGCCCACTCCATATGGCAGCTTCTTGTTTTTGCCAAGAATGCATTCTTCACAAGATCCAATGGCTCTTTGTATCTCTGAATCAGCCATCTGAATAATGCCTTGCTTTACCAGCTGCATCAGCCCAGTGTCCCCCACATGGCCCAGCCTAGCATGCCAATTGATGGTCTTTTGTGTGTTGTTAGCTGTTCCAGCAACTGCCTCAGCTTTCAGATAATAGAGCACATTGTTTCTGACAGCCTTCATGACCATTTGGCCATCCTTTTTGACAAGCATCTCTCCACCAAAGAGAGTCAATTCGTAGCCATTCTTCTCAAGAAGACCCAAGGATATAAGATTCCTTTTAATGGATGGGATGTATCTCACATCAGTGAGAGTTCTGAAAATTCCATTGTCCATCCTCAAACATATGCTCCCAACACCCCTTACATCACACACATGGTCATCTCCCATCAACACCGAGCCTTCAGATTCCTTTAAATCTTGGAACCAGTCGAGATTGGAGGACATATGGAAACTGCAGCCTGAGTCCATGATCCATAGCCTTGATAATGGGCTATCCTCCACCACATTGAGAGCTCTTGCCTCTTCAATTTCCTCAGTGATAGCTGCTGTACCATCTCCTTTGTGATTTTCAGATTGCTTTTTCTTCCAAGCAAAACAATTTTGCTTGATGTGTCCTGGTTTCTTACACCAGAAGCAGCTTCTAGATTCCTTTTGATCTCCTTCCTTAGATGATCTTGGCTTCCACTTGTCAGATGGGGGTTTCTTGAATTTGAATTGTTTCTTTGAAGTTGCCTTCACATTGAGGCTTTCAGCAGCTTGATCGATTGGCTTGCTGACACATTTCTGCATTGCCTTCAGCTTTAATGCAGAAAATACCTCCTCCAAAGTCACTTTCGAATCCCTTCCAAGAAGTATTGAGTCTTTGAATTGCTCAAAACTCTGAGGCAGAGCATTCAATAACATCAAAGCTTTATCCTCATCTTTCATGGGATCATCCACACCCTCAAGATCATCTATATACTTTCGAAAATCTTCCAGCTGATCCGCCAGATTCTTGGAGTCAGAAAATCTAAAGTTGAACAATCTTTGCTTGAGATGCAACCTATTTGAGATTGACTTCTCCATATATATTTTCTCCAATTTCTCCCACACTCCCGCGGCATCATCCTCTTTCTGAACCTCCCTCAAGACTCTATCGCTGAGGCACAAGACAATCGAGCTATACGCCTTGTATTCCAGTTCTTGACATTTCGCCGCATCCATCCCTTGAATCTCTTTCTTGTCCGTCTTGGATTTCACATAATCCCAGACGCCTTGCTGCATCAGAACAGCTCTCATCTTCAATCTCCACAGGCCGAAATCATTTTCGCCGGTGAATTTCTCAACGTCGAACTTTGCAGTAGACATTGTTGAATTCGTCGTCCTTCTTCGATTCCCACAGACGGCGCCAATTTGTAATGCTACCAGATACGCGACTCAATCTTGTTATCACAACGAGATCGATTCCGGAACGAGAAGAACGAATACTTGATATGAAAATGAATAAGCAAAAAAAACAATTCTTGGAGAGTCAATGGAAATCTTGTGTTTTATTTGTGTGGAAGATTACAAAACTCATGGATGAAAAATTCTCTTCTTTTTCCACAGCTCGGCTCTATTTAACTAACACTTATCTAACAACTAGTTCAAACCTAACGGCTTTCATTTAAAGCTAACTAACTAGTCGCATCCGACGACGTGCATCAGTTAATAACAACTGTCAACTCCGAACTCGTTTAAGTTCGGCCAACACCGAACACCAACACCGAGCACCAACACCGAGCACTGAGCACCGAGCACTGAGCACCGAGCTCAACACCGAACATTGAGCTCGGTTAATCCCTGAGCACGACTACAAACTCGACCAATCACCGAGCATGATTGCAGTTCGTCAGATCACCGAACAGCATATCGGTCCCTAATCGCCGAACAGCATATCGGTCCCTAATCGCCGAACTGAACTGATTGTGCAGTTTTGCCCCAATCCTCATAACATTTATTATGGCTTAACGAGTTTAACATTGTTTAACACGAATAAAAACATTTGTTATATTCGCATATTTCCTGACGAGTTTTATTTCTTGTGTATGGTCATTGACTTATTGGCAAATCAAAATTTGTAAAGTCAATTGTTTATTATTGAAAACTAACTATAAGAAAACTAATTGGTGACTTCTATTCGCTAGTCATATAAATCTATGGATTATATACGTATGTGGCAAAAAAATGGTGTCAATATTAATTTTTGAAGAGATTCTCCCTTATCCAACATAGTACACTTGCATAGTAAAGAGTTTAATTAAATTGTACAGTGTATATACATAGTAATAGAGAGAGAAAAAGGTCGAATAGGAAAATTTCAGGGCATGATGTAATTAAAATGATCATTGAGATGGGTGATTATATGTACGGCCTTTCACGTTTAGATTCTTCACAAATCTCTTTCTCAATATCACATTTTTAATGTGTCTCTTCATATTTCTCTCCCTCCTCACTTTCTTCTGCACACTTCCCTCCTCCTCCTGTACAAATCACATAAAAGATTCATTTTATAATTTATACTTTCATGGACATTTTTATTATGTACTTTTCGACTTTTCATCCATTACCAACATACATTAATTATGCACAATAAAATTGTTTACCTTGGAATATGTCTCTTTCGAACCCTCATCTTGACCTACATTTTCGATTGCAACGATCAGTCAACAATTCGAAATGAATATGATTTAAGTAACTTGGGACAAAAAAAGAGTATGTACCAAATTGATGTAGATGGACATCTCGTGCGGCATCCTCGAAAAAAATTCGAAAACTAGGTGATCCCCGAGCGATCATTCTGTGTTGGTCGTCGTCATGTCCATCTTCAAGTTGCGGATGGAGTTTGGGTTTGGTGGAGACTTTAAGGCCGTAGGTGTTGCCGATGACGGTGGCCACGACAACGCTATTGTTTTCCAAATGCTTTTCTTCCAAAAGGAGTCTCTTTTTGGAAGAGGCGTCCTTGGGGGAGCGGGCGGGCAACCGCCACGTCCTCATTGCGGCTATCTGCTGGAGGACGAGCGGACGGAGCCTAATTCGTCGGAACATGGCTCTGTCGGTGCTAATCTTGGAAATTTTGCACCCCACCATCGTTGCTACGTCACGAGCTTGCTTCGTATCTTCGAATGATGGGGTGTCAAATCAACTCTCACGGAAAACGCCCACAAAATGGAAGCCAATTAACTGATTGAGCTATTTTTAAGGGCAATCTCTGTTTTATGTATACTATATAATTTTCATCCAATGATTTGAAATGAATGCTACCATGGTGAAAGATTGAAATTACATATATAGTTACTACATAGTATTTACTATAGTAGTAGTATATATTTCAAAGGGTGGTAGGCCACGTACATTGTAGATAACATATCTAATAAACTGAAAATTAAATAAACAACCGTAAAATGTTATAGTAAAATATATGTAAATTTAATTTAAAACTTATGACAAATGAGTCTCTAAGTGACTATTTATACTTGAGACAAAAAAAATGCTAAAAATAGACGAAATACATTTTGTAGAATACTACCTGGTCGAATGATTATTATCCTTAATCCACCTGGTAGGATCAAAGTTTCAGACTTCACTCGTGTTTCACCCGGATGGGTAGGCCAAAGTGTACAATAGCACCTTGTCGGTTGATGCTCTTGGCCATCATCAGGGTGGGTGGAATCATTGAGTTTTTCTCTCGGTTATCTAGCAGAAAGCACCCGGTCAGATGCCTTGGGCTGCTCGAACCACCCTGTTGAGTGGATTATCTTTATGCTTGACGGACGCCCCTCCTCGACTCGATCCGTCGTTCCATCTTCATACCACCTTTGCACTTGTCTTTGATCATGTTTTCGGAGCTCAATTGATTCATGACCAGGTTATGTCCAACACTTGAGTTCCTCCCTAAGGGCCGAGTCTAACCCTTCAACATATGGGCCCAAGCCCATACATTACTTATTCCCAATTTTTAGTTTTCTACTTTTCTTGTTGTTGAAGAACCTCTGCTAGGGTTTAGATTTTCAACGATAACATCTTCTACCACAGCAAATCTCCAGCCATTCTTCGATGGATCCTTCGTCAATGAACTCCCCAGAGCTGCAGAACCTTCTAGCCGTAAGTCCTTAAATTTATCGAATAATTTTTGTGCGCTTTTTGTATCGCAAATGGTAAAATTCAATGTTATAGATTTGGCCGTTCTTAGGAGTAATATCAGGATCGTTTGTTTTTTGGAATATCTTATTCGTAAACGACATTACTTTGGTTAAATTTTGAATTCGGTGAGGCTGTTCCACTTCATCAGTAATGAATTTTAGGGAATAATTGGCTGCCGGCTTGATACGAGAAGAATTTAATTTTGGAAGGCTTGATTAGATTTTAATGATTTTGAATGTTTGAGTTTACAGTCTATGTGTTAGTTTTTAGTTGAATTATTACCTGTGTTTTAATGTTGAATGCAAAGGTGTTAAAAGTTTTTTCCTCTCCTTTGATCAAAATTCAACCTATTTCACTACCAATATTGTTCTAGCCTTTGCAGCCTGAAAATCAATTCAGCCTTATGATTCTTCGATTCTAGATAGGCTGTTTGCAAGTTTCTTGATGCTGGTGGGAAGGTTGCAACATCCTTAAAGCAGTGTGTAAATTTTATTGCTTGTACATACAAGCTAGGCCTTGCTCTGTTATTCATTCAAGACTATCTCATGGAAACAATAACATTATAGACTTTATATAAAATCTGGTATCAACCCTGCCTTTTTGTTTCCCCTGTTTTTGTTTCTTTGATAGTTTCTCAATCACCACTCAATGCCTCAATCCTGATCATGCATATGGTTTGTAATTAAAATTCGAACTGCAGGCTTAACAATAATTGAAGATGCTTTGCTGCTTATTCATTTGTTTTATGAATTTTGAGCGATAGCAACAGGTTTTCAATGCTAATTAACATTACCTGTGACTTCTCTTTGAAACTTCATCCGATTTGGGTGAACAAACCCACTTCGTCAATTAGCCTTATTGTGGCAACACTTGTCTGCATTAGCATTTATACGAACTATTGCAAAACACCCATTTCTGTAATTATTTTCACAGTTATGTCGAATATTTATGCAATTGATTTATTTAGTAAGCATCCCAGACTTAGCATAAGGGCAATCCTGCTTTGATTTTGAACAATTTTGTTTCTTTCAGATATCTAACCTCTGTTATTGAATATTTTCAGCAAGAAAAACAAAAGGCCATGATTAGTGAAATGATCTCAAAGCTTACATCTGCTTGCTGGGACAAATGCATCACAGGCTCTCCCGGAAGCAAGTTCAGTTCCAGCGAAGCTAATTGCCTCACCAACTGTGCTCAACGTTACATGGATATGAGTCTCATAATCATGAAGCGTCTTCAGCAGTGAGATTTAGTCTAAGCTTTCATTTTGATTTGAAGAAGCCCTTCGTCATCGTCTCTTTTAGGAGCGAGCATGCTTCTTATTAGGTTCTTTTCTGTCGTCGACAATTTGTATGTTTATGATTTAACATTATAAAAAGCAAATTCAGTTGCTAGCATGTGGCTCACCACAAATCATTCAATATTCAC
Source organism: Salvia splendens (assembly GCF_004379255.2). NCBI lineage: Eukaryota > Viridiplantae > Streptophyta > Magnoliopsida > Lamiales > Lamiaceae > Salvia > Salvia splendens. The sequence continues at coordinate 26,884,202 of NC_056045.1, forward strand.
GATTTTCTTATTTTATCAATCTTCGATTTATGATTAGATGAGTCCCGATTCTTGTAGATAGATGGAAATTAATTGTTCTGATTTTAATTTGTTTCAATTCAATGCTGAGTTGTTGACATTCCAAAATCCAAGTAGCATATTTTGCAGGAATATATCCCTCTAGAATCAATTAGTTGACACAAAAAAGAAGAGGATGAGAAAAGTTATTGCCATTGACTATATAATCTTATGAATAAAGGGAACCAACCTAAATATTAGTAGTATCACTCTATATTTTTAATTTTCTTTAAATATGACACAATATTAATCTAGAGTTTTATTCAATTATAGTCCAATTTAAGTAAATTTTCTTAAAATCTTAAATGGGGTCAATCTATCAGCCTACAGAAATTTAAAGGAATAAACAAATGAGTGCCTTTAAACAATTTGTCAATTCATAAACTAAAGTATTTTAATAATACATATTTTCTATGTTTATAAATCGGATTGTGCACATTAATATAACGATATAAAATCTCGAAAAGAAAAAACTAAAAAAGGAATGTGGTATTCCCTCTCCCTACTGGACTGGATCCTATTTGTTCCAGCTCAACGATTGGTGGAAAAAGTTGTAATTATGAAATTAAATTGAAGGTTGACAATCCATCCTGATGCAATAGAGAATAAATTCGAGCAAATTTTGGTGTATAAATAGAGGTGAAAATTGGACATAGGAATGCACATATGAAGATTGAGGTGGAGAAGAGAGGAAAGGGGTTGCATGAAGAGAAGAGGGTTTTGATGGTTTAGTAGCCAAGAATGGTTTGCCTGGAACCCTTATATTTTCGGGCTCCGGGCAATCTTCTTGGTTACATCACCGCCTCTTCTCTTTCATGCTACTCTTTTTTCTCCATATTCTCATGCCCACATCCACATATCATTGCCTTTTCATATTTTTTGTCTCAAATTTTTACTCCATTCGTCCCTGAAAATTATGAATTGTATTTCCTTATTAGCCTATTCTAGAAACATAGTAGTATATTAAATTATTAATATGAGAATAGTTAAACAACTCATTACCCTTACACATCACTTCATTTACAACTTATATCATTGCATACACTACTAATCATGTAGAGCCCACTCTCCACTTCCACTACCCTTTATTTCCCCAATTATACATTAACATCATTGCCGAACCAAATGTTCATACTTTTCAGAGACCGAGAGAATACTATTATTCTTTCGCTATTTTGGTTTGTCCATCAAAGTTAGCCTACTTTTATTTTTGAAAACTTTTTCATTACTCATTACTACACTACTAATAATGTGGACCTCTCTAACCACTAATATTATTTCAATCTTATTTTCATCTTTTTTTCTCATAGTTACACAATTTCACAAACTTTTACCGTCTCTGAAGTCTTCATTTTAAGGGACCAAAGAAAAGTTTTCATTTATTACCATTTTCTTGTAGGTAAGCACAAGTATGATTTCTACATTTTCTTTACTGGAGAAAGCATCCAAAACTGGAAATAAATTTAACCTCGCAAATAAAATTTAAATAAGTTTTTTGGAATGCGATGTAATTAATCAAGATACTCCTAATTAAGTACTACTCCAGTATGTTAGAAAGTAAAAATGTAAATTGATTTGGTGGTGACAAATTACAGCTAGATAGTCATATATATATATGGATGTAAAATTTGTTATAAAGTGTACATGTAATTTTAACTAATTTAATTATTTATGAGTGGTACTATTTGATTAGTAGATGTAAAAGATCAAATTAGAGGCTATTATTGAACACAATATATAGTGCGTCGGGCAAGCTGGTTTGGTCTTATATGCTGGCATAATTCTTGACGTGGAGAAAACCCCAATTTACCTACACATTAAAATTAATTTTACTCATCATTAGTTGAGATATAATAATATTTTATTCTATTACATATTCAAGGGAGAAAAAAGACTCTTTTTATTTTGCTTTCAATTGATTTGGATTCTAGTCACTTAATGATATATTGAAGTTACAAAGAAATGAATAAAGAAACCCTAATTAATGATTTTTACTATGTATTGGTTTAGACATTAAAACTTTAAAACGCAAAGAGATCACATGATATTCGATAAATACTTTTGCTAGTTAATTCATCACATTTTGATTAATCAGTTGGTGAAAAGAAATTTGTGCGCCGGAAATTAATGAATTGAGCGAAATATAAGTTAATTTGACGATGAATCTGGATAGAAGGGATTAAATTTGATTTTTGTACTTTTTAGGATTATCTGTTCGCCAAAAAGGGACACCACGTAATGCACAGAGCCAAATTTGACTTTGCGTATTAACAATGGATCACAACCTTTTGGATAAGACATCGTTCTTTCATCTACAAATAGATCAAGAGTTCGAGTCACGACAACTGTTAAGCATGGGTGGTAAAGCCTTAAACCCAAATGGATTGGTGAGTGACACATCGGATTGAGCATGCGTGGGTCCCATCGAGTTAGGGGGGTCTACCAAAAAACACAACCAAATTTGATCGTGGGAAAAACAATGCACATATTGCCCAAATTAGGTTAAATGTGGTAAGAAAAAAGGAAGAAGCAATATTATGTGTTGTGATCAAATAAATTATCACCACTCTTTAATTTGAGTCTTGAACAACTGTAAAGAATAATACTCCTACTACAATTGAGTTGGTTTTCACCACTCATTTAGTTTGCATTTCAAATTAATGAAATATGCATTTCCCACTTGCTAATCTCTATATAAACAACTCGATTTTTGTAAAACATATACATATTCTCAACTTGGTTAGTCTTTACTTTTAAGTTAAGAACAAAGAGATTAGTTTGTGTATATTAATTCACATTAAAATCCAAGATGAGTTACTTGGATTTCATCTTCGGCCTTCTTGGTATAACATCTCATTTTTTGTTATTATTATTATTATTATTATTATTATTATTATTATTATTATTATTAAATTCTTGTATAGTTTTTTCATGTGAAATGCATGTTTCCCATTTCATGCTACATTGTTATCTCAAGTAAGACAAAAAGATTATAAATGTAGCAAAAAAGCAAGTTGTTACTTGTTACGTACACAACAAATTTTCAATGTAAAATACCCATGTTAGCATTCACAATTTACTTTTATATATAGTACTTCACTTTTCATTACAATAAAAAATAATTTATTTTTTGCAGGCAACTTCGTCTCCTTAATGGTGTTCCTCGCACCAGTGTAAGTCTTCACTAGCTATAGATAATACTAGTATTATTTGTGACTAATAAAATATTTTTTCTAAGATCAAGGTATAATGGTAAATATTTTGATGCAGACCAACATTTATTCAAATATGCAAGAAAAAATCAACAGAAGGATTCCAATCAGTGCTATATGTTGTTGGATTGTTCAGTGCAATGTTGTGGATATACTATGCTATGCTCAAAACAGACACCACTCTCCTCATCACAATCAACTCCGTTGGTTGTTTCGTTCACACGGCTTACATCTCTTTTTATCTTTGTTACGCCCCCAAATCGGCTAGGGTACGTACGGAGTACTCCCCACCCTCCCTCCCTCCCAACTTAAAATTCTCGCTTTACTATTTTTATTAATTGAGTCTCGCATTCCACTAACTCACTGTTGGTGCAGCTACAACCGGGATGCTAATCCTTCTGCCAAAGGTCGTTGGCATAAGTCTAATCGTTGTGCTGACTTACTTTCTCGCAAACGGTTCCACACGTGTCAACATTGTAGGATGGATCTGCCTCATTTTCGCCTTGTGCATCTTTGTTGCGCCTTTATTTATCTTGGTCAGTATTTATTTCGAAATCAATAGGAAATATTATGAATTTTTTTTGATCAATTATAGTTACATTTAATTTTATTTTGTGACTTTGATGTTGTGACTTTGAGTGCACTAGTTTGCCCAGAAATTGTTCCGACTCTTCCACAGCTCGTTCGCCGGGACAATTTCGACCTTCAAAATGAGATCCACATCGCCAATAATTCTACCTGAAAATTACATACATTTTCATCAAATCCTTCTTGGAATTAATTAACTTATATATATTCAACTATGTTACATCTTCCTAAATTAGTCAGTTTGGGTTGTATCATTTTAATTTGACTTCTAGTGTAACATAGTATATATTTATGCACCTTAAATTAGTATATATGAATATTTAATGTGTGTTCTTGAATCTTGCTATAAGACTGAAAATTCGAGAGTACCATGCACGGGGCAAGCATGGATGGTGTTTAAGTTCCAATCTTGTTCGATCTAAGCTTAGAATGTTTACGATGAAAGCTTGGTTGAAACAGAAAATATGTCTGAACTCGAGTAAGAGCTTGATGGACACTGATTTCTCTTTTTGGTCACTTACTTTGTTCTTTGTTGCTACAATTTCAAATTTAAGTTCTAGAGTGTTATTTAGGTTTTTGTTCGCAACTAGTTAATATTCGATGGTTGAAAAATTCCTCTATTTATAGTCATCACACTGAAATAGTGATGTTAGAGGAGCACTTATCGAACTTTGACACGTGGAATTGAGGTTCTTCTTCTTTGAATTCATACATAGACTTGTTCATCTGTCGTTCTCAAAGTCAGTGGTCTCGTACAATATCTTTGTATGTCAGGGCACATAAGATCTCATTTGTAACCCACAAATTAAAGATAACGGCATAAATGTTGGTTGCATAGATCCTTGGTGTTTAGACATCAACTTTCTTCATGCTTATTGTCTAGGAGTTATGTCTTTGATTGAATAAAATGTATTTTAGCTATAGGATTTATTGCTAAAAAGGGCAAGATAAGTAAGCAACATATAAATGAAATGAAAAAAAAGTGGCTGTACTAGTTACTCCTATTATATATATGTAGGTTATCCACTTGTCCCAATTCTTGTCTTGAGTGAGCAAATGTGGATGCAAGCTCAGAAAATATAGCATACTCCAGCAGAATCTGAAGATGAAGATGAAGATTCTGTTTAGTGTTGAATGACAAGAAAGTAGAAATAATTCAACTTGATCATGGGCCCACCATATCTATATGTTTGAGGCAGCTCTTCTTTTTTCAGTTCAATAGGCAACTTTTACCAAAGGAGAATGCAGATCAACATTTGGCTTCATTTGCCTCATCGAATTAAATCAGTTTTTATCATTATTTTTTTAAACCAGAGTAAACTATTAGTTGTATTAGTATTGAAACAAAATCAAATATAGTAGATCTTCCAAAAATTTGTATGAAAAGTGGACTTTCATTAAAAATAAAAGTAGAAAAATCGGAATACACTAAGAATAATAAACCATTTTTTTCAAAAAATACAAACCAAACCATATTTTACAAATTGCAAACAAATTAATCCGCACATATAGGTTTAATATACTGTGTAAATCTAATTGTGAAAAGCCCAATAATGAAATGGAGTTTACCAAAATCCAACTGGGCATTTGGATTTGGTCCTTAAATCCAAAAGCAGCGACTATGCCCAAACAAGAAATTAATTGGACTGGAAACTCTGTTTACAATATATAAGCCCAATTATATGCGCATCAGATTACTTAGAGCATCTCCAAGGGGAAAGGTGAGTTGAGAAGGTACATTTCTCATTTACCTTCTCAAAAAGAGAATTATACATTCTTAAAAAGTAATGGACTACAGGAGAAGAAGGTAAACTAAAAAGGAAAATAAAAATAACTAACTTTTTACCTTTTGTTCCAAGAATATGTAAAGATATATTCTCAAAATGAAAGAAGGTATAATACTTCTCCAAATACCTTTTCTAATAAAGCATGAAATTTTATCAAGAAAAGGTAAATATGGTACTCCCTCCATCCCGGCTAAGATGATACATTCCTTGGTTGGCATGAAATTTTAAGAGTTATTAGTTAAAGTGTTTAGTTGGAGAGAAGGAAAGGTGGTGAAAATATTAAAATAGAGAGAGAAAGAAAGATGAATATTTTAGTAGGAGTGAAAAAAAGTTGTTGGGTGTATTAATTGGAGAGATAAAGTTTCCAAAAAGGAAATATGTCATTTTAGTTGTTTTGATAAGATAGTTCAAATTTTTAAAATGAGAAAGATGGTTCAAATTTTTTTTTTGATAAGTGAGAGTTTTATGAAGATGTTTTGTTTAGAGTCAAAACCTTTTAAAGTTTGAAAGTAAAGACTTTTGACTTTTGAAGAAAAACTGTGAGTTTGAAGAAAATGTTTGTTTTGAAAGTAGATGCGAAATGTGAAAGCGTTGTGTTTCGGGAAGTGATATGTTATGTATTATATTTGTTATTTGAAGTAGGAATGACTTTAAATGTGATATTTGTTGATCTATGAGATGATGAAATGAGTTGTGAACTTAGAGTACCTAAAATATGAGCCTAGTTGACCGCGCGAATCGTAGTTTTAAGTTGAAATAATCTATCACTTTCCCGAGTGACGAAAACGAACGAGAATCTGAAAGTTGGGGTGAACCCCTAATTTGTCAAGGCACGACGAGACAAAGAGATCGAGAGTGCGAATGGAGGCCGATGGACCATATAACTTTTCTTAGAATTGCGTGAAACTTTGGAGCAAGCTAGGTGCGAACTATTCGAAGGACGTAAGCAAATTTCGAGATGAAATTTTTGTTAAGATAAGTAGATTGTAACACCCCGATTTTTTTTATCGTAGTGACATCTTTTGAGCTTCTAGAAAATTTTTCGGCTTTATTTTGTTTGTCGAGAGAAGAAATATCATTTTTGGACCTATAACAATTATTCTTTTCTACTCCCAAATTATTAATTTTTTCAAGCCCAATTCATTTTTAGAGAATCCAATACGAGACCAACCGTACAAAATCCCAAAGAAAATTAATCGAGAGCAGAGCTAGGGAGAGGAGAGAGATGACGTGAGATGATGACGGAGAATTTCACCAAGGCAGCGACGGCAGAGGCGGCGCTGCACCACCGTGAAAAGTACAGCAGCGACGGACAACAGCCGTGTGCGACCGTTCAGCGACGAGCTTGGAGGCAGCGGCGACAGAGAGACCGGGATGGGCGGCGGCAGGTTGCAGCGCTGGCTAGACTCAGAGCAGGAGCGGCTGTTCGGTAATTCCGGGCGGTTTCGGAACAAGGAGACGGCAGCGGCGGCGAATTGACACGGAGAGAGAGCGAACAACGACGAACAGCGGGAGCTCCTGCTGCGCCGCGACATTGACGGCGCTGCAGAGCTGGGAAAAAGGATGAAGAAGATGGAGGAATTGAGAGAAGGAGGGAAGCGAACTCTCTTTTAATTTTGGAACGGAGATGTCGACAGAATAATAGAGAGGGGGAGATGAGGTTGTACGCAATTTGAGAGAGATGGGAGACGGAGGGAGGCGCCGCTGGGTTTTGTCCCCAATTAGGAAATTCTCAAATGTGAAGTTTTGGAGAAGAGGGAATTACTATGGGAAGATGTGGACTTAAAGATTTGGACCTTTTTAATTAATTTCCTTGGGCCAATCTATTGGGCTAAGTCCCATTTAAGATAGAGTATTGTTTTATTTGGGCCTGGTTAAATTATTGAATTGGGCCTCTCTTAAGAAAAGTAATTCTGGGCCAAGGAGTATTTTGAATTGGGCCTTATTTATTTAATTCTTTGGGCCTAATGCATTAATTAAAATATTTGGGCTTACGGTTTTGATAAGGAGTTGGAATTGATTTGGGTTGAGACAAATTAATAGAATGGAATATTGGGCCGGAGTACTTTAAATCAATGGGTGACTTCACACACGCTTTTCGAGGACAGAATGAAACACAAGTTAAAGCTTTAAACAAACGAGGTGGGCTTTCTATCCTACATTATTGTGTAGGCTTACTTTTAAATTTACGCAATGACTCAACTTATTTTAACACAAGAAATTCTTGCAAGTATACGAGGCTAGTGTAACACAAAGCAAGCAAGAGTATCGTATCCCACAGAGACAAAATGTATAAACTCAAGTACCAAGGACCAAGCAACCAACAAGCTCATCTTCAACTCATGACAACATGATTGAAGAAGTTTTGACACGTAGTGGTCGTTGAAATTGTACCTCTTTTTAAGTATTTTCGTTGTAATTTTTTTAAAAATTAAGTAATGTATGTTTGTTGCTAATTCTTTAATTTAGAGTCTAATTTTACTATTTATAATGTGTAACATAAAAAAATAATATTAAAATTGAAATGAAAAATGGATAATATATAGGACACCCACTAGGGTCAAACCATTGTAGAAAGAAGGGACATGCTGATGTGTCAACCACTAGGGCTCCCACTAAAGTATCCATTATGGATGCTCTAAGACATTATTTTTTATCTCGTCACAACCTCATTTTTTCATGTCACATTAGCAAACGTTATTTGTCCACAATGCTCACAATAAGGTCATTCTCATATGCAACCTCATTTTTAACAATAATTGAATTTATTTTTTATAAATCAATTTTTAGTACTATAATTTATATTTTTGTTTTAATATAGAAAAGTGGTAAAAATGCAATGTACTTAAAAAACAATCTCAAATTACTTCATTAACAGGATTATATCGGATACTAAGTAATTCCACTAAATTGCAAATGTTTTTTATAAACATTTTCAAAAAAATAAAGGTTGCGTAGTGTTTTTTAATAATTAATTTTTTTAAAATCCTACATTATTTTATATTGAGAATTAAATAAATTGAGTATTCAAATTATATATCATACCGTATATTTTGTGGTCACATCAATCAAATTAGTTTCTCTTATAAAATCCCCAAAACTGTGCAACCAGTTAGCCAAACTGTTCCCTTGAATCACCGAAATTTCGGTTGCAAATTTCGACATTATCCTTTAAATTCTTCCACGTCTTTCTCCACTATCCACAAATTAATCATCAGTCATCCATACTGACATTTCATGTGACTGTCACATTTTTATGGACTATTTTTATACTCAATTCTTCAACGATAAATACGTATAACCTTATTTTTGCCTTTTAATTTATCTACAAAAAACGTACATTTCTATTTATGAAAACTTTATAACCATTTTTTCACTTTTTATATTTTATTTTATAAACTATACATTAAAATTCATGTTATCTAAAAATAATATTCTTTTTTTGTAAATGGAAGAAAATAAAGCAACATCAATTGTACATAAATTTGTTATGGATAATTTCAATATGAGCTATAAATTTGTTATTTGATGGAAAAGTTATTGACTTGCAAGGTGCAAATAATACAAGATCAATGAATCTAGAGCTCTATGCATACCACATCTTATCGCTTGCATTATTTGATTTTAATTAATTTTTGAATGATTTACTCAATTTATTTAGAAATCACAGTAACATAATCTATTCATATACTACAAATAACATAGTACACAGTACCTATTTTAATTACTTTTGTCCACAAATAAACGCTACATTTTGTCATTTTTACACGTCCACTAATAAAAGTCTTATATACTAATACTACTTTTTAAAACTGGAATATTTTCAATTAATTCACATTTTGTTATAGAAGATGAACCCACGTGTACTTCTCATTTTTTACATAAATGCAAAATTATAACATTATCATTATTGTGAATTTGTGATCATGTTACAATATTATCATTATTGGAGATTAATCAACAACTGTCACTCCCATCTAAATTTTCAATACCATTCCATCTTCCGAAAAAACTAATCCATCTCGAATCAATCAAAACCCCATTTACATTTTTTTCACGAAAAAAAAGAGTTTTTTCTTAAACCAAAATCATAACTGAACTAGTAGTATTTGATCTGCCTCTACTCTGTATATACATCTCTCATATATTCACGAGCACCTAACGGAGGAGACGGAGAGGGCGTAACGGAACGTGTTAGCATACTGGAAAGAGAGTGTCCTGCCGTTACGGAGCGCCTTCCCGTCGTTAATCAAGCAGTCGTCAAAGCGGAGCCGCTTGAAGACATGAGGGTTCACGACGCGGGCGGAGCTGAACCAGCCGCAGCTGACGTGGATGGCCGAGATGTCGCAGCCGGAGACGCAGGTGTTGCTGATCTCCACCGTGTACACCGGAATCCCGTTCGGCAGCGCCTCCGTCGCGCCTTGGATGATCATTATGTCCGATTTCGAGCACTGGTCGCTCCATATCCTGTTTGGCTCCACCGCTCCCTTTTCTCTCTCACGTCCCTTTCCTGTACAAACAAACACAAACAAGAATCACTTTAAAGTGCCACATTTTGACTCATTAAATGTTTCTTTTTTTTAGTCTCTATATGAATATGAATATGACAAAACTCAAGCCACAGAAAACACCCTTTCCCCAAGCTACCAAATCTTCTAACTTGGTGTCTACGCGAAGAGAGATTGTGTTGTGAGTCTTCACTGAAATGTCGCTGTTGATGGTGGAGAAAAGGACCAAAATGAATTCTTGGGAAGACATGCCAGTGGGAATGAGAAAGGGACTTTTCAATCAATAAAGGTGTGCATAGAGAAAAGAGCTATCTCCTTAATTCAATGTTAAATGGAGCACAGATGAGTCTCTTTGCTATTTCAAGACCCGAACTTTACATTCCCCCATTAAATTCAAGAACAGCTGCACACGTGCAAGAGCAAGTAAATTCTCTATCACACATTCATAATCACACCAACCCTAAATAATTAATTGACTAACATAATTACAAGATGGTATTATTGCACAAGAATTATGTTAAGTAAAAACCAGCTAGTAGCTGTACCCTACAACTAGGGTGGTAGGCTAATTAAAGGGAAATTGGGTTGGGAAAAACGACACGTAGGGTAAAAGGGGACAAAACCGTACGCGACCACTGAGAGAGAAAGAGGTGGCTAAGGCTGTGCGCACAGTGGGGGCAGAACTCTCAGTGTGTGTTTTTGCATGTAAACATAAATATTCAAGGCTAGTAATGCATAAAAGCAGAAACCATGGCAGAGTATGCATACATGCACATATGCCGAGCATATTGTGTGTGTTATCATATCACAATAATATTCACAAAGCGCAGAGCAGCACCATCCAATATACCCACTGGTTATACCAGATCCTCACCCCCTTTCTACCTTTTTCTACTTTTCCCCCTTTCTATCTCTTCCTGCATAATCCAAATTCCATTTATTGCAGGAGCTCCCACTACAAGAGTACGATTTTCTCGTAAATACAATTAGGGAAGAATAACTCGAATTACCATTGTTTAGCAGCTTGCGATGAGAGAGAGAGACAATCTGGTGGTTATTCCCGGTGATTGAGGTTGAGCTCTTGATCTTCGTCTCCGATAAAACTGGCCATAACTTCATGATTTTTTTATCTGAACAAAGTAATTTTGAACTATTAATTTCGAATTTTAAATGCAAATGCAGACAAAAACAAAAATAAGCTCAAAACAGCAGAAGATTACACGTTTGGGGACCATATATGGCAATACTACCACATTTAGCAAAAACAAAACACCCAAACACGTCCTTGTTCGCTCAGAAATTCTTTTGTTTGAAATTTGAATAGTGTTACAGTTACAGGAAAATCGACCGAAACCGATCGTGGATAAAATTAAAATACGAGAACGAGACAATCAATGAAGTTCGGGAGAGCGTTGTGGCCGAAATTAACAATCACAAATTCCACCAACTCAAATTATTGATTTTTCAAATATTAAACTCGACTCGGAAACGCAGAAATACACGTTACAATACACAGTAAACAGACCTGTAGTGTAGATTCCAGTGAGTAGCAACACGGAAGTAACGGCAAACACCGCCGTAAATGAAGAAAGTCTCCGGCGCCACAATAATGGCGATGATGATTGGCGATTCATTTTTCTACGATTACCAAAGAGAAACACTACTGGTTTAGAAAGTAAATCATTTTTTCACGAACAAATGATAAAGTAGCAAAAATCCCCAATTCGTACCAAATGTATGAGACCAAAACACATTCAGATATATAAGCATGGCGACAGAGCATCGAGAGCAGAACGGAAGCACAAAATAGTGATTGCAGATCTGAGAAGGAAAAGACGAAGCAGTAATTGTGAATCGGCAGCTCAAAGTGGAAGCAGCAATTGTGAATCAGAAGGTAACTGTGTATGAAACTTTTATATTTCTGCCATTTCACCTTTGCTTTTAGAGTTTTTGGAGGAGAGAGCGACGAGTTTCAACAATCAGTTCCGAGAATCGTGCATGACTGTATACTCATATATTTAGAGCGGACGGTGTTCGTCCGTCCGTGCCGCTGGCAAGGACGAGCTCCGCCGTCGCTGTGCTCGCGCCGCTGGCACGGCGCTCCTCGATGCATCGAGCACCATGGAGAAGTGGTATGCAGCGACTGACCCCTTATACAAGTTGATGCTAAATGATATCATCGACAGTATGCGGCGCGATTTGGGGATGCCATCCCTGTCCGTGAGTGACGTCGGGACCGGCCAAGGGCACAACGGGACTGGCGGCAGGGACGACGAGGAGTGAGACGTGGGCCGCAATTGTCAAAGCTTGAGGTTGTTTTTTTTAACTATATATTTTTTTTAAATAATTATGTATATTTTTGTTTTAAATAAAGTGGTTGCATTTTCTCCGTACTCGTGTCGAAATTTTAATTCCGTAAATTGTTTAATTTGGTGAATTTGTGAATTTTTATTATTGTAGATGTCCGTCAGGATGTTCTTTGGAATGTCCGCCATTGTGCAGTGAGATGTCCTTATGACGTGGCAGAAAGTGTTTTTGGAAAGTCCGTCGGGATGTCCGCCGGGACATCCGTCCCACTGTGGATGCTCTCAGTGTAAAGAAGATGAAAAAGAGGGTGGAAGTATTATTTTTATAATCATTTTATTTAATGTGAGTTTACTATTTTGTTAATGAAAAATATAGCTACTAGCTAGATTGTGGTTTTGGAAAGATTATAGGGGTAGAGGCGTCATTTAGTTAAATTTTGATATAGCAAGAGGACACATAGTTGTTCTCGGGCATAAGAGTGGCAGATGACGCCTCTACCCCTATAATCCGTACCACGGTGGATGCTCTAAATTCCATATTAATTGTGCTGTAATCATTATAATAAACATACAATCTAAAATAAAATTCGAATTTATTAACAATAAATTCGTCTCTTTGTTTAATAAATTGGTAACAAATTTTAATTTTCGAATTCATACATTTTAACGGCTAGTTCATATTTTAAAGGGAATGGGAAGTAATCTAATCTCTTTTTCTTATGCTCTAATCCTTTTCTAATTGTGTTAATGTTTTTTCATGCAACAAACACTGCATAACATCATCTTTGCAAAAAAAAAATTATAAACATTTAAAACAATCCTAATTTATTTCTCTGAAAAAACATAAAGCAAGAAGAACCAACAAAGCTATCCAATAATTAAAGGCATCTATTATAAATTGACAAAACAAGATTTCACAAAAGAAAATTTAAACGAAACAGCGATGACAATTTTCTCAAATACTACTAAAAATTGTACTTCTGTTTTCCGAATTCGAATTCTAATTCGAATCCATAATAATAATAATAATCTAATTAATGTTGAAACACATTCCAACAAATTAAATGAATGTACAAAAAGGATGTTTAACTAACACCAGAACTGGATAGATGCCAAACGTAGAAGACGCATAATAATTGAAAAAAAACACTAAAGTGACAAAAAATGGATTATATATAACTAACTCATTTATTAGATTGTATACATTTCAATTGGGGCCTTGGGTGGTAGAGTTAAAGAATGAATTCATTATTTTTTTCATTATTGTTTTAATAAGAGACTATAGTAAGTAAAATTGTTAAATGAGTTTATAAATAGAATTCCTATAGGAGTATAAATTAAAGAAATGCCCTAATAATGATTTAAATCGTCAAATTTACATAAGTTTAGTCTATTTCTATTAATATTGAAAATAGAATATTAAATCACATAGTTTTATTAATTCTCAATTACTCATATAAGGGATAGACAGTTAACCCCTTAAGGGACAGAACATGTTACATATGACCAAATTTGGTAGTAATTGAAATTGCTACTGTCCCAAAATTTAAAAATAGTTTGATATATTAATTGTTTGCAATCAACCAATAGACCTGTAAAGCATTTTAGCTAGACATATTTTCATATTCAATAACACCCACCCAAATGATTATGAATTTATGATTCTTTCATTTATACATAATATGCATTATAATTTAATCTGAGAACTGCATGCTTCTTTTCAATCATCAACATGTTCACTAGTTTAACAATTTAGCAATAACAATAATCTCAACAAATGAAAGTATGATCGTCTCTCAATAAATAAAAACAGTATTGTAGAAGAAAAAAACAAAGAGGAGGTACAACTTTTGTGCAGTATTCTTTAGATATTCCATTTACATCCAAAAAACAAGAAATTGATCCCCAAATGTCACCTCTCACAAAATCAGCTAAAAATCCTCAATATCTCAAAAAAACTAATCCTTCTTGAACTAAACAAAATCCCATTTACAATTCTCACAAAAAAAAACCCAGTTTCTCAATATATATCAGCAGCTAACGGAGGAGACGGAGAGGGCGTAACGGAAGGTGTTGGCGTACTGAAAAGAGAGGGTCTTGCCGTTACGGAGCGGCTTCCCGTCGTTAAGTAAGCAGTCGTCGAAACGGAGCCGTTTGAAGACGTGCGGGTTGACGAGGCGGGCGGAGCTGAACCAGCCGCAGCTGACGTGGATGGCGGAGATGTCGCAGCCGGAGACGCAGGTGTTGCTGATCTCCACCGTGTACGTCGGAATCCCGTTCGGCAGCGGCGGCGTCGCGCCTTGGATTATCATTATGTCCGATTTCGAGCATTTGTCGCTCCAAATCCTGTTTGGCTCCACGCCATTTTCTCTCTCCTCTCCTGCAACGAAACATACAAATGAGAATCAACAATTTACACTTTCAATGCTTCCTTTTTAGTGAGACTAATCTGAAATTTTACCAGTATTCAGCAGCTTGCGATGAGTGATCAGAGATATAATCGTTTCCTCGCCATTGATTGAGGTTGAGGTTGAGGTTGAGCTATTCTTCTTCTCTGATACAAATCCAAAAATCAACTCGCTAATCTTAAAATAAAATGGCAAATCAGTAAATCGCGCACACAGACACGCACCTGTGGTGAAAATACCAATGATTAGAAGCAACGATGTGACGGCAAACAATTTCGATAACGATTCGCGATTCATTTTTTCTATGATCGCACTGAGTCGGCCGAGTTAGGGCGAGACGACTCGGAGCTAGCTAGAACCTAAATAGTCTATAGCTTAGCAGCAGCAGGGAGCTAGCAAATCACCGCCAAAGAGAGAAACTGCAAAATATGCACGGACGGAAACCTACTTCAGCTTTACAGATATGCTTCGATTAATCTTTGACCGGAAAAAAATCGCAGAAGAAAGGTGTGATATGACTTGATTTCACAACTAATAAAACGATTTCACAGGCCAGAAATCTCTCATGCACACGAATAAATCCAAATCGAAAAGATGAATGAGATTTTTTGTTTGTTCAAAGCTTCAATTAATAATCAATGTACTTACTGGAAAAGCATAGTCTAGCTAGAGTTTTGACTTTGAAACATCACGTAGCATGAAGAAGAAGGAGAAATCCGAACGAAATCGATTGAAATTTCTCAAAAATTGAAGCTCAATAAAGGAAAGTTTCGCGACACTGCTTTTATGATAATCCCGGGAAAAGAGCCCCACAGCCGAATTTTTGAGGCTCCGATTCCCGATTAAAAACAAAATAGGGGCTGAGAAAGTAAAATATCTTTCATAAAAGCGTTGATAAAGTAACAAAAATCCCCAATTCCTACCAAATGCGTGAAATAAAAAACACACATACACTGTGCATATATATGAGGATTGCGACAGAACGGAAGCACGAAATAGAGTGAGACAGAGAAGGAGAAGCAGAAAATTGCGATTCAGCAGCTCTGGTGTCTGTCTTTTTACCTTTGATTTTGGAGTTTTTCGGAGAGAGACGAATGTGAACAATCAGTTCCGAGATGCGTGCATGATTGTATGTATTCATGTGTGTATATATATATATGAGAAAGAGAGAGGGGTTGTAGAGAGAGAAAAAGAAGTGGTGGAATGGTAGGGTTTGGGGGTTGAAGGAAAGGGTGAAAAAAGGTTGTTAAAAGAAGGAAAGTTTTAACTGCGGTAAAGAGGGTGTTGGTGTGCACGTGGTGCTCATTAACTTTTACCGCCTGTCATTATCGCTCATCTTTTGATTTTGATTGTAACTAATTATCATTCACCCATGTTAATTCATTCATGCGAAGATGCTTTATCAATTATTTTTGGAAATAAACACAGATATTCATAAATATAACATAAATAAACACAAAAAATGACCTAATTTAATATGGGAAGCCAAGATTTTTAATAATTTGGTAAAAGCAGAGATATTTGGTAACAGAGAAAATCACTATAAATTAATGCAAAAAAATGGATTATTCTAATTTTAACCGCACAAGAAAATATATATCTTTGAGGAAATATATATACCAAGGAAACAAATTATGAATATGAAAAAAAGGCCTCATTTTCTTCCTTTTAGGCTCCAGATTTAACATTTTTTTTTATATTTGGCATTTCCTTTTTCTAATGGTATATTTCAATTTTTATTGACAAGCTGGGTTGATATTGGACATATATCTCATAATTATTAGCATAAATATGAACTTTTTTAAAAAAAATTGCCGAAACTTTTTTAAAGATTTCACTTCATTTTTTTACATAATCTATTACTGTATAAAAGGTTTTGAGCCTCTAGTATAACCATTTTTTAAAATCATTTTGTAATTTTAGTAGCAGTAACAAATCTTATAATTTATATAGTAATAAATTCATATATTTTTCAAGGTAATTATCACAACAATATAATTTATAAATTGTAAAGAAACTTCCACACTACATTATTTATTTAAATTTATTTTAAAAAAATCGTCAATTATCCATTTTGAATGAAACTATGAGAGTGGTCTGAGTTTATCAATTTTAGTTCAAAAAAAGGTAAATAATTTTTTAATAGTTGATTTATATTTTGAATTTTATACTTTTTAATCTAAAACATACTACTACTACAATTTTATAAACCCTTTATTATTTTATTTATTTAATTGATACTTTTAATTTTGTACTAAGAAAATTCAGTGAGTCATGCACACTAGGATTGGTACTATGTTTTTGAAAAACAAGTACATATATCAATTGTTTGGAACATACCCAAGTTCACGAAATGAAATATTGGCCCATTATGTTATTTAAGGTGGAGACAATCATACAAATACAACTGGACACAATCATACAAATACAATAGCAACTTTCAAATTCATATTAGTATTTTAAAACGAATATATATTTCACAAGTAGGATTTTATTATTCCAAATCTTGTAAACTCAACTTAATTGAACACCAAATAGCCAAAACTTGTATACTTAGTTCAAAGTAAACTCAACTTATCGAACAGAGAACACAATGTAGAAGCGGAACATACATACTTATCAGTATAATCAAGTATTGGAAGTGTTTACAATGGACAAAAAGACACCGGGCGTAAGATTATAAGAAGTTCTACAATATAACGAAATCAGAAAATAAAAACCGAGCAACCAATCTGCTTCAGCGGGGTTCTCATTCTATAGCTGGAAGCCTGCACTTCAAATAATAGTTTTCAATAGTGAAACTAATCTTAGTACACAGCCTAATAGTATCACAGCTGCAAAAGCTAACACAGAATGTGCTAACATCATTCTAATTGTTTCAAGTTAGCATAGTTGGTGTGTGATAGGCAAAGCAAAAAATCCATATAATTTGTGAGTCGCACATCTTATGATTTTATATCCTTAAAGTGCAGTTACAGCAGCACAGTCATCAATGCTATGAGTTCTTTGTATTGTGATTTGTGAGCTGAAGAAAAAGATGGAAGTGAAAACCTTAATTTGCTAGCTAATATAGTACTATGATTTTCCTCACTGGAGGATACAATCTTCTAACTGTTTCTTTAACTTGTAGTATGCAGCTTTTGAGCAAACCAACGAAACATACATGAGAAATTTGCGACAAACAAATATATTTGAAGTTTCCTCTCTGGCTTAAAGATATTATCAATATGCTAACCAAACATAGATCTTGCACCATTCGAATCAAGACCCACTCCAAGTAGCCTATATCAATATAAGGAGGGGCCGGGGGGGGGGGTAACCCTTCTATTCAAGAAACTAAATGTAAAGAAGTTAAGATCTCTGAATTATGTCTTAAACACTGCGAGTTCATTTTCCTTTTACTATTTTACTGTGAAAATACATCTAAAAGGCCCAAAAGGGACATTCCAGTGCGCAAGGAATGAGAAAGCTCCATGAGTGAAAGTGTCAATACAGGTCAGCGGTGAATATATGAATTCTGTTTATAGGGTATACACCATATACCAATGCTAAACCACAAATGGAATTTCTTTTAACCTCACTTCATTATAGTATGATCTAGGTTGACCATTCCTAAGCTTCTGACATTGTATATATTCAAGCTCTGTAGGTCGTAATGTCGCATATGATTTTAGTCTGTTCCACAGCAAGCACTAGAACTAGACAAACTTCAGTACATATAATAAGAAGGATGGGGATTGATCGATCAATTTATATAACTCCTTTCGTGTATAAATTTGGAGGACAATGTATTCAATTTCCAGTGGTTTCCGAATAATCACACTAAGCTCATAGTTAGTCAATGGTAATCGGTATAATACAAACACAATCAGCAGCAACAGAAACAGCATACATCTCAAATTCAAAACATAAACCGAAGTTAAAAAATCGCCATTAAAGACGGGGAATGTACCTACGAAATAAATCAAGCAGCGCCCACAATAATATTGTTGATCGGAATGAAAATCAACTTGACGAAGAAACCAACGAATCCCATCACGACGAACCCGATGGCTGTCCGTGTGGCTACCTTCGTGAATTCTACACGAACATCAAATTTCAAGAGATCAGGTAACAATTCTCGTTTTTTCATTCACCAAAACAATTTCTAAACAGTCGCACCAAATTATAATAGAAAAAAAAGCTAACATCAAAATTGAAGGTTACCTTTGCGATCAGGCTTGTGGCAACGTTTGACGAGACGAACGCTGTCCTTGGCGAAATCTCTCAGTGGATCGAAAACTGAATCAAGCGCATCCATAGTCGATTTCGTTAATTGTTATCCTAGATCTCAGATTCTCAATGAAGACTACAAATCGAGGGTTTTGAATTTGGGGAATGGGGTTTTAAAAGTGCGGGGACTGCGCATGACGCTATATGAAGTTCATAATATACCCCTCCAAAAAAATTGGACGTCATAAATTGTTTTATTTTTAGTTATGTATTGTATGAAATTAATTCATAATAAGAAAATATTGTGCACGATAATTATTTAATTAAAATTTCAAAACAAATTCGATAAAAATATGTTTCTTGTCACAATATGGACAAAATGCAGCGTTACAAGTTACAATATATCTCGCAAATTGTACGTAAAGTAGATCAAGCAGATATTTTATATGCAATATGTTTGTAAATAATTACTGACGGCAAACAATGAATTTCAAATTATTGTAAATATGTCTGACTGTGTTGTAGGAAATACACGTGAATTGCATTCAAGATCAAATTATTGAACTACAAACAGTCACGCGGCCAAAATTTTACAGTTGGGGGTCTAAATAAAAAATTTTAATAATAAAATGAAACATAAATAATATTACATAATATAAATATAATGTTGTAAACGCATAGTTCCATATAATGATATTATAACACTCATCTTATACTTTTCATCTTCTGAAAGCGCTGCATAATAGCTTCATTAATTACATTAACAAACACATCATTCTCAATATAAGGAACTAAGCAATCATTTAATAGCTGGTCTCCCATACGATTCCGTAGAGAAGTCTTAACGAGCTTCATTGCTGAAAAAGCTCTTTCTACTGAAGCAGTGGCAACGGGTAAGAGCAATGACAGTTTAATTAACAAATAAACCAACGGAAAATTCTCATGTTTCCTTGTAGAAACCATATTCTGAGCAAGACCTGCAATTCCCGATACTTTTGAAAACCTTTCATCTGTGCGCACATCAAAAATAAAGTTATCAACCTGACTTTCAAGCTCATACAAAGTAACTTCAGAAAATTCAGATGGATAATACTTGGTAAGGCGAAGCAGCTTCTCTGAATCAAATGCAGAAAATGAGTCTCTAGAATCAAAACATGTCATAGACAGAAGTAAATCTGTGTTGACTTCATTAAAATGGTGATTCAACTCTTGAGCTTGCATATCAATGACTGAACAAAACAACTCAACTCGATAATGGTGGAGATTTTTTATTTTCTCTATTTTACGCCTTCCTTTTCCTCTAACTACACACTCATCTTCCATATCAAGCACATCAATCTCATTTGTTCTATAAAACTTTATAATTTCACTAAGCTAAACCTCCCAACCTTTTTCCCTCATTACTTGTAAAAGTGTTTTTATTAATTAAAATTAATAATTATGGTTTTTATTAATTAAAATTAATTATTATGAAATTGCTAAAATAGCCTTGTGATTTTTCAGAATTGTTAAGGGCCCCTGGCCCCCAGGCCCCACTGTCCCTTCGTCCCTGACTACAAAGGATATTCATTACCTTTGTTCTCGACAATACTTGTCAGATTACATTACAACATGGAGTAATTCATGGTCTTACTCTTATAACCTTCAAGTGATATTAAAAGGAAACTACTACAATGAAATTGGAAAATAATCTTTGCTCATCTTAACATGTACCTTAGTGATTTCTGCTATCTCGATCCTCTGATCTACCATAGAGCTGTCGAAATCTTGAATAATGCAGATGGTCATGTTCTTCACTTCATTCTATAGAAAATCAATGGATATCTTAAACCTTGAATGCAAATTGGTTGGTGCAACCGATAGAGTGACATGCTAATGCGGTCAAGGAAGAGTATTAGAGCATCCACAACCGTGCTCTTGCCAGCGGCACGGTTGTGGGCCCGGGCGATACTATTCATGCCTGCTCTCTGGCAAGAGCACAACACCCACAACTGTGCTCTTCCGCAAGGACGAGCACAATTAATATAAAATTCAATTACACAAAAACATTTTCATAATACTAAAATTCATTAAAAAAACCACAATAAAAATAACAAATTACAAATAAAATAAAAAGACATAATTAAAATCCTAAAAATTAAAAATTACATAATTAAAATACTAAAAATTAAAAATTACATAATTAAACTCCTAAAAATAAAAAATTACATAATTATTGGCTAATATAACCCGAGGAAGACTACGCATCCGGCGGCACCAACCCCAATTGTTTTTGGAGACCCAATATCATGGACTCGTGCGTTTGAAGTTGCGTGGGGGTCATAGTTGACCTATCGGCCAAATTGAGTTGGGCCAAAAGGGCCCACAACGAGTTGTTCGGGGGTGGAGGTGGAACATAGGGTGCGGGTTCAGGAGCAGGGGCAGATGGAGTCGCGGCGCGACGTCGTTCGGCCGCCGCCTTCTTCCTACCTTGCGGTCGGCGTCGGGAACCGCTTGGTTGGGCATCGGGGCTACCCAAGTTAGCTTCGGCGAGTTGGCTAGCCACTTCTTCGCCGGCGTCGGATAGGGATGCCGACCGTGAGCGTTTGGAGGAGCCGCTAGAGGAGGATGTTATGCCTCCCTTATACTTCGGGTGCGTCCGCGTCTCATGCCAAACGTTAAGATATTTGAACGACTTACCGTTCATGGATTGGTAGGTGCTCAGCGAGGCGGTGATGATGTCGACCTCGCTTCGGCCGCTCCCGGCATTCCGGGACTCCTGGATGAAATAGCCGTTGAACTTGCCAATTTCTTCGTTGGCTCGGCCGATGCAGTTGCGCACCATACTCTCGTTGCGCTCGATCGTTCCCGGCGGCCGGTGTGCATTGTACCGGCTAGAGACGCGCCACCAAAAGTGATCGCCGGATTGGTTCGTTCCAACCACCGCATCTTCGGAGATTTCCAAGTACGCCTTGAACAATCTTTCCATCTCCGCCGGTGAGTACGGTGTGCGGACACCGGCGCGAGATGGAGGATTCGGCATTTGGGAAGGGGCGCGAGGCCTAGGCTCCGGTGTCCACCCGTAGCGCCCATCGGAGGCACCTTGATCGTCGATTGGGTATGGCCGGTAGCCACTCGGAACGCCCGAATCTTGGGTGAGAGGAGTGGCCGAATATTCCGTTTCCGGACTATGAAACGGTTGCGAACCGAACCATTCGGGGTTCCAACCGTGAGAGCCGCTTGGGTTGTCGTCGTTACCGGACATAGTGGTGTTGTAGGGTGTGAGAGGAAGATGAAAATGGATATGAGAGATTGATGATGAGAATTGTGTAGTGAAAGTGTGAATTTTTTGGAGTGAAATTGGGGGTATTTATAGATGAAAGTGTGTATTTTTGGGGTAAAAAAAATAAAAAAAAAATTAAAAAGTGGGGAAAAACGGTTATAAACGGATATAATTTTTTGGGGAAGTGAATTTTTTTTTATTTTTTATCGATTTTTTTAATAAAAATCCGATTTTTTAAAAAAATAAAATAAAAAAATGTTTGAAACCAACGGCTATGCCGTTGGCGAATGGGAGACCGCCACGTGTGCGTCCGCTGGCACGGACGTGCTCGATACATCGAGCAGCGCCGTGCCAGCGGCGCGGTTGCAGCGGTGGCGGTCCTTCGCCTTGCCGCTGGCACGGACGGCGGTGGCGCCAACCGCCACCGCTGCGGATGCTCTTATGGCCGGGATGTATGGCTAGTGATGGAAATATGACCAATAATGATTCGAATGTACATAAAAAGAATTTTTTTATACTTCTAGTTGTCGATCAATACTGTAGAGTGTTTGTGTATTACTCAAGAGCTTTGGCTTGATTGTGGTTTGTCACGTTCATAAAATTTTGCAGTTGATTTCTTATCAAATTATACTTATAAGTTATATTTACCATAAAAAATGTCGATGATCTAAAGGTTCCCCCGACCAGTTCCAACTTGGAAGTGTGCATCCCATCCACCATTCCCCCTCATTCTCCCCCGACCGACACCTTCTCCACCACTGCCCCATTCTCTCCCCCCTCCTCCTCCGCAACCATCGTCGCCTCCCTTCGCTGCAGCCGCCCACACCCTCCTTCGCCTCCGCAGCTGCCTCCTATCCCTCTTTACAAACCATAAGATCTCACCGTGCGCCGCACTCTTAACATCCACTTAGGCACTTACTATACTTGTTAGGCTGCTTTGTAATTCTTTCGTTCAAAACATTTCTATCATATTAGGTAAGGTAGCATGTGAATTGTGTGGTGAATGACAATTCCTATCTTCAAATAACCATCACCACATAAAATATAAGTGGTTGTTGATCAGCTTCAATTTGGACCATTCCCACCATTGGCGCCTCAATAAGATTTGCATTCCAAATCTAACTGTATATCCACTCCACAAAGAAAAACCCTACACACTACTAAACCCACCGTCGCCGCTTCCCCCCCGCCGACAATGGTGGCCTCCGCTCCAACCTCCACCTCCTTCAAACCTTCCCCCATCCCTCCTCTCTCCAATTCCCCCAAGCTTCTCTCTCAGTTCACCCTCCCTTTCCCCCACAAGCTGCCCACCGCCGCCATTTCCCACCGCCGCGCCCTCCAAATCTCAAATGTGCTAACTTCTCCCGACCCACAATCCATCCACGACAAAGAGGAGACTCAGAAATTCGTCTCCCGATTCGCTCCGGACGAGCCTCGCAAGGGCTGCGACGTCTTAGTCGAGGCGCTGGAGCGAGAAGGCGTCACCGACGTCTTCGCCTACCCCGGCGGCGCCTCCATGGAGATCCACCAAGCCCTCACCCGCTCCGGCACCATCCGCAACGTCCTCCCTCGCCACGAGCAGGGAGGCGTCTTCGCCGCCGAGGGCTACGCCCGCGCCTCCGGCCGCCCCGGCGTCTGCATCGCCACCTCCGGCCCCGGCGCCACCAATCTCGTCTCCGGCCTCGCAGATGCCCTCCTCGACAGCGTCCCAATGGTGGCGATCACAGGCCAAGTGCCGCGCCGCATGATCGGCACCGACGCGTTCCAGGAAACCCCAATTGTCGAGGTAACTAGGTCAATCACGAAGCACAATTACCTTGTGTTAGATGTTGAAGATATTCCGAGAATTGTGAAAGAGGCGTTTTTCATTGCGCGGTCGGGTAGGCCTGGCCCGGTTCTGATTGACGTGCCTAAGGATATTCAGCAGCAAATGGTGGTTCCCAATTGGGATCAGCCGATGAAATTGGGCGGTTTCTTATCTAGATTGCCGAAGCCCCCGAGTGAGGTGTTGCTGGAACAGATAGTTAGGTTGATATCTGAGTCGAAAAGGCCGGTTCTTTATGTAGGCGGTGGTTGTTTGAATTCGAGCGAGGAGCTGAGGATATTCGTGGAGCTCACGGGAATCCCGGTTGCTAGCACGCTCATGGGCCTTGGCTCTTATCCTTGTTCGGATGAGGAATGTTCGTTGCAAATGCTCGGAATGCACGGTACTGTCTACGCGAATTATTCAGTCGACAAGAGTGATTTGTTGCTTGCTTTTGGGGTTAGGTTTGATGACCGTGTGACGGGAAAGCTGGAAACGTTTGCGAGTAGAGCCAAGATTGTTCACATTGACATCGATTCTGCTGAGATTGGGAAGAACAAGTTGCCACATGTGTCTATTTGTGCTGATATTAAATTGGCTTTGCAAGGCTTGAATTTGATATTGGAAGAGAAAGGGAAAGAGGGTCTTGATTTTTCAGCGTGGAGGGATGAGCTAAAAGAGCAGAAGTTGAAGTTTCCTTTGAGCTATAAAACATTTGGTGATGCCATTCCTCCTCAGTATGCGATTCAGGTTCTTGATGAACTCACTGGAGGGAATGCAATCATCAGCACGGGGGTTGGGCAGCACCAGATGTGGGCCGCACAGTACTATAAGTACAATAAGCCACGGCAGTGGTTGACGTCAGGTGGTTTAGGCGCGATGGGTTTTGGACTCCCGGCTGCAATGGGAGCTGCTGTTGCAAGGCCGGATGCAGTTGTAGTGGACATAGACGGCGATGGTAGCTTCATAATGAATGTGCAAGAGTTGGCTACTGTCCGGGTGGAGAACCTTCCCGTCAAGATTATGTTGTTGAATAACCAGCATCTTGGTATGGTGGTCCAGTGGGAAGATCGCTTCTACAAGTCCAACCGAGCACATACTTATCTTGGAAACCCTTCCAATGAGTCGGAGATTTTCCCTGATATGTTGAAATTTGCAGAGGCTTGTGATGTGCCTGCTGCTCGTGTGACAAAGAGGGAAGATGTCAGGGCGGCAATACAGAAAATGTTGGATACTCCCGGGCCATATCTCTTGGATGTCATTGTTCCACATCAAGAGCATGTGTTGCCCATGATCCCGAGTGGGGGAGCCTTTCAAGATGTTATAACAGAGGGTGATGGAAGAACTAAATATTGATGTCTTGATTTCGCATAGTTCAAATTAGACATCAGAGTAATGGATGCAGGTTATGAGTTGGCTTTGTAAGTTAGTTTGAATTTTGGTTCAGTTGTACTAGGTTTACTTTATGCAGTGATTGGTATCTAGTGGATACCATTTGTTTGATGTCATGTCACCTTCTTCCGTTGAATAGTACGACAAGAGAGGAGTTATGTTTGGAATTGCTAGTAACATTGTGTTCAAGTAGCCTTTCCTTTTCCTTTTCCTTTTCCTTTTCCTTTTCCTTTTCCTTTTCCTTTTCTATTCTTCATATATTGGGGGCTATCACAAGCTAACACCATAATGAGATATTTCCACATGTTGTTGGTGTTGTCTAATAATTACCGTATTAGCCTAGATGTATATTTCCTGTTTTGATTGGCTAGCATCATATTTGAAAGAAAAGAAAGAAGACTAAATGCAGAGAGAAGGATGCTGAGAATACATACAAGAAACCTTCAAATCTGAAATCAGCTGAGTCTGGGATATGGTGATTCTTCCATTGGAGCTAAGGTAACACACATTGCGTAATTAGTCGCTTCAAATTTCATAATATTGAATATATTAGTACGGAAATTAAGATTTCCAGATGAAATTCTTCTGATAAAAGAATGCTATCTATGTATGCTTGTTTGTTAAACAGCTAAAAATCTCCTGTAACCTTATGCATAAAGTGAGAATGTTGATTTGAGTTACCTCTGTAAAAAGAAGAAGAAAAATGTTGCTTTAAGCATTCAAGAGGAATATTTTCATCATGAAAATGTCTACTTGACACTTGAGCTAAACTTTAATGTTTTTACAGGTTTATACATAATAACTTCACTCATTCACTGCTGCAGAGGAGGTTGACATGTCGAAGGACTTTCTTCTTACCAAAAGGCAGGTAACCGTCGAAGAATGAGCATGTGTATTATCAGGACTGCATAGCACAAAATCTGGCCTATAGAGTGCAAGATTCAGCTGATCTTCTCCCACAGCCAATGCGGTAGTGTCTAGCAGAACATGCCATGAGTTGCGATGGGCTTCTGAAATCCAATGCATGGAGTATCGCGTTCCATTTACTTCAACCGGGTAGGAAAACAGCCCTTTGGGAGTGTGCTTGCATTTCCTTCTGAAATAATGACTAAGTTGTGAACCCTTAATCCTCAAATCCAACCAAGATTCTGGTGCTGCAATCACTCTTGATTCCTTATAGGTTGCGAATTCTTTCACATAATCAGCATCTTCCCCGATAATTGTCAGGTAATAGTTCCCCTTGAAAAAGGGGTAGCTTTCTCCAACCAACATCATTGCATCCTTATAGTTCTGGGTAAAGAGAACAAGATACTCCTCATCAGGTAATCCACAGTGCTTCAA
Organism: Salvia splendens; assembly: GCF_004379255.2. Classification (NCBI taxonomy): domain Eukaryota; kingdom Viridiplantae; phylum Streptophyta; class Magnoliopsida; order Lamiales; family Lamiaceae; genus Salvia; species Salvia splendens. The sequence continues at coordinate 26,911,079 of NC_056045.1, forward strand.
AACCTTGTTTCTAGCTTGAATTTCAGGAATTGAGACGAAGCTCCCGACGAAAGAGGACTTTTTGGTGAGGATGCTGAGCAATCTCGATGGCTCCAGCTGTGTATTCTCGAGATCAGGGAGGCTGCTTCCAAAGGTGTCTCTGGAAAATCCTCTTGGCGATTTCCGCTTGTCGTCTGGCTGAGGTTCTTCAAGTTTTTCTGTGACACAGAGATCATAGAGATCGGTTTTCTCTCCTCCTTCCACGAGGGCGTTGGAGTACTCTGGGTACTTGGCCACAACATACTGCTCCACATATTGCATTTCAGTCGGAGTTATCGGTCCTGACCACCTTAGGTCCAGACCGTGCAGCGTAGATATGGCTTCAGCAACTATATGAGCTGGTATTACTCTGTGAGCTTTCTGTTTCATTTTCCCAAATACAAGTTAAATCAGATGCATTTCTAACATGATTTTCTTGATAAAAAATGTTGCTCTTACCTTAAAAACCATGCTGCTTGGTCTGCCAGTTTCAGTTGGTGATTTTGCTGCACTGAATAAGGATTTTCTCATGTCTTCTTCTTTGGCTACCTAATTTTCAAGAAAATAAGAGTTGTGGAGTAAAATCAAACATGTGACTGTTTCTATCTCATAACTCATAAGTTACAAGAATGCTCATGTTCTTACCTTCATTCCTGGAGATATAACTGCGTCCTTCCCATCATTCCTCTCCATGGTTGTTGCTGATCTTTCCCTGCCCATAAACTGCGGGATCTTTTTAGGTCAAAAGGCGAAGAGAGAGAGAGGGGATCGGTACCAGAAGTAGGAGATGAAACCAAAGTGAATACAGAACGAGCAGCTCTATTTTTATGAAATCATCGTCAACAACAAGGAGTATGTGATGTCGTTGCTGGAGTTATAGCAGACGCAGCGATAGATGATCAATGATGCTGCAGGTAAAGTCAACGGGAAGATGTGAAGAGTGGCAACAAAATGTAGCTGTAGTGGTGATGGGGATCAGAGTTTTAAAATAAGAGCAGAGGCAATCTAGAGAAGGTAAAGACGATAAATGAGGTTGCATTGTGCATCTTTTTTCTTGCAAAATAAACATGATTCCGTCACTCATGCTTTGGATTTATTAGGACCAATGATTATATACAATAACGATGAACCTAGACGCAGGTTGCTCGAATCTTCCTAAGAGGGGGTTGTAGTAGAATATTTAGAGTTTGAAAGGGACATGAAAATTGTTTGGTTTTAAAAATGTGGAACAAAAAGGGAGTGATGGAAGGCCAGTTGAGATTGTTTATTGTTGTTTGAGTATTGGTTAGCAGCAGCAAATAGGAATATTCCTAGTACAAGTGTGAAAACTAATATACAAATTACAGATACCTGTTTGTTTGTGTTTCTGATTGTAGACCTTACATCATCAAGACCAAGTCAAGATAGCAGAGCCTATGAAACTCTCTCTCTCTCTCTCTCTCTCTGTGTGTGTGAATTGACCTGGCATTCATTTTCATCATAGTGCAGTCAGTCAATTTCATGAATACTACTTGGAAAATCTTGCTATTATTAACCTAATGTTTGTGAATGATGCAAACTTTGACATGAATGTGTGTGTGAAGTGAACTGAACTCTCTGACTTGGTAAAGAGTAAATCAGCCTGCAAGGTAGTTGAGAGAGAGAGAGTGAGAGAACTGGGAAAAATTGCTATGTAACCAAAAAGAAAATAAAATATATATGTAATTTAAAAAAGAATCGTATCTACATTATTCTCTTACTTTACTGTAACTATTTGTCATTTTCCTCGACAAAAGACCGTCAATCACTTGAGATGGAACGGAAAGAGTATATAATATATTAGGCATTCCAAAATAAAAAGGTATTGAGAGTTTGAGATTAGCTTCAACAACTCACCGGCCGCTCAACCCATTGCATATCTTCCCCTTTTGGACTATATCTTGATTTTACTCCATTAATTAATCATGACAGCTTAATTAAGCATTTGAATAAATATAACTATTGAGATTTTATAAAAAAACACTAACATTTCTGATTTAAATATAATCTAGTAAGAGAAATTTATTTAGGGTCAGTTTGCAAGATTATATTTCATGGTTAAACATGTATCATGCTTGGTTAATAAAATTGAATCTCACAATTTTATCCTAGATGAATAATCATGAGATAATGAATCGTAGCCAACCCCTCCAACTAAAATAATAGTGCAACTTAATTTTAGATGGATAATCTAACGACAATGGATTATACCAACAGAAGAACGGCACTATTATTTTAGTTGGATAATCTAACGACAATGGATTATACCAACAGAAGAACGGCACCTTAGGAGTGAAGCTAACATATGCATACAAGTCTACTAGTAACATATGCATACAATACTTGCAAAATAATAAAAGGCATAAGATAATAAATAAACTGCTAAAAAGAGAGCATAACATATTTTTGACATAAAAATAAATAGCGACAACTGAATAATAATGTAACCAAAAAGAAAATAAAATATTTTTGAGAGAGTAAAATAAGAGAGAAAATAAAGTAAAGAGAGATGAAGAAAGAGTAAAACACGAGAGAGAAAAAAGTTTTCACCAAGAAATGAAATGACTCAACTAGCTTGAGACAAACAAAAAATGATTACGACTCAACTACCTTGGGACATAGGAAGTATAAAACTAATATTTAAAAATAGAAATTACATGCCACTAATTTTTTCAAACCACTTTCCATTAAATTTATTAAAATTTGTGTACGGTAAAAATGTGATAAAATTTGAAGGATGCGAAGGGAGTAGATATATCAAAGGAAATAGAGCAACCCCCATCACCCGTTGGGAGACTTTCGGCCTTAATCCTCAAACTCGGTCGAGCAAGATTAGTCGGATTCTACTGTAGGCGGGTTCGGTATACCCGTGGTTAAATAATAAAAAAAAGGAAATAGAGCAAACAAAAGCATGATAAATGTATTTAATTGGACGCATCGCCTAGAATACAAGGATAAATTTATTTAATTGGATGAATTGACTAGAATATAAGGATAAATCTATTCAATTGGTTCCAACAAAATTTAAGTTGGCTCTGTATTATTCACGATTACATTTTACTTATTTGGACATGTTTTTATAGTTATTCTTTTTATGGTCACCCCATTATAATGAAATTATTAATTTTATGAATTTTTTTTTTAAATATCTTTTATTTCATTCTATCTTCATTTATCTTACTATTAACATTCATTCTCATATTTTTATGCTAAAAAATTTGTTAATCCACTCCTCAATTTTTGTGAAAATGGGAATATGGGCCAGACCATATGCAATATGCCAAGCCCGATGTTAGGCCCAAATCTACGCAATTAAATTACTCTATATTTTAAATTTTAAATTTAAATTAATGTAGTAATATTTTGGACATCGTAACAGCAAAAATCCTCATCCTTCCGTTTCTCACGCGTGCACTCCTCTTCTCTTCATTTCCGGCCTCATTTGTCCTCCCTAAATCAACGCCAAAAATCCTCAATCAATCACTTTTGCTCATTCAATCGCCGTTATTCCTGATTGGTATGCTGTAATAGCGCTACTTACTTTCACGATTCATGCTTTACTTGGCTGAAACACCTCTAATTGTTGAACTTCTGCTGTGGATGATTGTGTTTTGGTTCAATTTTCGATGCGTGTGTATTAATTTCTGATAGATTTACAGCTGGTGAACTTTTCCGATCGAGCAGAAGATGTCGACCGCGCCTCCAGGGGGATCGTCAACTAGGAGAAGCGTGACGTTGACCAGGAAGAAATCTGCTGCTGATAACGGCGGCGGCGGCGATGGAGTGGTTGGAATTCCTCCCTCGAACCACCGCAAATCCATATCCGTCTCCCGTTCCATGTACGCTATCATATCCTATAAGCTTCAATTGGAAAATGTTTTCATTCCGTTATCGTGTGAATGAATTTCTCAATCTAGATAACTTTTCATTAAGTTCTTTAGCAGATTCCTTTAGTGTGGTGGATGGCATTAAATGGAATATTTTCCTGCTTGTTTTTCCATTTATTTTTGCTGTAGAACTGTCATAAAACGATTCTAAACTACTAGTAAATGCCAATGAGTAAAGAACAAGCGATTGGTTGATTGGCTCATAATTGCTGAAAGTAAAAAGTGTCTACGTTTAGTCAAAACATTTTTCGCTCTTTATCCGCACGATCAGGGTGAATTTATTCTAAAAACTGGATACAGTTACTACAGTTTTTATTAGCTTGATTTTGCTGTATGTATATTTTTTAATTAATAAAATTGTTTAATTTCAGCTTCAACAGTAACTGCAGAAAATCCAAATGCTCTTGCAACTATCCTTGCCTTCTTGTTAGCAATCCTCAATACTCCCATAAATGTTGGCCTGATTCTTGGTCGAAGCAAAAATCTCTGTTATTAGAGGATAGTTGTGCTAATGAAGTTGAAAACTCTAGTGAAGTGCTAGGAAGAAAGTAAGAACTATTAGAATAATTTGTCAAAGGATAATGATTGGTGTCTAAACTTAAGTACAAGGAAGTAAAATAAATTTAAGTAACAAGTAGATCTATGACTTTTCCACTTGAAAATTGAAACTAAAGGTATCTTATGTCGTCAAGCACCAAGCTTCACTGCTACTCCCTCTATCTACCAAGACTGTGCAACATGGGGGATGGCATGCTTTTAATAAAATGATAGGTAGACTGTGTACTTAAAAGAATTTAGAGCTTCCACTTGAAGTGAGGATGTATTACACAAAGACTGACTGGGGTTTGATGTTAAAAGTAAGCATATACATACTCTAACCAAATAATGTAATAGTGTTGGGTAGTTACTAGTATTAATTATGCTTTACTGATACAATCATTCAAATGAGCAAAGTTCAGAATCTTCAGAGCTTGAAAAACCAAAGCTGTTACATTTTTGTCTTGCTTTCGTGTTTCATTTTGTTTCTTAGTGGTGAGAATTATGTTCAAACACATGGCTGAGCATTGTAAGTTGAAGGCTAACTTGTTAAATCTTTTGTTGAGAAAGTTAACTTATTTATTCTAAGTAAGAAGTGGGAGGAGTGCACGTTTATGTACACATTATCATAGGTATGCTCTTCATCTTTATGATCGTATTTTGGCTTATAAATTGATTTGTTGTGCCATGGCGGAAGACACATCAAACATAAATGCATGCAACTAATTCCTTTTGACAAAATGTATTTCCATGATATTTGAGAATTATTATTCTTCAAATTTGCATCAGAGGACTGACAGGGGAACGGACGGTCAAGCGATTGAGGTTATCAAAAGCCTTGACAGTACCAGAAACTACCACTATAATTGAAGCTTGTCGCCGGATGGCTGCCCGTAGGGTTGATGCTTTACTGCTAACCGATTCAAATGCATTATTGTGTGGAATCCTGACAGATAAGGTACTTGTTGGAGGGACATGCATGTAACTGGGAGCTAGTTTTAGTCTTTTGACAAGTCCCCATGTTGCTTGTTCTCATTTCTTTTCTTGGAAGTAATGACATTTTTCTTCTTTGCACTGAAGGATATAGCTATGAAAGTCATTGCTCATGATCTAAATCTTGAGGAAACTCCTGTGTCTAAGGTCATGACTAGGAACCCAGTATTTGTGCTTTCTGATAATCTTGCTGTCGAAGCGTTGCAAAAAATGGTTCAAGGTCTCTTTTATCTAAAACTTCATGCCTCAATGATGAATCTTGTTTTAGAATCTAAATTGGCTTGGCTTATTTTCCACAGGAAAGTTTAGACATTTACCAGTTGTTGAAAAAGGAGAGGTGATTGCTTTACTTGACATAGCAAAATGTTTGTATGATGCTATTGCTCGTTTGGAGAGGGCAGCTGAGAAGGGAAAAGCGATTGCAGCTGCTGTTGAAGGCGTGGAGAGACATTGGGGGACCACAGTTTCTGGTTGGTGCATGCATCCATTAAATGTTCTCTCCTTTTTCTTGCAGATTTTACTTTTGCATTTCTTGTCCTTGTTTTTCTTTTCCAGTGGCCTTAGATTATCTTTCATGTTATAATTACAAGTGTCTAGCCATTTCGTATGTTATTAAGAATCATGATCATTCACTGGCAATGCTACTGTTTTAATTTTAACATGTTAATATGTAGGCCCGAACACATTCATTGAGACACTTCGAGAGCGAATGTTTACACCCTCTGTGTCCACTATAATTCCTGACAACTCAAAGTAGGTAATATCTTCACTTTGCTATTATCTATATCCATAGCCTGCATCTTATGACTATAGCAAGATATTAGAAGCGTAATGCAACTAATCTTGTGGTTTGTTAGGATTGTTACAGTAGATCCAAGTGACACTGTGCTAGAGGCTGCAAAGAAGATGTTTGAAGTTCAAGCAAGCTCTGCCATTGTAATTGTAGAAAACAAACCACGAGGAATACTTACGTGAGCTTTCCCTTCTTTATGAAAATGCCAATTTGAATGACAAGTTCTGTGTGCACAATCTGTGAAATTTTGTGTCTTAACTGAGCACTCACTTGTATGCAATACTTATATTAGTTCAAAAGACATGCTGATGAGGGTCATAGCTCAAGATCTTTCTCCAGGATCTACTTTAGTGGAGAAGGTAAACTTTACCCTTCTCTCTCCTTTTCTTTGGTTATTGCTCCCATATCCATCGCTCTAGCTGTTCAATCTCTGGAGTTGTTTTGCTGGAATTTTTTTCTGGAATAAGGACAATTCATAATAGACTTTTGCAGTATATTTTGTCAAGTTTCAGTTTTCTGATTGAACTTTTCTTGGTAAATTGGAAGGTATGCTAATATCGCTCATTTTTTCATATCACTAAAACAATTCTCCAGGTGATGACACCAAATCCAGAGTGTGCTACTGTAGATACTCCTATTGTTGATGCACTTCATACCATGCATGATGGGAAATTTTTGCACCTTCCAGTTGTTGATAAAGGTATACCAACATAATATGTCATAGGAAGAATTTTGAGGATTATAATTCCAGGTCTAATATTTAACGCAATGATACAGAAGGAGTGGCAGTAGCTGTTCTCGATGTTCTTCATATAACTCATGCTGCAATAGCCACAGTAAGTCAATCTGAACCTTCCTTTCAATGGATGAGGTAATTAGAGATCAAATGATTTGAACTAAGAAATGTGCTAACCTATTGAAGCCATGTCTATAAGATACGACATAAACTACCTTATATTTTCAACTAAAACTGTAATTGCTTTAATTGTCAATGTTTCACTTTCATTTGTTTTGCAATTTCATTATTAATTTTAATACATTTTCTTGCAGTTTAGAAGAAGAATGTGACTATATCAATCTAAACATTTTATTTCATTTTTTGGGGTTATCAATGAAAATTATCGTCAACTTTACTGTTGCATGAGCTATGTTCTTATGGATTGGATGAAGACAGGATGATTGTCTCAGGCATATATTTCATCACTTGAATTAAGACTATTAACACTCCCATTTTTTTATTTTGAGATCTTCAACGTGCTGCTTTTACTCATGCTAAAGGGCAGTCCTGATTATTTTGACACTTTAGAGTTTATACTGTTGCATTATGTACTACTTTCTGAAGATTTTATCCTCTGATTGGGTTTTTTTACCAGGTTGGAAGTACTGCAGCAGTCAATGGAGAGGCCACAAACACCATGCTGCAAAAGTTCTGGGATTCTGCAATGGAACTAAATCCAGATGATGATGATGAGACCCGGAGGTTGTGTGCTTTACTGCTGATTTTTAATTCTTGATTGTTTACAGTTCCTTACAATCTCGATTTGATATTTCAGTGAGAATTCCTTGAAATTTCCTTCTGATGCGGGAGATGGCGGACGATCTATTGCTTATTCTACTTCCACCCCCAACTCGTTTGCTTTCAAAATTCAAGATGGAAAAGGAAGGATGCATAGATTCTTATGTGGTATTTTTCAATTGTTATCTTTTAGTGTGAAAAATAGTCTTGTTATCCCAGTATACGTTTAGCCTTTTAGGTTTATCATTATTACCTCTTCAAGTTTTATGCCACAGAAGAATACACCACAATTACTATATCTACATATCATTTCACTCGCTTTTATGCATGGAGATCTTATGTGTTGAAAATTGTGTCTTGTACTTTTATCATCTCTATTACATACTGCACAGATACTTTTTTGCATCACTTTGTGTCGCTATTTTGTGTTTAGGTACACAGAGTTTGACCGACCTTATAGCAGCCATCCTTCAGAGATTAGGAGATGAAATTGACCGTGACAACCTTCCTCATATTCTGGTAGGATGTGCTCTTTACTCTGCTCAGCTGCTTTATTTTCTATATATTTTGAAGTCTTACGCTTTTGGATTGCTATCATTCCCTAGTATGAAGATGAAGACAAGGACAAGGTTGTGCTTGCATCTGATAATGATCTTCAAGCAGCTGTAGATCATGCCAGACTAGCTGGTTGGAAGGTCAGTTTTTTACACTCGAAAGTAACTTTTGCTGTCTGTTTCTGGCGAAGAATTTGCATCCATTTGCGAAGTTATCTTTTAAATTCACCTAGCAACATGAACAGGGATTGAAATTGCATTTAGAGTATACCAGTGCAGCACGTCCTCGGATGGGATCCAAGTCAAAAGGTATGGAATATGCTCAAGCAGATGCTTGGGCTTCGGCATACAGCTCTGTGGCAGCTGGGGCTGCCTTAGTTGCTGGTTTAGGCGTTTTAGCATTCTTGAGGCGACCTGCAAATTGATTCGATATACACGTTGCTCGGAGAGGTTGAAGAGGAAAGAAACCAGAGTGTGGTTGTGGTATCTTTTGGTTGCCATTTGTGAGTATACCTTAACATAACAAGAGAGAGTGGATTGTGTCTTGCAAAATTACAATAAGCAGAGGTGATTATGACGAAAAAATTGGTATGTATTTTCATTGAAAAATTGGATTTGTATATGCTGTAAGTGGAACTGCATACATACAGTATCCAACTTTCTATTTGTCTCACTTTAATCATTTTGGATTGTAAAAAATAATGGAATTCCATTTGTTTTAACACCATATTTGTATTCAGACTTCTTTTATTTCGTTAATTTTGGTCTTGAAGACCATAAATTTTGGGCGAATTTTTGGTATTTTACAAGAACTTTGAAAGTGGTCTTAAAAATAATACCCTCTTAAACAGTGCAAATTTTCCAATCCGAAACAAAGAGAAATGTTTTGGTAGATTTAATCTTGCGTGCTTAGCTGTGAAATCTATGTAGTTTAGTCTGAATATTACATGTAACGACGTTATTTTGACGAATGATCTGATAAAATATGCCCTTAGATTTTTAGAGTTTAAAGAATAATCTGTGTATTGTTAAGACCACTTTCAAAATTTGTACTCCTTCCGTCCGCGAATAGGAGTTCCGTTTTTCCATTTTAGTCCGTCTGCGAATAGGAGTTCCGATTCACTTTTACCATAAATGATAATAGGATCCCACCTTCATCTAACTCGTTCCACTCACATTTCATTTAAAACTAATATATACACGTGAGACCCTTATTTCGCTAACTTTTTTCCAACCACTTTTCTTAACATTTATTAAAACTCGTGCCGCCAAGGAATGAAACTCCTAATGGCGGATGAATGGAGTAAAATATATTAGAATTTGTTCAAAATTTATAGTTTTAAGACCAATAACCTTGTAATTTCTCATATGAGAAATGAGTGGTTAAGCAGATTGCTTTCGATGTTTGTTGAAAATTTGCCCACAATGTAAGCATAATTTGGGGTAACATAAATAATAGCAAAAAATTAATACATTGAATGCTTCACCTCAATTAGTATAAGGATGTGACATTTTCATTAAAAGAATATTGTCATGAGTTAAATCAAATATTTACTACTACTAATTTATGTGTGACATGTTTCATTAAATGTGAGGGTCATCGCACCGACCGATCCTCTAAGAGCATCCACTACGCGTCCCGCGCGGCTCGCGTTCCGTCCCGGAGGGACTGTTCCGCCGCGGGACGCGTTGCAACGTTCGTCCCGTCCCGTAGCCCGTCCCGTAGCCCGTCCCGTAGCCCGTATCCACGAGACAAGGGACGCGCCAGCCCGTCACGCACCCGGGCGACGTGGCACGCCCCCGATGCATATAATTAAAATATGTAAATATGAAAATACTCCGAAAACGCCCGATCGCCGGCCTCACCCAGCCCAACCGCCTGTTTGCCTACTCCGCCACCTCCCACGGCTCCACCAGCCACGTCAAGCGCCAGCTCGCCACCGGCTACCCGCAGCAGACGATTTTCGAGTCTCTCCGCGAAGACGGCTTGGATTTTGGAGTTTATTTCCAGAACATTCCAACCACATTGTTTTATAGAAATCTAAGGAAATTGAAGTATGCGTCAGAAGTTTCATGACTATGATTTTAGGTTTAAAAAGGATGCTAGGGCTGGGAAATTGCCCAATTTGTGCGTGATTGAGCCGAGGCACTTCGACATTTTAGGGTTCCCGGCCAACGACGATCACCCCTCTCATGACGTTGCCAATGGGCAGAAGCTCGTGAAGGAGATCTACGAGACACTGAGGGGAAGCCCTCAGTGGAATCAGACTCTTTTCGTCATCACCTAAGATGAGCATGGAGGTTTCTATGATCATGTCCAGACGCCATTCGTCAATATCCCCAATCCTGATGGGAACACCGGGCCGGCCCCCTATTTCTTCAAGTTTGATAGGCTTGGTGTTCGTGTGCCTACTATCATGGTGTCTCCTTGGATCAACAAAGGGACTGGTATATATTCATGCTCTTAACAATTGCTACATTAGTATATATTGATACTACTTGCTGTCAATTTGCAGGGATACTGTTTTTTATGATGAATGTATTTCACATTCTTGGATATTTTGACTTGGAACACTCATTCTCTTGAAGATGGATATCGAGAGGGGTAGCGGCGATTGAAACCATTGTAGTTTAGAGTTTGTAGAGAATAGTATATAAGTTCTCTTATTTCTTGTATATTGAAAGTGTACAATTTCTCCTTCTTTTATAGGTGAAGGGAAGAACTATCTAAGGCAAGAGATCAATCTATTCTAGGAGCCTATTACAAGGTATTAATTACAAATCAATTACCAATCTTCTCATCAATTATGGATCCTTTCCTTGTATAGTTTGACACTCCCCCTCAAGTTGAGCAACGGTGTCTCCGATGTTCAACTTGCCTAAGACTTCGTGGAATACCTTATGATGTATTGCTTTAGTGAGGATATCTGCAAGCTGATCTTCAGACTTTACAAAAGGAAATTCGATGACTCCGACTTCGAGATTTTCTTTGATGAAGTGTCGATCTACTTCCACATGTTTAGTCCTATCGTGTTGCACTAGGTTTTCGGAGATGCTGATTGCTGCCTTATTGTCACAAAACAATTGACTTTTCCGTGTTGGAGGAAAGCCCATCTCGGTCAACAGTCTTCGTAGCCACATGATCTTCGTTAGACCACTTTTGATTCCTCGGAATTCTGCTTCAGCACTCGACAATGCTACCACCTTTTGCTTCTTACTCCTCCAAGTGACTAGGTTGCCTCCTACAAAGGTAAAGTACCCCCTGTCGACCTTCTATCAATTGGGTTGTTTGCCCAGTCAGCATCCGTGTATCCATCAACTTCTAGGTTTTCCTTTTTCTCTAGGAACACACCATACCCTGTAGTTCCCTTTAGATACCTTACTATCCTCAACGCAGTTTCCATATGACCTTCTTGAGGCTTATGCATGAATTGACTTACGACACCGACTGCATAGGTAATGTCAGGCCTTGTATGTGATAGATAGATCAATTTTCCCACTAGTCTCTGGTATTTCCCACGGTCAGCTAACTTCGCTCTTTCTTTGATTTTCAATCCATGGTTTGGAATCATTGGGCTTTCTACAGGTTTGCATTCCAATAGCCCGGTTTCTACCAGCAGATCTAGTACATATTTCTTCTGCTTAGAAAGATCCCACGTTGTGATCTCAGTAGCTCAATCCCCAAGAAGTACTTTAGGGCTCCGAGGTTCTTCATTTCAAATTCCTTGCACAAATTCTCCTTTAAATTCTGGATTTCTTCTTTGTCATCTCCAGTAATGATCATGTCATCCACATAGATGATTAGGCATGTCATCTTATCCCCCTTCTCTTTAGAAATAGCGTAAGATCAGATTGGCTTTGTGTGAAACCATGTTTGACCATTGCTTGGCATAATCTTCCGAACCATATCCTCGGGGACTGCTTGAGCCCGTATAGTGTCTTCCTTAGCCTGCATACTTCTCCTACCCCAAACTCCTCTGAACAACCCGGAGGAACTTCCATGTTCACTTCCTTGTCCTTCTCGAGTTCTCCATGTAAGAACACGTTGGTTACATCAAACTGGTGCAAAGGCCAGTCCTTACAGCAGCTACAGACAATAATGTTCTCACCGTATTTAGTTTGGCCACCGGAGAAAAGGTCTCTTCATAGTCCACTCCATATACTTGAGTGTATCCCTTGGCTACCAATCGCGCTTTATATCTCTCGATTGAACTATCAGCTCGTCTCTTGATAGTAAAGACCCATCTGCATCCAACTAGTTTCTTCCCTTTCGGTAAAGTGCACTTTTCCCACGTGTCATTCTTCTTTAAGGCATCTATCTCCTTTTTCATTGCATCCTCGAACGATTGTGGAATTTCTTCTTCCCCATAAAGGGCAGCCTCAAATGCCCTTGCCATCTCTGTGAGTTGTCCTTGAACAGTATTTGCCAATGAATATCTTGATTTTCTTCCCGTCCAATCTGAGGAGTATCTTCGTGGAGAGACGCCTCTAGTACTTCTTTTGGGCAACTCATACTGCCCAGTATCTTCATCTACGCCCATTGGTTCTACTTCATCTTCCCTGTCATTATTAGTGTTGTCTATAACATGCAAAGGTACAATGCTATTTTCAGAACTGTTTACCTCGGGATTCGAGATCGGGGTTGATGGTTCGGCCATGTCACTTAATTCCATGTTCTGTATGTTGGAGTTCGGCTGCCCGGTGGTGCCGCTAACTGTCTCGGGTGGACCGACATCTGTAACAGGCGATGACTGTGGAGGCCGGTTACTCTCCCCCTGGGGCTCAGTTATGGATATAGGTATGGTCGGTCTACGTATAGGAGGCTGGCAATCTAGAGAGTCGTCGTTGTCCTTATTCTCCCCCTGACTCCTAGGTTGGTAGTAGAAGTATTCATCTTGCACAAAGCCACAATTCATTGTGGTATATAGTGTTCGAGAAGTTGGATCATAACAGCGATACCCTTTTTGAGATCTCCCGTATCTTAGAAAAACACATTTGATTGCTCTCGGGGCGAATTTAGTTCTTTCTAGCTTAGGAATGTGGACAAAGACAATACACCCAAACACTCTTGGTTCAAGGCTAAGGGAGGATGGGATGGAATGGTTTTGGGAGAAAATATCAAGAGGTGTTTTGAAGTTTAGAATATATGTCGGGAGACGGTTAATGAGGTAGACGGAAGTGGCTATAGCTTCCGGCCAGAAGGATTTGGGTATGTTTTAGTCAATAAGGAAGGCTCGGGTCATTTCCAGGATATATCTATTTTTTCTCTCGGCTACCCCATTTTATTCCGAAGTGTGAGGGCAGGTAGTTTGGTGAACTAATCCCTTTTCGGCACAAAAAAATTACATTTTGGAATTAACAAATTCTCCCCAGTTATCGGATCTAAGGATTTGGATAGACTGTTTGTATTGAGTTTGTACAAGAGTATAAAATTGAGTAAATTTTTCAAAAACTTCAGATTTTGCTTTTAAAAAATAGACCCATGTCATTCGTGTAAAATCATCTACAAACAACAAAAAATAGCGAAACCCTTGTCCCCTAGTAACCGGTGCAGGACTCCACACATCAGAATGAATTAAGGCAAAATGAGTCTTTTCACGAGTATTATTCGAATGATGAATGTCTATGGCTTTTGGCCAAAAACAGGTTTCACAATTCCAGGCAAGAGTGGAATTAACTAATTTCGGAAAAAGTAAACGAAGATATCCTATAGAAGGGTGTCCAAACTGGCGGTGCCAAAGCCATGTCTGTTTGTCAGTCAGTCCGTGAGACAACAATGCAGAACTCTGTTGGGCTGCCTTATCCACGTAGTACAGTCCGTGTCGTTCAGTGCTACGCCCAACTATCTCCCCCGTCTGGGTATCCTGTAACAAGCAGAAATGAGGTTGCATTAGTAACTTGCAGTGAAGTTCTTTAATTGTATGACTCACAGATAGAAGTTTATGGGATAGAGACGGAACATATAAGCAATTTGAGAGGCGCAAGGTAGGGGAAATATGGATAGTGCCCGCCCCCTTAACTGGTGCTAATTCCCACTAGCTGTTTGGACAAATTTTTTCTGAGATTTTGAGATTTCTAAAAAGTCATTTGCATCATATGACATGGTATCTGTGGCTCCACAATAAAAAAATCCAATGGCTAGTTTTTTCTCCTTTAGTTGAGATCGACGAGTTTGCGAGTGCCTCAAAAGTATTATGGCATGGAATACTAGGGTGGATTTTCAAAGTTTCAAAAGTTGGGTCACCAGAATTATAATTTCCAGATTTTTGGGGTAATTTTAAGAGATTATTAAGTCTTGGGGGCTCAAAATCTAATTTGTTTAAAGATCCCGGGTCAAACAATAAAGTTTGGAAATTTCTGGGGAAGGGGGGGGATATGGAAATATGTTTGGAATGCGGTAAAATGTGAGAGTGAGTTTGTAATGAGGGATCTATTTGAGAAATAGACCCCTCTTTACCTTCAGCCCAAAACCTAGCCGCCATTTCCCCTCCTTCACGTCGCTCTGTGCCCTAGCCGCGACGGTGGCAATGGCTTGTTCCTCTGTTCCTCGGTTGCCCTCGGATTGTCGGCGTTTGGAGGATTGGTGTTGCCCGTTGGATAGTCGGCGTGGGCGGCCCGTTCTCCTGTCGCCACCGCCACAAACGCCGTCGCCGCCCTTCCTCCTTCGCGATTTGCCCTAGCCTGTCGGTTCTTCTTCATCTCCTCCCACCAATCAGGATATCCGTGGAGGAGAAAGCAGGTATCTTTTGTATGTTTTTTTTTTCCTCCACAATGATGGCAAACTAATCGACTTTTATCTTCTTCTCCCCTCCGATTGTTTGAAAATCTCGACGGTGGTTGAGGCGGCGGCGGTTGGCTGTTGGCGACTCTGCTCCGATCCAAGGTTATCAAGCCGGCTCCAATTCCGGAGCTTGGTTCTTTTGACTTGACGAGCCCTGCATTGACGGTTTCATGCCTCACCATTGCGTACACCTGTCTCAGGTTCGGCAGTGGATCCTTGTTGATAATCTCATTCTTTATCCCTTCATATCCCTCGTCCAGTGCGGTAAGGAATTGGTACACTCTCATCCTCTGTATTGTTTGGTTATTCTTCTCGATTGATGGTGGGTGGTCGATTGTGCTTGGGTCACGAGCATCTATGGATATCCACAGATCTTGAAATTTGACCCACAAAGCTTCGACCCGCCTCATCGTCATACACTGTCTGTGTAGGCCATATAAATGGATTGGATCTCTGCCGCTTTCGTATGTAATTGCCAGGCCTTCCCAGAGGTCCTTGGCGGTTGCATATTGCGAGACCTCTGTTACGAGATCCGGTGCGATATTGTTGATAATCCAATTGAATGTGCAGTGATCCCTTTGCTGCCATTTTGGGTAGTTTGGATCGGTCAGTGGTGGGGGGCTTGAAACTCCGAGAATGTGGGATGTCAGCCCTTTACCACCGATTGCACGTTCCATCAGATTTGGCCATAAGGGGTAATTGTCCCCATTCAACTTGGTCTGGATGGTAATCTCACCGAGAGATTCAATCTGGGATGATGGTGTGTATGGTGGTTTGTTGCTGATCTTGAGAAACTTGGCGAATTGCGCCGCAAGATCGGTTGGGATGTTTATGGTGTTTGAGGATGTGTTGGTTGGGTTTGAACTTTCGGATCTGACATGTTTGATTGCTCACAGTTCAAGGTCGATGGGTCGGGAAAGGTATGGGACTGTGATGAACTTTCTCTGAGTCCACCACGTTAACAACCTGCTCTGATACCATCTTGAAGATGAATATCGAGAGGGGTAGCGACGATTGAAACCATTGTAGATTAGAGTTTGTAGAGAATAGTATATAAGTTCTCTTATTTCTTGTATATTGAAAGTGTACAATTTCTCCTTTTTTTATAGGTGAAGGGAAGAACTATCTAAGGAAAGAAATCAATCTATTCTAGGAGCCTATTACAAGGTATTAATTACAAATCAATTACCAATCTTCTCATCAATTATGGATCATTTCCTTGTATAGTTTGACACATTCATATATAGATGATTTGACCTTATATATAGTTGTGTTCACTTTGTAGGAATGATGTTCTTGATGATCATGTCTTTCACATTCTTGGATTAACATTCGCTCATTTGTTAGATGCTCTTGACCTTTAGAAGTTTATATAGTTGCTTTCACTTTGAAGGAATGAAAGTTTCATTCTTGATGAGGAATGTCTTTCACATTCTTGGAAATTTAGTCTTGGAGCATCATTCATATACAGATTTTTTGGCCTTTAGGAGTTTATCTTTCATATTTGAAGGAAAGTTCTTGATGATGAATGTGTTTCACATTGTTGGATATTGAGTCTTGGAACAGTCATTCATATGCTAGACGCTTTTGGCCTTTATGAGTTTATATAGTTACTTTCACTTTGCCAGAATGAAGTTCTTGATGTTCATGTGGCATTTTAGTCTTGGAACATTCATTCATAGTTGCTTTGGCATTTAGTAGTTTATATTTGCATATAATGATATTAATCTATAGTTGCTTTAAAAAATAGGGCTAATTTTAAGTTGTTATACCTCGAAAAACTTGATTGATTTTGTGAAATGTTCAGGATGAAAAAATCAAAAGATAAAGTTTAGGATCAAAATGATAAAATGAGCATATATGTTCAGGATCAATTTTGCCATATACTCAATATAAAATTATAACCTTTTCAATTCACAATTATCTCATACTGTCTTAGTCAAACTCAAAAATATTACTGACAATACCAATATGTCAGTGACAACAAAATGATACTACAACTGTTTTGGATAAATTACACCACTTTATGATATACTATAGATTAAAATGACAACAATTTATCCGAAACGATGTGATTTATGCTACACCAGTTTTGATTTATGTTATTGTCCAATACATAATTGTGAAAAATTAAAAAGTTATGATTTTTATCTTAGGGACGTACAAATAAAAAATACTATAACTTTAAATAGTAATTATTTCATTTTTGTATAGGTTATATTTTACTCAAAAAGTATAAACTTTTAAGGGTACCATTTTATTTCAAATTTGAGATATATAGGAGTATGGTTTTTTTCTTGTAAAGGAAGTTTTTACGGTCAATATAATAGTATTCGAGAATTCATAGTATTAATTACTATTGAAAAATGAAATTGTTTGTCTTCCTTTCACCACTTGTTTTGGTAAACGCTATTATGTAAATTTTGCGACTCTTGTTTAAAACCATAACGACTCCTCACAGAAACGGTTGAAATTAACCGAAAGAACAACCAGATTTCATGCTCCCTTTGTTTAATCATTTTCTGGGGAGTGAGTGAGCGAGAGATGATGATAATGGGTCACCCTCTCCATCACATTTCCCCTGCGTTTCCCAATTCAAAACCCACCCCTAAATTTTCCTGTAAATTTAGCGTCGATTGCATCAACAATATCGATAAATATTCTACTACTAAACCCCCAATTAGTTGGTCTACTAACCTAATCTCCGTTGCAATTGCTGTGGCCCTTGTTGCTCCACTCCCATCTTCTGCAATCCCATTTACCCCTTTCAATCCCAAATCTTCTTCAACAACCACTCCTTTTTCACAGGCACAGAATCTTCCCACTGGATTGGAAAACGGGTATACCTTTGCTCTCTCTGTCAAGATCTCAATCCGAATTTTATATTACGTGTTTTCCCCTTTTAGTGTGTTTTTAGCAGTTCAGAGTGTTAATTGAACATCTTGGAATTATTTTTTTTACTAATTTGATGCAAAATTGATGATGATGGTATAGTTAGGTTTCCCAAATTCATGTTACTGGTGATGAATGTTGGAATAAATATATACATGTATCAAATTAGTGGAATTTTGTGAATCTCATGATAAGAAAAAAATGTGGCATGTAATGTAATGAGTCTTGGATTGGATGCAGAAAAATTAGACCTTGTCCTGCAATAAATCCAGGGTGTATATCAAGTAATCCCAAGTCATCGAATTTTTCGTTTCCATGGAAAATAGAGGGCTACTCCTCGAGCGGTTCTGCCATTCAGGTCAGCCCCTACCCTTCCTTTGATATGTCCGATGTTGGTTAAACCAAACTAGGGATCTAACTGATGTGTGGTATCAGCAACTGCAAGATGCAATCCTAAAAACTCAGAAGAATGCCAAGATTCAGCTTGTCGAAGATACACCTTCCGGTAACTCACTACTCGATAAAATTTTAGCACAACCATGTTATAGAGCTGGTGATCTTGTGTATGCATTTTTGCGTGTTTCTGCGGTGTTGGTTGTATTAGTATGTGCATAAATTTCAACAAGGGGGAATGATGTTGATTGAGGGATTCTACTCCAACTAGAGTTAAGATGTTAGATTGTTACATGTAATGAATTGAAGTTTCTTTTGATGAAAATGTGGGAATAATGCAGGGATGTATCAGCAGGCTTAGGTGGACGGAGGATTTGGTCGTGACGTTATGGAGTTTCTGGTGAACAGAGACGTGGTTTCTTATAGAGCTATGGCGACCAAGGTAACGTACGTATACCCCTTCACCACAGCCTTGGGGGACTCGAAAGGGCAGGAAGAGAGACTGCAGCAGATCGTCAACGAATTAGGCTGGTATGCCCCAAGGTTTGATTTGATGGACTAGATGTATGTGTAGATAGTGTTGCAATCATGCTCCAAAATGTCTAGTGATGACATTTTCACAGGCAATATGGATTTGTAATCATAAACTGGAATTTTTGTATTGTTTGAAGAAAAACTCATTAATCAAATGTGCAGGAAAGTTAAAACATCATTGAATTTTGTGTAAACAGGGAGAGTATTCATGCAGATATGTGAACCTAAAGCTCAAACTTATATGTTAAGTTGAGCTCATTCCCCGTTCCAATTTTTTTTTTCTATAAATTACAATTTAGTTGATATGATGCTTTTGGTTTATAATGGATTGAACAGAGCAACACTAAATTATATGAATGCTGGCCTCGTCAATTGATCTCCTTCAGAAGCAAGGCACAGATTTGGTGGTAATGCTCTTTCAAGAGAGCAGCTGCTGGAACTGCTCTGCACGAGAACTCCAATCACATAGGGCTAACTGGTCTACCCGATGAATGCTCCTTTTAATTTAACAGCTGAAACTGACATGAACTTGTGGCAAAACAGTTGCATTAGTTAAAAAGGAAAACTGGTGTATTAATGATGTAAAAGAGAGAACATCAGTAAGGCTCTGCTACCAGATCTATCAGAAGCTCAGTGCTTTGTACTTGAATGTATAAAAAGCACACAAGTGAATTGTGGCTCTGCTGCTCAAACTTCTCAGGAATGAAAAAGTGTGTTTAGGTTAAGACATAGGCATGGGCATTGGATCCTTACTCCATAAAGTGTATGTGGTTTTGGTCTATCATGAGCTGAAAATTGCCTAGGGAATTTGGTTGAGAACTATCCAGAGGCATTGGTGGCTGACCGGGATCTCTAAGAACGAAGAAACCATTATGACAATTACAAATCATGATTTTTTTTCTGGCCTGAGAGCTTTGCAGGAAAGAGAAGATCCATATTTTGCTTCAAAGGTGACAAGATTCTAGATATGTCATCAATATACTATGCATTTTCTTTTTTCCATATACATGTTTATGTTTTTGTGCTTATGTACTTTCTGTTATGATCAGATATCGCAAATACAAAACCCAGAGGTAAGGCTTATTATGGATCTCATTAAGGAATTAACAATCTTGTTATATTATACCAGGACACCTTCAGATGCAATTGCACATTTTCTAAATTTACCAGTTGCAGAAGCAGTAGCATCGAGATCTCTGGTTCAAGTGTTCTTATGTCATTTACAATGTGATACAGGCTAGCTATGCTGCTTCTTTAAGCTGTTGCATTGTCTCTAGCCACACAGACAACTACGACACTAGCAGCCGCAAAATCTATTTTATGCACTGCATCTTGCGTTTGATTTTGAAATAGATATGCACTTGTTATGGTGTCAAATGAGTTGGGTTCCAGTGATGAATAAATCCTATTTGAAGTTTAACTAACTGTTTCACTTAGCAGATGACACTGAATCTGCAAGATAATAAATTCTAGCAATTTAATTGTGGAAAAGGCTAGTTTTTTCTCCTTGCTTCAGAAGAATGTTATAACAGGATCAAATACAGTGAATTCTGTATATAACATCATCATCATCATATATGACTTTTATTTTCCATTTTTCTTATATTGCTGCAGATAATCCATTCAACTCATTCTATCTCATCAATGCATATCCTTTGTATTCAGACTCATCACAGAGAGGAAACTTGCTCCACCGATGGAAGCTGACCTGGCGGATGCCAAGCTGCAGAATGACCAAAATGCCCTCTTCGCGGTCTTTGACAGCATGCCATGACAACATACGCGCATTCAAAAACTTCACCAAATATAGCCACAGTAAATGCAGTTTTCCTCTCTTGTTGGTTTCTCTAGAGTCTGATATTCTTGTGCCAACTGCCATGAATCAGTGTGATCTGTAAATGTAAAACTAAATGTAATTAACGCACACTCTCACTCACAGATTCTGCAGATGTGGAAATCATTAATGGAATTAGTAGTCATTTGCTTAATTGTACACTATTATAGAAATTGAGTCAACTCAACACTTATTTTTGAATAATCTCATCACTGTTTCTAGAGTATTCTAGGTGCTATACCAAGTGAAATAAACGGATGCGGCGATTTATATAAAATTACATACGAGCTTCCGAACTTACATGTTGAATATATCAAGCGACATATTTTTCTCCTCTTTTTTGAAAGAGGATCAATAATAATGTTGCGTGACATACTTTATCGCACTAAGTTTAACATCAATGAGCCTCATTCGGAAATTCAGAAAGTCAAGAATTCAGAACATAAAATTTCTTGTATTAAATGCAAATTTAAATTACAAACAGTGACCTGTGTTAACATTTTAACCAGGCTTAATTTTAACCATGGTTAGGGTTTTAACACAGACCTCAAAAACTCTCCCCCCCCCAAAAGGTGGGGTTTTACCACTTTAAATAGAGGAAATTCAGAGTTATTTCTAATGCACAATTTGTCAGCAAAATATATATTCCCTTTTTCCGATTTCTCCTTCAAAGCGTTTAGATTCTCCCATTTCAGTGTTCTTTAAATCTGAAATTCAGCATTGCTCAATGCATACTCTGTTGATCCGAGCACTCAAACACCTTTGAAAATCCATTTATTTAGCCCTCCTTCTTTCTTTTTAGCTTTATATATTATTTCAAAATTGTTTGTTTGGTCCTTTTCAGTGGAGAATTTCATCAAAAGGTTCATCGGAAAAATTTCTTCACGTGGAGAGGAGGTAATGCTGTGTATAACTTATCTATTTTTCAGCATTGATGGTTACTTGATTATAATCTATACACAAGGATCATTCTTTTTGAGTTCACGATAAATTGCATGTTGCTTATGATTTTGTGAAATTGGGGTTTTGTTTGAATCAATGGTTGGTGAGCTTGCATGTTTAGATCAGGGCTGACGATTTGTGAGTTGATTGTAGTGATGTCCAATTCTGAATTGTGTGTGTGGAGGTTTATGTGATTATTTCTGTGTATTTTCTGCATCTTATTCATAGCTAATATGCATAAACCTTTTGTGCTTTATAATTTGAAGTGTGTTTAACTGGAGGGGGTCCACTTTTTGGTTTTGGTAATGAGGTGAACAGATTCTAATGTATGAAGAGTATGAAATAGTTTTTGTCCTCTCACTGCTTGTTGTGAGTTGTTGAATTTTGTTCTGTAGTTCTTCTTTCAAGAAGATGCACCTGAGGTTTTGTAGATCTGTTGGATGAGATCATGATATGCATTGAATTGTGTTTTGTAGTCTTGTTTGAATGATTTCTCATTGAGTACAAAGTAAAGAATAGTCAATTCTGGAGTCGAGTACAATTCGTAAAACCCGTTTAGCCAAAAAGATAAGTATCTGATCAATGATAGCATCGAATTGATAAATAGTAACTAGAATTGTTTAAAACAAGATGGTGATCGTTTCTGGTGTTTTTCCCTTTTTATTGTGTGCATGTTGTAGAAGGGGTTTCACGCCAAGATGGGTTGCCCAGATTTAAAATAAGTTCGGTAATACCGTTACTGCCGTTATTCTATTTGTCGGTTGGTGTATGGAGCACGTACTTGTTTGTCCGCATACATTATATAAGTTTCACTTGCATTTATTTTCAGCTACATTTTTATATCCAGAGTTAGAGTGCATATCACGGCTTAGGCCACGTGTCGAATATGAAATGGGAGGGCGACTCTATTTTTTTAGATCTACGGTGTTCGTTAGGGTTTTGTCCTTGATAACACACCTTTTCCGCACGTTATTCGCTTTAATGTTTTTTACAGCTTTTAATGAAATCACTTACTATGTTTGTAGATGAATATTTAGGTAACATTACACACACATACATTTACTATGTGTGCGTCGGTCATGGATTCATTGTTTCTTTTCAATATCCATGATTTTTCAATACTTATTAGACAATTCTGATTCCATTCTAATTCCTACAGAATCGACAAGGATTATTTGAGTAATTATGAATGCATCTGCTTACTTCTTTGACAATTTATCCCACAGACATGAGCGTGTTGAAGTTATGTGCGTAGTATTGAATCTATTGATGAGTGGGTCCTATCAATTTCTTTTATATGCATAAAACTGGATTTTACTGACTTCTGAAGTCCGAAATTTAGCATTTTTCCAGGATAGTTGTTTCAGAAATGCATTCATGCTGATATTCTTCTGTCCAATTTTGATATATCTCAAAAATATTGGTAGTCACTTTCCTATAGTTATACATCTCTGCTTTGTCCTTATCATTACACATTATGTTATGCATATGTGTGGTATTTTGTTTTTCTTTATATATTTTTAGCACATGTAAAATTAACCTGTATATCTTGTGATATTCATATCAAGTAGTAGTATTTTTGCCAATTCATGTTTGCTATTTCCTCAACATTCTTGTTGCCTTCTTTTCCATTTTCCCTCTTCATTCTTTGTTTTTTCTCCTGATTGAATAGCTTCCATTCACAAACCTTCAGAAGAATATACATGTGCAAAAGAGTGCATTCCATGTTCTGGATGCAATTGAACACTAAGTTCTTTAATTGATGCATTACTTGTGATGAACGTTTAAATTCTGCATATCGTCTAATTTTGTTAATACCATGTTCCACATTCTATCTAATGCTGTTTTCTAAAACTTCTTCGATTTTTGTGTTTTCAGAACTGAAGACTGGTATATCTGAAAATGGCGTGTAATAAAGACGAAGGAATTGCAGAGTTCTCAAATGGTCAGGTTCACGAGTTTCAAAACAATGCACACCCGGCTTTTCCAGCTCAGTCTGTTCCAACTCCAAGCCCACCATTCTCTAATTCAAATGGTCCTTCCAGAAATCCGATGACCTCCATCTCTTGCTTCTTCCGACCAGACACATTCTGGACATTGTGCAATAGGTGCAACGTACAGTATGAGTACACAAACATTTCTTAATCAGACTCTTCTTTGCTACCGCTGTCATCAGCCCTATTTGGCGGCAGCTATACCTATACAGAGCCGCAGTTCACGCTCTCGTCCCTTCCCAAATCAACAACAACAAGATATGCACGCTGCGGCACAACCATCAGCTTCAAGAACCTCTCAAGCTCCTTCAGCTTCGCATACTGCTTCCCCTGTACTAAACAAAGAGAGGCCAGCCAAAAGGAGACGTAAAGATGGCCGAAAGTGTAATAATCACAATGAAGGAAGCCAAGGGGTAGCAGGAAGTGGGGTATATATGAAGATGGCTTCTGCAGATGCGAAGGGGAAATTTGTGGCCAAGCAGCACACAAGTACGAGGGAGTCATCTCAGAGAAACATGCGTGCTATGCTGACAGGGAAGACTAAGACAGAGATCCGTCACCTGCTAAATGAATGGGAGAAGGAAAAAGTGACCTCTTCTCTTTCGAATGGACAGGATATGGGCAATGTCGTGCATGCTTCGTGCAACAATTCCAGAATTCATCCAGAGACAAAAAATGAACGAAGTTGGAGCCTTTGAAATTGGTCACCTTCTCCATCCCATTTCCCCTGCGTTTCTATGACAGCAAAGGCCGACGATGATAATGCCCTCTTCGCAGTCTATGACAGCAGCCATGATGACATACGCGCATTCAAAATCTTCACCATATATAGCCACAGTAAATGCACAATTTGTCAGCAAAATATTTATTTCCTTTTTCCGATTTCTCCTTCAAAGCGTTTAGATTCTCCCATTTCAGTGTTCTTTAAATCTGAAATTCAGCATTGTTCAATGCATACTCTGTTGATCCGAGCACTCAAACACCATTGAAAATCCATTTATTTAGCTCTCCTTCTTTCTATTGTTCTTTATATA
This sequence comes from Salvia splendens, assembly GCF_004379255.2. NCBI lineage: Eukaryota > Viridiplantae > Streptophyta > Magnoliopsida > Lamiales > Lamiaceae > Salvia > Salvia splendens. The sequence goes on from NC_056045.1 coordinate 26,935,799, forward strand.
TTATTTCAAAATTGTTTGTTTAGTTCCATTTTCAGTGGAGAATTTCATCAAAAGGTTCATCGGAAAATTTCTTCACGTGGAAAGGAGGTAATGCTGTGTATAGTTTATGTGTTTTTCAGCATTGATGGTTACTTGATTGTAATCTATACACAAGGATCATGCTTTTTGAGTTCACGATAAATTGCATGTTGATGCTGATAGGGAAGGCTAAGAAAGAGATCCGTCACCAGCTAAATGAGTGGGAGAAAGAAAAAGTGACCACTTCACATTCGAATGGACACGATACGGGCAATGTTGTGCATGCTTCGTGCAACAATTCCAGAATTTATCCAGAGACAAAAAATGAACGAAGTTGGAGCCTTTGAAATCCTCCACTTTCAAAGACACTGTTGTGGAAGTAAAGCATGATGATGATAATGGGTCACCTTCTCCATCACATTTCCCATTTCAAACCAACCCTAAAATCGTCGTGTAAATTTTGCGTTGATTGCATCAACAATGTCGATAAATATTCCACTAAACCCACATTTAATTGGTCTACTAACCTAATCTCCGTTGCAATTGCTGTTGCCCTTGTTGCTCCGCTCCCATCTTCTGCAATCCTGTTCACTCCTTTCAATCCCAAATCTTCTCCAACAACCACTCCCTTTTCACAGGCACAGAATCTCCCTACTGGATTGGAAAATGGGTAACTTTCCTCTCTCTGCCTAGTCTTATCCGAATTTTATACTTGTTTTCCCCTTTTTGTGTGTTGGTTCTTAATTCAGAGTGTTCATTAATAGTATTGGTATAATGTTTTACTAATTTGATGCTAAATTATTCCGATTGAGTTAGCACCATAATTAGTTTAGGTTTCCCAAATTCATGTTCCTGGTGATGGATGTTGGAATATATATAAACATATAAAATTAGGGGAATTTTGTGAGTCTCATAATAAAACTAGGGTTTGAAGTTTTCTTCATCATGATTGCATTTATTTTGAAGAAGGAAAATGTGGCATGTAATGTGTATTGGATTGGATGCAGAAAAATCAGATCTTGCCCTGCAATAAATCCAGGGTGTATATCCAGTAATCCCAGGTCATCGAATTTTTCGTTTCCATGATAAATCGAGGGCTACTCTTCAAGCGGTGCTGCCATTCAGGTCAGCGGTTCTCCTTTTTTTTTTTTTTTGATATTTCTGATGTTGGTTAAACCGGACTAGGGATCTAACTGTTCTATGGTATCATCAGCAATTCAAAGATGCAATCATAAAAACTCAGAAGAATGCCAAGATCCAGCTTGTCGAAGATACACCTACCGGTAACTCACTACTCGATAAAATTTTAGCACAACCATGTTATAGAACTGAGCTGGACAAGAGGCAATGCAAGTATCTGAGGATCTTGTGTATGCATTTTGCGGTGTTTGTTGTATTTGTATGTGCATAAATTTAAAACAAGGGGAATGATGTTGATTGAGGGTTTTGACTCCAACTAGTGAGGCCAATACCGGGTTTTTCTAATGTTGAGATGAGTTAAGATGCTTAGGTTGTTATATGTGATGATGTGAAGTAATCTTTTGATGAAAATGTGGATTGTGGGAATGATGCTGGGATGTATCTGCAGGCTTAGGTGGATGGAGGATTTGGTCGTGACGTTGTGGAGTTTCTGGTGAACGGAGACGTGGTTTCTTATAGAGCTATGGCGACCAAGGTAACGTACGTATACCCCTTCACCACAGCCTTGGGGGACTCGAAAGGGCAGGAAGAGAGGCTGATACAAATCGTCAATGAATTAGGCTGGTATGCTCCAAGGTTCGATTTGATGTGTAGATAGTGTTGCAATCATGCTCCTAAATGTCTAGTGATGAACATTTTCACAGGCAATATGGGATATGTAATCATAAACTGGAATTTTGTTTTGTTTGAAGAAAAACTCATTGATCAAATGTGCAGGAAAGTTAAAGCATCATTGATTTCTGTGTAAACAGGGAAAGTATTTGGCCACAAATAGCAATTTCGTTGGTAAGACTTTTTCTCGGCTAATAAGTTGGACGTTCAAGTCACCACAACCACAAGGGTAAATGAGATTGATCACTTTTTAAAGAATTTAAAAAAAATATGAGCTCGGGTTTTTTCAGGTTTTGTTTACTGAAAGACATAAATTACTTATTCTAACATTTTGCTTAATTTCCTCATTTTCTTCAACAAGGTTAATTACAGTATATAATTTGACTTGAAATAGGAATATTTTATAAACTAGTTTCACTATAACGAGCTTGGACAAATTTTTATGGAATTGGAATGCAATTTATATGTGAATTTGACATATAAAATAAATATAAGAGGTGTGTTATATTGCTAACTTTCTTAAAGTACTAACTCATTAACGCAATGTATTAAAAATGTCAACACAAATTTGTGTTAAATTTTAATATATTGTATTGACATTTTAAATATCAATGTCAACATATTGTATTAAAATGTCAACTAAGTTTATGTTGACATTTTAATGTTATTGTGTTGACATTTATAATACATTACATTGATGGCAACTTAAGAAAGTTAGGAACGGATAACACCTCGGAAGTATAAATACTAGTCGATCACACGCAAGTATATTTGGGATGAAAATCGATATTCTAGAAATTTCATGGACCAAAACTCAGAATTTTACAAGCATAGGGGTTAAATTGGCATTTTCGGAAACCTATAGTTTAGTTCATAAATCGCGCCAATTTGCGAAGAGCGAAAAACAATTGAGACACAAATTTTCCTGCTGAAATTTGTTTTGCGATGACTGTTATTGATGCACATGCAATCCTTTTTACGGAGATTTGGTATGATGAGAATCAAATAGCGCAGAAGGAATTTGGGATGATTTGATTGCTGCGGTACGATCTTGCTTCGTTTTCGTGTTGTTGATTGTGCTTAACCGGGGCTTGATTTTGTAATTGAAAGTTGAAAATATGATGTTGGAGGAATGGGTTACCTATTTTGATGAATATGCATATTTGAAGTGGATCCCGAGGCTTATTGATTATGAACTTTTAGATTTTTGTTTGTCATAGTTGAAAGCTTGCATATATTGTGTTGCTATGAATTGGTTAGGTTGTGTAGTTGAAAATTGAAGATATCGTGTTTAAATCGTTGCACGTTTCTATCATTTTACAGTAAGTAAGCAGAGATTGTTTCTTTCTGCATAATGTTGGTGGTATAGAATTGATATCTGCAACAAGTTCATTCACTCTAGCTTTCAGTAGTAGCAAACAACTTGAAGCAAAACATATCAGCATATTTTTTTAGTTGAGATCATTGTAATTAACCATGTCCATCAGAGACTTTCTGAGCACTTGAAGCAAGATATAGGATCCGAGTCCGACATTAATTGTTACTACATGTTTGGCATAACATTTACATACAAAAGGGGAATGGAATTCAGTGTTGAAAATCATGCGGATTTAAGAGTGAAAATGTCAGTTTATCAAAAACCTTGGAGTATCATTTATGGGTTAGGTACTTTGGATTTATGAGTAACTGTAATGTTTTTATTAGCTTGGTGTATCCGTGTATGCATGCCCAAAGTTCAATAAAACTGATTAGCTTTCTATTTTTGGTTTATAAGGGATTAAAAAGAGCAACACATAATTTTATAAACTCATCAAACTGTAATTGATTTCCTTCAGAAGCAATGCACAGAGTTGGTGGTAATGCTTTTTTAATAGAGCAGCTGCTGGAACTCTGCAGCACGAGAACTCTAAGCACGTAGGTCTAACTGGGGCTATGATTAAGGAAGAAATGTGGAGTGGAGGTGATATAACTGTCTAGTCGATGAGGAATTGCCTAGTACATGTATACTCTCTTTACTTAATAGCTATAACTGATACGAGCTTGTGGCAAAGTACTCTGCATTATTTGAAACGGAAAAACTGGTGTATAACTGATGTAAAAGAGAGTAATTAATAAGGCCGAGCTACCAGATCATCAGAAGCTCATTTGCTTCGTACTTGAATGTATAAAAAGCACGCAAATGAATCGCCACGTATCCTTAGGTTAAGATATAGACATGGGCACTGGATCCTTCCTCCATAAAGTGCATATGGTTTTGTTTACATATATTTCTTGCTTAAATCATTTAGGATGACATATCACCATATCCCCCACTAGTGCCTTGACTCTGGATCCTCTTTTGCTGTATCCATGTATCCTAAAATTTAGCAAGCAAGAAGTCGAACTCTAGATACTTATGCCGGAGTATATCATATAACTGAAAGGACTGAAATCTGAATTGTCCATATATGCAAGTTAGTTTTACAACTACCTGACGACAAGCTGGTGACTTACGTATTTGTTGTAATACAGTCTCTGGAAAAGGTGATGAGATTCTAGATCTGTCATCAATATACTAAGCATTTCCTTTTTTCGGTACACGTGTTTATGTTTTTGTGCTTATATACTTATTTATGGATATGGAATTCACAATCTCATTATATTATGTGTCATTTACACTGTGATATAGCTATGCTGCTTCTCTAAGCTGTTGCATTGTCTCTAGGCACGAATACTACTACGACACAGCAGCCTCAAAATCTATTTTATGCACTATATCTTGCGTTCGATTTTTAAATAGATATGCACTTGTTATGGTGTCATATGAGTTAGGTTCAAGTGATGAATGTGAGCTGTTGCAGGTGGATTGAATGAAACTTGACCGATGAATAAATCCCATTTGATGTTTAACTGTTTTACTTTGCAGATGACACTGAATCTGCAAGAAATGGATATTCTAGCAATTTTATTTGTGTAAAAGGCTAGTTTTTCCCCCTTGCTTCTGGAGAACGTTGTAACAGGATCAAATTCAGTGAATTCTGTATCTAACATCATCATCATCTATGACTTTTTTTTCCATTTTTCTTATATTGCTGCAGATAATCCATTCAACTCATTCTACCTCATCAATGTATATCCTTTGCATTCAGACTCATCACAGAGTGGACACATGCTTCACCGATAGAAGCTGGCCTCACGGATGCCAAGCTGCAGAATGACCAAAATGCCCTCTTCGCGGTCTATGACAGCAGCCATGACGACATACGCGCATTCAAAATACAGCCACAGTAAATGCAGTTTTCCTCTCTAGAGTTTGAGAATCTTATGCCAACTGCCATAAATCAGTGTGATCTGTAAAACTAAATTTAATTAATGCACACTCTCGCTCATAGATTCTGCAGATGTGGAAATCATTAATGGCATTACTAGTCATTTGCTTAATTGTACACTATTATAGAAATTAATTCAACTCAACACTTATTTTTGAATAATCTCATCAACGTTTCTATATAGAGTATTGTAGATGCTATACCAAGTGAAAATACATGGATGCGGTGTGTCGCTTCGATTTATATAAATTACATACAAGCTTCCGAACGTGCATGTTGAATATATCGAGGTAGTAGTGACATACTTTTTTTTTTTTAAAAAGAGGATCAATAATAATGTTACACGGTATACTTTATCGCACTAAGTTTAACATCAACGAGCCTATATTTGGAAATTCAGAAAATTAAGCATTCACAGCATAAAATTTATTAATTTCAAATTTAATTACAAACAGTGAATTGAGTTAACATTCTAACCAGGCTTAATTTTAACCATGGTTAGGGTTTTAACTCGGACATTTCCAAAACTCTCCCCCCAAAAAGGGTGGGCATTCACCACCTTAAATAGAGGAAATTCAGAGTTATTTTTAATGCATAATTTATCAGCAAAATATTTATTTCCTCTTTCCGATTTCTCCTTCAAAGCGCTTAGATTCTCCCATTTCACTGTTCTTTAATTCCGAAATTCAGCATTGCTCAATGCCTACTCTGTTGATCCGAGCACTCAAACACCATTCAAAATCCATTTATTTAGCTCTCCTTCTTTCTTTTGATCTTAATATATTATTTCAAAATAATTTTATTTAGTTCCTTCTCAGTGAAGAATCTCATCAAAAGGTTCATCAGAAAATTTTTTTTCACGTGGAGAGGAGGTAATGCTGTGTATAATTTATGTGTTTTTTTAGCATTGATGGTTATTTGATTGTAATCTATGCACAGGATCATGTTTTTTTGAGTTCACGATAAATTGCATGCTGCTGATGATTTTGGGAAATTGGGGTTTTGTTTGAATCAATGCGTTGGTGTGCTTGCATGTTTTGATCAGGGCTGACGATTTGTGAGTTGATTGTAGTGATGTCCAATTCTGAATTGTTGTATTTCCTGCCTGATTTATTCATAGCTAATCGGTTTTATAAGCATAAACCTTTTGCCCTTTGTAATCTGAAGTGTGTTTATATGGAGAGTTTGCTTCTCGTGATCCTCTTTTTGGTTTTGGTAATGAGGGGAATAGATTCTATTGTATGAAGAGATTGAAATAATTTTTGTGCTCTTACTGCTTGTTGTGAGTTGTTAAATTGTGTTCTGTAGTTCTTCTTTCAAGAAGATGCATCTGAGGTTTTGTAGATCTGAAGCATGTATGAGATCATCATATGCATTGAATTGTGTTCTATAGTCTTGTTTGAATGATTCTCATTGAGTACAAGTAACGAATAGTCAATTCTGGTGGAGAGTGAAATTCGTAAAACCAGTTTAGCCAAAAAGATAAGTATCTGATCAATGATAGCATCGAATTGATAAATATTAGTTAGAAATTTTTAAAACAAGATGTGATCATTTCTGGTGTTTTTCCTTTTTTATTGTGTGCGTGAAGTAGAAGGGGCTTTCACGCCAAGATGGGTTGCGCAGACTTAAAATAAGTTCGGTATTTGGTTGGGGCACGTACTTGTTTGTCCGCATACATTAAATAAGTTTCACTTGCATTTATTTGCAGCTACACTTTTATATCCAGAGTTAGAGTGCATATCACGGCTTAGGGGCCACGTGTCGGATATGAAATGGGAGGCCGACTCTATATTTTAGATCACAGTGTTCGTTTGAAGTTTGTCATCGATACCACACCTTTTCTGCACGTTATTCGCTTTAATGTTTTTTGCAGCTTTTAATGAAATCAGTTACAATGTTTGTAGATGAATATTTAGGTAACATTACACAAACACACACTATGTGTGCGTTGGTCATGGATTCATTGTTTCTCTTTAATATCCATGCTTTTTCAATAATTATTTGACAATTCTGATTCCATTCTAATTCCTACGGAACCAGCGAGGATTATTTGAGTAATACTGAATGCATTTGCTTACTTCTTTGACAATTTATCCCACAAACATGCACGTGTTCAAGTTATGTACGTAGTATTGAATCTATTGATGAATAGGTCCTATCGATTTCTTTTATATGCATAAAACTAGACTTTCCTGACTTCTGAAGTCCGAAGTTTAGCATTTTTCCAGGATTGTTGTTTTAGAAATGCTTTCATGCTGATATTCTTCTGTCCAATTTTGATATATCTCATAAAGATTGGTAGTCACTTTCCTATAGTTATATATCCCTGCTTTGTCCTTGTCATTACATATTATGTTATGTATATGTGTGGGCTTTTGTTTTCCTTTATATTTTTTTAGCACATGCAGAATTGCCATGTATATCTTGTGACATTCATATCAACTACTAGTATTTTTGTCAATTCATGTTTGCTATTTCCTCAACATTCTTGTTTCCTTTATTTTGATCTCTTTGAAGTATCCAAGCATAAAGAAGTTTCGTTCAAGTTAACATCCACATAATGAAATGGAAATTAGAGTTTTTCAGTATTTATCAATGAACTATCTAATTCAAATGATGCCCCTTGCATTTTTCAAGTGAACTGTGTGTTCTGTTGATGTTCCTTCTTTTCCATTTTCCTGTTTCATTATCTGTTTTTTCTCCTGATTGAATAGCTTCCATTCATAAACCTTCAGAAGAATATACATGTGCAAAACAGTGCATTCCATGTGCTGGATGCAATTTCCACAGTTCTGAACACAAAGTTCTTTTAATTGCTGCATTACTTGTGAAGAATGTTTAGATTCTGCATATCGTCTAATTTTGTTAATACGCTGTTCCATATTCCATCTAATGCTGTTTTCTAAAACTTCTTTGATTTTTAGGATTTCTGAGCTGAAGATTGGTATATCTGAAAATGGCGTGCAATAAAGATGAAGCTGTCAGGGCAAAAGGAATTGCAGAGAAGTTGCTACTACAGAGAGATATTTTTGGAGCTAAAAAGTTTGCTTTAAAGGCTCACAGCCTCTTTCCTGAGCTTGATGGTCTGTCTCAGTTCCTTGAGATCATTGATGTGTATGTAGCACATGAGAAGAAAATAAATGGAGTATCAAACTATTATGGAATGTTTGGGGTAGATCCACTTTCTGATGAAGATATTATAAAGAAACAATACAAAAGAATGGCTCTCTTTCTTCATCCTGATAAAAACAAGTCTGTAGGGGCTGCTGGAGCATTCCAAATATTATCTGAGGCATGGGGTGTATTGCGAGATAAGGATAAGAGAAGTGAATATGACCTGAAAGTGAACATACGATCTTCAAATCAGACTGCCAGATTCAGTACATCAAATTTTCAGCAGTCGCCACCATTCTCTAACTCGAATGGTCAGGTTCACAATTTTCAAAACAATGCACGCCCAGCCTTTCCTGCACAGTATATTCCTACTCCAAGCGCACCATTCTCCAATTCGAATGGTCCTTCCAGAAGACCGATGACCTCCAGCTCTAGCTTCTTTCGACCAGACACATTCTGGACATTGTGCAATGGGTGCAACGTGCAGTATGAGTACACAAACATATTTCTCAATCAGACTCTTCTTTGTCGCCGCTGCCGTCTGCCCTTTTTGGCGACAGCTATACCTGATCCACCTGTACATAGCCGCAGTTCACGCCCCCGTCCCTTCCCAAATCAACAACAGCAAGATATGCACGCTGCTGCACAGCCATCAGCTTCAAGAACCTCTCAAACTCCTTCATCCCATACATCTAAGAAGGAAGCCAAAAGAAGGCATGAAATGCCTATTAACATGGAGAAAGAAAATGGTCCTTCAAGTGTGCCAGAAAAAGCCGAAACAGCTTCAGCTTCGCATACCACTTCCCCTGTACTAAACAAAGAGAGGCCAGCCAAAAGGAGACGTAAAGATGGCCAAAAGTGTGATGATCACAATGAAGGAAGCCAAGGGGTAGCAGGAAGTGGGGTATATATGAAGAAGGCTTCAGCAGATGCTAAAGGGAAATTTGTGGCCGAGCAGCCCAAAAGTACAAGGGAGTTATCTCAGAGAAACATACGTGCTATGCTGATAGGGAAGGCTAAGACAGAGATCCGTCACCAGCTAAATGAATGGGAGAAAGAAAAAGTGACCTCGTCACTTTCAAATGGACAGGATACGGGCAATGTCGTGCATGCTTCGAGCAACAATTCCAGAATTCATCCAGAGACAAAAGATGAACCGAAGTTAGAGCCTTTGAAATCCTCCACTTTCAAAGAGACTGTTGTGGAAGCGAAGCCTGATGATTTTGTCTCCATGAGTGTTCCAGATGCAAATTTCCATAATTTTGATGATGGCAGGGTAGAGAACTCATTTGCTAATAACCAGGTATGGGCTGCATATGATGATGATGATGGCATGCCTCGTTATTATGCTATGATTCATCGTGTCATATCCAGGAGCCCATTCAAGATGCAAATAAGCTGGTTAAATTCCAAATCCACTTCTGAATTTGGATCCCTTGACTGGGTTGCTTCTGGCTTCACCAAGACTACTGGGAATTTCAGGGCTGGTAAGTTTGTAGTCAGTGAAAGACTAAACTCTTTCTCTCATCCAGTTACTTGGAAAAAGGGATTAAGAGGAGTTATCCACATTTTGCCAATAAAGGGGGAAGTTTGGGCGTTGTACAGGAACTGGTCCGCTGATTGGGACGAGAACACACCAGATGAAACAATACACAAATATGATCTGGTAGTGGTACTTAAAGACTACAATGAAGAAACAGGTGTTTCAGTTGCTCCTCTTGTTAAAGTGGCAGGGTTCACCTCAGTGTTTAACCAGCTTCCGGATCAGAGAGGGATCAAGACCATTCCAAGAGAAGAGATGTTTAGATTCTCCCATCAGGTCCCATTTCACTTCTTGAATGGTCTAGAAACTGAAAATGCACCTAAGAATTGCTATGAACTGGATCCTGCTGCTCTCCCTTTGGAACTTCTTAACGCGATTACAGATGTTAAGTCGGCCGAGCAAGTAGTTGCTGATCCTGGGATGCTTAGAGAACCAGGCCTCAGAAATGGGATGAAGACAGAATCCTGTCCAATAAAAGCCCATACAAATCAGAGAAGTGGAGTTGAAGATACCAAGCATGTTTTAACATATAGTAGGAGAAACAAAGGAAAGAAGTAAGTGTTATGACCAGCATTAAGATTATAAGTTTTTCTGAGGAAACTGTGTAAGCATACTGAGTATGTTCAAATGTTTCAGCTCAAAACAGCTGCGCAGAAATTGTAGTATTAGTACTGATTTTTGACTGAAACTGGGTTAATTGCATGGTGTTACATTGAGGCTGAGTAAATTTTGAGATCATACATATATATGTAACAGTTGATTTTTTTTATTCTTTAGTCCAGAATTTTAATATGATGGGACACCAAAGAACCTTCTAAACTGAAAAATAATTGGAAACAAAGATAAAGCATATGTCACGTAAATTGCACAAAATATGCACGACATTTGATTAATTAATATATTAGTAATAAACATTCCCCCCATTTCATACATTTTTACTAAACAAAGTACTTTGCAAAGTGGTAGTAATTTGAATTTATTCAGAAGTATATCACAATTGAAAAGCATCGACTTGTAAAATGTATATTGTTGATATTTTTGTCAATTAAATGACATTATTTTTATAAATCGATGATAAATTTCACAACAGTAGTATAAGATACAATTTCATCAAAAAGTGTTGTCAACTCATGAGATAACTGCCACCCTATATCTTCCCGACTAATTTTTAAAATTGGGTGCGAAAATATGACATGACTTAATAAATTTTTTGGGCAATTTGCCTTAATTAATTTAGATGACAAGAATCCGGATCCCCAACCCGACCCGACTCGACCCGACTCGACCCGACCCGCTGCGCCTCTCTCTAAACTCTACAGCAGTGAACCGATTCGCTCTTCCAACTCCCCTCCCTTGCCATTTCTACTATCTCTCTCCCAACTCCCTCTTTCTCTCTCTAGGTAATAAAGAAATCGAAAAATAATGGCAACAATTACCCGATTGTGCAGAAGAATACTGCCCCGCACCCAATCCACCTGGGCTCCGGGCCGGGCTTTCTCAGCAGAAGCAGCTCAAGCTGCAGAAACCCCGCCCCCACCGGCTCCGCTTATCCGCGAGTCGCCGGATCGAGTGAAATGGGACTACCGGGGCCAGCGTAAGGCCATACCTCTGGGCCAGTGGGCCCCCAAGGTCGCCGTCGACGCCTACGTCGCGCCCAACGTCGTCTTGGCCGGCCAAGTCGTGGTCTGGGACGGCGCTTCCGTGTGGCCCGGCGCTGTTCTTCGCGGTGACCTTAACAAGATCTCTGTTGGATTCTGCTCCAATGTGCAGGAGCGCTGCGTTGTGCACGCCGCCTGGTCTTCTCCTACGGGTAATTTGATTTTACATTCTGATTGTGGTTAATTAGGGTTCAATTGATTGTCTCTTTTGGCTTGTTTTGGTTTAGATTTAGAATTAGGTATATACAGGCTGCCCAAAACTGAATTGTATGCACATTTGTGTGATAGGTAAATGCAAATCAAAATCAAAATGCCATAACCTAATTTTGATCCCTTATTTGTACTAGTCATTTTATGCATTACAATGTGAAAAGTTGTTCGATTTGGCTGATGAATGTCGAAGAGGCAGTATAGACTTAAAGCCTTTAACTAGGAATCTGCAATTTATGAATTCCCATTTTTCTGTATAGAAACATGTGCTTTCCTGCTACTGCTACATATAACAATTGATATTTGAGAGTCACTGCTTTCCATATGAATGATCAACAATATTAGCGAAATGGTTTGGGTGTGAAACAAGTGGTTACTATGCTCAGAAGATCCCATATGAGTAACACTTCCTTAGTTTGTATAGTTAGACCTTAACATATAATGGTGAGGTTAGGACACATGTTGCTGTATACTTGTATAGTGATTTTTAATAGTTCAATGAGTAGATTTCATTGTGCTATCTGCTATTTCAGTTGGGGCTGAAAGCTGAATCAACTGAATGAACCAATTAGTGGTTACACTGCCCAATTGCTGCGTTTAGAAGCTTCAGTTTACTGGAGCATGATCTTGGACTTTGACTTTCCCTTACTTTTGGCTTTATACCATAGTAAAAAAACGTACGGGTACATAGGAGATCTAGCATAAGACTCAATCTTGAATCCCTCTTTAATCTTTGCTGCTGAGGTTGTAGGCTATTTTTTTAAGTAAATGATACTCATTTACTCTTCAGCTCAACCTCCTTCGTCTATGATGTGACCTGCCAACTGAATTCCTACTTTTCTGAATTGTTGTTAATATATGATGCCTGAAACTTAAATTGCCTTTGGGATAGTAGGTTCCTGACAGGGAGTATAATAGTCTTATGATGATCCACAAAAACGGAACTTTACAAATTGAACTCCTATAAAGTTTTTTTTTTAATTAAATATTCATTTTTCTGAATAATACCTTTTGTTCGTTGGTTATCTAATTTATGCCCACATAAGAACGAATAAGTGAATATAATGAAAAATAACTAATTATCCATATGACACAACTCTACACTCTGTTTTGCTCTTGATATCTTAGTACGGAGTATAATATTGAGTGTGGTTAGGTCATCAAATTTGTAGGCTTGAATTCTTCTCTGCAAGTGTTTGATGAAACATATGACAGAAAAGCTCTAGCTGAACATTGCATCTTTGACAGGTTTACCAGCCGAAACACTAATTGAGAGGTTCGTCACAATTGGTGCATACAGTCTGCTGCGCTCTTGCACAATAGAGCCTGAATGCATTATTGGGCAGCACTCGATTCTAATGGAAGGTTCCTTGGTCGAAACACATTCCATCCTTGAGGCTGGATCCGTTGTTCCACCAGGAAGGAGAATACCAAGTGGGGAGCTGTGGGCAGGAAATCCTGCAAAGTTTGTGAGGGTTTTGACTCATGAGGAGACACTAGAGATCCCTAAACTTGCTGTCGCGATAAACGACCTGAGCAGAAACTACTGCTCTGAGTTTTTGCCTTATTCAACTGCATATTTGGAAGTGGAGAAATTGAAGAAATCTCTAGGTATTCCCATTTGAAGTGTGATGTAATGCTGGGCTTCCTTTTTGTGAAAGAAATAAGCAACCATGAGACGCTAATGAGGCGTTCAACTGTTCCTGCCTTGTATGTTTTGTTTAGCACTTTACTAAATGGGGGATATGAAACGGTTTCTTGACTTCTTTGATAAGTATTTGCCAATTATCTACGACATACTGATTCACGGGTTTGCAATTCTTGAATGTTCTATTCAATCCTATCATTAAAGGATGGTTCATATATAGTAAGTACTACATTCTTTTTTTCTCTATTGGGTGTTATAAACAAGGATTTATAGCCATCCTTGTTTCTCTACAAATTGCTTTAGAGGATGTTTGCTTTTTATCCCTTTTAACAACAGAAATAAAAGATGACATAATATGGATATATGGACATAACAATAATTAAGCATGAAAATATAATAAAACTGAGAAATAAATTAGAGAATGGTTTCTTTCCACACAAAAAGATTAAATGTTTGGACTTTACATACAGTAGACCTGTGAGTCATATAATTATCTTTTATGGACCTTGGAAGCTTAAAGCTCTAGGAAATTTACATACCTTCCTTCCACCTACGCCGCAACAATCTAGAGAAGACCCGATTATCTAATATTGTGGTGGTGGCGGAGGGTAGGACATGACTAACTAAACAGTACTGTAGACATGCTGACCGCAGTGGACAAGATCGCCTTCTTCGTTATCTTGTTCATACAAGTTCAAATCCCCACGGCAAATTTCCCCAGCGCAGTAAGTACCCCCGAAAGCAACCCCAGGAAAGTTCTTCAGAAGAGGTGAGCTATCAATACCATGGAGTCCAAAGAATGATTCACCCAGGCCACAAGTAGTAAAGATAATGCAACCAAACACGTTACTTTTGTCACAGTGATCAACATCACTCATGTAGTTGTTTCCGCAGTCGCAATCTAGATGCCTGAGGTTATTTGAAACTTTGGTGCAAGATGACAAGGCAGCTCCTGAATCCGAGATATAAAAACGGAAGGAGTCACCAGTTTTGATGCCAACAGAATTCACAATCAGATATTCTTCATCCCCTCTGGAAAAAAGTAAATTAAATTTATCCACAACTGAAGACGACAAGTATACAGACTTTCGATATTTCAAGCAAATCAAAGAATGCACTTCGTGCTAAAGCATAACATCCATGGACTTAAGAAAATAAGTTCACTTGGGAAATTTAGTATAGAGAGGGAGAGGTGACTTAGACCTTTGCCTTTAAAAATTCACACACGAAAATTAACTTTGTAAAAAAGTACTATTCATTCGGTATTCCTAATTTCTACGAGTAATAGTACTTTGCTCCAAGTAAGTCGAACCTATAATTTGGACAGAGAAATTATAAAAAGATGAGGAGAATAGCATAGAATTGTGTATTACCCCCGCACTTCATGGAATTCAAGAAATTGCATCCGTCTTACGGTTTCCATCCCAACTGAGCATTTTCTTCTTTTGGTTACTCCAATATAGAAAGCTGGATACTGTATACGATTTCCTAGCTGCACAATTATGTAAAACAAAAGAATAAATAAGCAATAAGTTATGAAAGATTTGATAGAAAACTGCTTTCCTGCTGCTTTGCTTCAAAGAAGAAATTGTATCATAGAGGATTAATCAAAAACTTAATCCAGACAAGACGAAACACTCTGACTTCTGTGTAGCATCTACTAAGAACAACAGGGGTGAGGAAAGATAGTTACAACAGCAGTTAACTAGCAAAAGAAAAGCTATTACCTCCAGAAAGAAAGAAAGAAAGAAAAAGAGAAAATCAATATTATGAAAGGAGATTCATCCAGTTTCTATCTAACTTTACCTGCCACGCAAAAGTACTAAAATTAATTTAATGGACGCTTCTTTCAATGTTCAGTAACTTCTCAATTGAGGAACAAAATAACAACATCATGACAAGATTGAGAGTAGACAACAGATACCTCAATTACCTCATCATAAATTTCTTCTAAAATTGCTTGGCCATCAAGATGCCCACGAACCGTTTCTCTAGATGCAGTGAGCAAGGTAGAACTTTTCCGACATTTAACAGAAGCAGCTCTGTAGGTGGGACCAATTGGTGATACACCAGGTGATAACCTGACATGGAATTTAGTTTCTCCAATATCTGCAAATAGTAATACAAACAAACAACTGTGGTATTGAAAACTGATTTCAACTCAACAGGGACATCAATTTTGTTAATAGTTTTTGAGATTCTTGATAAAAAAAATTCTCACAGGGAAAAATGAGGGATGAACTCACCCAACGGTTTGTTAGCATCCCTTGCAAATACTAGGGCAACTGCAGCACAACCAGAGTTTGGCTGATTGGTAATGGTCTTTCCACTATCACTTCTATACAGAAATTGACAGCCTCCGTCACCAACGATGAATGTATCCTCAGAAAAGGCATATTCTATGAACAACCAACAAAGAGGGTGTAACTTATACACTGTGATTAGGTTGAAACATCAAAAGTCAAGTTTCATGAAATTTAGAATCTTAGATCTAGTACACATTAATGCACTTTAATCACTATTTGCATTCTGATTCAAATACAGATGTATATAGTAAAAAATGAGTGTGCAAGAACATCTAGTCACAGGTTACTCACCAAGTGTTTAAAGAACTGGATTGATGTCTGTTTCCCGATCCTAAAACATCAAATAGTTCTAATGTCAGACACACATTGCATTATCTATCGAAGTATATAACACTGTATCTGACCTTATAATGTTATAAAAAAATTATGCCTACTGCATGCATCTATCTTACTGAATTACTTCACTTCCTATTTTGAATCTAGTAAAGTGGCTAGTTTTCTTTTGGCACGAGTTTCTGCTACCATGCATTTTTGCTGAGACCATGATACAATACTTGAAAGGTATTCATAGGAGAGGTCCAAACAGCTTGCACCAAGCTAGAAAATTTAAATAATTTAAGCACACGTTAACATTTATACTGGGAAAATGTATATCATTTAGAAGCACCAGTCAGAAGTGAATAGATGACCAAAAGAAAAGTTCAGAACTTCAACTGACAGAAAACAATATTATTCCAGCAGGAGATGCAGGAGATGAGACAGTTGATGTAGCTTCTCTGATATCCATCACAAAGTCGTCAATAAGAATGCCCTGAGGTCCCTAACAAGTAACATTGTAAGCATTTTAGACATATCAATAGCATAGTGAAGTTTATCCCTATATTCATTTTAGACATAATTGTCATTAAATAATTTAGGTGGAGATAGCTATATTTACCTTGATTCTGAACAACAGAGGGATTATATGGGCCTTTAGTCCTGGTAAAAATCCAATTGTCAATGAAATGCCCCCCTTTTGCTCGAGCAACTCGGCACCACCATCCTCCTCTGTTATTTCCCCTTGAAACTAGAACAAAACCGAACAACTAAAAACTAGAACTAATAAAAGAAAGCCAATCATCCCCACATACATATATAATATGAAGGCACCTAATCTGACAATTGAAAAACTAAAGAAGCGATATTGCATAATATAGCAATTTCATTTGAGAGAAACCCTATTTTTACAAAATAATCTCATAGAACGTAAAGGATTTAGCTTTATGGTTTCTTTTACCTCTACAAACTGATCTGTGAGCACATCCTTGCCAATAACACCCTTACACACATTTACAATTATAGGAATACCGGAACCAAATTTCCCTTCAATCTGCAAAATTAACTTTTTTTAGCTATCTAGCCAGTAAAAATAGGCAGATTAACTCCCCTAAACATCTACAGATTTAACAGTAGAGTGAGGGGTCATAACAGTTTGAAAGCCGCTTCCAAGCAAACGTAGGGACCAATTGAGGCCATCACGAAATGAGGGCGAATAGGTTCATGTAAGACCTTGTCCATAACCTCATTCACAGCATTCTACAACCATAACAGGTGAATAAATTGTCATGGAGAGACCAAGATGATTAAACTGATGGGGTAGGGTAGACAACACAAAATGAGCTTAGCCAAAAACCGTTGGGTTAAACAACACAAAATGGCCTTGTCCATAACCTCATTCACAGCATTCTACAGCCATAACAGCTGAATATATTGTAATGGAGAGACCAGGATGATTAAATTGATGAGGTAAACAACACAAAATGAGCTTAGCTAAATGTATAAAAACTTCTTACACCATAGTTCCTTTTGTTCATAGTTCTCGTTGTCCTTACACAGTTGCAAACACCACAATCATGACTTACAAAAATAAAACATAGATATACGCCAACGAGACTTCCACACAAGACATAGGCTGAGTTAATCTGGTGATCCTTATAAGCGTCTTTCGTGTCATTAATTATTGATATGTCGAAAGAAGTGAACTTCCAATATCATTCCAGCAAATTCTAGACCTATTGTAAGCCTAAATTCCAAGGTTAAAATCTTTAATTTTCCATAATTCATAAAAAAACAGACAATCTGTAATGCAAGATCACTTATTTGGCCCTAAAATTGGGTAAGTGGCAAAGGAAATACTAAGATTTAAGAGCAATTATGAACCTCAAGGGTAGGGTTAAAAGAAACGGCAGAGCGGAGCTTGGGAACAGAGAGAACGAGGTGGCAGACGGAGCTCCAGGAGCGGCTAACGCAGGCCGCGGATGCAAAGGATAGCGCAGGTAAGCGACTGAGAATGTTTTGCATGAGATCGTCGCCTAAATCGTCGATCGAAGCCATATTATTTGGGCTTCTGCTTCCAGATTTGTCCTTCGTTTTCGACATTTTCATCACTGATGGAAGAAGGGATTGATAGAAATAGCAATAGCAATAGCAATAGCAATAGCAATAGCAATAGCGAGGGCTCAAAATTGTTGAGGGCTGATATAAGGGCAAATTCGTGAGATGGTTTGTTTATCACATTTTATTAAACTTTTATACTCCTTGTTATTCTCATTTGAAATAGGGGGGCAAATTGTGTAGGTCCGGATTGAGTTGTTATCAAGTCGACATGCAATCCCAAATCTACTCCGAGCAGACTTGGGATTAGTTGTTATCAAGACTCCATCGTTCTTCTTCTTCTTCAATAACAACCTCTTTTGATCATCTCTTCCAAACCTCACCACGAAGCCTCATGTCTCATCTTCAGCACAGAGAGCTTGCTCTGAGGGTGATCAAGAATTGCAGTGATGAAGTTGAAGAGATACTCATGGAGAGAAGGGCTGCCATTATCAGTGGAAGATTTAAAGGGAGGCAGCTTTTCGCAGCGGCCGAGGAATTCAATGGCCGTGGTGGGGAGAGGAGAGGGAGAAGGGAGTCTTGTGATTCTAGCGAATCTTGTTCGTTGCCGGAGGAGAAGAGGGTGGTGGAAGTGGCTGTCGTGGGAGGAGGCCGAAGGAAAAGAGTGGCGGCCGGAAGGTGGTGAAGGCTAGTTTAGGTCTAGTCTTGATTGTTTTGGCACTTGTGCTCTTTTGCATCAGCTGCAATGGCAACAATGTTGAGGACTTTATTTTAGTCCCTACATGATAATTACACATTCATGTCGGTTTAGTTGTTATTGAATTGAATTTGTTTAGTGATGCATAATTGTTGCTTAGTACGTAGTAGTTTAATTCATGTTTCCTACATCTTTCTTGATGAATTTTCAACTTACCAAATTTATTTGTGGGAGATTGTATCTTCACCTTAACACCAAACAAGATGCAATTTGATGAAAAGAAAAGAGCAATCTTTAGCTTGTTTTGTGGTTCATTCATGTTTTCTTGATGAATGAACACTTTTCTTGATGAATTTTGAAGTTAGTAATTGGTTTGGTGGGAGACTGTATTTCACCTTTACAACAAACAATCTGCAATTTGATGTAAAAAAGCATTCTTTAGCTTGTTTTGTGGTTCATTCATGTATTCTTGTGTGGGACTTATGAAATAAGAGGGGGGGAAAAGCACGTGTATATTGAAGATGAAATGCAGTAGTATAAAGTTTTATAACCAATAGATGGTGTAATTTATGATCTCTGTGCCGTGAAAAGAGATAATAACTCAACTTCTAGAATACAAATAAGAAAATAGAGCAGACATAAAATGCAGTAAAAATGTGGAGAGTTGGAAGTGAGCGAAATAATTTAAGAAGTAATCTCTATCCCTCTCTACTTCTTCTTGGTAGAAGAAGCATCCTTCTTGGCAGCATCAGCATCAGCAGCAGCAGGGGCAGCGGCCGCAGCAGATTTGAGCTCGTCCCATGCCTCAATCCAGGTGACCATAGCATCAGCCAGCTTCAGGAAGTAGGGATCAATAGGGCCGAGCTTCTCTCTCACCAGCTTCGACAGCTCAACGTAGCATTGCTGCACGGTCTTGCTTTCCTTGGAGAGAACGACAGATTGGAAGAATGGGATGATATCCTCTTGCCAGTAGATTCCTTTGTATTCCTTCTTCAGATTCACAAACGGGTTGCTAGCCTTGCTGTGCCAGATATACGGGAGCCCCGTCTTCACCCCCAGACCCAAATGGTCAGTGATCACCTGCAAATGTGGCCACACATTCCACATTTAACTCGACTATTCAAGATATAATTTTTTTTCCTGGTTTCAACAGTGTATGAGTGTGAACAAACAAACACCTTAGTGCACCAGCCAGCCCACATGTCGTCGTATCTCCCGATCGGCTGGCCATCGCCCATGAGCCCAAAGTACATGGCAGCACCAATGAGCTCCCTGTCGAACGCAAGGTTCATCCCGCACATAGGGAAAAGGGTTCCCTTGGGAATTGTCAGGACAGCATCAACATACCTGTGAAGGAAAACGATTAGCAACAATCAAAGATGCAATTTTTATCAAGAAACCATCCAACCTGGTGTTGCGCTCGCGAGGCTTGACAAGCTGGGTTGGGGCGTCATAGTCAGGGATGTTGAGCCAGAGCCCGTGGGAGACAGCAGTTGGCGCTCCTTCCCTCATGCTGAAGGGGTAGCCGCGAACGAAGTCCGCACCCTCTCTGTAGGGGTCGTACAATGTGTTGAAGAAGAACGGTGTGGCTGGAGTCAGCAGGTTATGAATGTGTTGAGCCAACGCATTGATCTGTTCCCCACTTGGATCCTTGGCTACCTATATATTCATCCATTCCAATTCAGATACACTATTTGCTTACATATCAAATCAATTCCTGATAAATACATTCAATCAGTTGATCAACTAAACAA
Organism: Salvia splendens; assembly: GCF_004379255.2. Classification (NCBI taxonomy): domain Eukaryota; kingdom Viridiplantae; phylum Streptophyta; class Magnoliopsida; order Lamiales; family Lamiaceae; genus Salvia; species Salvia splendens. Next base: position 26,956,243 of record NC_056045.1, read on the forward strand.
ATACGCCAGTTTCTTGTTTAATCTCCTCAAACTATGACAAAGCAACTAACACTACATCAAATCTATAGCAAATCAGCGATTGATTAGATCACAAGCGATGAAGCAAATAGATTGGTTTCTTCTTAAATCTCTTCTAACTATGACAAAGCAACAACACTACATCAAATGCATAGCAAATTAGCAATTGATTTCGAAAAATGCACATGGCAAATCGGGACTACCCTAATTATTTTTTTATTATTAGTTTACTAATATTGATTAAAGAACGGATTTTGATATTTTAATTAGTAGTATAAACAAACAAAGATTTTCTTCTTCGCATATTCCGGTAGACCATTGACTTCCCAAATCCCCAAATCGGAAAACACAAAACTCAGATCCAATCCCTAAACTCGCTCCCGCAACTCACAATTGAGTAAACGAAGAAGTAAAAAAAAAACTCACGAAGCAATCGTCGTCAATGGTGAAGATGTATTTCTTCTTAGAAACTAGGAATCCGAAGCAGCGGCAAGCGGAGTCCTTGAAGGAGATGCAGGAGGCCTTGGGGCCGAGGATCCGGTTGATGTCGTTGCGGTTGTAGAGCTCGTAGTCGAAGCCCTCCGGGACGTGGATCTTCTTGGAGGGGTCCCCGTCCTGGACGATGATGAGGTGGTACTGCTCGAAGAAGGGCCTCCACATCTCCAGGAAGTCCAGGTTGCGGATGGTCGGGATCACGATGTCCAGCTCGTCTTTGAGCGGCGGCACCACTTTGCTCGCTGGCTTCGACGACATTTTTGGTGCTGAGGTGGTGGGAATGTGGGGAGATCTTGGGAGGGGGCTGTGGTGGTGGAGATGTGGGGAAGAGGGTTGATTTATAGGGGCGGGAGAGGGGGATTGGTGTGAGATTGTTGCCTTCTGCGTGAGTGGGGAATGGAGATTGACTTTTCCATGTGAGAACCTTCGGTTTAGAATTGCCGGTTTAGCTTTACAGACTCTACCGGTTCTACTCTCTTGAAAGAGGGAACCGGTCCGCGAAGGGGCTAACCGGTTTTAGTTTTGGAACTGAGATGCTTTTGGTTCTAACCTAACACAAATAGACAATATTGTGCATAGCCAAGTAGTTTGCAATTTCATCTCTTTTAACTTGAAATAGACGACCTAGTTCTTGGTTTGGGTTACAGTTTGACCTAGAACCGGGATCAATGGGTTGGTTCTACATTTGCTTTTTGGTGGGTGAGAAGTCTAGTACTATTAACTCCCAACTCAGTGTTTTAAAAATGAGATCGAGATATCAGTTCAATCGATTCATCTGTGAAAACTATTGTAATGTTAGGCAATTTCAAACCGGGAAATTGATCAGTTCGGCCGTGAATTGCCGATCAATTAGACTGGTTTGCAAGATTGTCATCTTTTTACTTCTCAATCTCTCTACTTTTTACATAAAATATTCAATATTGTTTATACTTTTGTAAGATTGTTTAGTATCGAATAATTCAACCCACTATTTGAAACTTGTTATAATATATTAATGTGTGTTTTTGATTCGACAATCACTTCAAACTTTGGGTTAAATGTGTAAAAGTTTTAATTAAAAAAGTTTATAAAATTGTGTACGCCGTGCTATAATTAGTTAGTACTACTATAATATTCAGTGTACTATATGATTGTCGTGTGATTATCTTACTAACAAAACTATGAATATGAAATGGTGGTTTGTTGAAAATTGAAGTTGATGTTTAATTCAGTTGTAGTATGTCTATGTGCCTAAAAGATTGGTACTCCATTACTTTCCCCAATTCATTATTTATGTCACATACTATTAATTTTCAGCTATTTCTTAATGTGACATATAATATTATTTTAAAATACATTTATTATCCATATAACTTCAAATAATATTCCTTAGACCATTTTTACATCACTTTCAAGTTTCAACCCAACCCAAATGAACATCAAACTCAAAATATTAATTATTATTATTATCATTATTATTTCTTGGAACATGAAAATTTGAATTAGGCTTCTTTCATATCGGATGTGCTGTGGTTGTCTATACAATCTTCTAAAAATGAATATATTAAGTGCAAAATCACAATAAAATAATCAACAAGATCATGGTATTGGTAATCATAAAATTATAGTATTATTAACATATACATAGACATGCACCAATGAAATTGGAATTAACATGATGTCGAATGTTATTTATAGAACAATATCAACCTAAGATGGGATGTGTCACATATATAGTTACTATCTTGTTTCTTATATTGTATTTCAAAAATTTATAATCATTTCATTTCAATTATATTAAAATTCCAATATGAGAGATAAAGACTGATATACTTATTATGATATAATCATTTGTACCAAACTCGGATATTGTTCCATATGTATCTAAATTATTTGGATTATTATATTTGAGCGAATAATGTACTAGTAATTAGGTGATAGTCCAATTGTGGTGATCCACACATTTATAAATACGTGCAATTCAACTACTATATGACTCTTTTATTATTCCTTATAGCGTGTGTCATCAATGCCAGTTATTATCATTAATTCACAAAAAATAAATGTAATGAAGTAATATGCCAAATATGTCAAATAGCAATAATAATATTAATTAATTTGCAGTTAAAATTGGGTTTAGGCATTTTTCACATTTATGCTGAACTCTTGAACACCTCGTCAGTTATAAAAACGTTATAATATATTCTTGATAGTAGAATATAAAAATGTCAAAATTTTTTGAATTGCATGGTAGTATTAAAGATGGCATGTGACTTGAGTTTTGGTCTTCTTTTACGTACACATTAAGTTAGGCAAACTATCAAATTAATAGAAACGCATGCATTTAACTTGAAGTTACACTGCCCCCTTTTTATAATTTTTTTAATTAATTGTTGCATAGAATTGACTCAAAGGTCATGTAAATGTTGGAAATGAAATGAATTCATAACAGTGTTAAAAAACAATTAGACTCATCCTTGCCTAACTGGCTAATGCACATTAATTAATCGATAGCAGTTGAATAATTTCTACACCTTTTTATACGTACTTGGGCTGCAACTGTAATTATCATTAATGTGAATAAGTCAATGATAATTCGTTGGTCTCACTCTAAGTGGTGCAGTTCAAAATTGAGACTTTTACACACAAAAGTTAAGTTAGTCAATATGAATAGACTACCATTATATACACAAAATATATAATTTTCTTATATTACGTGTTCTATTTTTATAGACTACTGATCTATCTAACTCTGGCAAGAGTTTTTGCGTCCAAGAAGAAAGAAGAAACAAAATTGATTATGAAATTGTTATGAAATATTCCAAGAAAACTAAAATAAAAATAAGGAAAAAATAAGAATGGTAAATGAAATTTCATAGAGCACAAAAAGTGGAGCGATGAATCTCATTACCTAATATTCTTGGATACTAAAAAAATATGTTTTTAATTAATATGAGTAGACTACTTAAATTAATTATACGAGTACTAGTAAAAAATTAGGAAGAGCTTTTTTAACAAAGCCCACTTAATAACTTAAAAATATAAATATGGGCTCGTTTGACCGCAAGCGAGCAGGAGGCCCAATGGGCTTTATATGCATTACACGCAGTAGATAATAGGCCATTTTCTCTTTATTACTCATATGACAAAAAAAATAGCTTTAAAACAAATATTTTGAACCAGGAACGAATTATACACGACCGTATGGTTGATCTCACGATTACCTGCAATTCCAACTTGGCCTTAAAATAATACTCCCTCAGTTCCTGAAAAGTGAATTATTATTTTTAATTCGTCTTTGAAAAATATGAACTTTCTAATTTTGAAAACTTTTTTTTCTTCTAATGAGGTGTAGAGGTGCTCACGGTTCCGAAACTGCCGGTTCCAGTTTTGGAGATTGCCGAACTGGAACCGAACCACGACGGTGTTTCGCGGTTCCAGTTTCGGTTCCAAACCGGTGATTTTTTACGGTTCCGAACCACCGATTTTTTGCGATTCCGACACGATTTCGGTTTGAAATATTTTGAACCTGAACCGAACCACGCTTAAAAAATCGACGGTTCCAATTCGGGTAAATTCTCACGGTTTCGGTTCGGAACCGTAACCGACGGTATTTTAACCGCCGATTCGGTAAACCTTGGGCATGTTTAATGAGGTGTGACACATTCTCCACTAATAATACTCTAAAAACTTTTTCTTTCTATCTCTTTCTTACTTTTCTAATTATGCATTAAAATCCATGCCGAACCAAATATTCATACTATTTGGAAATAGAGGGAGCAGGCAATAGCTATCCACATTGTTAGGATTCGCACACACAAGGCTTTCACACACTCAATAAGATCACACACACACTCACTGTTGTATGAGATCACACAATGCAGAAAACACACACACTCACACTTTGAGTATTGAAGATGATAAACTTGGAGAGAAAACTGGAAAACTCTTTATTGATTAAACTCTTCTCTAAACTACATACACGGTGAGCTATTTAAAGCTCTATAATCAAGTAGCAACTGCTACTAACTAACTACAAGAAGAATCAAGAAAGCAAGAAGAATAACCGCTACATCTCAGCTAACTAACTGCTGCTCCAACGGCTAGTTCGGCTAGGTTGCTTCTACCTTCTCGGTTCAAGACCGAACTCCTTCCTCGGTTCAAGACCGAACTCCTTCCTCGGCTTACAACCGAACTCCTTCTCGGCTTACAACCGAACTCTTTCTTCTCGGCTCGGCTTACAACCGAACTCTTCCTTCTCGGCTCATTCCAGCTCAACGCCGAGCTTCCTTACCGAGCTTCCTTACCGAGCTTCCTTACCGCTGAGCTTACCGACTTCTGCCTTCTTCTTCTCGGCTAGTTCCAGGCTAGTTCCAGCTCGGTAAGCCGAGCTTACCGAACTCCTTTCTAGCCGAGCTTCTTCCAACTGAAATGAGCACTCCATTATTACAATTCTCCACCTGAGGGCTCATCTCAGTTCTTGCACAAACATTGATCAATTTCTTGCAATGATCAAACTTGTCTCTACCTAGAGACTTTGTTAGCATGTCAGCCGGATTGTGCAAGGTGTTAATCTTAATCACCTTCACTCTCCCCTTTTCAATCTCATTCAGCTTGGATTTGTCCACCAAAATCCATGTTTTGTTCTTGAGTAAAGACTCTATTTCCTCATTCATGGCTTCAATCCATCTTTCTCTATCTTTACTCTGCATAGCTTCTTTATATGTGAGTGGATCTGCACCATCAATACCTTCAGCTGCACACAGAGCATAATACACAACATCAGAGAACTTTGTTGGTGGCCTTGTTTCTCTTCTAACTCTGTCCCTTGCAAGCTGATAGTCTCTGATAGAGTCTGATATAGACTCACCAGCCTGGTTGCCCTGAGTTGGAGCCTCTTCTTTATCTGAATCAGACTCACTCCCTGAGTCAATAACTCCACCTGCTCCTAGGCCAACCCCCACAGGCTCCACCTTGAAGAAATCACCCTCATCTTCACTGGAGTCCAGCTTATCTTTCAGGTATGGCATCTGATCCTCCAAGAACACCACATCCCTACTCACCAAGACCTTCTGCTTACCGGGCTCAATACACCAGAGCCTATACCCCTTAACACCCCTCTGATACCCCAGCAAGATACATTTCAGAGCCCTAGCTTCAAGCTTACTTTGCCTAGCATGAGCATAGGCCACACACCCAAACACCTTGTATTTTGAGTAGTCACTATGAGCTCCATACCACATGTAATCAGGAGTTTCAGATTTCAGGGCAGTAGATGGGCATTTATTGATGAGATAGGCTGCTGTATACACAGCCTCACCCCAGAATCTGCTGCTCAAACCAGACCCAAGAAGTAGGCACCTCACCCTCTCTAGGATTGTCCTATTCATCCTTTCCACAACACCATTTTGCTGAGGATTACCAGGAACAGTCCGGTGCCTCTTCATACCCTTCTCTTTACAAAACAGATCAAACTCAGCAGACAAGAACTCTAGGCCATTGTCTGTCCTTAAGCATTTAACACTTCTACCCTTCTCTAGCTCAACCTCCTTACACCATATCTTGAACTTTGTGAGTGTTTCAGATTTTTCTTTAAGAATATATACCCACAACTTTCTTGTATAGTCATCAATGATAGCTAGATAATACTTTCCTCCACCAATTGAACACACCGGTGAAGGCCCCCAAAGATCACTATGTATGTAGTCTAAAGGGGCTGTAGAAGAGTGAATACCTGTAGGATAGGGTGCCTTCTTAGCCTTTCCAAGTATACATTGCTCACAGGGGTCCATCTTGTTGAAATCTCCAGAGATCAGACCCTTCTTGATGAGTTCTTTCAAGCTTCCTTCGGCTGGGTGGCCCAATCTCTTGTGCCATAGCATTATGGAATCATCTGACACTGCATTGCTTTCTCCATCAACAGCCTTAGCCTTCAGATAATAGAGAATATGCTCTCTGTCAGCCTCCATCATCACTGCATCTCCAGATTTCACAAACAATTTTCCTTGACTCATCAATATGGTGAACCCTTTCTGTTCCAGCATTCCCAATGAGATGAGGTTCATCTTTACTTCTGGAATATACCTCACCCCAGTTAGGATCTTTATAGAGCCATCTTGTAGGCTTAGCTTTACCTTCCCTATTCCTTTGATCTGACAAATGTGATTATTACCAAGAACAACCGTACCCGATGCTTCTTGAAGATCATGAAACCAGCTTCTATTTGGGCACATATGGAAGCTGCACCCCGAGTCCATTATCCACCTATGACTGACCCCACTATCACTGATATTCATGAGTTGAGCCGGGGGATCAGCACTCTCCACACAATCAGATTGATTGTGTCCCTCAGAGGCCATCTTTCTCTTCCATGCATGACAATCTTTCTTCAAATGTCCAGGTTTCTTGCACCAATAGCAAGCTCTGGTTTCCTTCTGAGCATCAGAACTTGAGGGTTTAGGGCCCTCAAACTTCTTCTTGAAGTTCTGCTTCTTGAACTTCTTCACATTCAAGGCCTCTGCAGCTTGAACATTGGAGCTTGCAGAGCCTCTGTTGGTTGTCTTCTGGAGTTCTTTGGCCATCAAGGCTGAATAGACTTCTGCATAGGTGATAGGTTTATCTCTTCCATAGATAATTGCATCACTTAGCTGGTCATACGAGCTAGGCAAGGCATTCAATGTGAGAATGGCCTTATCCTCATCTGAGATCTTGACATCAACAGATCCCAGGTCATCAATGATCTTGTTGAACTCTTCTAGCTGCTCAATGATGGACCTATCCCCAGAAAAACTATAGGCATACAGCCTCTTCTTGAGATACAGCCGGTTAGCCAAGGATTTGGCCAAGTAAACTTCATCTAACTTGTCCAAGATCTCCACCGCAGTCTTGGCTTCTTGAACTTCCCTCAAGACCTTATCTCCAAGGCACAGAATCACTGCAGAATGTGCCTTGAGCTGCATTTCCTCCATCTTTGCCTGAGCTTTTTCATCAAGCACTGGAGCCTTTCCTTTCTCCTCTGGTTTTGCAAGAACTGCCGCCAAGCCTTGTTGAATTAAAACCGCCTTCATCTTCATCTTCCACAGGCCATAATCATTCTTGCCTGTGAACTTTTCTGCATCAAGCCTTGCTGCCATCTCTGAAACCGTTTGATCCTCTGCAAATCAGCTTCAATATCCCTTTCCCACAGACGGCGCCACTTGTTAGGATTCGCACACACAAGGCTTTCACACACTCAATAAGATCACACACACACTCACTGTTGTATGAGATCACACAATGCAGAAAACACACACACTCACACTTTGAGTATTGAAGATGATAAACTTGGAGAGAAAACTGGAAAACTCTTTATTGATTAAACTCTTCTCTAAACTACATACACGGTGAGCTATTTAAAGCTCTATAATCAAGTAGCAACTGCTACTAACTAACTACAAGAAGAATCAAGAAAGCAAGAAGAATAACCGCTACATCTCAGCTAACTAACTGCTGCTCCAACGGCTAGTTCGGCTAGGTTGCTTCTACCTTCTCGGTTCAAGACCGAACTCCTTCCTCGGTTCAAGACCGAACTCCTTCCTCGGTTTACAACCGAACTCCTTCTCGGCTTACAACCGAACTCTTTCTTCTCGGCTCGGCTTACAACCGAACTCTTCCTTCTCGGCTCATTCCAGCTCAACGCCGAGCTTCCTTACCGAGCTTCCTTACCGAGCTTCCTTACCGCTGAGCTTACCGACTTCTGCCTTCTTCTTCTCGGCTAGTTCCAGGCTAGTTCCAGCTCGGTAAGCCGAGCTTACCGAACTCCTTTCTAGCCGAGCTTCTTCCAACTGAAATGAGCACTCCATTATTACACACATCATTAGCAAAATGTGAAAGCGGAAAAAACACACTTCTTCCGTTCACTGCAAATAGTCTTAGTACTACTTGATAACATAAATTTTAATTTAAAAATAAAAATTGTAAAAGAGATATAGAGAAATAATGATTGGTCTGTTGGAACATTATCAGTGAAAATTGAGACATATTTTATTGAAGATAAAATACTTACTAAAAATAGAAAATGATTGGTTTTTTTTACGAATCGAAAAGGAAAAATAGGACTTTCGGTTAGTGAATGGATGAAGTACCTGCATAAAAAATAGTTAGTTGAGGAAAAAAAAGAAGGTAGTTGCAAACAGTAAAATTTAATGTAACTTAACAATAAAATTTAATGTAACTTAACATTATTCTATAGCTACATTCTTTTAGTTGAATGAAATCCACTAGGCTTTCCAGTTATATAGGACTTGTACCATAAGGGGCCGTTTGGTAGCTATGTTACGGCTAGATAAGGGGATTAATCCGGGTTTATTTGTGCATTTAGTAGCTATGTTAGTAAACTTAATAGCCCGTGTTTTGTATCTGGCCCGCACAAAGTCCATTGAAAAATCTATGTTTCAATGATATATGTAACCACCCATTTTGCCATGTTACATATCAAGAATACCTAGTTAATTTTACAAAATACATTTTTACCCATAATTTAAAATTTTCTAAACCTGATCCAAAATACACGCCTCACTACACAAAAATAATCCTCACTTCAAAAAAATTGGGACAAGAAGTTCTTCCACAATACTCTCATTCTGCCTCACTCCATTTCTTCCGGCAACTCAAACATCCGGTGAATCCATTTCTTCCGGCGACTCTATTTCTGAATCAAGGTTAGGACTTTTGCAAATAAGATTTACCTGAAATACCTTGAAAAAACCCTCAAATCTCTTGGCCTATTTCAATGCTAATTTGTTGGACTATTTCTCCAATCTCTAATTGTGTGACTATATCATCTCCGGACACATTGTAGCTACTGACATGGTGATTTGCTCATTTGCAGATTTTTGTTAAACTTGGCCTCTTGAGCTTGTTCAAATTTGATACAGATCTTGACATTACGTTGCAAAGGATTGGATTTGTCCAACTCAGAGAGTGGACAGAGAGAGAGAGAGAGCACGATCCAGAGAGAGGGAGACGAGGGGGAAGGGAGAGGGAAGGCGGTGACGGTGGTGGCGCCATGGAGAATCGCCAGTGCGTGGAGAGGAGATTGAGGAAGACGGTGGTTTTGGGAATTTGGAGAAGTATAGTAGAGAGAAAATGAGGAAGATGGTGATTTTGGGATATTGGAAATTTGGAGAAGTGTAGTAGACAGAAAGCCGTAGAAGAGAGAGACAACAATTATTCTTTAAGGATAGTTTAGGGATTAATTTAAACTAATGAGGATACTTTTGACAATCATAATTTTATCCTTATTTGTAACTTGTTGTACCAAACACTTAAATATGATAACTAGTAATTATCTTAAGCTATCAAACACCCAATCAAGGTAAATAAACAAATTGAAACTATGATAACTATCACGAATTGTATCATGTCTAGTCGAAACATGACATGGCTACCAAATGAGGCCTAAATGTACTAAAAATGAGCATTTTGAGATGGTAAAATTAGCTGATAGTTGGTGGAGCATTTTATATATAAGTACTAGTACCCTATAATAACTATATCTAGACATGCTTAAATTTAGTCAAATAATCATAATTTAATTCGATTAGAAACATTGAATATTTGGAGATAGGCTCATTTTCAGTTAGAAACTAGTATTATGTCAATGCATAATTACAATTCTGTGGAATTCATCATATGTTAGTTAGTATTTGGAAGAGTAAGCAGGTCATGTGATCGGAAATTGAATCTAATTAATAATACAACTTTCCAACTCGAAAATCACATTCTCTAGCTAATTGTATTTTGCAATATTTCCAATACTACTTATTAGTCAACAATAAACATGATGATAAATATTCTAAAATTGATTTGCTAACAATAATTTCCCAACTCGCATCGTTTGGGATTTCTTTCTTATTCAACAAATTTAATTAATTAATTTCCAATAATTACCACCAACTAATTGAGAATGTGATACTTATTCCATCAATTTCTCATATGCTAAATATAATTATTTTGGTAATATACTAATAGGAAGAAAATTATTTTAAGCTTATTGAATTAACATGACTACTCTAAAATATATTGTATGGCATGCCATCGTTCAAGATTACGCAATATATTTTCGAGCATTCGTTAATTTGTCATATATTCTATTTTAGTTAATTTCTTAATTAAGATATCTATAAATATTTATTACTATGTTTCATGTGTTGGACTAATTAAGTCGATAATTCATGCTGCATGCATGAAATGAAATCATACTTTTGTATTCATGAATTATGTGAATGATTGACATGATCAACTCAACAAATTATTGTATGCCTCGACAAATTTAATTTTGCTCTTTAAAAACATAGAAAATTGCATTGTTATGATTAGTTGGGATCCACCAATATGCCATAGTTATAAATGTGTAACAAATTAAATTATTGTACCATGATATGTTTTCCTTTATTCCAACATCTGCAACATTCATGCTTTTCTCCATGTTGCATATCTAATTAAGAGACTATATTTGCTATACTCCCCCCTTCCCCGTCCGCCATTAGAAGTCTCATTCATTTGCGACATGAATTTTAAGAAATGTTAAGAAAAGTGAGTGGAAAAAAGTTAATGAAATAAGAGTCTCACTATATTAATTTTAAATGAAATATGAGTGGAATGAGTTAGTTGAAGGTGGGACCCTATTACCATCTATGTTAAAAGTGAACCAGGACTCATATTTACGGACGAACTAAAATGGAAAAACGAGACTCCTATTCGCGGACGGAGGGAGTATTTGCTTTTGAGATCATGTTATCTGAATCATTTTCAATATATGATCATTGATTTCACTCATTCAACATATGAAATGATAGTTACTATTTGAACTTTCAACCCTCGGTTAAAATGGTATCTGAATCTAATTTTTATTATCAGATGTTTCGCAATAATCGTGAAAATAATTTTGTTGTAGATCTCATTTGTTTGTAGCATTCATGTGCTTGATCATCCTCTAACACAACCTAATATCTGGCTTCTTCATTGAAGAATCTTCATGATGTTATCGGTGTTTCTTATCTTTGTTAGTTAATAATTTACAGAGCTTTGCTAGCTTTTGTCACCCTATAAGGTGGTGGGCCTGCAACTATAAATCACATTAAATCCTATGATAACTTACTGTTTGGTGGTTTAAATGAACAACTTTGGCCCAATAAAGGCCCATTATCAATTCCACAATAATAAATATGGTTAATGGTAAATATTTGCCTCTTTAAATGCAGTAAAAAATGTATATCTTTATGAAAATATATAAAAACCACTCAATTTCATGTAACGATACTGCTCCTTTCGTTCACGAAAAATAATCATATTTTTCATTAATAATGGTTCACTAAAATTAATCTGTCAATTTATAGTAAATTTTTCTCTTAATAAGATGGGTCCTAATTATAGTAACAAATACTCTAATAACTTTTCTCTTTTATCTTTCTCATTTTACCAATTTTACATTCAAATTTGTATCGATCATTACCATAATTCTATAATTATTTTTTATACGCCGAAAGAGTATTTTTCTTAATGAAACCCATTGGTCATCACCTCCAAAAACCTAAACTCCACACCGACATATCCTCTTCTATCTTCCCCAAATTTCTCACCGTAACCTCTTTCCAAATCTTCATCTTATTCTCAAATTATCACTGAGTCGTCGATTATTTACCAACACATTCTTCTCATACTACTATTGGCTCCAATGACTTTGTCACAACTGCAACAAAAAATGTTATAAAAAATACTCTCTCTATTGTATTAGAGTTATTTTGTCATTTTAGTACGTTCCATAATAGTGGAGTCATTTATCTTTTTAGTAAAAGTCAACATTTTCTTCTTTCTACTTTTTCCTCTCTTATCTTTTTATTTAATTCTTATACATCTTTTTCTTAATCTCCGTGTCGGAAATAAAAGCCTCCATTATTATGAAACGGAGGGAGTACTAGTATATGTTTACAAGATAAACTGTGCTTCGTGCGAGCGTGTATAAGCTAAAACTGACCTAATAAGCGCCCTTACAAGCTATTTCGTGCCTTAGCTAAATTGATCAACGTAACATAGTAAACTTAAATATTATTGATATATTACTATTACAATAATGGGTATATAATTTGTCTTGCTTTCATTTTGCCTCCTCTAATAAATAGGCAATACCGACATCTCACGTGATGTTTACCCAACAACAAGAAAAGGCGTAGGACCCAACTCTTTTTCACCACCAATTGTCCAAATGGATTTATCATGATTTTATACATGATTCAGCATATGCGTAATAATTTTCTATTATGATTTAACAATTCATGGGATTGGCAAAGCCACATATTGAGAACGCATGCAGTTTCAAATATAGACTATGCATATTGATTGATCATAACTGTCAGTATCATAGGATCGGTCTAACTCAACTTATTTTTAACACAAGTATACTGTTGGAAATCGAAATCGGAGCAAAAACGAAATGGAACAACAAGAACACGAGGATATACGTGGTTCGGCGTAAGCCTACGTCCATGGGAGAATAACGAATTGATTTACTTCAATCACGATCAAGAACTACAATCATACAACAAAATCACACACTCAAGAACAAGCTACTCTCTCTTCGCATATGAACTCATATCACACCGAAGACTATATAAGCTAATTCCTCACAAAGATAGTGTGTATCTCTCACTCTAGCTATTGATTGTTGTTATGATCTCTCATCTGATTTCTCTCAATCTCGTTTCTTCTCAAATCTCTGATATGGAGCTGCAACTGCTCTTATAGGAATCAACTCATGCAGTTGAAACTGCCGTGCAAGTGAACTCAAACTGCTCTTCTCTAATAGCCGTTGCATAACAGAATTTTGAACTCAAACTTCTTGATTATGTGTCGCACACTCCACGCTCGGTTCCGATGCACCCTCACTCGTTGTTATCATCACAAAACTCCTAACAATCCTCCACCTTTTGAGATGATACAAACACTTTCCTCAAACACATGACCACGCTTCTGATTCAACACACTGCATATTCCACCAAGAGCTTGCTCCGGTGCATATTCCATGGGTTCCCAAAAAACAGGCTTTGCTATAAGCTTGGAGGCATAGATGACCCTCCTTGCAGTGGGAATGACCTGCCCACCACCTCTGTGAATAGCATCAGCGTGAAGAACCACATCACAAACCTCGAAGCAAATGCCTCGCGTGTTATCTTCGGCCAATGCACCTTCCTTAGATCATCTTTGAATCAAATTCACCAAGTTCATATAACCTTTGAACTTGTCGATCCCATGTCTGCGACATCGTCAACCTTGCCTATTCTTGTCAGCATCCTGACTCCGAGAATCATCCCCAGATCCTCCTTTATCACTTCCTTGATCAGCTACAACGCCTCCACCGGACGATAAAACCTCCACCTAATCTGAATCTTCTCCGTTCAGAATTGGAGTTGCTGATCCCTAGAGATATGACACATCTCTCATGAGTGATAACCGAATTTCTGTCAAGATTATGCCCAGACCGCACCACGGCCTCATCGGTTCGATACTTTTGCATAGCTACTGCCTCTTCGGGATCCTCCTCAAGCTTCAGACCTTCCTTTGTGTCAGAAACCAGCTTCCCCTCAGAGCTTGGGCCTTCATGATCCTCTCCGTGTTGGCAGTCCATCCGTATTCTCTAGTAACCAAACAACAAGGGGAGTCGACAACATGGTCAGAGACAATAGTCTTTTCCATTTTGTCTCCAAGAACATCTTTGCATCACATAACCAGCATCATCATAGGCCTCGAAAATAAGTTTCATATCGCCATACTCGATCCCATTATGGACCATCAATATGAGCAACGATCATTGAGCGAGCTACACCAACGATCACCAAGAACTTTCCTCTTTCTTGATCGATGAACATTCGAGCTCTCTCCACAATGAATATCCAAATTTATGATTGTTAATCTCTGTTGCAACTTCTTCACACTAAAAACTTTTCCCGAGTGCGAACGACGCATGCACCTCGCCTTCATGCCTCGTATTTGTAACCGTTTCCACTTGGATCTAGCGTCGGAACCTCAAGAAAACCTTCATCTCGCCAATTTGCTTCTATCTTCTTGTTTCAGAGTCCGCAACACCATCTTCTCTGACCTCAGAGAAAGAGAATTCTTCACGGCTGGAAACTCCATTTCCATGTTGATCCGTCGGAGCTTTCACGCAGATAAAAGTTGGAGAATCGCCTAAAACGGCACCATCACCACTCGGATCTCCAACGAAGACAACCCATCCTCCTCACTGTCGCGGACCACAACATCCCGAGCCAGCCTCTCGTCCTCAGACGTCGTAGCCACCAGAAACGACGACCCGTCGCTTCTCACGAACCTTATTGCTCATCTCTTTCTCCAAGACAGCTGCGCATCCATTTTCGAACTGATCTCCGACTTCTTCCAACGATTCTCCTCGTTCTCACAGACGGCGCCATTTGTTGGAAATCGAGATCGGAGCAAAAATTAAATGGAACAACAAGAACACGAGGATATACGTGGTTCGGCGTAAGCCTACGTCCACGGGAGAATAACGAATCGATTTACTTCAATCACGATCAAGAACTACAATCATACAACAAGATCACACACTCAAGAACAAGCTACTCTCTCTTCGCATATGAACTCATATCACACCGAAGACTATATAAGCTAATTCCTCACAAAGATAGTGTGTATCTCTCACTCTAGCTATTGATTATTGTTATGATCTCTCAGCTGATTTCTCTCAATCTCGTTTCTTCTCAAATCTCTTATATGGAGCTGCAACTGCTCTTATAGGAATCAACTCATGCAGTTGAAACTGCCGTGCAAGTGAACTCAAACTGCTCTTCTCTAATAGCCGTTGCATAACAGAATTTTGAACTCAAACTTCTTGATCATGTGTCGCACACTCCACGCTCGGTTCCGATGCACCCTCACTCGTTGTTATCATCACAAAACTCCTAACATATACCCGCAAATATACGGGGCTAATGTAGCAAACAGTAAGCAAGAGTATCGTATTCACAGAGACAATAAGTGTCAACCTAAATATCACGAACCAACCTCAACTACTATCTAGATGAATCGGAAAGTTTTGTTTTTCTAAATCTACTTAAAAGCAAAGTAAAAACAATAATTAAAGCAATTTGGAAACAACTTAGAAAACTAAAAGCAACAAAAGGTAATGGATGTAGGTCAAGAATTGGGAAGGGTAGAATCCTACGAGATCAATAACAACTATCCTATGCTCAACTAATTTCCAAACTACGCCAACAAAGGGTCTCAAGGGTTATTAAGCTATCAATAAGGTAAAACTATATCTTCTCCCGAAGCATACAGTTTGTAGATTGTTACCTAGAACTTAAGTGTCATTCCTAGAACTAAGACAACAACTCCTAAAAGCTCCTAAGATACTAAGTTTCATTCAAAGGCTCAAATCTCCCGATTATATTGGCAAAGACGTCAACTTCTCTTCTTTCAAATTAAACTACTCATCTCCCGAGTATTGTAGTAAAATCCACATGCATTTATAAGGTGTCATTCCTAGAACTAAGGCAACAACTCCTAAAAGCTCCTAAGATACTAAGTTTCATTCAAAGGCTCAAATCTCCCGATTATATTGGCAAAGACGTCAACTTCTCTTCTTTCAAATTAAACTACTCATCTCCCGAGTATTGTAGTAAAATCCACATGCATTTATAAGGTGATCAATCAAATAAATGTATAAGCATAAGAGAAGTCAAAATAACCACATGAGCCAAGGCATCCAAGCCTCCTAGCTCAACTGGTTGAGAAGGGAGGCAAGGATATGGCGCTATCCAGGAGGTCCTGAGTTCGAATCCTGGATGGCGCAACCTGGGATTAATTTCCATGTGGGCTCAAGGCTTGTTGCCTTGGGACTTTGCAAGCGTGCAGACCTGGACCTGTCTGAGGGTAGTCAACTTATATGCCCGGGACCCGCCTGAGGGTAGTCAACTTACGAGCCAAGAGGAGGCTAGTTCGGACGTGACCACGAGGGGCTGAAGTGGGCTAGTTCGGACGTGACCACGAGGGGCTGGAAGAGGCTGGTTCGCTTGCCAATGTATCTCGAACTCTGTTGTGTGTGTGTGTGAAAAAAAAACCACATGAGCCAAGGCATAGAAAAAGGAAATTAATTAAACGTAAGAATCATTGTATCTCCCCCGTAGAACTCTACGGATGATTTAGCTACTCATGTTCGTCACAAAAGTAAAAGAAATATTCAAAAACATTGTTTGAACAAAAATAAACTAAAGTATGAACTCCTAGAATTGGATTGGGCGGATTGGAGGCCTCATCTTCAATCTTGCGATGAGTACTCGTCCTCTGCTCGTTCTTCTCTTCATTCTAGGTGAAAAACTGGTATTTTGAGAGTGGGGGCATGTAGAAGGATGTTGGGAGGTGTTTCCTAGGCATATATACACATAGGGTTGACTTTGGGCGCGAAATAAACTGACAGTCGAATCTGGCGAGTCGCCAGGTTGGTTGTGCGTTGAAGCTGGCGAGTTGTCAGCTGCTTACGGCTTTTTTCCCCTGCGTTACTGGCGGATCGCCAGGTTCATTTGCATGCGAACCCGGCGGGTCGCCAGCTACGTCACTGCTCCGCGCAGTCTTTGTAAAACGGTTATAACTTCTTCTACCTACCTCCGATTGAGACGTTTAAGATGTCCACGTGAAGATCTTTCGAAGACGAAGAGAATGGTATGCTTTATGGACTAATTGAACTTCAAATTCTCCATAAAAATTGTCTCGAACCAAAGCTGCTGCACATCCACATATTTCGTACATTTTCTACACATTTTTACAAAAGGGTCAAAATACCAACATAATAGAGAATAGAGAAGTAGATATAAACACGCCTAATAATAGAAAAAATATGATTAGATTCATACAAAACTACCCTCTAAAACCATGCAAATTCTAAGTGTATCACAGTCAAATTCAAAGTTTAACGTAAGCTAAACCACTGATTTTTTAGGTTATAAATATTCGGTTATTACATTAATAAATAGTTTGAAATCAGCCAAAATTGTGTTGAGTATGATGGTTAGGAAAGCCGCCAAAATTTTATTGATTGCAATATTCTAGAGGATAACAGACACTTCTAGAATTTAAGATTATATCATTACTCGTTTTTATATAAAGACAAGTTGTTAATTACATATAATTAAATTTAACTTATTTTTATATAAAGTAAGTTTTTCGTGTCTAAAATATATTGGACAATTACCATTTTTTATTCATTTATGAATATTTTATTTTATCTCACATTTTTACGTGCACCATAATGTGGACTAGTACATATACTCCGAATAGGCAAAACTTGTTTCTTAATAATGTCTTATTTCAGATGTCAAACTTTGCATTATGTATATGCAGGCTTATGGTCGATATAAATTTTTTAATCATTTATTTTTTTTCCATGCAAATCATTAAGGGTATATGCAAGATAATTTATTCACTATCTTGGTACGTTAAAGTCAATGGAATGTAGAAAGTAGGAAAAAGTAGACCTAAAATTGAGAAGAAATAGGGAATCCATTCATTTGGAAGTAACCATATAGGTTTCCTTTCAATTTGCAAATTTGACTAAGCCATAAATATGAGAAAATATTAGGTCAAACGATGAGATTGTATATCACGTTACAAGTTACTAGGCAAATAAAACGAGAGAACATATTTACCGTAAAATGATTGAATGCCAGGATGCATGTATGTTAAAAAGAATGGTAATTCAAATTTTCAAATTACTTAAAAATACTCCATTTGCAATTGTGTTACTAGATATTTTTATTGTAGTATATTGTCACACTAGCTATACAATACAATCATACTTGGCCATATATTATGGTGACACTCCCAATATACATTGAGAACTAATGAGAGTAGTAAATAAGTAAATCTTTCAATTGGAACTAAGTGCTCCAAGTGTAATTTGATCTGTGAATAATACCATGTTGATAATGGTGGGTAAAAATGAGCCACACGTACATTCACCCACGTCCAAACAATGCCTTACCATATCTCTTATCTTGTACAATATGAAGACAGAATTCTCTCTCTAAAGAGATTAGTTTTTAGATAAGCTCATGTTTACAATGTAACATTAGTGCTTTAATGATTTGCATTGTCTTATGCAAATTATAACTATAATCTATATTATCATGCATGTAAGCAAACTATATGGAGTATTTAGGATCGTTCAGTTTGAAAGATTATATCTCATGATTGAATATGTATTATGTTTGTTTCATGAGATTGAATCTCGCAATTTAATTATATGGATAATCATATGATGATAAGTTACAGTCACTCCCTTCAACTAAAATAATCTCACAATTTAATCCTAAATGGATAATTATATATTGTATATGATAATGTGTCATGGCAACCGAACAACACCTTAGTAGATGAAATATTTATGTTAGTTTTTCAAGATGAAATATTTATGTTAGTTTTTCAAATATACATCACATAATTGTACGTTTATATATTATTTTCATCCAGTATAAGCAAACCAAATGTGTTTTTTGTGAGTTGTGAAATTTGAAAATTATTACTATACTATATAGTTACTATATCATATGTTAGTCGAACAAGACCATGATGTTTACATAGTACTTGCTATAATATTGTTGTAGAAGAAAATACTAAGAAAATACTGTAGTAGGAAAGACTGCGCAATATTTGCTTTTTTTTTTATTACAGTACATTATTAACCGCAAAACTCATGATAAACTCGAGTACTTAGGACTTGTAATTTTCTGAATTTATAGAAAAAGTTACCTCGAGCTCTCTGCAAGGTCCCCACACCTCATTGGATGACTCTGATGAAAAGATGAAAAATTATGGCCCAATCGATAATTATTCAATTGCAACTTGCATTTGACTCTGAAAAGTTTGTTTTTTTCCCGTCGTTTTTTGAGTGTAAATACCAATTTGTTGCAAAATAATAGTACTAAAATCTAATGAAATTGATGTACTATGATTTACAATTCAAAAAGCTCTTCACTAAAATAATGTTCCAATCGAGTTACTCGGAAAAGCTGTGGCAATAATCATTAGAATTTGACGTCGCAAACATTTTGTAGCAATCGAGCTACAATTATTGCCAGATAGCTAAAAAGAAAATAAATTTGACAACTTAAAGAAAGCAGAAGCATTTTGATAGGGAAATTCAAGACCACTAAATTTGGTAGAATAGTGATAAACAATCAAATTTTGTGCAATCAAAATAAGATTATATTAGTAATTTTGATGTATTAATTATATATTAAAGTAATAAATGTAGTTAGTGGATAAGTTAAAAAGACTTTATTAGTCTTCGGCCTCATTTTCAATTTTTTATTTTTATATTTAAATTATCTCTCGATTATTTTTCAAATTTGAATTAAAGTACGCATTAATTACCTTTTATGTTCCAAAAAAGTAAAAAAATTATACACATGACCATAATATTATTCACGTTCCATGTACTATAAATGTGTCCATATATTTTAATTAAATGCATAAATACACTAGTTTTTTTCTCAAATAAACTAGTTTTTGATTGTACAAAATTTGGTCACATAGATTTATTGTAACTTGTAACCCTAATTTGGAAGCTGACATGCACATTTATTTTGATGTCATGTTGCATAAATATGAGCAATTCTCACTTCTCCTTGAGGCATACTTGCTACATTCAATTTGTGTAAATAATGAACACCTATATCCAGACATACATCCGAATACAAGTAGCTTCCATAGAATTTGAAATATTACAAGCATTTAAAATGACGTTTTATAAAAAACTGTACTTATCTTCTTTGCTCAAACCGGGATGATGGATTGTAAATCGGTTGAAGCTCCAATTGTACTCGATCGTGGCCTAAAATAAAAGATGTAGCTCAAGTGGCAAACTGCGAAAGATATCTACGTCTAGTACTGAAATTAATTTATTTGCCTCACGTGCCGGACCTGATATAGCATATATCATTGCAGTTTTGAGACAATTTATGCATCACTCTCAAAGCGATCACCTTGAATCAACGTTAAGAATTGTAAGATATCTAAAGGGAATATTTGACCATAGAATAATAATATTCTAAAAAATACCACTCAGTTGCATATTGGGATAGAATTCTATTATCATAAGATCTACGTCGAGATATTTCACCATTGTTGAAGGAAATAGGATTACTTAGAAAAGTAACAAGCAAAAAGTTGTGGCATTGCCAAGTGTAGAGATGGAATTTAGAGGGAACAAGTGACGGACTAAAGTATTATGGTTAAGAAGATTGATGGACGAATCGGGATTCCGTCCAATAAAATCTGTCAAGTTTTTTTATGACAATAAAGCTGAAAGTAGTATATCAGAAAAATATGGTATAATACAACAGTAAAAAATACGTTGAATTAGACTGCCACTTCACCAAGGAAAAGGATGAAGCTGGTATTGTCAAGTTTTCTTTTGCTCACTTTGAAAATCAACTTGTCAATATTCTGATTAAAACAGTGGGCTCAATGAATTTCTCAGAAGTACTTGGCAAGTTAAATATCGATAATATTGTTACTTAATTTGAGGAAAATGTTAGAAAAGAAATAAAACCAAACAACATTATATAATTATACGATTTAGGAATCACTTTCTTTGTTAGAAACTTAGAATGTATACTATTCTAGACTTATATATCCTTCCTTGTGTATTATTCATCCCTATAAATAAAAGAAGGTTGATGAGAATTATATACACAATTCAATGAATACGTACATAGTTCAACTGAAATTTCATGTCCTAAGCTACAATTAAACCTTTTATAAATTAACATTCATGTCATCGCTCAAAATATTATAATTGGCACATGCAAAAAAACAAGTATGCCTATCTTTCACTTTCAAACTCGTCACATCTATTCAACATATATTTTAGGGAATATATTCTTGTAGAAGCCGGTAACAAAATTTTGCCAAAATAAATAAAAAACCTGATAAATAAATTATTTTCTTGGTATGAAGATGTGTCTTATCCACTTGCAAAGTGTAACCAGTATAATTAATATACATGCATATAAATATATATATTTCATTTGCACTTTATATATACCATGTTATAAAACATTCCAAGCATGAAATGGAAATATGTAAATATATTAATAAATATTTATGTAGATATATAAATAAATATTATGTGGATGCATGTGCAAGTTAATTATTATATATCGGTGTGCGAGTGTGGGGATACATGCCACTTGGAATGGTGCACATTCATAGAATTTGCACCATTACAAATAATATATAGAGTGCTAATTACAAATAATAGTAATATATATAGAGTGACAACTACAAATAATAAAAAATTCTATATGAATTGCTTGTCCCCAACGTCATGAAATCAATTGGCCTTATCTGTTTTCAGGTTTGAGAGTGAAATTGTACGTGAAATTGGACCACTTTATTAAAATTGTCTCAACTTATGTCTTACGTACGCACCCTATACTTCTCCTTCCGTTTCAAAATAGTTCTAGATTTTTTTGGTACGAAATTTTAAATATTGATGAATTAAAGGTCAAAATGAAGAAAATTTAATAAAAGAGAGATTACAATATGAGAGAGAGAGAAAAAAAGTTTTTATAAAAAAAGAAAAGAACTCAACTATATATATAGAAACAATTCAAAAAGAAATATGCTTCAATTATTTTAAGATAGATGAAGTAGTATTTCTTAACTTTGAATCTAGTTTCTTAATGTAGATAAAAGAATGGAAGCACATTAGTTCAAAGTATATAGTGCGGTTAGTATATACTACTAGTGTTTCTTTATTTATTTTAAAGAAATAGTAATCACAACTTACGGGCGTATAATAATTCTTTTTTGAGATAAATTAATTTGTATATATGTTCAATAAGAGATGTTCTAGTTTCTATAATTGAAATGTGTATCGGAATTGTTGCTATATCGAATTGACAATGCATGTAAATACCGAAAATAGTGAGTTCACAATTTGATTAGTTGTTGAAAACAAATTATGCATGAAGTAAGTTTTTTAATAGTTGTGTTTAAATGTTCAACTCACAATATTTGTTACGAGTCTAGATTTATATTCATGTGTATTAGGAGTATTTTTGTTGTGTAATTATTAGTTAATGAGATGAATGCCTAGCCCATACAAATTTAAAAGGCCATATTATAAAAGAAATGGAAGAAAATTTTATTATGCAATCCTTAGATGATGAGATAAAGTCATAGCCCATACAAATATAAAAAAAGCCTTAATTTAAAATTATAAAAGAAATAGAAATATTCTGTTGTGTATATGCGTAATTCCGAAACTGGGAAACCATTGTCATAATAATTGAGGTAAAATCAGTATCTATATACATATGGTCCTACTACGATAAAAAACATATTAATTGAATAGTGAATTGCCATAATAATAATTGAGGTAAACATATTAATTGAATAGTGAATATAGTCCAAATAATACTCCCCCTGTCCCGGACTACTTGCACTTATTTTTGTTCTGAGTGTCCCAAGTTATTTGCACTCTTTCCATTTTTAGTAAAAATTATCACCTACAGCCGCAATTGTTGACTTTGCTATACACTCATTCCTTAATCTCCGTGCCGAAAAGGAAATGTGCGAGTAGTTCGGGACGGAGGGAGTAGTAAAATTTACCAGGAAGAGTGATTCCATGGCCCATCTACTATTGCCTACTGCCTACTGCCTACTGTGGTAGGTTGTCGAGAGCCTGACGCCCAAAATAAATCTCATAATTATTATTGTCGATAAAAAATAATCTTAGCATTAAATAATTACTCCAAGTTTTATCAAAAATTTATACAATGAAAATAGAAAAAAAGAAGCGAAATATTTTTAATAGAAAACCAGAATTATTTTATTCAATAGAAACCTACATACAATTAAATTTTGTTGATAAAATTTAATCTTAACCTTAAATAAAGTACGAGTTTTCTATAAAATTTATAAAATAAAAATAGAAAAATGAGATAAATATTTTTAATATAAAATGAGGATTATTTTATTGAATAGAAACTTACATATAAATTAATTTTAGTAGACGATCCAAATTAAATAAATAAAACTAAATTGTATAGTCAGTATTAATAATGCAAATCAGTCGAATTGTTTTATAAAATCTTATCATACTTAGCTCCAATTATATAAATACTTTGAGTGCAATTTAATTGAATAACCATGTTAATTGTGATAGTTGTAAATAATAATGACTTCAAATTAATTGAATTAATTAGAATTGGAAAAATCGAATCTTACTTCTTCATCGAAGAGCATATTATTTATAATCTTTGTATCCGTTGGAATAAATATCATACACCGTATAAATTTAATTTTTTCATCTACCCATTTATTTAAAGAATTTCGCAATGCAAACGGGGATAGTAAATATATGGATTTGAAGGTTGCATCACAAATTTATTGTGTTTATATATACGTATTTGGGAATTGAACAAAGCTTTCAACCAACGTGGGTTCGAGAAAGCTGTCAGAGTCTCATTCCATTTATAGTAGTTTGCCAATATATATTTTTTATTAAATAAATTTATTGATTTATTTACTTCACGTGTCGAGATAAACACCAAATTATTCGTCCATGTTAATATAGTTGGTTTATCAGCATCACGTGCTAAAGATAAACACTAAAATGTAACGTCCATTCAAATATAGTTTGTTCATTGCTAGATATAAACACTAAAATGTTCGTTCATTTGAATATAATTAGTTCATCAGCATCACGTGCTAGAGATAAACACTTAAATATTCATCCGTTCAAATATAGTTAGTTTATCTACATCACGTGCTAGAGATAAACACTAAATATTTGTCTTTTCGAGTATAATAAGTTTATATGCGTCACGTACTAGAGATAAAAACTTAAATGTTCGACGGCTCATAGTGCTTATCTCTATCTTTTGAATCTTTGTACATTTAAAATCATCTTTCATCACATACATTGTCCGTTGCAACGCCATACTTAGCGGCAACGGCATATGTAAATAATTATTTTGATAGAGTTGTATATTTGAAATTTCTCTTAACGATGGTAATCGAGAGGTGTAGATAGGCTATGCATAGTAAAACAGCGAAAAGAGTTTGGGAGAAGAAGGATTTGTATTATTTCTTATATGTTTGATTACAATCGGCTACTAGCCTTCATATAGGGAGTATTCTATTTTTGTACAATGTATCAATATTAAATGAGTATCAATTTCTCTACATAATTACTCCCAAAATTGTATCCTTGATTTTCCTCCTTAATGGCTCCCGATTTTCCTCTCTTGATTTAGGTAAGTTTGACAATTTCTAGATAATATTTATATATTTTAAGTAATTGATGTGGCTTCTGCGCAATGATTCAATGCTATATAAAAAATTTGACATTGTTATTTTTTTTAAAAAGGAAATATTATTTTTGGTTGCAAATTTTATCACTATATCAATTTTGGTCCATAACATTTAAAAATATCTTATATGGCTCATTAACTTCGATGTAATTTGATGACTTTTCTCTATTTTAAACTTTTTTAGACAAAAATACCTCCAAACTCTTGAAGGACATTTTAGTTTATTTATTCTTTTTCTGTATTAAAAGGCCAAACTATATTTAATCATTAACTCCAGGACAAACAGATACAATTAAACATAAATTTTATTAAGCATATATTAAGAACTAGATATATAATTAATATATTTTTAAATTAGAATGTAAAAATCACTAAAAAAAGTTAAATATATTCGATCATTAGATATCCATAAAAAGACAATTAGTTCAAAATTGAACCATTAACCCAAAAAGACACAATTATCCAAGCCCCTTGGCCTAGCGGTAAAGGGTGCTGGATACCGCGTCCATCCTGGAGGTCTCGAGTTCGAACCCTGGGTGGCGTAATTTGTCTTTCCTCCTTGTTATAGGAGTTGATTTGTAATTTCCTCCTTCATATATATGATATAAATATATGAAGTTAAATTTTTTTTTTTTTAAAAAAAAAAAAAATAAAAAACCAAAAAGACACAATTAATTCAAAATTTTTATTTATGGAGTTTGGTGTGATACACATTTACCCATCACAATCACAAGTTCACAACGGATAGGTAATAAATTGAGTAGTATTAATTCCTACATCATTGACAGACCACTGTTTTCTTTGAGGTATCATTGCGATTTACTTGCAGTTAAACCATCACAACGGGTCTGGCCGGCGTCTCGCGTCCCGTCCCGGAGAGATGGGACCCTGGCGCGACGCGTTGCAGCTCGCCGTCCCGCGTCACGTCCCATCGAGCCAAGAGACGGGCTGTCTCGCCACGCGACTAGGCGACGTGGCGCGACCCGACGTCGTGCGTGCTGACGCAATAATTTTTTTTTAAAAAAAATCGAATTTTAAAAAAATAAAATAAAAATAAAAGAAATTTTTTTTCCTAACGGTAATAATACCATTTTTTTGTTTTTTTTTAAATTTTTTATTTTTAATTAATTTTTTTACTCTATAAATACTCCTAAACTCATCCTCATTTCACACACAACTACACATCTATTCTTCCTATCATCTAAATTTT
Source organism: Salvia splendens (assembly GCF_004379255.2). Classification (NCBI taxonomy): domain Eukaryota; kingdom Viridiplantae; phylum Streptophyta; class Magnoliopsida; order Lamiales; family Lamiaceae; genus Salvia; species Salvia splendens. Next base: position 26,982,337 of record NC_056045.1, read on the forward strand.
CTCTCAAATTTTCATATAACAACTCAAGATGTCCGGCGACGGCGTCGACAACTACGGCGGTTCCGGCTCCGGCGGGTGGGATCTCAACGCGTTCGGCGATTGGGAGACCATGATCAACACATTGGGCGGTTCCGGTTCGTCAACGCCGGGGACCCAGGGTTCGGCGACGCCGGGGGTACCAACCACCCAATTTTGACCTTGATGCATATGTCCGTCCCTCCGCCCCGCGGTATTCACAGGGATTATCCCAGATCCAGGAGGATTTTCAAGTTGATCCCACGCCAGGAGTAGGCCGAGGCGTTGAGGTGGGCGAGGCGGTGGAGGTGGCCGAGGCAGTGTACAACCCCAGGCGGGCGAGGACGATGAGGAAGAGGAATAAGAGGAAGAGGATCTAGGCCGGCATCCGTACAACAACCTCGAAACGCTGGCGGTGTACAACGCCTGGATCACCGTCTCGTACGATCCCATCGTCGGGAATCAACAATCCCGGAAGTGTTTCTGAGAAAAGGTCTGCGAGGTCTACCACCAGATAAAGCCGAAAGGCTCCCGCAAGCGCAAATTTAAAATGCTCCGCTATCACTTTGACCGAGTCGACCGACATGTCAAAAAATTCTGCGGCATCTACTCGGCTGAAGAGGCGCGCTACCAAAGCGGCGCCACGACAACCGACATTTTGACGTCCGCTTTGCGCCCCTACTACTAGGACGAACGTCATCAATTCAGATTTGTTGATGTTTGGCAGGCCGTCAAGGACGAGGAACGGTGGGCCGGCGGTTTCCGCTCTAGCTCGGGCTCAACCTCAAAGCGCACGAAGCATACGACGAGTGGCCAATACTCGTCTGGTGGTGACACCGCTGAGGGCATCAGCCAACCTGAGGCTGAATCTCAGGAGTTTGGGGGTACGGTCGGCGATGCTGGAGGATCCGCGAGTGGGCGCCGTCGGCCGCAAGAGACGAAGGCGGCGAAAGCGGCTAGAGCAAGAAAGGGCCGAGGCGAATCAAGCCAGCCGGCCTCGGGATCGGGCTCGCGGGGAGGCTCGGACACACTTATGGTGGCGTACATGACCGCCACAATGGCGGACACTTCCCGCTTCTCGTACGCCCAATTCACGGCCTGGTGGAACGGAATTGTGCATATGGCAGCACAACTTGGCCTTCCGACTCCCCCTCAACCTCGACCGCCTCCGGAGGATGATTAGCCGGCGGAGTAATTTTTTTATTTTTCTTTAAATTTGTATTTTAAATTATGTGGTGTGTTTTTTTATGTTGTGTGTTTTTTAATAAAGTGTGTTTGTTTTAATTGAATTGGGTTGGGAAAAAAATAAAAAATGAAATTGAATGAATAGTAATTAAGGGACGGTAAGGGACGGAGCGTTGCAGGTTCCGTCCCTTAGTTAAGGGATGGAGGAAAAAAGGACAGTGGGGCCCTCAAATAGTGGTCAAATAGTAGTTAAGGGACGGTTTAAGAGACGGTATAGTGACAACGTAGTGGATGGCCTTAGAGCATCCGCATAGCGGGCGTCCGAACGACGGACGTGGATGTCGGCGATGGACGAGAGGTCGTCCGTCGGTTTCCACAGACGTCCGAATTTTGATTTTTTTTTAAATTTATATATACGGCACGTTGCACTTCATTTCATTTGCACCACTTGTATTGATGAGTTTCTATCTTTCTACTTTCATTTCTTTTGAAGATAAATGGAGCACGACAGTGATTCTCCCGCCACGAGCAAGTCACAAACGGCAACATTCCCCGTTGGAGGTGGGGTAAACGCCGGTGGAACTGTAGGGATGAGCGGGATGAGTCGGGGGCCGCGTGTGTTGAAGCTTTGGGATGGCTTTTTTTTACTATGTATTTTTATAACTATGTAATTATTATTTTTTAATTATGTATGTTTTTTTTATAAATAAAATGGTTGCATTTTCTTCGTATTCGTGTCGAAATTTTAACTCCGTAATTGTGAATTTGTGAATTTGTGAATTTTAATTATTGGGATGTCCGCTATTGCGGAGTGAGATGTCTTTATGACGTGGCAGGAGATGTTTTGGGATGTCCGCCGGGACTTCCGTCCCTATTGCGGAGGCTCTAATACACCAATTTTTCCATGTCAGATCCCACTTTTTTTTTTACCTCCATCTAATAAATTGTAACAGATTTGAATCTCATTAGTTCAGATTTTCCAACACCTCTTTTGCACTATGTACATGTTAATAATTTCGAGAGTTTTATTAATTATAAAACTTTATTATAAAATCCAATAATTTGTTACCCATCAAAATCAGATTTTTCGATTTATTCACGACACATTGAAAGCAGTAGGTCAAAATTCAGAAGCAATTTGAAAAGGTGTGTGCACCGGCCACTAAAAATGACTAGTCAGAACAATTACACACATAAATTATGTTTGATTATTTGCATTAATATGACTTCTATTACGTTATTCGATTGAATAAATACGACTCGAATTAATATCATAACAATGTCCGGTAAAATTAATATAACATTCTTATAACTTTATAATTTTTTCTCTTTGTATAACTAAAATTAATCTCAAAGAATAATTACGAGATAAATAAATTCGACAAGTTAATCTATATTAATCCGACCGACTCTTATTAATATTATTCGGTTGGATAAATACGACTCAACTTAATTTCATAACAATGTCCGGTAAAATTAATAGTACTACTCCTATGAACTTATGATTCTTCATCTTTGTATAATTAAAATTAAAATTAAAATTAATCTCTAAGAATAATATTCGGGATAAGAAAAGTCGACAAGTTAATCTCGAGCAATCGATACTTCTAGAAACATTTCAGGGAGTACTATATAAGAGCCACGTCAGTGATAGTGATGACGCACCCCTATTCTGCCCGCCTCAAACAATTCTTCTGTTTCGTTACTGTGTGTAATTTACACGCACTTGAGGTGTATCTCTCCAATGGGCGAGGTCTCTCTCGCTCTCTCTCTCTCTCTCTCTGTTATATATTTGTATGTATCCAACAAATTTGTTGGTTATTTACATGTTTTTTGTGAATTTGGTGCAGGAAAAGCCAGCTGAGGATAAGAAGCCGGAAGCTCCGAAGGCGGCGGCGGAGGAGAAGAAAGAGGAAGCTCCGAAGGCGGCGGAGGATGGGAAGAAAGAGGCGGAGGCGCCGCCACCGCCTCAGGAAATCGTTTTGAAGGTGTTCATGCACTGTGAGGGCTGCGCGAGGAAAGTCCGCAGATGTCTCAAAGGATTTGAAGGTACTAATTTGAATTGTTTTCACGTAAAACTGCTAGTTTTTCATTTTGAATTGATTTAATTAATATTTTTTCCTTTTTTTTTTTTTAATTTCAGGAGTTGAGAATGCGATAACTGATTGCAGAGCGAGTAAGGTGGTGGTGAAAGGCGAGAGAGCAGATCCGATGAAGGTTTTCAAGCGAGTGCAGCGGAAGAGCCACCGCCAAGTCGAGCTCATTTCTCCGATTCCAAAGCCTCCGACACCGCCGGAGGAGCCGCAGGAGAAGGAGGAGGCCAAAGCTGAGGAGAAAAAAGAGGAGGTATATGTTCAATTTCAAATCGAATTTGTGTTTTTTTTCTCTGTTGCTGAGATTCAATATTTGAGCTCTGGTTTCAATTTTGGTTGCAGCCTTCTGTGATTACTGTGGTGTTGGGGGTTTATATGCACTGCGATGCTTGTGCACAGGAAATCAGAAAGCGCATTCTCAGAATGAAAGGTGCTCTGTCTCTCTCTCTCTTCACGCCATTGATGCTCTGAAAATCCTTCAATTTCAATTAATTGAAAGAGAATCTAGGTCTATTGGAAGAACAATTCAACTCAAAATAAGTTTAATTTGCAGGGATTGAAAGCGCAGAGGCGAATCTGGCGAACTCACAGGTAACCGTGAAAGGAGTGATGGAGCCGAAAGCCCTCGCCGATTACGTTTACAAAAAAACCGGCAAGCACGCTGCGATCGTGAAGGTCGATCCAGAGAAGAAAGAGGAGGAGAAGGCGAAGGAAGAGAAGAAATCGGAGGGAGAAAAATCGGACGCTAAGAAACCGGAGGAGGAAGGCAAGGAAACGAAATCCGGCGAGGCTGCTACGGCGGAGGAGGAGGATCTGAAGATGGAGCTGAGGAAGAACGAGATGTACTACAACTACTACCAGCAGCATAGATATGTGCACGAGCAGATGAATGCTCAAACGCAGATGTTCAGCGACGACAATCCAAATGCATGTGTGGTCATGTAAATTTGGAGGAAGGTGAGGGGCAGAATGGGAAGAGTGTTTTGAGGGGTAAGACTGACTTTTTGCTTTGGGCAACATATGTCTTGGTGTGTGGCGTGCTCCCATGTCTTGGAAGGTGTATTCAGTAATGCATAGTATAAATCTACATTAAGATTTGTAGAATTTTGTACCTTGTTTTAATTTATAATGTTTGTCGCATAATTGCTCTCAATAATACTACACTAGTATTTTATTTTTAAGTGTAATATTTATTTATACTTGATCCTGTAGTTGTATATAGTGTTTGGCTTAAGTGCTTTTTTTGTCTGGTTGCAAAATTTTGAATTTTAATAAGCATAAAAAATGGCCTGAAAGTTTACCATTTTTGGTGAAGGTGATCGGTTATTTTACAGCTTTTAAGAAAAAAATATGGCATTTCTTTATCATTTTTTAAGCTGGATTCATCATTTTTACAATTGAGCCATCATAAACTATATTTAACCCTGACATTTAGGAATTATCGAAATTCGTTAGGTTCTATTTACCTCTTTTGATAGTAGTATATGTGTTCGTTTTTGGTTGTCTATTCAAAAATATGTTGGTGGAATCCCTAATTATATGTTATTTTTCGAAATATGCATATTGATATAATGAATAAATGCAGGCTTTTCTTGGTATTAATTTCTGTTTAATATCTGTTTTTTCATCAATATGCATTGACATCATTGATATACATGCCTGTTTTTTTACCTTTCTTTTAATAGACAAAATAGAGATCTTTATGCCTTTATTTTTTGTTTCATCAAATTCGCAGCATAACCTTTTGTTTTAATACTAAATCCTTGCATTTTTATTTTTTTTTACTTTATTGGATTCTTATTTAATGAATTTCCTTAACTTTTTGTTATCTAAATAATATCATTATAATTAAAGTTCGATAATAAACTGTAAATTTGGTAAAAGTGTTGTGCTAAAAAAATGAACTCGATTGCTGCAATGCAAAAGTTAAATTAAAGCAAAATCTATGAAATACACGTTCATTAAGTTTAGACTTGAGCACAACAAAAATGAGCAAAGTTGGTAGTGATTTCTAATTCTAATGAACCAAAATAAACCAAATGCAATAGGATTGTTGAGTGTATTGACAACCTCTTCCCACTATACATCCAAATAAATTCATTGATGGAGAAAGCAAAATGAAGATTTTTTTGTTTGAACTTCAATATTAGCCTTTTTGTATAATGGTTATTTCAAATATCCAGCTAAGATATTATGTGAAATTTATTTAAATAAATAGTTGGTGTGTTGATTTATAATGAAAATTACCAATTCTATTAAATAAGAAAATAAAAATATTAAATATAAAAGTACAAAGACTTGCTAAAAATCAAAAAATTTATACTGTATCTAATAAAATAAAAAAGCAAAAGTAGAAAGACATGTATTTTGCCTAATCATATATGTCAGTTTATGATTCGACCATCATTAGGGGTGGCACGGTACAGTATACCGCACCGAGATTATCATACCGCATACCGTATCGCAAATTGCGATATGAGAAAATGTCATACCTATACCTTACCGAATTTTTCGGTATACCGCATTCAGTATGATTATTTCCGATTCCGTTACCATACCGTCTATGCGGTATACCATACCGTATTGCGGTATACCGTACTTTTACGTTATACCGAAATAAGGTATGGGATATGATGCGAAGCATATTTTCTATGTTTTCCCCTTTATATTACACATTTTTATGTAAAGTATAACTCATCAATTCGTGTTTTTATCGGAGTAGGATGTGAAAAGCTGTCTCCAGAACTTATCACCCGGTCGGGTGAAATTGTGGTGCAAATCAGAACAAGGCAGCGCGAGTCCAGGAAGGGTCGAATTTCTTCCACCCGGCCGGGTGATATTTTCAGTTGTAAAATTACACCCGGCCGGGTAACTCATTTCCAACTGCAAATCAGCAGTTTCTCGGGCAGTTTCATGCATGGAAAAGGAGAGAGAAAAGGCGGTTATGTGGGTACCACTTGGGGAAGATTAAAAAGGGAAAATTGAGGGAGATTGGGGGACGTGTTTTTGGTGGGCAGAAAATCGGGAGAGACGACTGGGACGAGAGAAAGAGAAGGAAGGAGAGAAAGAGAGGAGGAAGAAGAGAAGGAAGAAATTCCGACCAACATTCCGACAATCCGGCTCCATATCTCCATTCCACTCAACAAGAGCATGCTTCCTACTGTTTTAATTGTTATTATTACCATGTGTTTAGGCTAAGCTCTTACGTTGCTCCTAATTTGTGAAAGATGTGAATTACTTTTGGATTCTATGGATTAATATTAATATATGATCTTTTCTACGGTGCTTTTTACATTGAATTATAATTCCGGCCTGATTTATGATTCAATCTTGTCTTTTAGCCAATGTCTCTTTAACTTGGTTAAAGGTGGAAACGTTGATAAAGAGTTTAAGATTCGTATCGTGTTCAACGTATGAATCTTGGATAAGTTAATTTACATGTCGTTAGAATAATTGTTGGATATTTACTATGCTTCTGTAGGAATGTTTAATTGATTTTGTAAATGAATCATGTACGTTGGAACGTAGAAGTTGGATTAGAGCTTACTATGCGTCTGTAGGAGTGATAATCCGACAAGTACGAATTTGATCTTAGTGTTCAGCAAGGTTAAATTCAAGCATCTATGAACATGTTCAGTGTGAGTAGAATGAACGAGATTATTACAACTTTCATTAGATTAATCTTTAATCCATAGGTTAATTGGTCCGTTAAGTTAATTCACATCTTGAGCATATTAGGAGCAACGTTCTCTATCTCTTGAGTTTCTCTATTTTCATTCTTTAGTTTTCAATTTGTTTATTAATCTTGTCAAACCTAGTTAAATAATCATACGCCTCCCTGTGGTTCGACACTCAAAGTACTACACACGAAGCTGTATTCTTGCAGTGAAGTTGTAATATTTGGGTTAATTAATTAAACTTGAGTGCTATATTATCCATTTGTAATAACTCAAAAATTACACATCAGGATACCGAGTACGGTATACCAAAATAAGGTATGACATACCGCTATGCCTGTGTTTCATACCAAAAAAATATATTTAAAATAAAATTTAACCTATTTAAATAATGTCCAAAAGATTAAAACTACACCACAATCAAATCTATACAGTGGACTTGATTTGCATTTTTGCGTGAGTGTGTTTGGGGTTGGGGCGGCTGAACTAAAATATGAAAGTAGGGTTAGAGATTTTAACATATTAACTACTCATATTTTTTTTTATATTTTTTATATACAACATATACATCGAATTTTTGGCAAATATTGTAAATGCGGTATATTGCGGTATACCGCGGTATAGGAAAATCTATACCTTTACGGTACCGTAATCTATCGGTAAGGTATCATACCGTACCGAAACTTATGGTATACCGCAAATTCGTTATTTCCAGTATTTTTTTTTGTACGATAAGTGCAGTATTTCGATATTTCGGTATATTTAGCCAGCCCTAACCATCATTCCTACAATTATGTATACAGCTCCTGCCAGAATAATCTTAGCTTTTTTGGTTAAATAAATATGTCATATAGTTATAGCAAAATAATAGTGGATATATTGTGAATAGAATATTCCACCAATTATTATCCTATATTCCAAGTGACATTTACAGTTAATAGGAGTAATTAATTACTTTGCTTTTTAGAAAGGCCCATAAATACATAGTAGTAGTACTACTATTATAATATTGGCGTCACATAAAATTGCACTATCATAAATTCAAAAAGTAACATACTAGTAGTAATATTTAACAAATTTTCTTTTCAATAATAATTGAATATTTTGGATTTGACCACCTCTCCTTCATTCATATTCATCGGTTCTACTTTGCATTATGATGATTTTACGGACTCATCAACGTCCATCCATTTTCATAATCATGAATCATGGTCATCATACTATATATCATAGCTCCTCAACTATGATGCTCCCCTACTCCTAATTGCTATAAGAAGAGAGGCAACTCAAAAGTTTATTTTGATATGAGATATATTCTTATTCATTTTGAGTTCATAACTTTGAGAATAATTTTTTGAGTATTCTACATTTCGTCACTCTTTATAGAACACTAGATGCAACCCCAAGACTTGTGTATATCTCTTGGATAATTATATCTAATGAATTTTTTCAATAAAAGTCTCTTATCCAAAAGATAGAATCCAAGCCAACCTCACCCTTTACAAAAGAGAGATCCCACTCTTTAGTACAAATACGAAAGAATCTTTAAGAATATGTTATGATGCAATAAGCAGTTTAACTATAATCCAACTTGTGAATGTACTCTTTCACATGCATGACAGTATCCACATATATCATACAAAAGCATCCAAATCATTTCGTTACCTACTTTTCGGAATTCCCTAATTTTACTTACTATTGGACCACATCAAATTCACCCTCAACTTTTAATCTTTACGGTTTTTTTTTCACATTAGGTCTTATACTAATTAGTGTGACATAGTATGGAATAAAAATCCTAGCTTCTTGTTTCAATTAACCATGTAAAATCAGAGTACAGAGTCCTTTTTGTCTGTGTCAATAAGAAAGTCTAAGCATCACGCGATACATCAAAGACTATTCGAGAGTCTCAAAAAAGATCAACTGCTCAAAAAAGTAAAAGTCAATCAAAGTACGACAAAAGCTTAACCAAAAGATGAACAACTCTTGAGCAACACCAAACTTGCGGATAAACACACAATCATTATTTATCAAAACAAACAAATAAGCAAGATACAAGAAAGTCAATCCAGTTTGTCATGGTTCTTCAACCGTATAAGTCAATCTAGTTTGTCATTGTGATATGTGGATGCATATTAAATAATTCAGAAGCCGAGGGACCAAAATGCAAAGGGGGAAATTGAATTAAGTTTCAGCTCCCAACGGTCATTTTGAGACAGTTGCAACCGAATGAGGAACGAGCTAGGGATTGAGCTGGAGTTGAGCTTAATGTCGCTGAGCAATCCGCGATCTCTTCCATCACATATATAAAGATTCAGTTGGTGAGAAGAGTGAGGTATGAGAATCATTTTCTTTGTGAGGAAATCAATGTTAACGTGTGAGCTCTAGGTTTTTTGAGTAATTGATTTCTTGAGTGATTCTTGAGCGATTGTAACTGGGATTTCGATTGTGATTGCGTGTTGAATAAATTGGTTGATAGCTTCTCCGTGGACGTAGGTCTTACGACCCAACCACGTAACTTTGTGTGTTCTTTTCATTGCGTTTTAATTCTCAGTTTTTGTTCTTGTTGTGGCCGGATTCCTCTGTCGATTCTAACAGTCATGATATACGTAGGGTTAAACACTTAATCTAAATATATTTTCATTTATTTCGGAGTTATCAACATATGTGTGAATTAGTAAAATGAAAAAAATGAATTGTGGTACAATTTGTCCAGAGTGAGTTTTAATAGTGTTGAAATATGTTCAATCTCATTCAAAATTATGTTCTACCGAGCTATTACACCAATCTTATAGAATGGGAGCTATACATGTATGGTAAGATTTACCCTAATTCTAATTACCTTATATTCGGTAATTACAATCAATTTGGTATCTCTATGATTATGTGATTTGATCCCGTAATCTTCTCACAATTGATTTCTTTCCAACACTCCCCCTCAAGTTAAGTAAGGGGATCATCCATACTTAACTTGCCCAATATCTCACGGAAGTTTCTTGAGTCCACAGCTTTGGTAAGGATATCAGCTAGCTGGTCTTCTGACCGAACAAACGGTAGTTCCACTATCTTAGCTTCAATGTTGTCTTTGATGAAGTGTCGATCAACTTCCACGTGTTTCGTCCGATCATGTTGTACAGGGTTCTCGGATATGCTGATAGCTGCCTTGTTATCACAGAATAGCTTGCAGGGCCCGGAAGGCATCAACTCCAACTCGGTCATTAGCCTTTTTAGCCACAGTATCTCAGTTAGTCCATTCTTGATTCCTCGGAATTCTGCTTCAGGACTCGACAGAGCTACCACCTTTTGTTTCTTGCTCCGCCAAGTAACCAAATTGCCACCAACAAATGTGAAGTATCCTGCTGTCGACTTCCGATCATTCGGGTTTCCGGCCCAATCAGCATCCGTGAATCCGTATATGTCCATATGACCATGCTTCTTAAACATCACTCCATGTCCCGGGGTTCCCTTGAGGTACCTAACGATCCGCAGCGCTGCTTCCCAATGGTCTTCTTGAGGTTTGTGCATAAACTGGCTTACCACACCAACTGCATATGCGATATCTGGTCTCGTATGAGATAGGTAAATTAACTTTCCAACCAAACGTTGATACCTGGTGCGATGAGTAAGTTGTGCTCCTTCTATTATGCGTAGTCCATGATTCTGTACCATAGGAGTATCCGCTGGCTTGCAATCCATCATCCCCGTTTCTGCTAGTAGGTCAAGAACATACTTTCTTTGGTTGATGAAAATTCCCTCCTTTGATCTTAACACTTCTATTCCCAAAAAATACTTTAGCAATCCGAGGTCCTTCATCTGAAATTCTGAAAACAAGTTCTGTCTCAGCAGTTTGATCTCTTCTTCATCATCGCCAGTGAGGATCATGTCATCTACATAGATGATAAGGCACGTAATTTTCCCTCCTTTTCTTTTCAGAAACAGAGTGTGATCAGAGTTACTCTGTTTATACCCGTACTTCTTCATCACCTCAGTGAACCTTCCGAACCACACTCGAGGAGACTGTTTCAACCCATATAGTGTCTTCTTGAGCTTGCACACTTTTCCACCTTCAAAGTCTTCAGAGAAACCTGGTGGACCCTCCATGTATATCGGTTTTGAAAGTTCACCATGCAGGAAGGCATTCGTGACATCAAACTGGTGTAGGGGCCATTCCTTGTTGGCTGCAATGGAGAATAGGACACGGATAGTGTTCATTTTTGCAACTGGGGAGAATGTTTCAGCGTAGTCGACTCCATATGTCTGAGTGTATCCCTTTGCCACCAACCTTGCTTTGTATCGCTCAATTGATCCATCTGGTTTTCTTTTAATAGTGAAGACCCACCTGCATCCCACAGCTCGTACACCTTCTGGCTTGGCGCAGACTTCCCATGTCTTACTTTTCATCAGGGCATCCATTTCAACCATCATCGCCTTTCTCCAGTGAGGCACATTCATAGCTTCTTCCGCAGTCTGAGGTATCTCTTCTTCTTCATATAAAGCAGCTGTGAATGCTCTTGCCATCTCTGTCAGGTTGGCTTTGGCTAGATTTGCCACTCCGTATCTGCTTTTAGCCCCTATCTTTCCAGGACTGTACCTTTTTGGTGGAATTCCTCGAGTGCTGCGTTGGGGAAGGATATATCGACCAGTATCTCCATCAATGGCGGTGACTTCATCTACGCTCGAATTGTCAGAAGGTATGAATGTACTTTCAGGTTCCGGTTCGGGAATTACCTCAGATATCACTGGAGGAGAATTAGATTGAGACGTGGTTGTCTGAGGAGGGTCTACAGTAGACGTGACCTGCTCGGCGATGGCGCTAGCTTGTTCTGTTGGTTCCGCTTCAGAGTTGCTTGATTGGGGCACCAACCAACTTGGGGGTCCATGTATTTCTCTTAGACTATTTCCACTACTCTCCCCCTGACTCCTAAGTTGGGCTTGATAAAAATACTCACACTCAAGGAAGTTGCAGTTCATAGTAGTAATTATTTTCCTAGATGACGGGTCATAACACCTATATCCCTTTTGGTTTATCCCATATCCAAGAAAGACACATTTGATGGCGCACGCAGAAAATTTTGTGCGCTCATGTTTCGGGACATGCACATAGACGGAGCACCCAAAAATTTTAAGCGGAAGTGTAAGTGGTTCGGGTATTTTTGTCATTTTCGAAAGGACTTGGTGGGGTGTTTTCATGTCGAGAATTTTTGTAGGAAGACGATTCACAAGATATACTGAGGTAGCGACCGCTTCTGGCCAAAGGAATTTTGGGACGTTTGAGTCAAAAAACAGAGCTCGAGTAATTTCAAGTAAAATTCTATTCTTTCTCTCAGCCACCCCATTTTGTTCCGGTGTATAAGGACAAGAAGTTTGATGAACTAACCCATGAGTTTTAAAAAAGTCTTTCATATCTCTATTGACAAATTCCCTCCCATTATCCGACCTAAGAACGGAGATAGTTTTGTGTAATTGCGTCTGAACCATTTTAAAAAAGATGACAAATTTTTCAAAAACTTCAGATTTATTTCGCAAAAAATATACCCACGTCATTCTAGTGCAATCATCAACAAATAATAGAAAATATTTAAAACCATGATCACCGGTAATAGGCGCAGGGCCCCACACATCAGCATGAACAAGGGAAAAAATATCTCTAACACGCGTATTACTGGATTTAAAGGACTGTCTATGGTTCTTAGCCAAAACACATGACTCACATGAGATGTCTTTAAAATTAGAAAATTTTGGAAAGAGTAATTTGAAATAACCCGCAGACGGATGACCCAATCTTCGGTGCCACAACCATGCTTCTCTATCAACAGAACCGTGAGCAAGCATCGCGGCGCCACCTTGGTGAGCTATCTCATCCACATAGTAGAGGCCTTGACGCTCAGTGCCACGCCCAATTATCCTCCTCGTCCTGATATCCTGTAATACACAAAAATTCGGATGCATCAATAAAGTACAATTCAGTTCCTTCGTCACATGACTAATAGACATCAACTTGTGAGACAATTTGGGCACATATAGGCAGTTCTTAAGTTTCAGACTCGGAGATATCTCAATTGTTCCACTTCCATGTACAGACGTTAACTCCTCATCAGCAGTTTGAATTTGGCTTTTCGTTGCTTCATTAAAAGTGGAAAAATCCTCCCTATCATAGGTCATAGTGTCTGTAGCCCCACAATCAAATATCCACTCTGTCCCTATGTTACCCGATAAATTTTTCGCCATGCAAGCAATATGAGTGTTTTCGAGAGGTGCAAAATAATTAGGGCTGACAAGGGATTTTTCAGGAGTTTGGGGGTCATATTTCGTTTTTCTAGGTTCTGGGGAACTCAATCGCAGTTTATTATTGGCATGGGGTTTATTGCATAATAAATTGGAACTGGGGAACTCAATTGATGAGGATTCAGAATATGGGGATCTATTGGCAAAATTAAAGTTAGGGTTAGGGTTAAAGAACCCCAACCCTTTACCTCCGATTTGTCCGCCGCCTCTCCTGAACTCGGCGACTGCCGCTTCTCCGATCGACCCGCCGCCTCCTCTGTTCTCCTGCCGGCCGTGAGCGTCGGTAGCCTCCTGGTTGCCCGCTCCGGTCGCTGGGAACAAGCCCCCTCCATTCTCATTCACCCCGATGGCTAATTTCGCCTTGGCCTTTTGATTCTCATCCCACCATTCCGGGAATCCAATGAGTAGAAAGCACGATTCTTTGGTGTGTTTGTGCTTTCCACAATGTGAGCACCATAATTTCGATTTGTCTACTTTGAATGGCCGACGGTTTTGTGGTGGCGGCGGTCCTGTCCCTGTTCGGTTTGGCGGAGGTCCATTTCGCGGCTGACTCCGTGCCGCGAAGCCAAGCCCGACACTGCCCGATGAGGAGTTGATTTCGTTGGTTGCAACGGCTGGTTCGGAGATTGCCGGCATGATCCGGAGCCGGGCGGTCTCCCGTTTAATCCAGCCGTATGCGACCTCGGCTGAGGGCCAGGGTCGATCCTTGAGGACCTCTCGCTTCATCTGATCGTACCTCGGGTTGAGTCCGGTTAAGAACTTGAAAAGGCGTCGAGTTTCGACGTATTTTCTGAACTGGCCGACTCCCTTGTCACAGCAAGTGACCGGTTGTTCTTGACACCGATCTACATCTATCCACGTTCCGTGTAAGTGTCGCCAATATGTCTCTAGACTCTGTTCCCCCTGCTTGACGTTCTCTGCCTTCTCTTCCAGGTCAAATAGGAGGAATGGGTCGGATGTGCTTTCAAAGGTTACGGCCAAGCTTTTCCATAAGGCTTCTGCCGTTTGATGGTGGGCGAAATCGATAACGATATCGGTTTCGATATTGTCTAGAATCCATGAGAAGACAATTAGGTTTGTCTCCTCCCACTCCGTGTAGTCCGCCGCCCCTGGTTGGGGAGGTGGCGGATTGCCGTTGATGTGGCGGAGTACTCTCCTACTCCCGATCTGGATTTTCATCAGCCGCGCCCATATCGAATAATTCGATCCGTTGAGCTTGACGGCTACGGTAACATTCTTGCTAACCTTCAGTTTTTGGTCATCTGTGATCTTGGGTTTGGGTTCGTCTGTGGCCATGGCTTGGTTTCTGCCTTAGATCGAGAAAGGTTCTATCGGGCTATGATGAATTCTTTCTGAGCCTAGGCTCTGATGCCATGTTGAAATATGTTCAATCTCATTCAAAATTATGTTCTACCGAGCTATTACACCAATCTTATAGGAGCTATACATGTATGGTAAGATTTACCCTAATTCTAATTACCTTATATTCGGTAATTACAATCAATTTGGTATCTCTATGATTATGTGATTTGATCCCGTAATCTTCTCACAATTGATTTCTTTCCAACAAATAGGAGTACTAAATAGTGTTGGAACTTTTCAGAAGACGAAAAGAAATGAATTGGTTAGACCTTGATCTTGATATTTAACAAACACGATGGTCACATTTTTCATGTGCTGGAAATTAATTGGTTTGTTTACCGAACTCGAACAAATAAATTATGCTCACTAAGCTGTGGTAGACTATTAAATTAGTAAACTATATAAAAATAGGATAGGATTAAGGAATGAAAAATCCCAGTTTCATTGAAATGGTTAAAGCCTGAAATTTTGCAACTCCCATTAGAAGATCTCACTATAGTAGAATAATCTATAATGACATAATTCTGCTACATTTAGTGGTAACATCCTCTTATGTTATTGTTACTAAATTAGAGTCATTATTTATTTAATGGCACTTATTTGGTTGACGTAAAATTCTTCCAAAATTGTGCCACTACTACAACAGTTTGTTCTGGTGCAATTAGTATATATTGTAGGATAGTCACTAAAAAATCGGCCAATTTAGGACACATTTTAATGCAATGACGCTGATTTATATTTCTATATATGTCACCAATACTTTAAAAAATGTCTTCATTCTTGGTGTCTAAATTAAAATTAAAAAATATAATTAAAAAATATAAATGGAAGCGTTCTATAAAAGACACTCCTACAAAATTAAATTAATTTGGCCTCAACTTACAAACAGTTTATTTTTCATCCTAAATTATGGTTATTTTCAAATTTTCTAACGCAAGTGATTGCATCTATTTTTGTGTCCTTAGGTAATATTGTCTATATTTCTTTTGATTTACTTTTCCTGCAGAACTCTAATAATCTTTAAATAATTACTCCTATCATATTGGAATAATCACTCACTATTTAAAATACTTGTCACTTTCCATACAGTACATAGTTTGCAATATAATTTATTGACAATATTCCCGTCTGTATTCTAAGGTCATCAAATTAATATGAAAAAATACGGAGAGTTAAGAGTATGTGTAATGCAAATAATTTGCAACATTTATTCAGAAAAATTAAAGGAAAAAATATAAAAAATCAGATATTGTGACGAGGTTTTTTGAACTGCCAGACCGATCTTGCTCGAACGATCTCAGCCTTATCCTCTTCCATGCGCAGCAAATGTGTGCATTCTAACATTTTTTTGTCTTCACCGTTGACTTTGATGGTGGTCAACGACTCGAGGGGGTTTGACTGCCGACACTCCCGTCTGTATTCTAAGGTCATCGACGTCATGTTGTAGTCTTCAAGAACATTTATAGGCACACTCTGTCACCCAAACAAGATGTATACATAAATTTGAAAACATATACACCCGAACCTGCTCGGTACCGCAGTTTTACCGAGCAAATAGGACGGGAATATTGCAACAGCACTTACCTTACATCCTATTTGCTCGGTAATTTTCTTACGGTACTTGCAACAGCACTTACTGAGCACAAGACCAGTAAATTACCGAGTACTTAACAGTACTTGGTAAATGACTTGCTCCTCTCAATCGACCACCTTGATACAATTTTCGATCGCTAAAGCTTGTGTTTTTACTAGTGTTTTATCTTTCTTGATTATTAATGCCTTTCTTATAAATAGTAGCCCCTCTGTCCAGCAATAAATATCCATTTTTTTGACCGTTCGAATTTTAAGTAACTATTTAAATTTGTAAAAGAAAGTGGTTAGAAAGAGTAAGAGGGATATGGCATGGGTCATCCCTACACCAACTCATTTCACTAATTTTTATTGTAAATTTAATAAAATAATAAAAGTGAAATAAAATATTTAATGGCTGATGAACAAAGAAGAAAAAATGAGATATCTAATGGCGAAGAGAAGGAGTCTATAAATACTACTAGTACTATTAGTATTAATAGTGGAATTATATATATGTGGATATACCTCCAAGAGCCAGCCGAAGTATTTGACATTGTTTACATGTTGATTTGCATCCATATCGCTCCACCGTGGCTGCATTAATTCGTGTTAATATGAATCGCGTATTGGGTGAGCATGCATATATATAATAAAGAGTTTAAGAGTTTAAGATTCGTATCGTGTTCAACGTATGAATCTTGGATAAGTTAATTTACATGTCGTTAGAATAATTGTTGGATATTTACTATGCTTCTGTAGGAATGTTTAATTGATTTTGTAAATGAATCATGTACGTTGGAACGTAGAAGTTGGATTAGAGCTTACTATGCGTCTGTAGGAGTGATAATCCGACAAGTACGAATTTGATCTTAGTGTTCAGCAAGGTTAAATTCAAGCATCTATGAACATGTTCAGTGTGAGTAGAATGAACGAGATTATTACAACTTTCATTAGATTAATCTTTAATCCATAGGTTAATTGGTCCGTTAAGTTAATTCACATCTTGAGCATATTAGGAGCAACGTTCTCTATCTCTTGAGTTTCTCTATTTTCATTCTTTAGTTTTCAATTTGTTTATTAATCTTGTCAAACCTAGTTAAATAATCATACGCCTCCCTGTGGTTCGACACTCAAAGTACTACACACGAAGCTGTATTCTTGCAGTGAAGTTGTAATATTTGGGTTAATTAATTAAACTTGAGTGCTATATTATCCATTTGTAATAACTCAAAAATTACACATCAGGATACCGAGTACGGTATACCAAAATAAGGTATGACATACCGCTATGCCTGTGTTTCATACCAAAAAAATATATTTAAAATAAAATTTAACCTATTTAAATAATGTCCAAAAGATTAAAACTACACCACAATCAAATCTATACAGTGGACTTGATTTGCATTTTTGCGTGAGTGTGTTTGGGGTTGGGGCGGCTGAACTAAAATATGAAAGTAGGGTTAGAGATTTTAACATATTAACTACTCATATTTTTTTTTATATTTTTTATATACAACATATATATCGAATTTTTGGCAAATATTGTAAATGCGGTATATTGCGGTATACCGCGGTATAGGAAAATCTATACCTTTACGGTACCGTAATCTATCGGTAAGGTATCATACCGTACCGAAACTTATGGTATACCGCAAATTCGTTATTTCCAGTATTTTTTTTTGTACGATAAGTGCAGTATTTCGATATTTCGGTATATTTAGCCAGCCCTAACCATCATTCCTACAATTATGTATACAGCTCCTGCCAGAATAATCTTAGCTTTTTTGGTTAAATAAATATGTCATATAGTTATAGCAAAATAATAGTGGATATATTGTGAATAGAATATTCCACCAATTATTATCCTATATTCCAAGTGACATTTACAGTTAATAGGAGTAATTAATTACTTTGCTTTTTAGAAAGGCCCATAAATACATAGTAGTAGTACTACTATTATAATATGGGCGTCACATAAAATTGCACATCATAAATTCAAAAAGTAACATACTAGTAGTAATATTTAACAAATTTTCTTTTCAATAATAATTGAATATTTTGGATTTGACCACCTCTCCTTCATTCATATTCATCGGTTCTACTTTGCATTATGATGATTTTACGGACTCATCAACGTCCATCCATTTTCATAATCATGAATCATGGTCATCATACTATATATCATAGCTCCTCAACTATGATGCTCCCCTACTCCTAATTGCTATAAGAAGAGAGGCAACTCAAAAGTTTATTTTGATATGAGATATATTCTTATTCATTTTGAGTTCATAACTTTGAGAATAATTTTTTGAGTATTCTACATTTCGTCACTCTTTATAGAACACTAGATGCAACCCCAAGACTTGTGTATATCTCTTGGATAATTATATCTAATGAATTTTTTCAATAAAAGTCTCTTATCCAAAAGATAGAATCCAAGCCAACCTCACCCTTTACAAAAGAGAGATCCCACTCTTTAGTACAAATACGAAAGAATCTTTAAGAATATGTTATGATGCAATAAGCAGTTTAACTATAATCCAACTTGTGAATGTACTCTTTCACATGCATGACAGTATCCACATATATCATACAAAAGCATCCAAATCATTTCGTTACCTACTTTTCGGAATTCCCTAATTTTACTTACTATTGGACCACATCAAATTCACCCTCAACTTTTAATCTTTACGGTTTTTTTTTCACATTAGGTCTTATACTAATTAGTGTGACATAGTATGGAATAAAAATCCTAGCTTCTTGTTTCAATTAACCATGTAAAATCAGAGTACAGAGTCCTTTTTGTCTGTGTCAATAAGAAAGTCTAAGCATCACGCGATACATCAAAGACTATTCGAGAGTCTCAAAAAAGATCAACTGCTCAAAAAAGTAAAAGTCAATCAAAGTACGACAAAAGCTTAACCAAAAGATGAACAACTCTTGAGCAACACCAAACTTGCGGATAAACACACAATCATTATTTATCAAAACAAACAAATAAGCAAGATACAAGAAAGTCAATCCAGTTTGTCATGGTTCTTCAACCGTATAAGTCAATCTAGTTTGTCATTGTGATATGTGGATGCATATTAAATAATTCAGAAGCCGAGGGACCAAAATGCAAAGGGGGAAATTGAATTAAGTTTCAGCTCCCAACGGTCATTTTGAGACAGTTGCAACCGAATGAGGAACGAGCTAGGGATTGAGCTGGAGTTGAGCTTAATGTCGCTGAGCAATCCGCGATCTCTTCCATCACATATATAAAGATTCAGTTGGTGAGAAGAGTGAGGTATGAGAATCATTTTCTTTGTGAGGAAATCAATGTTAACGTGTGAGCTCTAGGTTTTTTGAGTAATTGATTTCTTGAGTGATTCTTGAGCGATTGTAACTGGGATTTCGATTGTGATTGCGTGTTGAATAAATTGGTTGATAGCTTCTCCGTGGACGTAGGTCTTACGACCCAACCACGTAACTTTGTGTGTTCTTTTCATTGCGTTTTAATTCTCAGTTTTTTGTTCTTGTTGTGGCCGGATTCCTCTGTCGATTCTAACAGTCATGATATACGTAGGGTTAAACACTTAATCTAAATATATTTTCATTTATTTCGGAGTTATCAACATATGTGTGAATTAGTAAAATGAAAAAAATGAATTGTGGTACAATTTGTCCAGAGTGAGTTTTAATAGTGTTGAAATATGTTCAATCTCATTCAAAATTATGTTCTACCGAGCTATTACACCAATCTTATAGAATGGGAGCTATACATGTATGGTAAGATTTACCCTAATTCTAATTACCTTATATTCGGTAATTACAATCAATTTGGTATCTCTATGATTATGTGATTTGATCCCGTAATCTTCTCACAATTGATTTCTTTCCAACACTCCCCCTCAAGTTAAGTAAGGGGATCATCCATACTTAACTTGCCCAATATCTCACGGAAGTTTCTTGAGTCCACAGCTTTGGTAAGGATATCAGCTAGCTGGTCTTCTGACCGAACAAACGGTAGTTCCACTATCTTAGCTTCAATGTTGTCTTTGATGAAGTGTCGATCAACTTCCACGTGTTTCGTCCGATCATGTTGTACAGGGTTCTCGGATATGCTGATAGCTGCCTTGTTATCACAGAATAGCTTGCAGGGCCCGGAAGGCATCAACTCCAACTCGGTCATTAGCCTTTTTAGCCACAGTATCTCAGTTAGTCCATTCTTGATTCCTCGGAATTCTGCTTCAGGACTCGACAGAGCTACCACCTTTTGTTTCTTGCTCCGCCAAGTAACCAAATTGCCACCAACAAATGTGAAGTATCCTGCTGTCGACTTCCGATCATTCGGGTTTCCGGCCCAATCAGCATCCGTGAATCCGTATATGTCCATATGACCATGCTTCTTAAACATCACTCCATGTCCCGGGGTTCCCTTGAGGTACCTAACGATCCGCAGCGCTGCTTCCCAATGGTCTTCTTGAGGTTTGTGCATAAACTGGCTTACCACACCAACTGCATATGCGATATCTGGTCTCGTATGAGATAGGTAAATTAACTTTCCAACCAAACGTTGATACCTGGTGCGATGAGTAAGTTGTGCTCCTTCTATTATGCGTAGTCCATGATTCTGTACCATAGGAGTATCCGCTGGCTTGCAATCCATCATCCCCGTTTCTGCTAGTAGGTCAAGAACATACTTTCTTTGGTTGATGAAAATTCCCTCCTTTGATCTTAACACTTCTATTCCCAAAAAATACTTTAGCAATCCGAGGTCCTTCATCTGAAATTCTGAAAACAAGTTCTGTCTCAGCAGTTTGATCTCTTCTTCATCATCGCCAGTGAGGATCATGTCATCTACATAGATGATAAGGCACGTAATTTTCCCTCCTTTTCTTTTCAGAAACAGAGTGTGATCAGAGTTACTCTGTTTATACCCGTACTTCTTCATCACCTCAGTGAACCTTCCGAACCACACTCGAGGAGACTGTTTCAACCCATATAGTGTCTTCTTGAGCTTGCACACTTTTCCACCTTCAAAGTCTTCAGAGAAACCTGGTGGACCCTCCATGTATATCGGTTTTGAAAGTTCACCATGCAGGAAGGCATTCGTGACATCAAACTGGTGTAGGGGCCATTCCTTGTTGGCTGCAATGGAGAATAGGACACGGATAGTGTTCATTTTTGCAACTGGGGAGAATGTTTCAGCGTAGTCGACTCCATATGTCTGAGTGTATCCCTTTGCCACCAACCTTGCTTTGTATCGCTCAATTGATCCATCTGGTTTTCTTTTAATAGTGAAGACCCACCTGCATCCCACAGCTCGTACACCTTCTGGCTTGGCGCAGACTTCCCATGTCTTACTTTTCATCAGGGCATCCATTTCAACCATCATCGCCTTTCTCCAGTGAGGCACATTCATAGCTTCTTCCGCAGTCTGAGGTATCTCTTCTTCTTCATATAAAGCAGCTGTGAATGCTCTTGCCATCTCTGTCAGGTTGGCTTTGGCTAGATTTGCCACTCCGTATCTGCTTTTAGCCCCTATCTTTCCAGGACTGTACCTTTTTGGTGGAATTCCTCGAGTGCTGCGTTGGGGAAGGATATATCGACCAGTATCTCCATCAATGGCGGTGACTTCATCTACGCTCGAATTGTCAGAAGGTATGAATGTACTTTCAGGTTCCGGTTCGGGAATTACCTCAGATATCACTGGAGGAGAATTAGATTGAGACGTGGTTGTCTGAGGAGGGTCTACAGTAGACGTGACCTGCTCGGCGATGGCGCTAGCTTGTTCTGTTGGTTCCGCTTCAGAGTTGCTTGATTGGGGCACCAACCAACTTGGGGGTCCATGTATTTCTCTTAGACTATTTCCACTACTCTCCCCCTGACTCCTAAGTTGGGCTTGATAAAAATACTCACACTCAAGGAAGTTGCAGTTCATAGTAGTAATTATTTTCCTAGATGACGGGTCATAACACCTATATCCCTTTTGGTTTATCCCATATCCAAGAAAGACACATTTGATGGCGCACGCAGAAAATTTTGTGCGCTCATGTTTCGGGACATGCACATAGACGGAGCACCCAAAAATTTTAAGCGGAAGTGTAAGTGGTTCGGGTATTTTTGTCATTTTCGAAAGGACTTGGTGGGGTGTTTTCATGTCGAGAATTTTTGTAGGAAGACGATTCACAAGATATACTGAGGTAGCGACCGCTTCTGGCCAAAGGAATTTTGGGACGTTTGAGTCAAAAAACAGAGCTCGAGTAATTTCAAGTAAAATTCTATTCTTTCTCTCAGCCACCCCATTTTGTTCCGGTGTATAAGGACAAGAAGTTTGATGAACTAACCCATGAGTTTTAAAAAAGTCTTTCATATCTCTATTGACAAATTCCCTCCCATTATCCGACCTAAGAACGGAGATAGTTTTGTGTAATTGCGTCTGAACCATTTTAAAAAAGATGACAAATTTTTCAAAAACTTCAGATTTATTTCGCAAAAAATATACCCACG
Organism: Salvia splendens; assembly: GCF_004379255.2. Taxonomy (NCBI): domain Eukaryota; kingdom Viridiplantae; phylum Streptophyta; class Magnoliopsida; order Lamiales; family Lamiaceae; genus Salvia; species Salvia splendens. Next base: position 27,005,021 of record NC_056045.1, read on the forward strand.
TCATTCTAGTGCAATCATCAACAAATAATAGAAAATATTTAAAACCATGATCACCGGTAATAGGCGCAGGGCCCCACACATCAGCATGAACAAGGGAAAAAATATCTCTAACACGCGTATTACTGGATTTAAAGGACTGTCTATGGTTCTTAGCCAAAACACATGACTCACATGAGATGTCTTTAAAATTAGAAAATTTTGGAAAGAGTAATTTGAAATAACCCGCAGACGGATGACCCAATCTTCGGTGCCACAACCATGCTTCTCTATCAACAGAACCATGAGCAAGCATCGCGGCGCCACCTTGGTGAGCTATCTCATCCACATAGTAGAGGCCTTGACGCTCAGTGCCACGCCCAATTATCCTCCTCGTCCTGATATCCTGTAATACACAAAAATTCGGATGCATCAATAAAGTACAATTCAGTTCCTTCGTCACATGACTAATAGACATCAACTTGTGAGACAATTTGGGCACATATAGGCAGTTCTTAAGTTTCAGACTCGGAGATATCTCAATTGTTCCACTTCCATGTACAGACGTTAACTCCTCATCAGCAGTTTGAATTTGGCTTTTCGTTGCTTCATTAAAAGTGGAAAAATCCTCCCTATCATAGGTCATAGTGTCTGTAGCCCCACAATCAAATATCCACTCTGTCCCTATGTTACCCGATAAATTTTTCGCCATGCAAGCAATATGAGTGTTTTCGAGAGGTGCAAAATAATTAGGGCTGACAAGGGATTTTTCAGGAGTTTGGGGGTCATATTTCGTTTTTCTAGGTTCTGGGGAACTCAATCGCAGTTTATTATTGGCATGGGGTTTATTGCATAATAAATTGGAACTGGGGAACTCAATTGATGAGGATTCAGAATATGGGGATCTATTGGCAAAATTAAAGTTAGGGTTAGGGTTAAAGAACCCCAACCCTTTACCTCCGATTTGTCCGCCGCCTCTCCTGAACTCGGCGACTGCCGCTTCTCCGATCGACCCGCCGCCTCCTCTGTTCTCCTGCCGGCCGTGAGCGTCGGTAGCCTCCTGGTTGCCCGCTCCGGTCGCTGGGAACAAGCCCCCTCCATTCTCATTCACCCCGATGGCTAATTTCGCCTTGGCCTTTTGATTCTCATCCCACCATTCCGGGAATCCAATGAGTAGAAAGCACGATTCTTTGGTGTGTTTGTGCTTTCCACAATGTGAGCACCATAATTTCGATTTGTCTACTTTGAATGGCCGACGGTTTTGTGGTGGCGGCGGTCCTGTCCCTGTTCGGTTTGGCGGAGGTCCATTTCGCGGCTGACTCCGTGCCGCGAAGCCAAGCCCGACACTGCCCGATGAGGAGTTGATTTCGTTGGTTGCAACGGCTGGTTCGGAGATTGCCGGCATGATCCGGAGCCGGGCGGTCTCCCGTTTAATCCAGCCGTATGCGACCTCGGCTGAGGGCCAGGGTCGATCCTTGAGGACCTCTCGCTTCATCTGATCGTACCTCGGGTTGAGTCCGGTTAAGAACTTGAAAAGGCGTCGAGTTTCGACGTATTTTCTGAACTGGCCGACTCCCTTGTCACAGCAAGTGACCGGTTGTTCTTGACACCGATCTACATCTATCCACGTTCCGTGTAAGTGTCGCCAATATGTCTCTAGACTCTGTTCCCCCTGCTTGACGTTCTCTGCCTTCTCTTCCAGGTCAAATAGGAGGAATGGGTCGGATGTGCTTTCAAAGGTTACGGCCAAGCTTTTCCATAAGGCTTCTGCCGTTTGATGGTGGGCGAAATCGATAACGATATCGGTTTCGATATTGTCTAGAATCCATGAGAAGACAATTAGGTTTGTCTCCTCCCACTCCGTGTAGTCCGCCGCCCCTGGTTGGGGAGGTGGCGGATTGCCGTTGATGTGGCGGAGTACTCTCCTACTCCCGATCTGGATTTTCATCAGCCGCGCCTATATCGAATAATTCGATCCGTTGAGCTTGACGGCTACGGTAACATTCTTGCTAACCTTCAGTTTTTGGTCATCTGTGATCTTGGGTTTGGGTTCGTCTGTGGCCATGGCTTGGTTTCTGCCTTAGATCGAGAAAGGTTCTATCGGGCTATGATGAATTCTTTCTGAGCCTAGGCTCTGATGCCATGTTGAAATATGTTCAATCTCATTCAAAATTATGTTCTACCGAGCTATTACACCAATCTTATAGGAGCTATACATGTATGGTAAGATTTACCCTAATTCTAATTACCTTATATTCGGTAATTACAATCAATTTGGTATCTCTATGATTATGTGATTTGATCCCGTAATCTTCTCACAATTGATTTCTTTCCAACAAATAGGAGTACTAAATAGTGTTGGAACTTTTCAGAAGACGAAAAGAAATGAATTGGTTAGACCTTGATCTTGATATTTAACAAACACGATGGTCACATTTTTCATGTGCTGGAAATTAATTGGTTTGTTTACCGAACTCGAACAAATAAATTATGCTCACTAAGCTGTGGTAGACTATTAAATTAGTAAACTATATAAAAATAGGATAGGATTAAGGAATGAAAAATCCCAGTTTCATTGAAATGGTTAAAGCCTGAAATTTTGCAACTCCCATTAGAAGATCTCACTATAGTAGAATAATCTATAATGACATAATTCTGCTACATTTAGTGGTAACATCCTCTTATGTTATTGTTACTAAATTAGAGTCATTATTTATTTAATGGCACTTATTTGGTTGACGTAAAATTCTTCCAAAATTGTGCCACTACTACAACAGTTTGTTCTGGTGCAATTAGTATATATTGTAGGATAGTCACTAAAAAATCGGCCAATTTAGGACACATTTTAATGCAATGACGCTGATTTATATTTCTATATATGTCACCAATACTTTAAAAAATGTCTTCATTCTTGGTGTCTAAATTAAAATTAAAAAATATAATTAAAAAATATAAATGGAAGCGTTCTATAAAAGACACTCCTACAAAATTAAATTAATTTGGCCTCAACTTACAAACAGTTTATTTTTCATCCTAAATTATGGTTATTTTCAAATTTTCTAACGCAAGTGATTGCATCTATTTTTGTGTCCTTAGGTAATATTGTCTATATTTCTTTTGATTTACTTTTCCTGCAGAACTCTAATAATCTTTAAATAATTACTCCTATCATATTGGAATAATCACTCACTATTTAAAATACTTGTCACTTTCCATACAGTACATAGTTTGCAATATAATTTATTGACAATATTCCCGTCTGTATTCTAAGGTCATCAAATTAATATGAAAAAATACGGAGAGTTAAGAGTATGTGTAATGCAAATAATTTGCAACATTTATTCAGAAAAATTAAAGGAAAAAATATAAAAAATCAGATATTGTGACGAGGTTTTTTGAACTGCCAGACCGATCTTGCTCGAACGATCTCAGCCTTATCCTCTTCCATGCGCAGCAAATGTGTGCATTCTAACATTTTTTTGTCTTCACCGTTGACTTTGATGGTGGTCAACGACTCGAGGGGGTTTGACTGCCGACACTCCCGTCTGTATTCTAAGGTCATCGACGTCATGTTGTAGTCTTCAAGAACATTTATAGGCACACTCTGTCACCCAAACAAGATGTATACATAAATTTGAAAACATATACACCCGAACCTGCTCGGTACCGCAGTTTTACCGAGCAAATAGGACGGGAATATTGCAACAGCACTTACCTTACATCCTATTTGCTCGGTAATTTTCTTACGGTACTTGCAACAGCACTTACTGAGCACAAGACCAGTAAATTACCGAGTACTTAACAGTACTTGGTAAATGACTTGCTCCTCTCAATCGACCACCTTGATACAATTTTCGATCGCTAAAGCTTGTGTTTTTACTAGTGTTTTATCTTTCTTGATTATTAATGCCTTTCTTATAAATAGTAGCCCCTCTGTCCAGCAATAAATATCCATTTTTTTGACAGTTCGAATTTTAAGTAACTATTTAAATTTGTAAAAGAAAGTGGTTAGAAAGAGTAAGAGGGATATGGCATGGGTCATCCCTACACCAACTCATTTCACTAATTTTTATTGTAAATTTAATAAAATAATAAAAGTGAAATAAAATATTTAATGGCTGATGAACAAAGAAGAAAAAATGAGATATCTAATGGCGAAGAGAAGGAGTCTATAAATACTACTAGTACTATTAGTATTAATAGTGGAATTATATATATGTGGATATACCTCCAAGAGCCAGCCGAAGTATTTGACATTGTTTACATGTTGATTTGCATCCATATCGCTCCACCGTGGCTGCATTAATTCGTGTTAATATGAATCGCGTATTGGGTGAGCATGCATATATATAATAAATTGGATGATCAAGCGTAGCTTAATTAATAAGACGATTCTCCTCTATTTAAAATAGAGGTTAGAGAGACCTAAATCAAGAAATTGAACTTACAGCCAAACCATTGTGGATTCTTTGAGCAGTTTGATCGGTAAGCTTTTCAATTTTATGGGTATCGGAATTCTGAGGTGTGATTGCTACTTTGTTAAGGTAAAAAGGCTGTATCTCTTTCCTCACTTCATCTGGTATTTTGCTTACCCTTCTTGTTTCTCTATTCATGTTCACCCAATTACTGCACAAATTATTACAATTTCAGTTCTTGCATATAAAAAACCATATAGTTTGGTGATTTGTCCCAAAATTTGAAAAATCAGCTGGAAAAACCGTAAAGTTTTGACAAGATCATAGTTTGTGCAACGGCGAAAAAGTTTGGTGAAATTATATTTCGTGTGACAGATGGGAAATCATACGTAGACGTCGTCATTGTTGAATTAAACAATGTCATAAATTCAAAAGGATAATGGTGTCATCCAGTCTAGGAAATACAATACTACTTTATACGTAAACGACTAGATTTTTTGTTGTTGGGTAATAGTGAACAAATCATAACTTAATGGTTTTTCAATTAAAAGACAACCAAATTTTAAGATTTTCCGGACAATTTTTGTTGTAGCCCGCCAGGTACGTACCTGGTGGCTCTGCTTATGATTTTGTTGGTGTTGTAGTCTCGAATGATCCAATCGCGGCGCATCCCGTTTTTACCGCCTGCATCCACCCAAGTGTCGACCTCCACAACATCTCCCCTGGGATACCAATCATTTTTTATGTCTATATATTTAGAAGTGTAATGCTCCCTCGTCCCTGAAATTTTGTCACATTTTTCTATTTCCGTCCGTCCCATAAAATTTGTTACATTTCACTTTTTACCATTTTCGGTAGTGGACCCCACATTTCGCTAACTTATTCTCACTCACATTTCATTATAAAACTAATACTTTAAAAGTAGGACCCAGATCCTACCAATTTTTCAACCCATTTTCCATTACATTTCTTAAAACTCGTGTCCGGTCAAACTGTGACAAAATTTAGGGGACGGAGAGAGTATAATTAAATGCAAACTATATATCCTACAAACTTCAAACAATAATCTGGACTATTAGATTTTAGGATATGATGTCAAACATATGACAAATCATGTTAACTAAACAAAGTCTTTATTAATAATTTGAATCATTTAAAAAATATATATTCGAATTAAAGAAAAGATAGCCCCTTTCTAGGATTTATTTTTCCAGAGTCAATCAATTTAGGGTTAATTGAATTTACCAAGAGCTATACTCGTCAACTTGGATGTTTATACGCGTAACAACCCAGATAAGCTTCCTGATGCTCATCTCCCGCGTTGCGCCAAAGCCTTCCCCGGCCACCCCGGCGCTCGACACGTGGTTCAGAGCCGTCTCCTGCAATCCAAACTCATGCATAATCATGACATGCACGTGGAAAACGTGATTAATTAATTCACCTGCAGCAGATTCATTAGGGTTTCCATGGTGGTGGTTTTATCCGGTCCGGTCTCATAAGACCGGATAACAAACGTTTGCCTGTACACGAACCGGTCCTCCGCCAAAAACCCGCCTAGCAAATACCCGTCGTTCGCCTCCGCTTCCCCACCTTTCTCCCTTAAAGGCGTGTGGGTCATCTTCATGTTTACGTTGGTCGCCTTCATTTTCACGCAACCGTTCCTCCTCCAGCCGCGGTTGAACCCGACCGGGCCCACACTAGTTGAACGATCATTGTGGAGGCGGAGGGCCGCCACCGCTGTTTGCATGGAAGCCATCATTTTCTCCTAATATTTACTTCACAACATTCCATTTTGGTGGAGAATTTTGGATTTTTCAATTGATGTAGGTGATCTACTTATTGGAAAGATTAGGCGCTAACCTCAAATTAATCCTAATTTGAAAAGTATTAATTAACATAGGAATTGGATTACGTTTGATGAAGTGGAAGGTTGTAAAAAGAAATTAATGGGTGTTTGGTGTTGAACAACTTATTTGAGGGTGGAGGAGAAACTACATTGAGTTTGGACGCTTAATTTCCTAGCCTTTTTTATTTGGTCCTAATTTAATTATTCCAATGAATCAATTTGGGGTGTGCATTAGTTATTGGTTATGAGATGTGTGACTATTACGAGTTTACCAACATCATCTATGCGTGTATCATATTCCAAAATATAATAATGGACTTCTACTTCACCAATCAAGATGTACCCATATCATTCCGAGTGGACCAACTTTTATACAAATATAGTTAATTGCAACTTTTATAAAATGAGAGAGTATTAGGGAAATAAGAAATGAAAAAAAAAATAGAGGTTTCAAGAAGATGGATATGAGTTTTTATGGACTAAGTGCTGAAAATTTTAAATTACAAGAAAGGTGGATTGGGTCTACATCTGGCCTAATGGGCCGTAATTTAACTAATTAAAGAATAACTAAGGCCCATATCTACCTTTAGCCCATCTGCCAAACACTTGCAGTTGCAGTCTTGCAGGGGTTTTAAACTTTTCAGCTCCTGATACTTCATTAACATATTTTTTAATATTTTTTAATTGCGTTAAAATAGGATAATATTTTTTAGTCTGATTCAATCATCCAAACTTTTCCGATTAAAATGAAATAAAGAGGATTAAAGAGGCCTACACCGAGTGTACAAATAAGACTTGCAAGTTTCAACTAATAAAGAGAAAGGGAAAGAAAATAAAAGGTGGCCATAAATTATTACAAGTAGATTAAATTTGCCAAGCACAAGAACCTTATTTCTTATTTATTACTTTATTCGGTCATTTATTTTATTTAATTTATTAAACAATATTTTCTTAAATTTCGGAAATATTTAAGTAATGCAATAGAGGTAGCAATAAATTGATAAATTTTGATGAGCACTGACACAGGCGGTGCTAAACCTTGTTTGCCACGTTCAATTGCAGAATGTGATGCCGCTTGTCTATGCACCACGTGTCATAAGTTTAATTATTCAATTATTTTATAGATGTGAAGCGATTTATGAGATAATTATCCACCTTAATTTGTCCCAATCCACACTCTAGAATGTGCATATATAAAGTAGAGTGAAATAAAACAAACACACAATCAGTCTTATATGGGGTAATTCTAGAGTATAATTAACCTTCCATACGTGAAATTTTTTTATTCCAGTTTTGGGAGAGACATTGTATTAAACGAATCTAATTTTACTTGATGGGTGCATTGTAAAATACAGTTGCTGTTTAGATTTCTACTTTCTGTTCTTCTAAGTTCCAAATTCTACTTTGTATTGCTTATCACTTGGGTTGAGGGAACCCAATTCATAGTATTTATCAAGAGTGTCGAGTATGGGATGATTGGATCGACGAAGAAATGGTCTAGTGTGATTGGTCACAACTCACATGATCCAAAAACTGAACAATTACGAAATTTATCATTTTCACAAATAACCCATTTTTTTTGACGAGATATGCGTAATTTGGTTTAAAAAACGTGACACATACTAAAACTTAATCAGGTTTCATTACATATTTGACAATTAATACAAGCACTCAAATTACCTCTTCATTTTGTTTGCTCTAATAAAATCTTACACAAATTCCCTCTTCCGATCCCTCCGAAAATACAATCATTCGAGAAAATCTTAAGAATCGCATACGGTATATGGATTAGGCCAAGCATATTTGTGTGTAAAATTAATATAAAAACAATAATAAGAATTAAAAATAAAATTAATAGAAAATTAGTCCAGATCTATATCTAGCCCTGCCCGTAAGGCCCAATATACAGATGATTCTATATTGGGCCAAACTACTTGATAATAAAAATAGCCCATTGCCCAGATCTCTTCAGGCCAGAATAATTTAATTGGTGAAAATAAATAAACACAATAACTATAAACAAATTTACTATAGTTCTTATTTTTCACGTGTTACGATTTTGTCATTCCGCGTAATCAGCAAATTAAAAATTACCCAACTTGTCTACCTTGTCCTTGAATCAAAAATTATTTAATAGGATAAACTTATTTTATCATAAAACATCTGAAAATTTTGATTTTGAAATAGGTAGAACATTGCGGTGCAAATCTCTTTGCATTTTGAAAGATAAATTAATACACCATAATTTGTACTACTATTAATGTTATGTTTAAATAGCAAAATTGATATAGTATTAACAAGGAAAGAGAAAGATGAGTTTAGGGATTGGGAAAGAGCACCGCTTCATGCACCAAAATACGTGTCATTCTCCGCACATGCTCTCAATGAAAGCACCCGTTGTTAAGAACCGTCCTCCTTAACGTCGATTTTCACACAAAATCAAGAAACGAGATGTCGTCGTTGTTGAGCGTCCAACGTTGGGTCGTGACTTGGACGGCAAAAAAGGGGCGGTTGAGCGCCTCGTCGGCAACCTTAGGAGATGTTTCTTGTTTGCTAAGAATGATAATTTCATATATTGATTGGATGAATAAAAAAGATAACAGTCTATCCTATTTATAATGAACAAGAAAATAAATATATAGAAAAAGATATGCTAAATCCGTATAATATCTAAACTAAATAATAATAGTATAAGACTCGTATCACACCACTGGCATATATATAGTCGTCATCGTTGTCGTCGTCACCCCACCACCACCACCACCATCACCAATTTCCGATCACCTTCCAATTTGTACAATAAATAGCAAATTGCAACGATGCTAGAACTAATCCACGCATTCCTCAACCTAACCCTCCCCCCAATAGCCTACTTCTCCCTCATGCTTTTCTTCCCACCCTTCCAAATCTTCAACTTCTTCCTCTCCATCTTGGGGGCAAGGTCGTCGTCATCACCGGCGCCTCCTCCGGCATAGGCGAAGTAATTATCCAATTCAACTACCTAATTGCAAAATCATAGCAGTAATTAATTTGAATTTGCGGAGCCTTGCATACGAGTATGCTAAGAAGGGGGCGTGCTTGGTTCTGGCGGCGAGGAGAGAGAGGAGCCTCCAGGAGGTGGCCGACACTGCGCGGTATCTCGGATCGCCCGATGTGTCGGAGGTCGACGACTGCAGGAGGGTCGTTGATCAAACTATGAATCATTTCGGAAGGCGTAAGATTACTTGTTTTCTTCTTTGCTTTGTTTCAATGAGAGTGTAATTTTTTTGTTCGTAAATATAAATTTTAAAGGCTGCGTCACAGAGTGTGTTTTGGTAATGGACGCATACGAGAGAGAGAGATAGTCATAGTGTGTTTTAAATAATGAGTTAACTTGATCGATGCAGAGGATCATCTGGTTAATAATGCTGGAGTGACATCAGTTGCGATGCTGGAAGAAGTTGACGATGTTACTGATTTCAGAGCAATTATGGTAAGAAAGTACTACTCCCTCCTTTCCGCTCCCTTTCCGCTTTAGCTGTCTCAGTTACTTTGAAGCACTCATTTTATAAAAATAATACTCCCTCCGTCCCCTAATAGGAGTCGCTCTTTGACCGAGCACGAATTTTAAGAAATTTAGAGAAAAGTTGGTTAAAAATTAGTGGAATGTGGGACCCACATTTTTATATTGGTTTTATAATAAAATGTGAGTGGAGTGAGTTAGTGGAATGTGGGGCCTACTACCATTTATGGTAAAAATGAAGAGTGACTCTTAATGGGGGACGGCCCAAAATGGAAATTAGCGACTCTTATTCGGGGACGGAGGGAGTAATAAATAGTTAAAGTGGAGAAATGGTAAATTAAGAGGGTAAATAATGTAGAGAAACTCTCTTACTTTATCATTTCCATTGTATCTATTTATTATCATTTTTATAAAACGAGTGCTCAAAAATAAATCTATTTATTATCATTTTTATAAAATGAGTGCTCAAAAATAACAGCGGCTCCTAAAGTGGAAAGGAGGGAGTAGTATTTTAAGTTTGGTAGTTATTAGTATTAACAAATACAAATACTCCCTCTGTCCCTATATATCTCGCATTTGTCCATAAAAATAGTCTTGATAGTGTAGACACGGGTTTTAATGCAAGATAAAAGAAAAAAAATGACTGAAGTATTATTTATAAAAATTGAGAGTATTATTTATAAAAATTGAGACTCTCCTTATTCGGGAAACTTGTCATAAATAAATAGAGATTCATTTTTATGGATGTCCCAAAATTGACTGATGTATACATCTAAGAAAATACTTTCTCTGTTCCACGTGAAGTGTTTTTCTTTTTAGAATAATTAAGAAAATGGTAGGTGAATTAAGTCTTGATTTGAAGGAAATAAAAGAGTTAATTGTGCCGAGATGAAAGTTTGGCATATTAAGAAAATACGTATTTAATGAAAGTGTCGACATGAATGTAATGAGATGATTAATCGAATAATAAAATCCAGTTGTCATATTATTGAAGGAAATAGTTTAAGAAAATGGTACTTAGTGAGCTAAGTGTGCACATGAAATTTAAAGATTCACAATAGAATAAATTAGAATTGAGAATAAATAAAGTAATGACTGAAAAAAGATACTAACAAATTAAATGGAAGAATTGAAATGTTGATTTTTGACAAAAAAAAATGCTGGTTTTTTATAAAAGAAGAATTTATATAGGGAAGTTTGCGTTTTCCTTGGACAATCTTCTGATGGAGGATCATCAGATTCATAGAAAGGGAATATTGATTTTTGACATGATTGAATTAATGCGGGAAAATAACTAAGTAATTGTTGGTGTGGTGCAGGATGTAAACTTCTGGGGGTCTGTATACATGACTCGATTTGCTGCGCCCTATCTTCGCCACAGTAGAGGCCGAGTCGTGGTGCTTTCTTCTTCCGCATCATGGCTGCCTGCACCCAGGATGAGTTTTTACAACGTCAGTATCTCACATCACTCTAAAAGTAGACCAAAACCATTATATAAATCTCATACCCTTTGCAGGCTACCAAAGCGGCAATGGCACAATTCTTCGAGACACTACGCGTGGAGTTTGGGCCGGAGATAGGCATAACCCTAGTCACGCCTGGATTCTATAAACTCACTCGGGGCAAATTCTTGACAAAGGGTGGCTGGCTCGAAGTTGATCAGGACATACGAGATGTAAGTTGTGTGTCTACTTTCATCATTCAAACAAATTAGTTAAAAGTGAAGTTTAATTAAATATGTGCTCGCAAAGCCCCTCGTTTTATTCCCCCCTCCAGAAATGGGTTGTTGTTTGCATTTTTGCGAGCACCGTGGTGTGCTAGAAAAAAATTGGTAGCAAATGGACGCTTTTTTTGTAGTGTAAGATTCTTTCCGGTCTTTTATTTTTGAAAATAAATTAAGATTCTTTCCTTTTTATTTTCCGGCATTATATGTGGTGGTTATGAGGTGCAGGTGCAAGCAAGTGTGATTCCGATCGAGAGGGAGGAGAGATGCGCGAAGGCAATAGTGAGGAGCGCGGTGAGGGGGGAGAGGTACCTGACCGAGCCGAGGTGGTTCAGGATGACTTATGTGTGGAAGATATTTTGCCCTGAGGTGTTGGACTGGATGTATAGATTGTTGTACATCGGGAATCCGGGCTCCGAGCCGCTTAGTAAGAAGGTTGTGGACTACAGCGGAGCTATGAGTCTGCTCTATCCGGAGTCGGTTTACGTGGCACAGCCTAAGAGAGATTAAGTAGATATCCATTTACAAGTCATGTTTCAATAATATTTAGATCATGGGTTTTTTCAATAATGTAGTCTTGTTCAGATCATGGATTTTTAATCTTTTTTTCCAATTTGTCCGAAAATCGCATATCTTTAGTTTATATATCTCGACATCACAATGTCATCAACCATCATCCAGGTCCGACGAAGCTACATTTTGGGTAGACTCTCAGCATAAAAATATACCCAGTTATTTTTAGTTTTGGCCAATTTCATTTTTTTTGGTAAAAAAAAATGGAAGTTTTTAATTTAGAAATATGGTATAGTTTAAATTCCATATGCTAGCAATTTGATTTTTCAAGAGTTTGGTGTAAATTGTTATGTAACATATATATTGGATTGTACATTAGAATTTGAAAAACTATGCTAATAGATGTTTACTAATTTAATTACAAAATGTTCCCTATTTTATTATCAAAATAGAGTGACTTAGAAATTTAAGTTACAATTTTAACTTGATATTTTAGAAGAAATTTTATCAATGAAGCTATGAGTTTATTCTCAAACCCCAAATTAAAATATCGAATTCCATCAGGATTCATTTGGTATATAGAATTGAATTGAAATTCAAATTCTATGGAATTGAATTAGAAGGAATTGAAATCTTACGTTTGATAAAGTGAAGTAATTGATATGGATGATAAGATGAAGTAATTTATATGGAACTGAAGTTGAAGAATTTGTGCACATACACTATACGCACTCACACACACTTTATACAAAATACACATGCTATACTCTCAAACACACACTCCACAATTTACACATGCTATACACAAAATGCACACACTACACGCAATATACACACAATACACACATTATACACAAATACACAGTGCACACAATATACACACGCTACACACACTATACACAATATACACACACTGCACAAACTATACACAAAACACACTTACTACACACAATTGCACAAAATATACACACACTAAAAAAAATACACCACATATTTCACACACTACACATGATATACACATAATAAACACTACATACATTATACACAAAATACACACACTACACAAATTTTACATAAAATACACACACTAGACACAAAATACACATATTGCACACACTATTCACAAAATGAAATTTCAATTTTGGTTCATTTTTCAGTTTGGTTCAGTTTAAAATTTTTAAAAATTTAAATTTTTCGATGCGATTCAGTTCGGATCGAAAAAAATCTTAAAACTGAAAAAAATTCCAAAAATCAGATGCTCGAAATGTGTGTAATGTGTGAATAGTGTGAAGTGTGTTTAATTTGTGTAGTATGTCAAATGAGTGGTGTGTAGTGTGTGAAATGTGTGAAGTGCGTGTAGTGTGTGAAATGTGTGAAGTGCGTGTAGTGTGTGAAATGTGTGTGGTATGTGAAATGTGTGAAATTTGTTTATTGTGTCAAATGTGTGTAGTGTGTGTAGCGTGTAGTGTGTCTGAAATGTGTAAAATTTGTGTAGTGTGTGTAGTATGAAATGCGTGGACTTTGTGTAGTGTGAAGTGTATAGTGTGTGCAAAATGTGTGTGAAATGTGTGTGAAGTGTATAGGGTGTGAAATGTGTGCAAAATGTGTGTGAAGTGTGTGTGTAATTTAATAAATATTTGAAATTTCACTACTTTTAATATGAAATTCAAATTGTGAAATTGAAATATTTAGAATTGATTTCAATTCCAAATCCAAAATTTTTTATGATACTGAACACTGAATTTGGAATTGAAAGCTTCAATTCCAATTCCACACCTCCAATTTTGTGTACTAAACGGAGCCTCAATGAATTTGAAGGTCGTTGGATAGAAAATAACATTGCCACTAGCATATCACCATCCGAGAACTTTAATACTCTATCGGTCCCAAAGTAGTTGAATCATATTCGTTTTATAGCAAAAGCTTTATTCCCTTTTTAACTTAGTCTCTCTTCATCTCTTACTTTATTATCTCACTTATTTTTCTCTCTCCACTTTAATCTTTAACAAATCAATTTCTTAAATCGCGTGTCTAAAAGAAATGCCCCAACTACCATAGGATACAAAGAGAATATGAAACCAACAACTTAACCCAAACAAGCTAATCTCATCTCAAAATAAATAAATGAACTTTATAAAATTGAAATTATTAAATGACTATATTGTATAACTACTTGACGAAAAATTTAAGTAGGCTTAGAAAGTCAATTAGAGTAAATAGTAAACGAGCAACAAGTGAATTAATCCACTAAAGTTGAATGATTAGACAAAAGAATTCTTACAAAAAAAAAATTTACCCATGAACATAGCTAGCAAGTCACAACTAAGTAAAGGTTAACTTCCTAGATGAAGAGCAAAGGGTAAGAGGAGTTGATACCTTGTGGAAGAAATCAGCAAACTAATGAAGCCTCAGCTACTACA